>NW_024100715.1:37500-661027 GCF_016161935.1 Mauremys reevesii
TTTCCTTCTGCCTCTCCTTCTTTCTCTCTGTCCATCGTCTCTGAATCTAGGGGATCCTCCCCTTCCCATCACCAACCTACTTCCTCATATCTCCTTCTCCCCTGCTTTCACTCTCTGTCCATCTGCTCCATCCAGTTCTCTCCTTTCCTTCCTCTACGCTGTTTGTTCAACATTCCTTGTCCACCATTCTTCTGTTTCCTCCCTCTCATGCTTTCATTCTCCCCTTCCCTTCCCGATCTTTCTATCTCTGTCTCCCCACTTCCCTCGGATTCTTTCTTCTACTTTCCTTCCTCTTTCTTCCTTTGCTGCTTCCGCCTTTCTCTCTTCCGTTTCCTCATACGTTTCTCCTCCTTCCTTATTCATTATTTCTTTTTTTTGCATTTGAGTCTTTATTTTTTTCTCCACTCTTCTGCTTTCTCTTCCCACCAATTGTTGCCTTTTATCCCAGACAGTGATCTGCGCCCTTCACTCCCCTCTCTCTGTTCCAGCCGCGGCACCGACGGAGGCGGTACCCACCGCCCAGCCCAGCCTAGGGGAGCTCTCAGCCTCCGACGTCACCCACGACTCCATCCTTCTCTCCTGGAGCGTCCAGGCTGGGGACTTCGACTCCTTCCTCCTCCAGTACAAGGATGCGGAGGGCAAACCCCAGGCCCTGCCCGTGGATGGGGGATCCCGCACGGTCACCGTCACCAACCTGGCCCCCTCCCGCAGATACAAGTTCAACCTCTACGGCATCTCCGGCCGCAAGCGCCTTGGCCCCATCTCCACCGACGCCGTCACAGGTCAGCGGCTGCTCCCGGGATGCTGGCCCCTTCCCCTCCCACCCCCTTTGCTTTGCAGTGGGTGAGGACAGCAGCCACCAGCGGGGACCTTCCTGGGAGGATGCTTCCCAGATTCCAACCTCCATGACCTGTCTACCGGCCATTCAACAAATGGAGGAGTGTGGATGGAAGTGTGTGGGTGGATTGACAGACAGACAGAGAGATCAGTGTGTATGAAGCAGATGGAATGAATAGATAGATGAGTATGGAGTGAATGAATGAAAAGATACATGGATGGCTGTCTATAGGGATCAGTGGGTCATGGCTGGATGGATAGGTAGATGGAAGGCTGTCAGTGGGGGTGAATGGATGGATGGATGTCTATGGGGAGGAATGGATGGATGGATGAGCAGATACATGGATGTCTACTGGTATGGATGGGAATGGATGGATTGATGGTCATGGATAGATGGATGTGTTTGGGGATGGATGGGGATGGATGGGGATGGATAGACGAATGGACGTAGATGGGGATAGATGGATGTGTATGGGGATGGAGCGGCTGGATTGATGGGTTGATGTGTATGGGGATGGAGTGCATGGATGTGTATGGGGATGGATGGATAGATGGGTGGATGGGGATGGATGTATGGATAAGGAGATGGATGGATGTGTATGGGGATGGACTGATAAGGAGATAGATGGATGTGGATGGGGATGGATGGATAAGGAGAGGGATGGATGTGGATGGAGATGGATAGATGTGGACGGGGATGGATAGGGATGGGGATGGATGGATAAGGAGATGGATGGATGTGGATGAGGATAGATGAATAAGGAGATGGATGGATGGATAAGGAGATGGATGAATGTGGATGGGGATGGATGGGTAAGGAGATGGATGGGGATGGATGGATAAGGAGAGGGATGGGGATGGATGGATAAGGAGATGGATGGATGGGGATGAAGCGGATGGACAGATGTGTGTGGATGGATGGGGGCCTGTATCTGGGAACACATCGAATTATCTGCGCCCTTCACTCCCCTCTCTCTGTTCCAGCCGCGGCACCGACGGAGGAGGTACCCATGGCCCAGCCCAACCTGGGGGAGCTCTCGGCCTCCGACGTCACCCACGACTCCATTCTTCTCTCCTGGACCGTCCAGGCCGGGGACTTCGACTCCTTCCTCCTCCAGTACAAGGATGCGGAGGGCAAACCCCAGGCGCTGCCCGTGGATGGGGGATCCCGCACGGTCACCGTCAACAACTTGGCCCCCTCCCGCAGATACAAGTTCAACCTCTATGGCATCTCTGGCCGCAAGCGCCTCGGCCCCGTCTCCACCGACACCGTCACAGGTCAGCGGCTGCTCCCGTGACGCCGGCCCCTTCCCCTCCCACCCCCTTTGCTTTGCAGTGGGTGAGGACAGCAGCCACCAGCGGGGACCTTCCTGGGAGGATGCTTCCCAGATTCCAACCTCCATGACCTGTCTACTGGCCATTCAACAGATGGAGGAGTGTTGATGGAAGTGTGTGGGTGGATTGACAGACAGACAGAGAGATCAGTGTGTATGAAGCAGATGGAATGAATAGATAGATGAGTATGGAGTGAATGAATGAATGAAAAGATACATGGATTGTCACGGAGTGTGGGGGAGTCAGGCCCTGCACCCCTCTGCCTGGGACCCACAGTGACTCTCAGCCAGCCAGTAAAAGAGAAGGTTTATTGGACAACAGGAACACAGGATACAGCAGAGCTCGTGTTGTGAGCCAGGACCTCTCAATCTGGCTCTTCTGGGGGTTCAGGGTGCTTGGATCCCAGCCTAGGATCCCCTAAACTCCCACCACCCAGCCCCAAACCGAAACTGACCTAGCCCTCCCCACTCTGCTCTCTACCTTTGTCTAGCTCCCCGGGCCAAGGTGTTGACCTCCCCTCCCCCCTGCCTAGCTCAGGTTACAGGCTGAATACCTGTCCCTCACCTACAGTCCTCCCCGGCTCTCCCAACCCCCACACAGACAGTCCCTACTCCATCACATGGATGGCTGTCTATAGGGATCAGTGGGGATGGATGGGTGGGGATGGTCATGGATGGATGGATAGGTAGATGGAAGGCTGTCAGTGGGGGTGGATGGATGGATGGATGTCTTTGGGGAGGAATGGATAGATGGATGAGCAGATGCATGGATGTCTACTGGTATGGATGGGAATGGATGGATTGATGGTCATGGATAGATGGATGTGTATGGGGATAGAGCGGCTGGATTGATGGGTTGATGTGTATGGGGATGGAGTGGATGGATGGGGATGGGGATGGATGGATAGATGGGTGGATGGAGATGGATGCATGGATAAGGAGATGGATGGATGTGGATGGGGATAGATGGATAAGGAGATGGATGGATGTGGATGGGGATGGGAGGATAAGGAGATGGATGGATGGGGATGGATAAGGAGATGGATGGATGTGGATGGGGATGGATGGATAAGAAGATGGATGGATGGGGATGGATGGATAAGGAGATGGATGGATGTGGATGGGGATGGATGGATAAGGAGATGGTTGGGGATGGTTGGATAAGGAGAGGGATGGGGATGGAGCGGATGGACAGATGTGTGTGAATGGATGGGGGGCTGTATCTGGGAACGCATTGAATGATCTGCGCCCTTCACTACCCTCTCTCTGTTCCAGCCGCGGCACCGACGGAGGCGGTACCCACGGCCCAGCCCAGCCTGGGGGAGCTCTCGGCCTCCGATGTCACCCATGACTCCATCCTGCTCTCCTGGACCGTCCAGGCCGGGGACTTCGACTCCTTCCTCCTCCAGTACAAGGACGCACAGGGCAAACCCCAGGCGCTGCCCATGGATGGGGGATCCCGTACGGTCACCATAACCAACCTGGCCCCCTCCCGCAGATACAAGTTCAACCTCTACGGCATCTCCGGACGCAAGCGCCTTGGCCCCGTCTCCACTGACACCATCACAGGTCAGCGGCTGCTCCCGTGACGCCGGCCCCTTCCCCTCCCACCCCCTTTGCTTTGCAGTGGGTGAGGACAGCAGCCACCAGCGGGGACCTTCCTGGGAGGATGCTTCCCAGATTCCAACCTCCATGACCTGTCTACCGGCCATTCAACAAATGGAGGAGTGTGGATGGAAGTGTGTGGGTGGATTGACAGACAGACGGAGAGATCAGTGTGTATGAAGCAGATGGAATGAATAGATAGATGAGTATGGAGTGAATGAATGAAAAGATACATGGATGGCTGTCTATAGGGATCAGTGGGGATGGATGGATGGGGATGGTCATGGCTGGATGGATAGGTAGATGGAAGGCTGTCAGTGGGGGTGAATGGATGGATGGATGTCTATGGGGAGGAATGGATGGATGGATGAGCAGATACATGGATGTCTACTGGTATGGATGGGAATGGATGGATTGATGGTCATGGATAGATGGATGTGTTTGGGGATGGATGGGGATGGATGGGGATGTATAGACGAATGGACGTAGATGGGGATAGATGGATGTGTATGGGGATGGAGCGGCTGGATTGATGGGTTGATGTGTATGGGGATGGAGTGCATGGATGTGTATGGGGATGGATGGATAGATGGGTGGATGGGGATGGACTGATAAGGAGATAGATGGATGTGGATAGGGATGGATGGATAAGGAGAGGGATGGATGTGGATGGAGATGGATGGATGTGGACGGGGATGGATAGGGATGGGGATGGATGGATAAGGAGATGGATGGATGTGGATGAGGATAGATGAATAAGGAGATGGATGGATGGATAAGGAGATGGATGAATGTGGTTGGGGATGGATGGGTAAGGAGATGGATGGGGATGGATGGATAAGGAGAGGGATGGGGATGGATGGATAAGGAGATGGATGGATGGGGATGAAGCGGATGGACAGATGTGTGTGGATGGATGGGGGGCTGTATCTGGGAACACATCAAATTATCTGCGCCCTTCACTCCCCTCTCTCTGTTCCAGCCGCGGCACCGACGGAGGAGGTACCCATGGCCCAGCCCAGCCTGGGGGAGCTCTCGGCCTCCGACGTCACCCACGACTCTGCCCTGCTCTCCTGGACCGTCCAGGCTGGGGACTTCGACTCCTTCCTCCTCCAGTACAAGGACGCACAGGGCAAACCCCAGGCCCTGCCCGTGGACGGGGGATCCCGCACGGTCACCGTCACCAACTTGGCCCCCTCCCGCAGATACAAGTTCAACCTCTACGGCATCTCCGGCCGCAAGCGCCTCGGCCCCGTCTCCACCGACACAGTCACAGGTCAGCGGCTGCTCCCGTGACGCCGGCCCCTTCCCCTCCCACCCCCTTTGCTTTGCAGTGGGTGAGGACAGCAGCCACCAGCGGGGACCTTCCTGGGAGGATGCTTCCCAGATTCCAACCTCCATGACCTGTCTACCGGCCATTCAACAGATGGAGGAGTGTTGATGGAAGTGTGTGGGTGGATTGACAGACAGACAGAGAGATCAGTGTGTATGAAGCAGATGGAATGAATAGATAGATGAGTATGGAGTGAATGAATGAATGAAAAGATACATGGATTGTCACGGAGTGTGGGGGAGTCAGGCCCTGCACCCCTCTGCCTGGGACCCACAGTGACTCTCAGCCAGCCAGTAAAACAGAAGGTTTATTGAACAACAGGAACACAGGATACAGCAGAGCTCGTGTTTAGAGCCAGGACCTCTCAATCTGGCTCTTCTGGGGGTTCAGGGTGCTTGGATCCCAGCCTAGGATCCCCTAAACTTCTATCACCCAGCCCCAAACCAAAACTGACCCAACCCTCTCCACTTGGCTCCTTTCCTTTGTCTAGCTTTCCGGGCAAAGGTGTTGACCTCCCCTCCCCCCTGCCTAGCTCAGGTTACAGGCTGACTACCTGTCCCTCACCTAAAGTCCTCCCTAGCTCTCCCAACCCCCACACAGACAGCCCCTACTCCATCACATGGATGGCTGTCTATAGGGATCAGTGGGGATGGATGGGTGGGGATGGTCATGGATGGATGGATAGGTAGATGGAAGGCTGTCAGTGGGGGTGGATGGATGGATGGATGTCTTTGGGGAGGAATGGATAGATGGATGAGCAGATGCATGGATGTCTACTGGTATGGATGGGAATGGATGGATTGATGGTCATGGATAGATGGATGTGTATGGGGATAGAGCGGCTGGATTGATGGGTTGATGTGTATGGGGATGGAGTGGATGGATGGGGATGGGGATGGGGATGGATGGATAGATGGGTGGATGGAGATGGATGCATGGATAAGGAGGTGGATGGATGGTGGATGGGGATAGATGGATAAGGAGATTGATGGATGTGGATGGGGATGGGAGGATAAGGAGATGGATGGATGGGGATGGATAAGGAGATGGATGGATGTGGATGGGGATGGATGGATAAGAAGATGGATGGATGGGGATGGATGGATAAGGAGATGGATGGATGTGGATGGGGATAGATGGATAAGGAGATGGATGGATGGGGATGGGGATGGGAGGATAAGGAGATGGGTGGATGGGGATGGATAAGGAGATGGATGGATGTGAATGGGGATGGATGGATAAGAAGATGGATGGATGGGGATGGATGGATGTGGATGGGGATGGATGGATAAGGAGATGGTTGGGGATGGTTGGATAAGGAGAGGGATGGGGATGGAGCGGATGGACAGATGTGTGTGGATGGATGGGGGGCTGTATCTGGGAACGCATTGAATGATCTGCGCCCTTCACTCCCCTCTCTCTGTTTCAGCCGCGGCACCGACGGAGGCGGTACCCACGGCCCAGCCCAGCCTGGGGGAGCTCTCGGCCTCCGATGTCACCCATGACTCCATCCTGCTCTCCTGGACCGTCCAGGCCGGGGACTTCGACTCCTTCCTCCTCCAGTACAAGGACGCACAGGGCAAACCCCAGGCGCTGCCCGTGGATGGGGGATCCCGTACGGTCACCATAACCAACCTGGCCCCCTCCCGCAGATACAAGTTCAGCCTCTACGGCATCTCCGGACGCAAGCGCCTTGGCCCCGTCTCCACCGACACCATCACAGGTCAGCGGCTGCTCCCGTGACGCCGGCCCCTTCCCCTCCCACCCTCTTTGCTTTGCAGTGGGTGAGGACAGCAGCCACCAGCGGGGACCTTCCTGGGAGGATGCTTCCCAGATTCCAACCTCCATGACCTGTCTACCGGCCATTCAACAGATGGAGGAGTGTGGATGGAAGTGTGTGGGTGGATTGACAGACAGACAGAGAGATCAGTGTGTATGAAGTAGGTGGAATGAACAGATAGATGAGTATGGAGTGAATGAATGAAAAGATACATGGATGGCTGTCTATAGGGATGAGTGGGGATGGATGGGTGGGGATGGTCATGGATGGATGGATAGGTAGATGGAAGGCTGTCAGTGGGGGTGGATGGATGGATGGATGGATTTCCTATGGGGAGGAATGGATGGATGGAGTGCAGATAAATGGATGTCTACTGGTATGGATGGGAATCGATGGATTGATGGTCATGGATAGATGGAAGTGTTTGGGAATGGATGGGGATGGAGCGAATGGATAGACGAATGAACGTGGATGGGGATGGATGGATGTGTATGGGGATGGAGCGGCTGGATTGATGGGTTGATGTGTATGGGGATGGAGTGGATGGATGTGTATGGGGATGGATGGATAAGGAGATGGATGGATAAGGAGATGGATGGCTGTGGATAAGGAGAGGGATGGATGTGGATGGGGATGGATGGATAAGGGGATGGATGGGGATGGATGGATAAGGAGATGGATGGATCTGGATGGGGATGGATGGACAAGGAGAGGGATGGGGATGGAGCGGATGGACAGATCATAGAATCATAGAATCTCAGGGTTGGAAGGGACCTCAGGAGGTATCTAGTCCAACCCCCTGCTCAAAGCAGGACCAAACCCACCTAAATCATCCCAGCCAGGGCTTTGTCAAGCCTGACCTTAAAAACCTCTAAGGAAGGAGATTCCACCACCTCCCTAGGTAACTCATTCCAGTGCTTCACCACCCTACTAGTGAAAAAGTTTTTCCTAATATCCAACCTAAACCTCCCCCTCTGCAACTTGAGACCATTACTCCTTGTTCTGTCATCTGCTACCACTAAGAACAGTCTAGATCCATCCTCTGGAACCCCCTTTCAGGTAGTTGAAAGCAGCTATCAAATCCCCCCTCATTCTTCTCTTCTGCAGGCTAAACAATCCCAATTCCCTCAGCCTCTCCTCATAAGTCATGTGTTCCAGCCCCCTGATCATTTTTGTTGCCCTCCACTGGACTCTCTCCAATTTATCCACATCCTTCTTGTAGTGTGGGGCCCAAAACTGGACACAGTACTCCAGATGAGGCCTCACCAGTGCTGAATAGAGGGGAATGATCACTTCCCTTGATCTGCTGGAAATGCCCCTACTTATACAACCCAAAATGCCATTAGCCTTCTTGGCAACAAGGGCCACTGCTGACTCATATTCAGCTTTTCGTCCACCGTAACCCCTAGGTCCTTTTCTGCAGAACTGCTGCCCAGCCATTCGGTCCCTAGTCTGTAGCAGTGCATGGGATTCTTCTGTCCTACGTGCAGGACTCTGCACTTGTCCTTGTTGAACCTCATCATATTTCTTTTGGCCCAATACTCTAATTTGTCTAGGTCCCTCTGTATCCTATCCCTACCCTCCAGCGTATCAACCACTCCTCCCAGTTTAGTGTCATCTGCAAACCTGCTGAGGGTGCAGTCCACACCATCCTCCAGATCGTTAATGAAGATATTGAATAAAACCGGCCCCAGCACTGACCCTTGGGGCACTCCACTTGATACCGGCTGCCAACTAGACATGGAGCCATTGATCACTACCCATTGAGCCCGACCATCTAGCCAGTTTTCTATCCACCTTACCGTCCATTCATCCAGCCCAGACTTCTTTAACTTGCTGGATGTGTGTGGATGGATGGGGGGCTGTATCTGGGAACGCATTGAATGATCTGCGCCCTTCACTCCCCTCTCTCTGTTCCAGCCGCGGCACCGACGGAGGAGGTACCCACGGCCCAGCCCAGCCTGGGGGAGCTCTCAGCCTCCGACGTCACCCACGACTCCATCCTTCTCTCCTGGACCGTCCAGGCCGGGGACTTCGACTCCTTCCTCCTCCAGTACAAGGATGCACATGGCAAACCCCAGGCCCTGCCCGTGGACGGGGGATCCCGCACGGTCACCGTCACCAACCTGGCCCCCTCCCGCAGATACAAGTTCAGCCTCTACGGTATCTCCGGCCGCAAGCGCCTCGGCCCCATCTCCACCGACACCGTCACAGGTCAGCGGCTGCTCCCGTGACGCCGGCCCCTTCCCCTCCCGCCCCCTTTGCTTTGCAGTGGGTGACGACAGCAGCCACCAGCGGGGACCTTCCTGGGAGGATGCTTCCCAGATTCCAACCTCCATGACCTGACTACCGGCCATTCAACAGATGGAGGAGTGTGGATGGAAGTGTGTGGGTGGATTGACAGACAGACAGAGAGATCAGTGTGTATGAAGCAGATGGAATGAATAGATAGATGAGTATGGAGTGAATGAATGAAAAGATAAATGGATGGCTGTCTATAGGGATCAGTGGGTCATGGCTGGATGGATAGGTAGATGGAAGGCTGTCAGTGGGGGTGAATGGATGGATGGATGTCTATGGGGAGGAATGGATGGATGGATGAGCAGATACATGGATGTCTACTGGTATGGATGGGAATGGATGGATTGATGGTCATGGATAGATGGATGTGTTTGGGGATGGATGGGGATGGATGGGGATGGAGTGAATGGATAGACGAATGGACGTGGATGGGGATAGATGGATGTGTATGGGGATGGAGGGGCTGGATTGATGGGTTGATGTCTATGGCGATGGAGTGGATGGATGTGTATGGGGATGGATGGATAGATGGGTGGATGGGGATGGAGGGATGGATAAGGAGATGGATGGATGTGGATGGGGACAGATGGATAAGGAGATGGATGGGGATGGGGATGGATGGATAAGGAGATGGATGGATGAGGATGAAGATAGATGGATAAGGAGATGGATGGATGTGGATGGGGATGGACGGGGATGGATGGATAAGGAGATGGATGGTTGTGGATGGGGATGGATGGATAAGGAGATGGATGGATGGGGATGAAGCGGATGGACAGATGTGTGTGGATGGATGGGGGGCTGTATCTGGGAACGCATGGAATGATCTGCGCCCTTCACCCCCCTCTCTCTGTTCCAGCCGCGGCACCGACGGAGGCGGTACCCACGGCTCAGCCCAGCCTGGGGGAGCTCTCGGCCTCCGATGTCACCCATGACTCCATCCTGCTCTCCTGGACCGTCCAGGCCGGGGACTTCGACTCCTTCCTCCTCCAGTACAAGGATGCACAGGGCAAACCCCAGGCCCTGCCCGTGGACGGGGGATCCCACACGGTCACCGTCACCAACCTGGCCCCCTCCCGCAAATACAAGTTCAACCTTTATGGCATCTCCGGCCGCAAGCGCCTCGGCCCCGTCTCCACCGACGCCGTCACAGGTCAGCGGCTGCGCCTGGGATGCTGGCCCCTTCCCCTCCCACCCTCTTTGCTTTGTAGTGGGTGAGGACAGCAGCCACCAGCGGGGACCTTCCTGGGAGGATGCTTCCCAGATTCCAACCTCCATGACCTGACTACCGGCCATTCAACAGATGGAGGAGTGTGGATGGAAGTGTGTGGGTGGATTGACAGACAGACAGAGAGATCAGTGTGTATGAAGCAGATGGAATGAATAGATAGATGAGTATGGAGTGAATGAATGAAAAGATACATGGATGGCTGTCTATAGGGATCAGTGGGGATGGATGGATGGGGATGGTCATGGATGGATGGATAGGTAGATGGAAGACTTTCAGTGGGGGTGGATGGATGGATGGATGGATGGATTTCCTATGGGGAGGAATGGATGGATGGAGTGCAGATAAATGGATGTCTACTGGTATGAATGGGAATGGATGGGTTGATGGTCATGGATTGATAGATGGATGTGTTTGGGGATGGATGGGGATGGAGCGAATGGATAGACGAATGGACGTGTATGGGGATAGATGGGGATGGAGCGGCTGGATTGATGGGTTGATGTGTATGGGGATGGATGGATAGATGGGTGGATGGGGATGGATGTATGGATAAGGAGATGGATGGATGTGTATGGGGATGGATGGATAAGGAGATGGATGGATGTGGATGGGGATGGATGGATAAGGAGAGGGATGGATGTGGATGGGGATGGGTGGATAAGGAGAGGGATGGGGATGGAGCAGATGGACAGATGTGTGTGGATGGATGGGGGCCTGTATCTGCGAATGCATGGAGTGATCTGCGCCCTTCACTCCCCTCTCTCTGTTCCAGCCGCGGCACCGCAGAAGGAGGTACCCAAGGCCCAGCCCAGCCTGGGGGAGCTCTCGGCCTCCGACGTCACCCACGACTCCATCCTTCTCTCCTGGACCGTCCAGGCCGGGGACTTCGACTCCTTCCTCCTCCAGTACAAGGACGCGGAGGGCAAACCCCAGGCCCTGCCTGTGGATGGGGGATCCCGCACAGTCACCATCACCAACCTGGCCCCCTCCCGCAGATACAAGTTCAACCTCTACGGCATCTCCGGCCACAAGCGCCTTGGCCCCGTCTCCACCGACACCGTCACAGGTCAGCGGCTGCTCCCGTGATGCTGGCCCCTTCCCCTCCCACCCCCTTTGCTTTGCAGTGTGGCAGGGATGCTGGCCACTAGGCTGGGACCTTCCTGGGAGGATACTTCCCAGATTCCAACCTCCATGACCTGTCTACCGGCCATTCAATAGATGGAGGAGTGTGGATGGAAGTGTGTGGGTGGATTGACATACAGAGAGATCAGTGTGTATGAAGCAGATGGAATGAATAGATAGATGAGTATGGAGTGAATGAATGAATGAAAAGATACATGGATGGCTGTCTATAGGGATCAGTGGGGATGGATGTGTGGGGATGGTCATGGCTGTATGGATAGGTAGATGGAAGGCTGTCAGTGGTGGTGGATGGATGGATGGATGGAGTGCAGATAAATGGATGTCTACTGGTATGGATGGGAATGGATGGGTTGATGGTCATGGATTGATAGATGGATGTGTTTGGGGATGGATGGGGATGGAGCGAATGGATAGACGAATGGACGTGTATGGGGATGGATGGGGATGGAGCGGCTGGATTGATGGGTTGATGTGTATGGGGATGGATGGATAAATGGGTGGATGGGGATGGATGGATGGATAAGGAGATGGATGGATGTGGATGGGGATGGATGGATAAGGAGATGGATGGATGTGGATGAGGATAGATGGATAAGGAGATGGATGGATGTGAATGGGGATGGGTGGATAAGGAGATGGATGGATGTGGTTGGGGATGGATGGATAAGGAGAGGGATGGGGATGGAGCAGATGGGCAGATGCGTGTGGATGGATGGGGGCCTGTATCTGCGAACGCATGGTGTGATCTGCGCCCTTCACCCCCCTCTCTCTGTTCCAGCCGCGGCACCGACGGAGGCAGTACCCACTGCCCAGCCCAGCCTGGGGGAACTCTCGGCCTCCGACGTCACCCACGACTCCATCCTGCTCTCCTGGACCATCCAGGCTGGGGACTTCGACTCCTTCCTCCTCCAGTACAAGGACGCACAGGGCAAACCCCAGGCGCTGCCTGTGGATGCGGGATCCCGCACGGTCACCATAACCAACCTGGCCCCCTCCCGCAGATACAAGTTCAACCTCTACGGCATCTCTGGCCGCAAGCGCCTTGGCCCCGTCTCCACCGACACCGTCACAGGTCAGCGGCTGCTCCCGTGATGCTGGCCCCTTCCCCTCCCACCCCCTTTGCTTTGCAGTGGGTGAGGACAGCAGCCACCAGCGGGGACCTTCCTGGGAGGATGCTTCCCAGATTCCAACCTCCATGACCTGTCTACCGGCCATTCAACAAATGGAGGAGTGTGGATGGAAGTGTGTGGGTGGATTGACATACAGAGAGATCAGCGTGTATGAAGCAGATTGAATGAATAGATAGATGAGTATGGAGTGAATGAATGAATGAAAAGATACATGGATGGCTGTCTATAGGGATCAGTGGAGATGGATGGATGGGGATGGTCATGGATGGATGGATAGGTAGATGGATGTGGATGGAGATGGATGTATAAGGAGAGGGATGGATGTGGATGGGGATAGATGGATAAGGAGATGGATGGATGTGGATGAGGATGGATGGATAAGGAGATGGATGGATGTGGATGGGGATGGATGGATAAGGAGAGGGATGGATGTGGATGAGGATAGATGGATAAGGAGGTGGATGGATGTGGATGGGGATGGATGGATAAGGAGAGGGATGGATGTGGATGGAGATGGATGGATGTGGACGGGGATGGATAGGGATGGGGATGGATGGATAAGGAGAGGGATGGATGTGGATGGGGGGGATGGATAAGGAGATGGATGGATGTGGATGGGGATAGATGGATAAGGAGAGGGATGGATGTGGATGGGGGGGATGGATAAGGAGATGGATGGATGTGGATGGGGATAGATGGATAAGGAGATGGATGAATGTGGATGGGGATGGATGGATAAGGAGAGGGATGGATGGATAAGGAGATGGATGGGGATGGAGGTGATGGACAGATGTGTGTTGATGGATGGGGGGCTGTATTTGGGAACGCATGGAGTGATCTGCGCCCTTCAACCCCCTCTCTCTGCTCCAGCCGCGGCACCGACAGAGGCGGTACCCACGGCCCAGCCCAGCCTGGGGGAGCTCTCAGCCTCCGACGTCACCCACGACTCTGCCCTGCTCTCCTGGACCGTCCAGGCCGGGGACTTCGACTCCTTCCTCCTCCAGTACAAGGACGCGGAGGGCAAACCCCAGGCGCTGCCCGTGGATGGGGGATCCCGCACGGTCACCGTCACCAACCTGGCCCCCTCCCGCAGATACAAGTTCAACCTCTACGGCATCTCCGGCCGCAAGCGCCTCGGCCCCGTCTCCACCGACGCCGTCACAGGTCAGCGGCTGCTCCCGTGACGCCGGCCCCTTCCCCTCCCACCCCCTTTGCTTTGCAGTGGGTGAGGACAGCAGCCACCAGCGGGGACCTTCCTGGGAGGATGCTTCCCAGATTCCAACCTCCATGACCTGTCTACCGGCCATTCAACAGATGGAGGAGTGTGGATGGAAGTGTGTGGGTGGATTGACAGACAGACAGAGAGATCAGTGTGTATGAAGCAGATGGAATGAATAGATAGATGAGTATGGAGTGAATGAATGAAAAGATACATGGATGGCTGTCTATAGGGATGAGTGGGGATGGATGGGTGGGGATGGTCATGGATGGATGGATAGGTAGATGGAAGGCTGTCAGTGGGGGTGGATGGATGGATGGATGGATGTCTTTGGGGAGGAATGGATGGATGGATGAGCAGATGCATGGATATCTACTGGTATGGATGGTAATGGATGGATTCATGGTCATGGATTGATGGATATGTATGGGGATGGATGGGGATGGAGCGGATGGATAGATGGATGGATGCATATGTGGATTGATGGATAAGGAGATGGATGGATGTGTATGTGGATTGATGGATAAGGAGAGGGATGGATGTGGATGGGGGGGATGGATAAGGAGAGGGATGGATGGGGATGAGGATAGATGGATAAGGAGATGGATGGATGTGGTTGGGGATGGATGGATAAGGAGAGGGATGGGGATGAAGCGGATGGACAGATGCGTGTTGATGGATGGGGGGCTGTATCTGGGAACGCATGGAATGATCTGCGCCCTTCACCCCCCTCTCTCTGTTCCAGCCGCGGCACCGACGGAGGAGGTACCCACGGCCCAGCCCAGCCTGGGGGAGCTCTCGGCCTCCGACGTCACCCACGACTCCATCCTTCTCTCCTGGACCGTCCAGGCCGGGAACTTCGACTCCTTCCTCCTCCAGTACAAGGACGCACAGGGCAAACCCCAGGCCCTGCCCGTGGATGGGGGATCCCGTACGGTCACCATAACCAACCTGGCCCCCTCCCGCAGATACAAGTTCAACCTCTACGGCATCTCCGGCCGCAAGCGCCTCGGCCCCGTCTCCACCGACACCGTCACAGGTCAGCGGCTGCTCCGGGGGGTGCCGGCCCCTTCCCCTTGTGCCCTGCTTTGCTGTGCAGTGTGGTGGCGACATTGGTCAGCGCTCCAGGACCATCCCAGCAAGACACTTCCAAGCCTCAGGTGTCTATGACCCTGGCTACTGATCATTCAACAGATGAGAGAAGGGATGTGTGAATGGATGGATGGATAGAGCGTGTGTGTGGATGGATGGATAGAGGGGTGTGTGTTGGTGGATGGATAGAGGGGTGTGTGTTGGTGGATGGATAGAGCGTGTGTGTGGATGGATGGATAGAGGGGTGTGTGTTGGTGGATGGATAGAGGGGTGTGTGTGGATGGATGGATAGAGGGGTGTGTGTTGGTGGATGGATAGAGCGTGTGTGTGGATGGATGGATAGAGGGGTGTGTGTTGGTGGATGGATAGAGGGGGGTGTGTTGGTGGATGGATAGAGGGGGGTGTGTGGATGGATGGATAGAGGGGTGTGTGTTGGTGGATGGATAGAGCGTGTATGTGGATGGATGGATAGAGGGGTGTGTGTTGGTGGATGGATAGAGGGGTGTGTGTTGGTGGATGGATAGAGGGGTGTGTGTGGATGGATGGATAGAGCGTGTGTGTTGGTGGATGGATAGAGGGGTGTGTGTGGATGGATGGATAGAGCGTGTGTGTGGATGGATGGATAGAGGGGTGTGTGTGGGTGGATGGATAGAGGGGTGTGTGTTGGTGGATGGATAGAGGGGGGGTGTTGGTGGATGGATAGAGGGGTGTGTGTGGGTGGATGGATAGGGGGGGGGTGTGGGTGGATGGATGGGGGGGTGTGTGGGTGGATGGATAGAGGGGGGTGTGTGGATGGATGGATAGAGGGGGGGTGTTGGTGGATGGATAGAGGGGTGTGTGTTGGTGGATGGATAGAGTGTGTGTGTGTTGGTGGATGGATAGAGCGTGTGTGTGGATGGATGGATAGAGGGGTGTGTGTGGATGGATGGATAGAGCGTGTGTGTGGATGGATGGATAGAGGGGTGTGTGTTGGTGGATGGATAGAGGGGTGTGTGTGGATGGATGGATAGAGGGGGGTGTGTGTGTGGATGGAGGGGGGGGTGTGGGTGGATGGATAGAGGGGGGGTGTTGGTGGATGGATAGAGAGGTGTGTGTTGGTGGATGGATAGAGCGTGTGTGTGTTGGTGGATGGATAGAGCGTGTGTGTGTTGGTGGATGGAGGGCTGTATCTGAGGACAGATGGATGGGTAGAAGGGTGGATGTGTTTGAAAAGGTGGACGGCTGGGTGTGTGGGATGAATGACTGGTAGAAGGATGTGTGGGAAGGGACGGGTAGACACTGGGTATTAATGGGGGTGGATGGATGTGAATGAAAATGGATGATGGGGATGGAGGCGTGTGTATGGGGCTGGCTGGCTGGGTGTCACTGGGGATCTTTCCATTGATGGTGGTGGTTTTGGTTCACCCACTTCTCTTTCTCTCCCATTTCTTCTTCCTTCCCCTCTCTCCCGTCTCAGTTCAGCTCTGCCCGTGGTTTGTGCCGGTCGCTCTGGGCCGACCCCTCCGTGGAGGCGGGGTGGCTGCGGGGAACCCAGGAATGTGGGATCCTCTTTGCAGACATGTCCCGTCCTTCCGTCTGTCTGTCCCCAGCTCTCCTTCCCAGAGTCAGGATTTGGCTGTGTCCTGGGGCCGGTCCCTGGGGCTCCCTGCCCCCTCCCCCCACTAATCCTCTCTGCAGATCCCCTCTCACTGGGAATAATCCGGCTTCCCAAAGATCTGGTGAGCCGCCCCACACCCCAGCTGCACCCTTCACCCCCCTTCCTCTGTTCCAGCCGCGGCACCGACGGAGGAGGTACCCACGGCCCAGCCCAGCCTGGGGGAGCTCTCGGCCTCCGACGTCACCCACGACTCTGCCCTGCTCTCCTGGACTGTCCAGGCCGGGGACTTCGACTCCTTCCTCCTCCAGTACAAGGACGCGGAGGGCAACCCCCAGGCGCTGCCCGTGGATGGGGGATCCCGTACGGTCACCGTCACCAACCTGGCCCCCTCCCGCAGATACAAGTTCAACCTCTACGGCATCTCCGGCCGCAAGCGCCTCGGCCCCGTCTCCACCGACACCGTCACAGGTCAGCGGCTGCTCCCGTGACGCCGGCCCCTTCCCCTCCCACCCCCTTTGCTTTGCAGTGGGTGAGGACAGCAGCCACCAGCGGGGACCTTCCTGGGAGGATGCTTCCCAGATTCCAACCTCCATGACCTGTCTACCGGCCATTCAACAGATGGAGGAGTGTGGATGGAAGTGTGTGGGTGGATTGACAGACAGATGGAGAGATCAGCGTGTATGAAGCAGATGGAATGAATAGATAGATGAGTATGGAGTGAATGAATGAAAAGATACATGGATGGCTGTCTATAGGGATCAGTGGGGATGGATGGATGGGGATGGTCATGGCTGGATGGATAGGTAGATGGAAGGCTGTCAGTGGGGGTGGATGGATGGATGGATGTCTATGGGGAGGAATGGATGGATGGATGAGCAGATACATGGATGTCTACTGGTATGGATGGGAATGGATGGATTGATGGTCATGGATAGATGGATGTGTTTGGGGATGGATGGGGATGGATGGGGATGGATAGACGAATGGACGTAGATGGGGATAGATGGATGTGTATGGGGATGGAGCGGCTGGATTGATGGGTTGATGTGTATGGGGATGGAGTGGATGGATGTGTATGGGGATGGATGGATAGATGGGTGGATGGGGATGGATGTATGGATAAGGAGATGGATGGATGTGTATGGGGATGGACTGATAAGGAGATAGATGGATGTGTATGGGGATGGATGGATAAGGAGCTGGATGGATGTGGATGGGGATGGATGGATAAGGAGAGGGATGGATGTGGATGGATGTGGACGGGGATGGATAGGGATGGGGATGGATGGATAAGGAGATGGATGGATGTGGATGAGGATAGATGAATAAGGAGATGGATGGATGTAGATGGGGATGGATGGGTAAGGAGAGGGATGGGGATGGATGGATAAGGAGATGGATGGATGTGGATGAAGCGGATGGACAGATGTGTGTTGATGGATGGGGGGCTGTATCTGGGAACGCATTGAATGATCTGCGCCCTTCACCCCCCTCTCTCTGTTCCAGCCGCGGCACCGACGGAGGAGGTACCCATGGCCCAGCCCAGCCTGGGGGAGCTCTCGGCCTCCGACGTCACCCACGACTCCACCCTGCTTTCCTGGACCGTCCAGGCCGGGGACTTCGACTCCTTCCTCCTCCAGTACAAGGACGCGGAGGGCAACCCCCAGGCGCTGCCCGTGGATGGGGGATCCCGTACGGTCACCGTCACCAACTTGGCCCCCTCCCGCAGATACAAGTTCAACCTCTACGGCATCTCCGGCCGCAAGCGCCTCGGCCCCGTCTCCACCGACACCATCACAGGTCAGCGGCTGCGCCTGGGTGTGCCGAGCCCCTCCCCTCCCGCCCCCGTTGCTGTGCAGTGCGGTCGGGTTAACACACAGGACAGGGGGAGAACGGAGCCGGTTCCCCCCTCCCCGTGCTCACGGACTCGCCTGGCATGTCCGTACCCCGCAGGCCAGGGGCCCTGTGACAGGCGCTGCTGCGTCTCAAACCAGAGTCCCCCCGATGATCACCCGGGGGGCAGGGTCTGCTCCTGCCGGGCCCCGGCTTGCTGGCCCCTGGGGCTCGCTGGCTCTTCTCCGGGCCGGGTCGGCGCTCTGTCCGTGGGACGCTGGTCACCGTGGGGCTGGAGCTACCGGGTCCGTGCAGCTGGCATCTCGGAGCAGCACCAACCCCTCCGGGGCCTGTGGGGCACAGCTGGGACCCCTGAGCCGGCCTGTGTCTGCAGCTCCCAAGCTGGGGGGGGCCTGGCCGTCCCCTTGTCGGCTGGGCCCTGCCCCCGGGCTGCCTGTCCAGGTCACCCACCCCACACAGCCCCCTCGATAGTGCCCAGCGGGGGGGGCCGTCGCTCTGTGCCCACCCGACGCCAGGCCTGGGGCGGGGCTCGGGGTCAGCTGCCGTCCATTGGGCAGGGCCCCCAGAGACTCGGCCTGGGGCTCCAGGAGCTGGGGGGGGTCACACAAATCTGCTCCCACCCCTTTCCTACCCCCCACCCATCGCTCCTCCCCACACCTGCCTGGCCCCTGCCCTGATCTCAGCCCCACAAGCCACGTCTCTGCCCCTTTCCCTGGGGACCTGCTTTGCTCCCACTGTGCCCTCTCCTCCACCAGGGCGGCCCTCCTGCTCCGATCCCAGCCACGCTGCCTGGGTCTTCAGAGAGCCTGAGCCCATTGCTCCAGGAGGCAGGGGCTGCCCCGTATGCCTGACCAAGCGTTTCCACACCCTGTGCCCCGTCTCTCTGTTCCAGCCGCGGCGCCGCAGGACAAGGGAGCCGGGACGCAGCTACGCCTGGGGCAGCTCTCGGCCTCCAGTGTCACCCACGACTCCGCCCTGCTCTCCTGGACCGTGGAGGAGGGGACCTTTGATTCCTTCATCCTCCAGTACAAGGACGCGCAGGGCAAACCCCAGGCGCTGCCCGTGGATGGGGGATCCCGCACGGTCACCGTCACCAACCTGGCCCCCTCCCGCAGATACAAGTTCAACCTCTACGGCATCTCCGGCCGCAAGCGCCTCGGCCCTGTCTCCACCGACGCCGTCACAGGTCAGCGGCTGGACCCAGAGCACCAGCTCCTTCCCCCTGACCCCATTTGCTTTGCAGTGCGTTCGGGACAGCAGCCACCAATCGGGACCATGGATGAATGAATGAATGAATAGATAGATGGATGTCTGTGTATGGAAATCGGTGGGGATGGATGGATTAATGGATGGAGGGGATCTCATGGATGGATAGACTGATTAATGGACGAGTATGGGGATGGATGGACAAGGAGATGGTTGGATGTCGATGGGGATGGAGCGAATGGATAGATTAATGGCTGTGGATGGCGATGGGTGGATAAGGAGATGGATGGATGAGGAGATGGATGGATGCGTATGGGGATGGCTGGATAAGGAGATGGATGGGGATGTGTGTGGGGCTGGAGCAGATGGATAGAGGGATGGATGCGTATGGGGTTGGATGGCGTTTACGGACTGGATGGGTGTTTTGGGGGATGCAGGGCAGACGTGTGCGTGTCTGGGCAACCCTTCTGCGGGGGGCAGGAACAGGGGCTATGCTGGGTAAGGTCTTGGATGCCTGGATGGATGGATGTGGCTGGCCATGTGTGATGGATGGGTGGGGGAGCATATGAAGATGGTGGCTTCGGTGCTTCTGGGGCTGCATGGACAGGTGAGTGTGCACAGGGGTGGGTGGAGGAGTGGTTGGGGATGGATGGACGGGCAGGTGGGTGGATGGGTGCGCACAGGGGTGGGTGGAGGAGTGGCTGGGGATGGATGGACGGGTGGGTGGGTGGATGGGTGCGCACAGGGGTGGGTGGAGGAGTGGTTGGGGATGGATGGACGGGCGGGTGGGTGGATGGGTGTGTACAGGGGTGGGTGGAGGAGTGGTTGGGGATGGATGGACGGGCGGGTGGGTGGATGGGTGTGTACAGGGGTGGGTGGAGGAGTGGTTGGGGATGGATGGACGGGCGGGTGGGTGGATGGGTGCGCAGGGGTGGGTGGAGGAGTGGGGGGGGATGGATGGACGGGCAGGTGGGTGGATGGGTGTGCACAGGGGTGGGTGGAGGAGTGGGTGGGGATGGATGGACGGGCAGGTGGGTGGATGGGTGTGCACAGGGGTGGGTGGAGGAGTGGGTGGGGATGGATGGATGGGCAGGTGGGTGGATGGGTGCACAGGGGTGGGTGGAGGAGTGGTTGGGGATGGATGGACGGGCGGGTGGGTGGGTGCGCACAGGGGTGGGTGGAGGAGTGGGGATGGATGGACGGGCGGTGGGTGGTGGGTGCGCACAGGGGTGGGTGGAGGAGTGGTTGGGGATGGATGGACGGGCGGGTGGGTGGATGGGTGCACAGGGGTGGGTGGAGGAGTGGTGGGGATGGATGGATGGGCGGGTGGGTGGATGGGTGCACAGGGGTGGGTGGAGGAGTGGTTGGGGTGGATGGACGGGCGGGTGGGTGGGTGGATGCGCACAGGGGTGGGTGGAGGAGTGGTTGGGGATGGATGGGTGGATGTGAGAGGAAGGGATGGATGGAGGAGTGGGTGGGGATGGATGGACGGGCGGGTGGGTGGATGGGTGTGTACAGGGGTGGGTGGAGGAGTGGTTGGGGATGGATGGACGGGCGGGTGGGTGGATGGGTGCGTACAGGGGTGGGTGGAGGAGTGGGTGGGGATGGATGGACGGGCGGGTGGGTGGGTGGGTGTGCACAGGGGTGGGTGGAGGAGTGGTTGGGGATGGATGGACGGGCGGGTGGGTGGATGGGTGCGCACAGGGGTGGATGGAGGAGTGGTTGGGGATGGATGGGTGTCTGTGGGGATCTTTCCATTGACGTTCGTGACTTTAGTTCACCCCCTTCTCTTTCCCTCTCATTTGTTCGTCCTTCCCCCGTCGCCTCCCGTCTCGGCTCAGCTCTCCCCGAGGTTGGTGCCGGTTGCACACCGAGGCGGGGTGGCCGCGGGAACCCGGGAATGTGGGATGCCCCATCCGTCTGTCTGTCCCCAGCTCTGCTTCCCAGCAGCAGGATCCGTCACTGTCCTGGGGCCGGTCCCTGGGGCTCCCTGCACCCCTATCCCCCAATAATCCTCTCTGCAGAACCCCTCTGGCTGGGAATTATGCACCCACCAAGGCCGGGGTGAGCTGCCCGACACCCCATCTGCGCCCCTCAGCCCCTTCTCTCTGTTCCAGCCGTGGGGCCGCCGGAGGAGGAACCCACCACCCAGCCCAGCCTGGGGGAGCTCTCGGCCTCCGACGTCACCCACGACTCCGCCCTGCTCTCCTGGAGCGTCCAGGCCGGGGACTTCGACTCCTTCCTCCTCCAGTACAAGGACGCGGAGGGCAAACCCCAGGCGCTGCCCGTGGACGGGGGATCCCGCACGGTCACCGTCACCAACCTGGCCCCCTCCCACAGATACAAGTTCAACCTCTACGGCGTCTCCGGCCGCAAGCGCCTCGGCCCCGTCTCCACCGACGCCGTCACAGGTCAGCGGCTGCGCCTGGGGGGAGGGTCCCAGCCAGCGCCCGCCTCCTTCCCCCCCCCGCCAGGTCTTTCCCAGCCCCCAGCCCTTTGCTTTGCCCCTGGCTGCCCCTGCCCTGCTCCCCAGCCCGCGCGGCGCTTCCTCCTCCGGGATCCTTCTTCCTTCGCCCCTTCGCTCCCTTCCTCTCCTCCACATTTCCTCACCCCCTTCCCCGCTCCTCTGTCCGCCCTCACTGCCAGGGCCCCTCCCACCACTGCTCCTCTCTCCGGCCCCTCCCCCGCCAGGGCCCCCCTCCTCCCACCGCTCCTCTGTCCGGCCCCACCCCCGCCAGGACCCCGTCCACGTTCCTTCGCTCCCGGCCGCCCTCCTCCACATCCCTTTGCTTGGTGCCATCATCCGGGGCCGGCTCCAGCAGCAGCTCAATCGCGCGGCTCCATGGTTCGGCGGCGGATCAGCGGCGGGTCCGTCCCTCGTCTCTCCCACTTCGGTGGCGGCTCAAAGGGGAAGAGAGAGACTGAGGGACCCACTGCCAAATTCCCACATGTGCCGCCCCTCTGGATTGGCCGCCCCAAGCACCTGCTTCCTTCGCTGGTGCCTGGAGCCGGCCCTGCCTCCATCGCTCCCTTTGCTCCCCTAGTTCCACCCCACAGAGGGGCCGCTTGTCCCAGACCCCAGAGGTGACACTGCCTGAGTTTGCAGAGAGCCTGAGCCCATTGCTTCACAGTGGGGGAAGCTGCCGCTGTTTGCCCCGCAGGCGGTTACCTCACCCGTAACCCTCCCGCTCTGTTCCAGCCGCAGCGCCGCGGGACGAGGGAGCCGGGATGCAGCTCCGCCTGGGGCCGCTCTCGGCCTCTGAGGTCACCCACGACTCCCTCGATCTGTCCTGGACCGTGGAGGAAGGGACCTTCGACTCCTTCATCCTCCAGTACCGGGATGCGGACGGCAACCCCCAGGTGCTGCCCGTGGACGGGGGATCCCGCACGGTCACCGTCACCAACCTGGCCCCCTCCCGCAGATACAAGTTCAACCTCTACGGCATCTCCGGCCGCAAGCGCCTCGGCCCCGTCTCCACCGACGCCGTCACAGGTCAGTGCCGGGGAATTCCCCCTCTCCTCCCGCCTCCCCCGCCCCGGCAGGTGCATGATGGGATTGAGTGGCCCCTTCTCCGCGTCTCTGCGCCTGTGGGGCGGGGGCAGGCTGCGAGGGACGCGCTTTGCGTCGGGAAGGTGCCGATTTGCCCTCGAGGCGCTGGCCGGGAACCAGGCTCGGAGGCGTGTCGGGCTCGGCCAAGGGACCCGGGACCCCGGTCTGAGCTGCGTCGCGCTGGCCCTCGCCCCGGCCAGTGGCGAGCACTTCCGGAAACACGCGAGCCGGGGACAGAGTCCGGCCTGGCCCGTGGGGATTGTCCGGCCGGGTAATTCCCCTCCCTGCTCCGTGCCGCCGGCCGCGATCGGCTCTGATCCGCCCTTCTGTTGGCAGCACGGCCCGGGGCCTGGGGGCATTTGCCAACGTTCGGCAGCTTTCGTCCCGATCCCGAACGGGGCAGGGCCGGGAGCCGTGGGGGCCGGGCCGGGGCTGAGCTGCTCCCCTCTCCCCAGGCCGGCCGGACGAGGAGGAGGAGGAGGACGAGGAAGGGGCCACGCAGCCCAAGCTGGGGGAGCTCTCGACCTCCGAGGTCACCAAAGACTCCGTCCGCCTGTCCTGGAGCGTCCAGGCCGGGGCCTTCGACTCCTTCCTCCTGCAGTACCGGGACGCGGAGGGCAAACCCCAGGCGCTGCCCGTGGACGGGGGATCCCGCACGCTCGTCGTCTCCGACCTGCTCCCCTCCCGCAAGTACAAGTTCAACCTCTACGGCGTCTCCGGCAGCAAGCGCCTCGGCCCCGTCTCCACCGACGCCGTCACAGGTCAGTGCCGGGGGGCGGCCGGCTGGATTCTACCAGCCCCTTCCTGCCTCAGGCCTTCCCTCCGCAGCCCAGCTGGGACTCCTGGGTTCTCTCCCAGCTCTGGGAGGGGAGTGGGGGCTGGTGGTTAGAGCAGGGGGGGCTGGGAGCCAGGACTCCTGGGTTCTCTCCCTGGATCTGGGAGGGGAGGGGGGCTGGTGGTTAGAGCAGCGGGGGCTGGGACTCCTGGGTTCTCTCCCCGGCTCTGGGAGGGGAGTGGGGGCTGGTGGTTAGAGCAGGGAGGACTGGGAGCCAGGACTCCTGGGTTCTCTCCCCGGCTCTGGGAGGGGAGTGGGGGCTGGTGGGTTAGAGCAGGGGGGGCTGGGAGCCAGGACTCCTGGGTTCTCTCCCCGGCTGGGGGAGGGGAACGGGGGCTGGTGGTTAGAGCCGGGGGGGGGGGGGCTGGGCGCCCGGACTCCTGGGTTCTCTCCCCGGCTCTGGGAGGGGAGTGGGGGCTGGTGGGTTAGAGCAGGGAGGGCTGGGAGCCAGGACTCCTGGGTTCTCTCCCCGGCTCTGGGAGGGGAGTGGGGGCTGGTGGTTAGAGCAGGGGGGGCTGGGAGCCAGGACTCCTGGGTTCTCTCTCCGGCTCTGGGAGGGGAGTAGGGGCTGGTGGGTTAAAGCGGGGGTGGAGCTGGGAGCCAGGACTCCTGGGTTCTTTCCCAGCTCTGCCTCTGACCTTCCGGGTGACCATGCAAGAAGCCCCATAGCTGCCCCTTGCCTTGGTTGCCCCACCTGTAACACGGGGCTAACGATCCCATTGCGCCACTGACGAGCTGTGGGGACAGACCCTTCTCTGCTGGGCGTCACCCCTGTGCCCCCTGACCCTGACCCCCCATCCCCCCCCCCCCAGGGCAGTTAACCCTTTCCACTCTGTCCCAGGGCCCCATGTCAGGGCCTGGCTCCCGGCCAGGTGCATGATGGGATAGAATTAACCCCTTCTTGCCTGGCCCTGGCCCCTGGCGCCATCTCCCCCAGGGACAATTAACCCCGTCCTGCCCTTGCGGGAGCCTGAGCCCCCTCCTGCCCCCGCAGCCTTCCCGGAAGCCTCCAGCGTGAC
Source organism: Mauremys reevesii (assembly GCF_016161935.1). Lineage (NCBI taxonomy): Eukaryota > Metazoa > Chordata > Testudines > Geoemydidae > Mauremys > Mauremys reevesii. Next base: position 62,567 of record NW_024100715.1, read on the forward strand.
GCCCGCCCGGCTGGAGCAGCTGCTTGTCTCCGAGGTGACCCCGACCTCCCTGCGGCTGCGCTGGGACGCGCCCGAAGGCGACTTCGACACCTTCCTCGTGCGGTACCGGACCGAGGGCCAGGGGCCCGGCCAGGAGGTGCCGGTGCCGGGGGCCCAGCGCTCGGTCGTGCTGCGGGGGCTGCGGCCCGGCACCGAATACGGCCTGGCCGTGTATGGCCTGCGGCAGGGCGGGAGACGGCCAACGTCCACGGGCCGCGCGGACCAGCAGCCTCGGTACGGCCCCCGGGCTGGGGGGGTGGGGCACAGAGCCCGGCTGCCCCTCGTCCCAGCGCCCCCTGCTGCCCCCAGCCCAGCGCCCCCTGCTGGCCCCAGCCCAGCGCCCCCTGCTGGCCCCAGCCTGGCCCCGCAGCCCAGCGCCCCCTGCTGCCCCCAGCCTGGCCCCGCAGCCCAGCGCCCCCTGCTGCCCCCTCGTCCCAGTGCCCCCTGCTGCCCCCAGCCTGGCCCTGCAGCCCAGCGCCCCTGCTGCCCCCAGCCTGGCCCCTGCAGCCCAGCGCCCTGCTGCCCCTCGTCCCAGCGCCCCCTGCTGCCCCCAGCCTGGCCCAGCAGCCCCGCGCCCCTGCTGCCCCCAGCCTGGCCCTGCAGCCCAGCGCCCCTGCTGCCCCCAGCCTGGCCTCGTCCCAGCGCCCCCTGCTGCCCCCTCGTCCCAGCGCCCCCTGCTGCCCCCTCGTCCCAGCGCCCCCTGCTGCCCCCAGCCTGGCCCCGCAGCCCAGCGCCCCCTGCTGCCCCCAGCCTGTCCCTGCAGCCCAGCGCCCCTGCTGCCCCCAGCCTGGCCCCGCCCCAGCGCCCCTGCTGCCCCTCGTCCCAGCGCCCCTGCTGCCCCCAGCCTGGCCCGCAGCCCAGCGCCCCTGCTGCCCCAGCCTGGCCCTGCAGCCCAGCGCCCCTGCTGCCCCAGCCTGGCCTCGTCCCAGCGCCCTGCTGCCCCTCGTCCCAGCGCCCCTGCTGCCCCTCGTCCCAGTGCCCCTGCTGCCCCCAGCCTGGCCCTGCAGCCCAGCGCCCCCTGCTGCCCCTCGTCCCAGTGCCCCCTGCTGCCCCCAGCCCAGCGCCGCCGGCTGCCCCCGGCCTGGCCCCGCAGCCCAGCGCCCCCTGCTGCCCCTCCGCCCAGCGCCCCCTGCTGCCCCCAGCCTGGCCCCGCAGCCCAGCGCCCCCTGCTGCCCCGCAGCCCAGCGCCCCCTGCTGCCCCCACCCTGTCCCTGGTGAGAGGGGCTCGGTGGGGGGTGGAATTGGGCAGCTGGGTGGGCCCAAGGCCTCTCCCAGTCCAGGAGGCCAGAGCCATGGGTGGGGGGACAGGACAGATGGAGGGAGGGAAGGGGAGGGAGAGATGGATGGACAGAAGGAGGGATGGAAGGGATGGAGGAGGAGGGACGGATGGACAGAAGGAGGGAGGGAGGGACGGATGGACAGAAGGAGGGAGGGAGGAGGGATGGATGGAAGGGGAGGGAGGGAGGAGGATGGATGGAAGGGGGAGGGAGGGAGGGAGGGATGGAAGGGGGAAGGGGGAGCGGGGGACAGGTGGCTGGATAAACGCTGGGGGGGATGGGGAGGGCCCTGGTGGCTGAGGGGGGGACGGGGCTCCGCAGGCCGGTGCTGCCCCCCGGTGGCCATGCTGGGAAGGGCCCCCCGGCTGGCCCCACCTCGGCGCCCGTGGAGCCCCCTGAGCCCCGTGTCTCCCCAGAGCTGGAGAGCCCCCGGGCCCTGCGCTTCAGCGACGTCCGAGAGACCTCGGTGGGGGTGACCTGGGGGGCCCCGTCCACCCACGTCGACCGCTACAAGGTGTCCTTCCAGCTGCGCCACGGGGGTGAGTGCCCCACGGCGCCCCTGCTGCCCCCCACGGCGCCCCAAACCGACCCCACGGCGCCCTGCTGCCCCCACGGTGCCCCTGCTGCCCCCACGGTGCCCCAATCCGACCCCCCACGGCGCCCCTGCTGCCCCCCACGGTGCCCCAAACCGACCCCCACGGTGCCTCTGCTGCCCCCACGGCGCCCAAACCGACCCCACGGCGCCCAAACCGACCCCACGGCGCCCTGCTGCCCCACGGTGCCCCAAACTGACCCCACGGCGCCCCTGCTGCCCCACAGCGCCCCAAACCGACCCCACAGCGCCCCAAACCGACCCCACGGCGCCCCTGCTGCCCCCACGGTGCCCCAAAGCGACCCCACGGCGCCCCTGCTGCCCCACAGCGCCCCAAACTGACCTCCCACGGCGCCCCTGCTGCCCCCACAGCGCCCCAAACCGACCCCACAGCGCCCTGCTGCCCCCACGGTGCCCCAAACCGACCCCACGGCGCCCCAAACCGACCCCCACGGTGCCCCTGCTGCCCCACGGTGCCCCAAACCGACCCCACGGCGCCCCCTGCTGCCCCCACAGCGCCCCAAACTGACCCCACGGCGCTCCTCGCTGGCCCCTGCAGTGCCCCAACCCAATGCCCCCACCACTGCCTCCACCCCTGATGCCCCCACCGCTGGCCCCTGCAGGACTGTGACCCCCATAGCGCCCCACTGCGCACCTGAAATGCCCCCTGCAGCCCCCAGAGCGCCCCCGGAGCTGCCTACAGAACAGCGCCCCCTAGTGGCCCTGTGCCCTGGTCCCGCCCCCTGCCTCATATCTCCCCAGGCCCCGCCCCCACCACGTGGCCCCGCCCCCTCCAGATGGCCCCGCCCGCAGCGCGTCCTGACCCACTGTCGCCCCAGGGGAGCCGCAGAGCGCGATGGTCGAGGGCACCCGGCTGCAGACGACGCTCGAGGGGCTGATCCCCGGGGCCAGCTACGAGGTCAGCGTCATGGCCGTGCGGGGCTTCGAGGAGAGCGAGCCGCTGGTGGGCTACATGACCACGGGTAAGGGCCGGACGCCTGGGTCCCCTCCTTGCCCCGGGGCCAGCGCCGGACGCCTGGGTCCCTTCCCCTGCCCCGGGGCCAGCGCCGGACGCCTGGGTCCCTTCCCCTGCCCTGGGGCCAGCGCCGGACGCCTGGGTCCCCTCCCTGCCCTGGGGCCAGTGCCGGACGCCTGGGTTCCTCCACTGCCCTGGGTCCCCTCCCTGCCCCGGGGCCAGCGCCGGTTGCCTGGGTCCCTTCCCCTGTCCTGGGGCCAGCGCCGGACGCCTGGGTTCCTCCCCTGCCCTGGGGCCAGCGCCGGACGCCTGGGTCCCTTCCCCTGCCCCGGGGCCAGCGCCGGACGCCTGGGTCCTTCCTGCCCCGCCAGCGCCGACGCCTGGGTCCCTTCCCCTGCCCTGGGGCCAGCGCCGGACTCCTGGGTCCCCTCCCTGCCCTGGGGCCAGCGCCGGACGCCTGGGTTCCTCCACTGCCCTGGGTCCCCTCCCTGCCCCGGGGCCAGCGCCGGTTGCCTGGGTCCCTTCCCCTGTCCTGGGGCCAGCGCCGGACGCCTGGGTTCCTCCCCTGCCCTGGGGCCAGCGCCGGTCGCCTGGGTTCCTCCCCTGCCCCGGGGCCAGCACCGGACGCCTGGGTCCCCTCTCTGCCCCGGGGCCAGCACCGGACGCCTGGGTCCCCCCCTGCCCCGGGGCCAGCGCCGGATGCCTGGGTCCCCTCCCTGCCCCGGGGCCAGCGCCGGTCGCCTGGGTCCCTTCCCCTGCCCTGGGTCCCCTCCCTGCCCTGGGGCCAGCGCCGGATGCCTGGGTCCCTTCCCCTGCCCCGGGGCCACTGGCCGGACGCCTGGGTCCCTTCCCCTGCCCTGGGTCCCCTCCCTTCCCATGCAGGGCAAGTGCCACACCCTGCCACCTGGATCGCTGGGTCCTGTCCCCTTGCCACCTCTCTGGATGCCTGGATTCCCCCCGCCCTCCGTCGGCCGGACGCCTGGGTCCCCTGGGGGGCTGCTTTCCCTGACGCTCCGCTCCCTCCACAGTCCCCGACGGCCCCTCGGATCTACGCGCCGTCAACGTCGCCGACACCTCGGCCCTGCTGCGCTGGCGCCCGCCCCGGGCCCCCGTCCAGAGCTACGAGCTGAGCTACGGGCCCCCCCAGGGTGAGCGCGGGGGCAGGGCAGGGCGCCCCCCCTCCCCTCCCTTCCCCCGGCGGGCGGCTCCGGGGCACTGGGCTGTCGCGTCCCTGCGGCCCGGTCGCCCCGGTGCCCCCACGACTCATCACCCCTCACCCCAGCTCTCCCCCCCGGCCCCTCGGTGACGCTGCGGCTCCCCGGGGACCGGGCCGAGCACCCCCTGGCCGGGCTGCGGCTGGACACCGAGTATCTGGTCAGCGTCCACGGGGTGACGGGGGGGAACCGCAGCTCCCCCGCCAGCGCCACCTTCACCACCGGTACGGGGGGGGCAGGGGTGGGGAGGAAGGAGGGGGCGGCAGGGGAGGGGTGGGGAGCAGCAGGTGGGTGGGGAGGAAGGAGGGGGCGGCAGGGGGTCACAGGCAGGGGTGGGGAAGCAGGGGCGGCAGGGGAGGAGGGGAAGGAGTGGGGAAGCAGTGGGGTGGGGAGGAGGAGGGGGCGGCAGGGGGTCACAGGCAGGGGTGGGGGAAGCAGGGCGGCAGGGGAGGGAGGGGGAAGGAGTGGGGAAGCAGTGGGGGTGGGGAGGAGGGAGGGGGCAGGGGGTCACAGGGGAGGGGTGGGGGAAGCAGGGGCGGAGGAGGTCGGGGGAGGAAGGAGGGGAAGGGCGAGGGGTGGGGCAGCAGGGGAGGAGGGGGAAGCAGGGGCGGAGGAGGTCGGGGAGGAAGGAGGGGGAAGGGCGAGGGGTGGGGCAGCAGGGGAGGGAGGGAGGGGAGTGGGGCAGCAGGGGAGGGAGGGGAAGGAGTGGGGAAGCAGTGGGGGTGGGGAGGAAGGAGGGGGCGGCAGGAGGTCACAGGGGTGGGGTGGGGAAGCAGGGGCGGAGGAGGTCGGGGAGGAGGAAGGGCGAGTGGTGGGGCAGCAGGGGAGGGGGGGGAAGCAGGGGCGGAGGAGGTCGGGGGAGGAAGGAGGGGGAAGGGCGAGGGGTGAGGCAGCAGGGGAGGGAGGGGAGGAGTGGGGCGGCAGGGGAGGGAGGGGAAGGAGTGAGGGAAGCAGTGGGGGTGGGGAGGAAGGAGGGGGCAGCAGGGGGGCACAGGGGAGGGGTGGGGGAAGCAGGGGGCGGAGGAGGTCGGGGGGGAGGAAGGAGGGGGGAAGGGCGAGGGGTGGGGCAGCAGGGGGAGGGAGGGGGGAGGAGTGGGGGCGGCAGGGAGAAGGGAATGGGGTGGGGGGAGTTGAGGGGGGGTCCCTGTTTCACTCTCCCCTCCCCCAGGGCTGGACGCCCCCCGGGACCTGCGAGCCACCGAGGTGACCCCTCGCAGCGCCCGGCTCTCCTGGACCCCCGCGTCCCCGCCGGCTACCTGCTGAGCTACGAGACGCCCTCGGCCAAACGCAGGTACCGGGACCCCAGCCCTCCCCATCCCTGCCCCCACAACCACCCCCACCCCACATCCCCAGCACCTCCTACAACCCCAATGCCCTCCCCGGCTCCCCACATCCTCGTCTGTGGCGCAGACCCATCGCTGCTCCCTCCCCCTCCCCCACTCCCTGCGGCCGGTCACCCCCACTCACTCCCTCTCCCCCCAGGAGATCCCCCTGGGCGCCGACGCCGCCTCCCACCAGCTGAGCAACCTGACCCCGTCCAGCCGCTACCAGGTCCGGGTGCAGGCGATCCGGGGGGGCCGCCCCAGCACCCCCATCGCCACCTCCTTCAACACCGGTGAGCCGCAGGACGCCTGGGTTCTCTCCCCAGCTCGGGAGGGGAGTGGGGGCTGGGTGGGGGGCTGGGAGCCAGGACTCCTGGGTTCTCTCCCGGCTCGGGGAGGGGAGTGGGGGCTGGGTGGGGGTTGGAGCCAGGACTCCTGGGTTCTCTCCCGGCTCGGGGAGGGGAGTGGGGGCTGGTGGGGGGCTGGGAGCCAGGACTCCTGGGTTCTCTCCCGGCTCAGGGAGCGGGGTGGGGGCTGGTGGTTGGAGCGGGTGGGGCCGGGATCCCGGACTCCTGGGTTCCATCCTCTCCTCTCCGCCCCTGGCAGTCTGGCTGAGCTACCCCTTCCCCCGGGACTGCGCGGAGGAGCAGCTGAACGGGCCGGGCCCCTCCCGCGAGGTGACCATCTACCTGGGGGGCGACAGGCAGCGCCCCCTGCAGGTGTTCTGCGACATGGAGACTGACGGGGGCGGCTGGCTGGTGAGTGCGGGGGGGCAGCGCGGGCTGGCGGGGGGGAGCGGGGCCGAGGTCTGTCTCTGACCCCCCTCCCCACTCCCCCAGGTGTTCCAGCGGCGCATGAACGGCGAGACGGATTTCTGGCGCGACTGGCAGGACTATGCCCAGGGCTTCGGGAACCGGTCCCAGGAGTTCTGGCTGGGTGAGTGAGTGAGAACCCAGGCGTCCGGGCGGCCCTGCCATCCCCAGACCCCTCCCCCCGCCGAGCCAGGGAGAGAACCCAGGCGTCCTGGGCGGCCCTGCCATCCCCCAGCCCCCGCTCCCCCTGCCGAGCCAGGGAGAGAACCCAGGCGTCCGGGCTGCCCCCGGCGGAGCGTGGAGAGAACCCAGGCGTCCGGGGCTGCCCTGCCATCCCCCAGCCCCCGCTCCCCCGCAGAGCAGGGTGAGAACCCAGGCGTCCGGGCTGCCCCCGGCGGAGCGTGGAGAGAACCCAGGCGTCCTGCCCCCAGGTAACGACGCCCTGCACGAGCTGACGGCCGCGGGGGAGCAGGAGCTGCGGGTGGATCTCCGGGCCGGCGCCGAGGCCGTGTTCGCCCAGTACCAGCGGTTCCGGGTGGACCCCCCGAGCGAGCATTATCGCCTGCACCTGGGCAGCTACCGCGGCACGGCCGGTGAGGGGCGCGGGGGGCAGAGGGGGATGGATGGGGACAGCGGGGGGCTGCTATGTTGGGGGGATGACTGGGGTGTCTGTGTCCTTTGGGGCTGGGAGAGGTGGGGGGGTCAGTGGGGGGTCCATGTCCTTGGGGTGGTTGGGGGAGGGGTGGGGTGTCTGTGTCCTGAGGGGCCGGGGGGAACCAAAGGGGGTCCGTGTCCTGGCAGTGGTTGGGGGAGGGGTGGGTTCTGGGGGGACAGTGGGGGGTTGCTATGTTGGGGGGGTCAGTGTCCTTGGGGTGTCTGTGTCCTGGGGGGCTGGGGCGGGGCTGGGGGGAACCACAGGGGGTCCGTGTCCTGGTGGTGGTTGGGGGAGGGGTGCTGTCCCCCCCCTCACTCCCTGCCGCCCCCCCCAGGCGACGCGCTGAGCTACCACTCGGGCAGCGTCTTCTCGACCCGGGACCGGGACCCGAACCGGCTGCTGATCCCCTGCGCGGTGTCCTACCGCGGGGCCTGGTGGTACCGCAACTGCCACTACGCCAACCTCAACGGGCTCTACGGCAGCCGCCGGGACCACCAGGTACGGCCGCCCGGACACCTGGGTTCTCGCCCGGCTTGGGGGGGCGCGGGATGCCTGGGTTCTCTCCTGGCAGCGGGGGGGCAGGACGCCTGGGTTCTCTCCCAGCTGGGGGGCCTGGGGGGGACTGGGATCCAGGACTCCTGGGTTGGCCCAGCCCCGGGGAGGAATTTAACTCCTTCCCATCCAGCAAGTCCAAACCAGTGGGGAAACTGAGTCACAGCTTGTGCCCAGCACTATTACAGACGTTACGGGGGGGGCCATGCTGGGGGGGGTCTCTCACCCCCCTTTTCTGCCCCCCCCAGGGCGTGAACTGGTTTAACTGGAAAGGCTTCGAGTTCTCCATCCCCTTCACCGAGATGAAGCTGCGGCCGCGGCGGGGCTGAGGCGGCCGGCCGGACGGACAGACGGACGCGAGGGAGAGCGAGAGCGCAGCACCGCCGGGCGCCACCAGGGGGAGCCGGAGCGTCACGAGGAGACCCTCCACGGGGCCCTTCCACCCACCCCTCCCCCCATCGGGACCCCCCTTCCCCACAGAGCCCCCCCAATGCTTAATTCCCTCCGTACCCCCCCAGCTCACCTAGCCCCTCCCACACACCCCTGTGGGGTCCCTGGTCCCCACAGTGCCGCAGGCCCAGGCTGGAGGGAGCAGCCCAATCCAGCCGGGGGGGGGGGGGCAGATGGAACCCAGGAATCCTGACCCCCAGCTCCTCTGGGGCTCCCCTGCCGCTCCCCAAGCAGGGGACCCGTGACCCCACCCCCGGTGGAGCGACGGAGACGGATGCACCCAAAGCACCTTTATTCTGACTGACACAGCCTGGATGGGCAAGGACGTTGGGGGGCAGAGTTAAGGGGGTTTGCCGGGAAATCTGGGGAGGGCAGAGTTAAGGGGGTTTGCAGGGGGCTGTACAGAGTCTATTGAGCGATATAGTTTATATATAAAAAACAGCTGAAAAATGTTACAAAAAAACCCCAGCGAGTGAGAACCTGTTGGGGTGGGGCGGGGGAGGACGGGGTGGGGCTAGGTGTGGGGCAGGGGAGGACGGGGGCTCCCACGGCCTGGAGGGATGCAGGAGTGTGGGGGTGGGGACTGTGAGGGGCTTGGGGTTGGTGGGGTCCCTGGGGCACAGAGTGGATGGGGACAATGGGGGTTGGGGGCTCACTGGGGGTTCAGGGTGGCCAGAAGGTCACTGGGGGCATGGGGGGAGGTCGCTGGGAGTTACGGGTCACTAGGGGGTTGGGGCTGGGGGGGGTGACAGGGTCCCCGGGGTGCAGCCTGGGCCCCCTTCCCTCCCCAGGGCTGCCTCTCCCAGAGCCGGGCCAGTGACCCCCCCCCACCGTGCTGTGATCCCTCAGCCCCACGGGGAGCCCCACACCCGGCTCGAGCCGCTCCCGACACACACAGCCAGGCCCCAGCCCCAGCCCGCACCCCGAGCCTGGCCACCTCGCCCCGCTGTGGGGACACGCCCCAGCCCCGGCCTCGCACCCTGAGCCTGCCCCCCCCGCTGTGGGGAGGACACGCCCCGGCCCCACACCCCCGAGCCTGGCCCCCCCCGCCCCCCCCGCTGTGGGGAGGACACGCCCCGGCCCCGCACCCCCGAGCCTGGCCCCCCCCGCTGTGGGGAGGACACGCCCCGGCCCTGGGACGGAGCCGAGCTCCCCAGCAAACCCCCAGTTGGGGGCAGGAGGAAGCAGGGTTATTAACACGGAGCCGCCCCGGCGTGTGGGGCTCGGGCAGGCATCGGGGACTTGCAAACCGGCTGCCTGGGGGCGGGTCAGCGCCGGTCCCAGTAACCCCCCCCCCCCAGCAGCTCCTAACTCCCTGCCCGACAACGCTGCCCACGCGGGGCCAGGCCAGCGGGGCCCAGCAGCTCCGGGTGTGAGACGGGACGGAGACGGGGGTGCAGGGCGCTGCTTTGGGGGACAGGGTGTCCCGGGAGGCTCCGCAGGGTTGGGGGTGCCAGGGGGCTCGGGGACCCCCGGGGCAGGAAGCGGACCCGGAACGGGGGGCTATGGGGTCTCGGGGGGCCCCCGGGGCAGGAAGCGGACCTGGAACGGGGGGGGCTATGGGGTCTCGGGGGGCCCCCGGGGCAGGAAGCGGACCCGGAACGGGGGCTATGGGGTCTCGGGGGGCCCCCGGGGCAGGAAGCGGACCCGGAACGGGGGGCTATGGGGCCCCCGGGGCAGGAGGTGGAGGCGGAGGGGGGGGCTCTGGGGCCTCGGGGGGCCCCCGGGGCAGGAGGCGGATGCGGAGGGGGGGCTATGGGGTCTCGGGGGGCCCCCGGGGCAGGAGGTGGAGGCGGAGGGGGGGGCTATGGGGTCTCGGGGGGCCCCCGGGGCAGGAAGCGGACCCGGAACGGGGGGGGCTATGGGGCTATGGGGTCTCGGGGGGCCCCCGGGGCAGGAAGCGGACCCGGAACGGGGGGCACCGCACCACGGTGCCGAACACGCCCCGCAGGGCCGGGAGGGCGCCGGGCGCCGGCGGCTCCAGCCGGAACTCGCGCAGGACGTGCCCGAGGAAGACGAAGATCTCGGCCCGGGCCAGGGTCTCCCCCAGGCAGGCCCGGGCCCCGCAGCTGAAGGGCAGCAGGTTGCGCTGGGCCAGCCGGGGCTCGTCCGCCTCCAGGAACCGCTCTGCGGGGTGGGGGAGGCGTCAGCCGGGACCCAGGCGTCCGGGCAGGCAGCCCCCCACCCCCATCAGAGAGTCGGAGACCCAGGTCAGCCCCCAGCCCCCCATGAGAACCGGGGACCCAGGCGTCCGGGGAGGGAGCCCCCATCAGAGAGTCGGAGACCCAGGTTGGGGGGGAGGCTCAGCCCCCAGCCCCCCATGAGAACCGAGGACCAATGCGTCCGGGGAGGCTCAGCCCGTGGCGGGGGCCGGGGGAGGGGCCGGGAGGCTCAGCCCGTGGCGGGGCGGGGCCGGGAGGCTCAGCCCGTGGCGGGGCGGGGGGCGGGGCCGGGGAGGCTCAGCCCGTGGCGGGGGCCGGGGAGGGGCCGGGAGGCTCAGCCCGTGGCGGGGGCCGGGGAGGGGCCGGGAGGCTCAGCCCGTGGCGGGGCGGGGCCGGGGGAGGGGCCGGGAGGCTCAGCCTGTGGCGGGCGGGGCCGGGGGAGGGGCTGGGGAGGCTCAGCCTGTGGCGGGGGCCGGGGACAGTACCTGGCCTGAACTCCAGGGGCGGCGCCAGGTGCCCGCGTCGTGGTGCGCGGCGAAGAGGTTGGGGATCACGGTGGTTCCCTTGGGGATGGCGAAGCCCGAGAGGCTGCGGAGAGAGGGGGTCAGAGGGGAGGGCGAGCCTGGTGTCCCGCGTGGTGCTGTGGGGCAGGGCGCGGGGCGGGGGATGGGTGCCGTGGGGCAGGGCGGGGGGTACCTGGTGCCCCGCGTGGTGCTGTGGGGCAGGGCGAGGGGCGGGACGGGATAGGGGCCGTGGGGCGGGGCGGGGTACCTGGTGTCCCGCGTGGTGCTGTGGGGCAGGGCGCGGGGCGGGGGATGGGGGCCGTGGGGCGGGGCGGGGGGTACCTGGTGTCCCGCGTGGTGCTGTGGGGCAGGGCGAGGGGCGCCACGGGGCGCAGACGCAGCGTCTCGGAGATGGTGGCGCTGAGCAGGGGCAGCCGGTCCCGGTCCCCATAGCTGGGGGGGCGCTCGGGGCCCAGCACCCGCTGCAGCTCCGCGTGGATCCCGTCCTGGACCTGTGGGGGGGACCCATAGACACTGACCCCCATGGCGACTGACCCACCCCCATTCTCATCAGGGATCGCCCAGTGCTTGGGGGGGGGCGGGATCATCCTGCCTGCTGCACACATGGGGAAACTGAGGCAGGGAGAGACGGGACTTGACCAAGGTCACCCACAGAGACCCCCCCCGAACTCCCCCCAAGACACCAGCCCCCCAAGCACTGAGCGCCCTCGCCCGCCCCCCACGAGCAGCGCAGTGACGGGGCAGGAGGCGATCGGAGCGGGGGGTGGGGAGGTTCCGGGGTACATGGAGGTTTGGGGGTTCGGGGAGGTTTGGGGGTTCGGGATCACCTGGGGGTGATGCAGCAGGAAGGCCACGGCCCAGGTGAGCAGGGCGGCCGTGGGGAGCTTTGGAGGCACTGGGAAGGTTTGGGGGTACATGGAGGTTTGGGGGTGCGGGGAGGTTTGGGGGTTCGGGATCACCTGGGGGTGATGCAGCAGGAAGGCCACGGCCCAGGGGAGCAGGGCGGCCGTGGGGAGGTTCGGGGAGGTTTGGGGGCACAGGGCAGGTTTGGGGGGTACGGGGAGGTTCGGGGGTACGGGGAGGTTTGGGGGTGCGGGGAGGCGTGGGGGTGCGGGCGCACCTGGGGGTGGTGCAGCAGGAAGGCCACGGCCCAGGTGAGCAGGGCGGCCGTGGGGAGGTTCGGGGAGGTTTGGGGGTACGGGGAGGTTTGGGGGTTCGGGCTCACCTGGGGGTGGTGCAGCAGGAAGGCCACGGCCCAGGTGAGCAGGGCGGCCGTGGTCTCGGTCCCCCCGATGAAGAGATCCACCAGCGCCATGTGAACGTGCTCCGGGGTGAGGCCCCCCTCCGCCGCGGGGTCCCCCCCGGTCCCCCGCCGCTCCCCCAGCAGCTGCAGCATGTGATCCACCATGTCCCGGGCGCACTCGGGGCGCAGCGACTCCTGGGGGGATGCGGGGGTGAGGGGAGGGAATGGGGACCCCCAAACCCCGCAGCGGGGACCCTGCACCCCGTCCCAGAGATCCCCAAACTCCGCTCCGGGGACCCCGCACCGGGGCTCCTGCACCCCCGCCCCAGAGACCCCCAAACTCCGCTCTGGGGATCCTGCACCCCCGCCCCAGAGACCCCCAAACTCCGCACCGGGGATCCTGCACCCCCGCCCCAGAGACCCCCAAACTCCGCTCTGGGGATCCTGCACCCCCGCCTCAGAGACCCCCAAACCCCGCAGCGGGGACCCTGCACCCCCACCCCAGAGATCCACATTCTCCGCTCCGGGGTCCCGGCACCGGGGCTCCTGCACCCCCACCCAGAGACCCCCAAACTCCGCTCCGGGGATCCTGCACCCCCACCCCAGAGACTCCCAAACCCCGCACCGGGAACCCCGCACCGGGGATCCTGCCCCCCCGCCCCAGAGACCCCCCCACCCCGCAGCGGAGACCCTGCACCCCCGCCCCAGAGACCCCCAAACCCCGCAGCGGGGACCCTCCACCCACACCCCAGAGACCCCCAATCTCTGCACCGGGGATCCTGCACCCCCGCCCCAGAGATCCCCAAAGCCCGCAGCGAGGACCCTCCACCCCCACCCTTTCCCCAGAGACCCCCGAAACCCCGACTCCCACCCCCCAGAGACCCCCACCCCGTACCCTGCCCCCGGGACACCCCTCAACCCGGAGAACCCCCAGCCCCCCCCAGCGGCTCCATCCCCGGGGAGCCCCGCCCCCACCTGGTGCCGCTGGATCCGGGCCCGGCCGACGGCGGCTCGGAACCGAACCTCCTGCAGGAGCCGCCGCAGGGCCCCGCTGGGGAACTCCTGGGGGGGGACCCCGAGAGTGAGACTGCAGCGCCCCCTGCTGGCCCCCCAGAGCGACACCCCTCCCTGCACCACCCCGCACCACAGCGCCCCTCCCCTGCCGGCCCCCACAGCGACACCCCTCCCCGCCCCACAGCGCCCTCCCCTGCCGCGCCCCACAGCGATACCCCTCCCCGCCCCTGCAGCTCCCTGCCCCTGCTGGCCCCCCACAGCGACACCCCACAGCGCCCTCCCCTGCCGGCCCCCAGCGACACCCCTCCCCGCCCCACAGCGCCCCTCCCTGCCGGCCCCAGCGACACCCCTCCCGCCCCACAGCGCCCTCCCCTGCCGGCCCCCAGCGACACCCCTCCCCGCCCCACAGCGCCCCTGCAGCTCCGCGCCCCTGCCGCGTCCCACAGCGACACCCCTCCCGCACCACCCCGCACCACAGCGCCCCTCCCTGCCGGCCCCCCAGCGACACCCCTCCCGCCCCACAGCGACCCCTCCCCTGCTGGCCCCCCACAGCGACACCTCCCCTGCCCCACAGCGCCCCTCCCTGCCGCGCCCCACAGCGACACCCCTCCCCGCCCCTGCAGCTCCTCCCGCCCCTGCCGGACCCCCACAGCGCCACCCTCCCGCCCCCAGCGCCCCCTCACCCTGAGCAGGGGCAGCGCGTCCAGCGCCCGCACGGCGCCCCGGCCCCACAGCTCCACCAGCTCCGTGATACAGGCCTGGATGTCCCGGGTGGCGGCGGCGTCCGGCATCTGCGGGGAGGGAGCGGGACGGAGCCCCCCCAATCCTCCCCCTCCCCGTCCAGCCTCCCGGGACGCTGGGGTCCCCAGGGTCGCTCCCAGCCCTCCGCCCGGACGCCAGAGTCCCCTCGGGGCGCTCCCGCCCCCGGACGCCAGGGTCTCCCCGGGCGCTCTCCGCTCCCCGGACGCCGGGATCCCGTAGGGTGAGTCCCTGCCCACCCCGAACGCCTGGGTCCCCTCGGGGCGCTCACCGCTCCCCCCCCCGGACGCCAGGGTCCCCTCGGGGCGCTCTCCGCCCCCCGGACGCCGGAATCCCATAGGGGTGAGTCCCTGCCCCCCCCGGACGCCTGGGTCCCCTCGGGGCGCTCTCCGCTCCCCCGGACGCCTGGGTCCTCTCGGGCGCTCCCGCCCCCGGACGCCTGGGTCCCCTCGGGCGCTCTCCGCTCCCGGACGCCGGGATCCCCTAGGGTGAGTCCCCGCCCCGGACGCCTGGGTCCCCTCGGGGCGCTCCCCGCCCCCCCCCGGACGCCGGGGTCCCCTGCCCCGCCCCCCGCTCACCATGGGGCCGAACGCCAGGGCGCAGATGGTGCGACACGTCTGCAGCGAGAAGTCCTGGGCCACGTCCACAGCGGCCCCCCCATAGCTACGGAAAACCTGGGGGGCAGAGACAGGTCAAGGGGGGGCAGCGCCCCGGGCCCGTGACCCCCCCCCAGCCCAGGCGGGTCCCCGGGGGAGGGGCGAGGGCAGATCCGGGTTCCCTAGGGGGGGATGGGCGGGAAGTGAGATGTTGGGGGGGTCCCCAGGGTGAAGGGGCCCTTTGGGGGGTAGGCGATCCCTGGGGGGGGGCCCGGAGGTGAAGGGGGGTCCATGGGATGAAGCGGGTCCCTATGGGGGTGGGAGTTCCTTGGGTTAGGGGTCCCTGGGGTCCCTGGGGCGAAGGGGGTCCCCGGTGGGGGATCCCGGGGGTCCCTAGGATGAAACGGCTCCCTATGCGGGGTGGCATTTCCCTGGGCTTAGGGGGCCCCTGGGGGGGTTCCCGGAGGTGAGGGGGGGTCCCTGTGGGGGGTTATTTCCCTGGGCTTAGGGGCCCTGGGGTTCCTGGAGGTGAGGGGTCCCTGGGATCCTGGGCTCCCTGTGGGGGCATTTCCTGGGCTTAGGGGTCCCTGGGAGGTTCCCGGAGATGAGGGGTCCATGTGGGGGTATTTCCTGGGCTTAGGGGTCCCTGGGGTTGCTGGAGGTGAGGGGGTCCCTGTGGGGGTATTTCCTGGGCTTAGGGGTCCCTGGGGTTCCTGAGGTGAGGGGGTCCCTGTGGGGGTATTTCCTGGGCTTAGGGGTCCCTGGGGGTTCCGGAGGTGAGGGGGTCCCTGGGGTGGTCCTGGAGGTGAGGGGTGGTCCCTGTGGGAGGGGTATTTCCTGGGCTTAGGGGTCCCTGGGGTTCCTGAGGTGAGGGGGTCCCTGTGGGGGTATTTCCTGACTTAGGGGTCCCTGGGGTTCCTGGAGGTGAGGGGGTCCCTGTGGGGTATTTCCTGGGCTTAGGGGTCCCTGGGGTTCCTGAGGTGAGGGGGTCCCTGTGGGGTATTTCCTGGGCTTAGGGGTCCCTGGGGTTCCGGAGGTGAGGGGGTCCCTGTGGGGGTATTTCCTGGGCTTAGGGGTCCCTGGGGTTCCCGGAGGTGAGGGGGGTCCCTGTGGGGGGGGGATTTCCCTGGGCTTAGGGGGTCCCTGGGGGGGTTCCCGGAGGTGAGGGGGGTCCCTATGGGGGGGCATTTCCCTGGGCTTAGCCGGTCCCTGGGGGTCGGAGCGGAGCCCTCACCTGGCAGAGCGCGGCCGCCTGGGCCCCCAGCACCGGGTCCAGCTGCAGGCGCTGGGCGCGGGCCAGGGCCGAGTGAGCCGCTTTGCGCTGCAGCCGCCAGCTGGGGGTGAAGTCACCCAGGGACAGATCGTGGCCCCCCAGGGAGATGAGATCCGCTGCGGGGGGGGGAGGGTTAGTGACCAGGCGGGTAGAGACCCCCCCACTCCCACTCAAGCCCCCGGGACCTGCCCCTTTCCCGTTCCAGCGTTAACTCTGGACCCTACTGATGGCAGAGCCGAGGGGAGTCGGCGCTCAGAGAGCTGGAGGAGGGGCTGACCCCCCAATACCTTCATGAAAAGCCCCCCAAACCCTCTGGCAACACAGCCCCCCCCCGCCCCGAGCCCCAACCCCCCCTCTCAGCCCCCAGCCCCCCATTACCGACAAAGCTGGGGGGCCGCCCGGCGAAATCGGACCATTTCTGGGTCAGCGCCTGGCGGATGGACTCCACGCTGTTCAGCACCACCACGTCTGGGGGCACACGGGGGGGTTTATGGGGGGCCCCAGGAGGGGAGGCAACCCGGCCGGGACCGCGCAGGGCCGGGGGAAGCGGGGGGCACCCAGCCAGGACCCAGGGGCAAAGGGGGGGACCATGGGGGGAGGGGCCCCTGGGCC
Source organism: Mauremys reevesii (assembly GCF_016161935.1). NCBI lineage: Eukaryota > Metazoa > Chordata > Testudines > Geoemydidae > Mauremys > Mauremys reevesii. The sequence goes on from NW_024100715.1 coordinate 78,639, forward strand.
GGGCACATGGGGAGAAGGAAGGGGGGCGGTGGGGGAGGGGCCAGGCCCGGGGGGGAGGAAGCAGGGCCGCCCAGAGGGGGGGCAAGAGGGGGAATTTGCCCCAGGCCCCGCGTCCCGCAGGGGCCCCCACGAGTGTTTTTCGGGGCCCCTGGAGTGTTTCCCGTCTTCCCGCGGCTGAGACGGGTTGAGCTCCCGAGCCCGGGAGGAGTGGACCTCCCGCAGACATGACTGCGGCAGGTCAAGCGGAGCCAAATGCCGCCCCCCAGGGAAAGGGCCGCCCCACGGGCCTGCTTGGCGCGCTGGGGTCTACAGCCGCCCCTGAGTGGGCCCCCCGCCGCCGAAGACCCCGGGCGGCCCTGGGAGGAAGGGGGCCCCGGGGTCCGGCAGGGGCCAGGCGGGGAGGAAGGGGCCCTGGGAACCAGCAGGGGCCAGGCGGGGGCGAGGAAGGGGGCCCCGGGCTGGCAGGGGCCAGGCGGGGAGGAAGGGGGCCCTGGGGTGGCAGGGGCCAGGCGGGGAGGAAGGGGGCCCTGGGTCCGGCAGGGGCCAGGCGGGGAGGAAGGGGGCCCTGGGTCGGCAGGGGCCAGTCGGGGAGGAAGGGGGCTGGGAACCGGCAGGGGCCAGGCGGGGAGGAAGGGGGCCCTGGGAACCGGCAGGGGCCAGGCGGGGAGGAAGGGGGCCTGGGGTCCGGCAGGGGCCAGGCGGGGAGGAAGGGGGCCCTGGGGTCCGGGCAGGCCAGGCGGGGAGGAAGGGGGCCTGGGTCCGGCAGGGGCCAGGCGGGGAGGAAGGGGGCCCTGGGTCCGGCAGGGGCCAGGCGGGGGCGAGGAAGGGGGCCCGGGTCCGGCAGGGGCCAGGCGGGGGCGAGGAAGGGGGCCTGGGCCGGCAGGCCAGGCGGGGAGGAAGGGGGCCCTGGGTCCGGCAGGGGCCAGGCGGGGAGGAAGGGGGCCCCGGGGTCCGGCAGGGGCCAGGCGGGGAGGAAGGGGGCCCCGGTCCGGCAGGGGCCAGGCGGGGGCGAGGAAGGGGGCCCTGGGGTCCGGCAGGGGCCAGGCGGGGAGGAAGGGGGCCTGGGTCCGGCAGGGGCCAGGCGGGGAGGAAGGGGGCCCTGGGAACCGGCAGGGGCCAGGCGGGGAGGAAGGGGGCCCCGGGGTCCGGCAGGGGCCAGGCGGGGAGGAAGGGGGCCCGGGGTCCGGCAGGGGCCAGGCGGGGGAGGAAGGGGGCCCTGGGGTCCGGCAGGGGCCTGGCCCTGCTCACCCTTGGCCCCGAGGCGGAGCCGGTAGACGGGCCCGTAGCGCCGGGAGAGCTCCAGCAGGTGCAGGGGCAGCTCCGGGTGCAGCATGTGGGGCAGCCCCCCAACCAGGGGCAGGGCCCAGGGGCCGGGCAGGGCGCTCAGGCCGCCCCGCGAGCCCCCCGCCCGCCCCCCAGCACGGCCAGGGCCAAGAGCACCAGCAGCAGGAGCAGCGCAGCCGACAGCATCGCTGGGGCCTCGGGGCGCCGGCGGGATATAAACCCCCCGAGGCCTTCGTCACGGGGCCTTGGAGAGACAGGCGTGACGCAGGGTGCCCCTCACTCCCGACCCGCAGCCCCCCTGGCTCCGCCGGTGCCCCTCACTCCCGACCCGCAGCCCCTGGCTCTGCCGGTGCCCCTCACTCCCGACCCGCAGCCCCCGGCTCTGCCGGTGCCCCTCACTCCCGACCTGCAGCCCCCGCTCCGCCGGTGCCCCTCACTCCCGACCCGCAGCCCCCGCTCCGCCGGTGCCTCTCACTCCTGCCCCGCAGCCCCCCGCTCCTCCGGCGCCCTCACTCCCGACCCGCAGCCCCCGCTCCGCCGGTGCCCTCACTCCTGCCCCGCAGCCCCCCGCTCCGCCGGCGCCCCACACTCCCGACCCGCAGCCCCTGGCTCTACCGGTGCCCCTCACTCCCGACCCGCAGCCCCCGCTCCGCCGGTGCCTCTCACTCCTGCCCCGCAGCCCCCCGCTCCTCCGGCGCCCCTCACTCCCGACCCGCAGCCCCGCCCGCCGGTGCCTCTCACTCCTGACCTGCAGCCCCGGCTCCGCTGCTGCCCCTCACTCCTGACCCGCAGCCCCGCCCGCCGGCGCCTCACTCCCGACCCGCAGCCCCCTGGCTCCGCCGGCGCCTCACTCCCGACCCGCAGCCCCTGGCTCTGCCGGTGCCCCTCACTCCCGACCCGCAGCCCCGGCTGCCGGTGCCCTCACTCCCGACCCGCAGCCCCGCTCCGCCGGTGCCCCTCACTCCCGACCCGCAGCCCCTGGCTCTGCCGGCGCCTCACTCCCGACCCGCAGCCCCGCTCCGCCGGTGCCCTCACTCCCGACCCGCAGCCCGGCTCCGCCGGTGCCCCTCACTCCCGACCCGCAGCCCTCGCTCCGCCGGTGCCCCATACTCCCGACCCGCAGCCCCCTGGCGCCGCCGGTGCCCCTCACTCCCGACCCGCAGCCCCCCCGGCTGCCGGTGCCCCTCACTCCCGACCCGCAGCCCCTGCTCCGCCAGTGCCCCTCACTCCCGACCCGCAGCCCCCGCTCCGCCGGCGCCCCTCACTCCCGACCCGCAGCCTGCTCCGCGCGCCTCACTCCCGACCCGCAGCCCCTGGCTCCGGTGCCCTCACTCCCGACCCGCAGCCCGGCTCTGCCGGTGCCCCTCACTCCTGACCCGCAGCCCCGGCTGCCGGTGCCCTCACTCCCGACCCGCAGCCCCGCCTCCGCTGGTGCCCCTCACTCCCGACCCGCAGCCCCCGCTCTGCCGGTGCCCCTCACTCCCGACCCGCAGCCCCCGGCTGCCGGTGCCCTCACTCCCGACCCGCAGCCCCCGCTCCGCCGGTGCCTCACTCCCGACCCGCAGCCCCTGGCTCTGCCGGTGCCCTCACTCCCGACCCGCAGCCCCTGGCTCTGCCGGTGCCCCTCACTCCCGACCAGCAGCCCCCAGCTGCCGGTGCCCTCACTCCCGACCCGCAGCCCCTGGCTCCGCCGGTGCCCTCACTCCCGACCCGCAGCCCCCTGGCTCCGCCGGTGCCCCTCACTCCCGACCCGCAGCCCCGGCTCTGCCGGTGCCCCTCACTCCCGACCCGCAGCCCCGGCTGCCGGTGCCCTCACTCCCGACCCGCAGCCGCCCGCTGGTGCCCCTCACTCCCGACCCGCAGCCCCGGCTCTGCCGGTGCCCTCACTCCCGACCCGCAGCCCCCGGCTGCCGGTGCCCTCACTCCCGACCCGCAGCCCCCGCTCCGCCGGTGCCCTCACTCCCGACCCGCAGCCCCTGGCTCTGCCGGTGCCCTCACTCCCGACCGCAGCCCCTGGCTCCGCGGCGCCCCTCACTCCCAACCTGCAGCCCCCGCTCCGCCGGCGCCCCTCACTCCCGACCCGCAGCCCCCGCTCCGCCGGTGCCTCTCACTCCCGACCCGCAGCCCGGCTCCGCTGCTGCCCCTCACTCCTGACCCGCAGCCCCCGCCCGCCGGCGCCTCACTCCCGACCCGCAGCCCCTGGCTCGCCGGCGCCTCACTCCCGACCCGCAGCCCCTGGCTCTGCCGGTGCCCTCACTCCCGACCCGCAGCCCCCGGCTGCCGGTGCCCTCACTCCTGACCCGCAGCCCCGCCCGCCGGTGCCTCACTCCCGACCCGCAGCCCTGGCTCTGCCGGCGCCCTCACTCCTGACCTGCAGCCCCGCCCGCCGGCGCCTCACTCCCGACCCGCAGCCCCGGCCCGCTGGTGCCCTCACTCCCGACCCACAGCCCCGCCCGCCGGCGCCCCTCACTCCCGACCCGCAGCCCGGCCCGCCGGCGCCTCACTCCCGACCCGCAGCCCCTGGCTCCGCCGGTGCCCTCACTCCCGACCCGCAGCCCCGGCTCTGCCGGTGCCCTCACTCCCGACCCGCAGCCCCCGGCTGCCGGTGCCCTCACTCCCGACCCGCAGCCCCGCTCCGCTGGTGCCCTCACTCCCGACCCGCAGCCCCCGGCTCTGCCGGTGCCCCTCACTCCCGACCCGCAGCCCCCCCGGCTGCCGGTGCCCCTCACTCCCGACCCGCAGCCCCCGCTCCGCCGGTGCCCCTCACTCCCGACCCGCAGCCCCCCTGGCTCTGCCGGTGCCCCTCACTCCCGACCCGCAGCCCCCCTGGCTCTGCCGGTGCCCCTCACTCCCGACCAGCAGCCCCCCCCAGCTGCCGGTGCCCCTCACTCCCGACCCGCAGCCCCCCTGGCTCCGCCGGTGCCCCTCACTCCCGACCCGCAGCCCCCCTGGCTCCGCCGGTGCCCCTCACTCCCGACCCGCAGCCCCCGGCTCTGCCGGTGCCCCTCACTCCCGACCCGCCGCCCCCCCGGCTGCCGGTGCCCCTCACTCCCGACCCGCAGCCCCCCGGGCTCTGCCGGCGCCCCTCACTCCCGACCCGCAGCCCCCGGCTCTGCCGGTGCCCCTCACTCCCGACCCGCAGCCCCCCTGGCTCCGCCGGTGCCCCTCACTCCCGACCCGCAGCCCCCGCTCCGCCGGCGCCCCTCACTCCCAACCTGCAGCCCCCGCTCCGCCGGTGCCTCTCACTCCCGACCCGCAGCCCCGGCTCCGCTGCTGCCCCTCACTCCCGACCCGCAGCCCCCGCTCCGCCGGCGCCCCTCACTCCCGACCCGCAGCCCCCCTGGCTCCGCCGGCGCCCCTCACTCCCGACCCGCAGCCCCCCTGGCTCTGCCGGTGCCTCACTCCCGACCCGCAGCCCCCGGCTGCCGGTGCCCTCACTCCCGACCCGCAGCCCCCGCCTCCGCCGTTGCCCCTCAGTCCCGACCCGCAGCCCCCCTGGCTCGGCCGGCCCCCCACACGCCCCACCCGCACCCACCGCACCGCCGGTGCCCCATTCTCCCGACCCGCAGGCCCCCTGGCTCCGCCGGTGCCCCTCACTCCCGACCCGCAGCCCCCGGCTCTGCCGGTGCCCCTCACTCCCGACCCGCAGCCCCTGCTCCGCCAGTGCCCCTCACTCCCGACCCGCCGCCCCCGCTCCGCCGGCGCCCCTCACTCCCGACCCGCAGCCCCCCTGGCTCCGCCGGCGCCCCTCACTCCCGACCCGCAGCACCCCTGGCTCTGCCGGTGCCCCTCACTCCCGACCCGCAGCCCCGGCTCTGCCGGTGCCCTCACTCCCGACCCGCAGCCCCCGGCTGCCGGTGCCCTCACTCCCGACCCGCAGCCCCGCTCCGCTGGTGCCCCTCACTCCCGACCCGCAGCCCCGGCTCTGCCGGTGCCCTCACTCCCGACCCGCAGCCCCCGGCTGCCGGTGCCCTCACTCCCGACCCGCAGCCCCGCTCCGCCGGTGCCCTCACTCCCGACCCGCAGCCCCTGGCTCTGCCGGTGCCCTCACTCCCGACCCGCAGCCCCTGGCTCTGCCGGTGCCCTCACTCCCGACCCGCAGCCCCTGGCTCTGCCGGTGCCCCTCACTCCCGACCAGCAGCCCCCAGCTGCCGGTGCCCTCACTCCCGACCCGCAGCCCCCTGGCTCCGCCGGTGCCCTCACTCCCGACCCGCAGCCCCCTGGCTCCGCCGGTGCCCCTCACTCCCGACCCGCAGCCCCGGCTCTGCCGGTGCCCTCACTCCCGACCCGCAGCCCCCGGCTGCCGGTGCCCTCACTCCCGACCCGCAGCCCCGCTCCGCTGGTGCCCTCACTCCCGACCGCAGCCCGGCTCTGCCGGTGCCCCTCACTCCCGACCCGCAGCCCCGGCTGCGGTGCCCTCACTCCCGACCCGCAGCCCCGCTCCGCCGGTGCCCTCACTCCCGACCCGCAGCCCCTGGCTCTGCCGGTGCCCTCACTCCCGACCCGCAGCCCCTGGCTCCGCCGGCGCCTCACTCCCAACCTGCAGCCCCCGCTCCGCCAGCGCCCCTCACTCCCGACCCGCAGCCCCGGCTCCGCTGCTGCCCTCACTCCCGACCCGCAGCCCCGCTCCGCCGGCGCCTCACTCCCGACCCGCAGCCCTGGCTCCGCCGGCGCCTCACTCCCGACCCGCAGCCCTGGCTCTGCCGGTGCCCCTCACTCCCGACCCGCAGCCCCGGCTGCCGGTGCCCCTCACTCCCGACCCGCAGCCCCCGCTCCGCCGGTGCCCTCACTCCCGACCCGCAGCCCCTGGCTCTGCCGGCGCCTCACTCCCGACCCGCAGCCCCCGCCCGCCGGCGCCTCACTCCCGACCCGCAGCCCCCGGCTCCGCTGGTGCCCCTCACTCCCGACCCACAGCCCCCGCTCCGCCCGCGCCCCTCACTCCCGACCCGCAGCCCCGGCTCCGCCGGCGCCTCACTCCCGACCCGCAGCCCCCCTGGCTCCGCCGGTGCCCCTCACTCCCGACCCGCAGCCCCGGCTCTGCCGGTGCCCCTCACTCCCGACCCGCAGCCCCGGCCCGCTGCTGCCCCTCACTCCCGACCCGCAGCCCCGCTCCGCTGGTGCCCCTCACTCCCGACCCGCAGCCCCGGCTCTGCCGGTGCCCTCACTCCCGACCCGCAGCCCCCGGCTGCCGGTGCCCTCACTCCCGACCCGCAGCCCCGCTCCGCCGGTGCCCTCACTCCCGACCCGCAGCCCCTGGCTCTGCCGGTGCCCTCACTCCCGACCCGCAGCCCCTGGCTCTGCCGGTGCCCTCACTCCCGACCAGCAGCCCCAGCTGCCGGTGCCTCACTCCCGACCCGCAGCCCCCCTGGCTCCGCCGGTGCCCCTCACTCCCGACCCGCAGCCCCTGGCTCCGCCGTGCCCTCACTCCCGACCCGCAGCCCCGGCTCTGCCGGTGCCCCTCACTCCCGACCCGCAGCCCCGGCTGCCGGTGCCCTCACTCCCGACCCGCAGCCCCGCTCCGCTGGTGCCCCTCACTCCCGACCCGCAGCCGCCCCGGCTGCCGGTGCCCCTCACTCCCGACCCGCAGCCCCGCTCCGCCGGTGCCCCTCACTCCCGACCCGCAGCCCCTGGCTCTGCCGGTGCCCTCACTCCCGACCCGCAGCCCCTGGCTCTGCCGGTGCCCTCACTCCCGACCAGCAGCCCCCAGCTGCCGGTGCCTCACTCCCGACCCGCAGCCCCCGCTCCGCTGGTGCCCCTCACTCCCGACCCGCAGCCCCCGGCTCTGCCGGTGCCCCTCACTCCCAACCCGCAGCCCCCGGCTCCGCCGGCGCCCCTCACTCCCGACCCGCAGCCCCCTGACCTGCCGGTGCCCCTCACGCCCAACCCACAGCCCCCCCCACCGCGCCCCGGCTGCCCCGCACTCCCGACCCCAGTCCCCGGACCGGGCGGTGCCCCTCACGCCCCACCCCCCGCCCCCCCCACAGCTCCGCTGCTGCCCCTCACTCCCGACCGCAGTCCCCCGACCCGCTGGTGCCCCTCACTCCCAACCCACAGCCCCCCACTAGCCCAGCCTTGGGGCTCAGAGTGACTTCTGGGTAATTATTTTCGTTTCATTAACCTGAGGTCAGAGCCCGGCAGTGGGTCCGGGGGTCCCTGGCACGTTGCTGCAGGGGGCGTTGGATGGGCAGAAAGCAGCTCTGGGAATCTCTCGCTGGTTTGTGGGTGACGGCCGGCGCGGCCGGGGTTCGAACCGGAGTCCCAGGGGGTTTACACAGCGTGAGCAACACCTGGGTTACTCGGGATCGGCTCCCGCCTAGGACCCGGTCCCTGCCACGCCGGGGCGGCAGCTGCGGGCTCGTGGCGGCAGGATCGAAAGGATAAACACGCAAGAAGCAATTTGGGGGGAAGTATCGGGGGGCAGGATGGGGTTAAACAAACACCCCCCTGCCCTGGGGTCCCTCTTCACAACCCATCAACACCGGTTCAGTGTCACCATTCAGCAGCCCCCTGCCCCACCCCAGAGCCAGCCGCATCCTGGCACCGGGCGAGGGGGATCCGTGTAACCAGCCCCACCCCAGAGCCAGCCGCGTCCTGGCACCGGGCGAGGGGGAATCCGTGTAACCAGCCCCCGGCCCCACCCCAGAGCCAGCCGCGTCCTGGCACCGGGCGAGGGGGCCCCGTGTAACCAGCCCAGCCCCACCCCAGAGCCAGCCGCGTCCTGGCACCGGGCGAGGGGGATCCGCGTAACCAGCCCCCTGCCCCACCCCAGAGCCAGCCGCGTCCTGGCACCGGGCGAGGGGGATCCGTGTAACCAACCCCCTGCCCCACCCCAGAGCCAGCCGTGTCCTGGCACCGGGCGAGGGGGATCCGTGTAACCAGCCCAGCCCCACCCCAGAGCCAGCCGCGTGCTGGCACCGGGCGAGGGGGCCCTGCAGAACCCCCACCCCCCACCCCCGACGGGCGAGGGGCCCCCCATGTAACCAGCCTGGGAAGCTGAGTCCCAGCCTTGAGGCGCTGTCAGCACAAATCATCCCAGCGCGTCACGCCCCACCCTTGACCCTGGGGACCCCTAGTCGCCATGGAAACAGCAGGGGGGTCCCATCCATCAGCAGTCACTGGGGGGGGTCACGGACACCCCCCTCGCCCCGTCTCAAAGCAGAGCTCGCGGCCCTGGAAAGGCTCCGCCAAGGGGCACAGAAATGATTCGGGGGCGGCTGCGTGAGGGTAGGTTAACCAGCCGGGCAAGGGGCCGGCGAACGGGGGATCTGACTGAGGCCGTTCAGTCCTGCCGGGTGCGGAGAGTCAACAGGGACGGGAGAGGAAGCTGAGGATTTTTGTCGTGTTCTACATGACTAGGTGTCCGTGCCTCAGTTTCCCTGTGTGCTGCACGGTAACAAGGCGGTGGCAGGGGGGTGGTTGTTGCTGGCAACCAAGTGTGACCTCACCTGGCAGCTGGGACCCCCGGGGAGATGGAGACCCCAGCGACTGGGGACCCGGAGACCCGGCTCAGGAGTCGCAGCCGGTTCTGGCCAGTGGGGGACAGCGGGGAGAGGACCCCGGTGACCCGACCAGCCAGTTCCAGCCAGAGGGGCCAGAGGGGGGCTGAGAGGAGATGGGGCCCAGTGACCCTGTTTCCCTGGAGAGAAGCCAATGGACAGAGGGAGCCCGGGGCCGGGGATATCGGAGGCCCAGCTGGGAAGCAGGGGGGCTCTGGGCTGGAGGGGGGGAGCAGGCAGAGCCCCCCTGGCTGCAGGGGGACTGGGATGTGCTGGGCTGAGGGAGGCCAGGCCTGAGGCCGGAGAGTTTCCTGTGCTGGGTTCAACTCTCAATAAACCTCCTGTGTTACGCTGGCTGAGAGTCACTCTGGGCTAGAGAACAGGGTGAGGGGGGGGATTGTCCCCTTCGGGGGTTAGGAGGCCTGGGGGGCCCAGAGCGACGGGACTCCCTGAGGGGGCCCACGGCAGAGACAGACGTGCTGAGGCTCAGGGAGGTGCGGCTCCAGGAGGTGGAGGGGCCTGACCCCGGGAGAGGGGCCCCCCGAGAAGGGCTGTCGCCCTGAAAGGGGCCCCCCCCACGGGCCGCACGGGGCCACGATCCGTGAGCCCGTGACAGGCCGGGTTATTTGCTCCTTCCCCTACCACAGGAACTAGGCGTCACCCCATGAAATTAATGGGCACCGAGTTATAAACGAACCGTGAGCACAGTGGGTGCCTCAGTTTCCCCCCGGTGCCGCATGTGGCCAGGTGGGGGAGGGCCGGGACCCCTGCAATGGCCCGGACAGGGTGACCCGGCGGGGGGCAGGCCCAGGTGACCTGTTGCCGGGGGAGGGGACATGGGGGCTCGGCTGGAAGGAGGGGGCAGCCCCCCTGTGACGCTGGCGCAGGCCGGGATCGGGGGGGCTCTGGGGGCCCCCGGCAGCGCCAGGCGCTGCAGGCTCAGAGGTGCAGCCCAGGGGGTGCTGGGGCCCAGGGTTTAACCCCCGAGAGCGGGCGCCCCCCCCCGAGAGGGGCTGACACCCGAAGGGGGGGTCGTCCCAGGCCGCAGGGAGCCGAGAGATGGGGGGGCGGGAATCCGAGACAATTTCAAACCAACTTTATTGCCGTGACAGCAGCTGCCCTGTACAACACCCCGGCCCCCCCAGATCCAGGGCCCCCCCGCTGGGGGTAAGTGCTAGTCAGAGCCCCCCCCTCGCTGGGGCGCCCCCTCTCCAGCAGGGGGGGGGCCTCTGGGGCAGACGTTAATATCCAGGGTTAAAACCCTGTGCAGCCCCCCCCCCCCCGGCCGGAGCTGGGGGCCGACTCCTGGGGTGTCCTGGCCCCAGGCTCAGACTGGGGGGACGTGAGGGGGGAGCTCAGGGGAATAAAAAGAGCCAGGAAAGGGGGGCTCAGAACTGGGGGCAGAGGGGTGGGGAGAGAGGAGGTGCGGGGGCCCAGGAGGTTTCCAGGTCTGGACCCTGCTCAGCCCAGCCGGGTGTGGACACCACGGATGCACCAGGGGGTCACAGGGAGGGTCCAGCCCCCCTCAGCCCAGGCCCGGGGGCCACTCAGCCCAGGCCTGGGGTCCGCGGGGTCCAGGCCCCTCAGCCCAGGCCCGGGGGAGCAGGGGGTCCAGGCCCCTCAGCCCAGGGGCTGCGCCGGGGGGGCCGCGGGGGGGTCCAGGCCCCTCAGCCCAGGCCCGGGGCAGGGGTCCAGGACCCTCAGCCCAGGCCGGGGGGCCGCGGGGGGGTCCAGGCCCCTCAGCCCAGGCCCGGGGGTCCAGGCCCCTCAGCCCAGGGGCTGCACCGGGGGTCCGTGGGGTCCAGGCCTCAGCCCAGGCCCGAGGGGGCCGCGGGGGTCCAGGCCCCTCAGCCCAGGGGCTGCGCCGGGGTCCGCGGGGTCCAGGCCCTCAGCCCAGGGGCTGCGCCGGGGGCCGCAGGGGGTCCAGGCCTCAGCCCAGGCCCGGGGGTCCGTGGGGTCCAGGCCCTCAGCCCAGGGGCTGCGTCGGGGCCCAGGCCTCAGCCCAGGCCCGGGGGCCGCAGGGGTCCAGGCCCCTCAGCCCAGGCCGGGGGGCCGCAGGGGGGGTCCAGGCCCCTCAGCCCAGGCCGGGGGGGCCGCAAGGGGTCCAGGCCCTCAGCCAAGGCCCGGGGGCCGCAGGGGTCCAGGCCCTCAGCCCAGGGGCTGCGCCGGGGGCCGCAGGGGGTCCAGGCCCTCAGCCCAGGCCCGGGGTCCGCTGGGGTCCAGGCCTCATCCCAGGGGCTGCGCCGGGGTCCGCAGGGGTCCAGGCCTCAGCCCAGGCCGGGGGCCGCAGGGGTCCAGGACCCTCAGCCCAGGCCCGGGGGGGCCGCGGGGGGGTCCAGGCCCCTCAGCCCAGGCCCGGGGGGGCCGCGGGGGGGTCCAGGCCCCTCAGCCCAGGCCGGGGGGTCCGCAGGGGGGGTCCAGGCCCCTCAGCCCAGGCCCTCCTGGATGCCGCGGATGCGCCGCGCCAGCTGAATGTCCTTGGGGAAGAGGGTGACGCGCTTGGCGTGGATGGAGCAGAGATACGAGTCCTCCAGCAGCCGCACCAGGAACGCCTCCGCCGCCTGGGGGGGGCCGGGGGTCAGGGGGGGCCGACAGCCCCAGCCCCCGAACTGTCCCCCACAGCCCCCAACCGTCCCCACAGCCCTCGAGGAGCCCGACAGCCCCCAGCCCCCAAACCGTCCCCCAGCCCCTCGAGGAGCCCGACAGCCCCAGCCCCCAAACCGTCCCCCACAGCCCCTCAAACCATCCCGTTCCCCAGCCCCTCGAGGAGCCCCACAGCCCCCAAACTGTCCCCTCCCCACAGCCCCAAACCACCCCACAGCCAGGGGCGGCTCTACAAAGTAGGCTGCCCCAAGCAGCGCGAGCGCTGCGCCGCCTTCCCGGTCCCGCGGCGGGTCCTCTTCCCGCGGCTCGGTTGAGCTCCCGCCGTCATGCCTGCGGCAGGTCCACCGAGCCGCTGGAAGACGGGACCCGCCGCAGGCATGACTGCGGCAGGTCCGCTTGTCCCGGGCTCCGTGGACCTGCCGCAGGCATGACGGCGAGCTCAACCGAGCCAAATGCCGCCCCAGGAAACGCCGCCCCAGCGCCTGCTTGGCGCTGGGTCTAGAGCCGCCTGCCCACAGCCCCCAAACCGTCCCCTCCCCCACAGCCCCAAGCATGCCTCCCCCAGGACCCTCCCCCCCAGGGACCCTCCTTCTCCAGCCCATTTTGACAGCCCCCCCCCACCTCTCACCTCCTGCAGGGCCAGCAGCGCCATGGCCTGCCAGTGGAAGTCCACGCCCCGGGTGTACATCAGGCAGATCTCCCGCACCTGGGGGGGGGCAGCAGGTGAGACTGGGCTGGCACAGCGGGGGGGCACGTGGCTGGGCCCATGGGGCAGACTGGGGGGAGATGGGGGAGTTACTGGGCCGGTGGGATCCATGGGGCAGTCGGGGGGAGAGGGGGGAGTTGCTGGGCCGGTGGGATCCATGGGGCAGACTGGGGGGAGATGGGGGAGTTACTGGGCCGGTGGGATCCATGGGGCAGTCGGGGGGAGAGGGGGGAGTTGCTGGGCCGGTGGGGTGACTCACAACGCGGGAGAAGGGGGGTCACAGGGGGGGTCACTCACCACGCGGGAGAAGGGGGATAGAGGGGGTGGGGGAAAGGGGGTCACGGGGGGACACTCACCACACGGGAGAAGGGGGATACAGGGGCGGGGGTAAAGGGGGTCACAGGGGACACTCACCACGCGGGAGAAGGGGGATACAGGGGCGGGGGAAATGGGGGTCACGGGGGACACTCACCACGCGGGAGAAGGGGGATACAGGGGCGGGAAATGGGGGTCACGGGGACACTCACCACGCGGGAGAAGGGGGATACAGGGGCGGGGGGGTAAAAGGGGGTCACAGGGGACACTCACCACGCGGGAGAAGGGGGATACAGGGGCGGGGGAGAAATGGGGGGTCACGGGGGACACTCACCACGCGGGAGAAGGGGGAAACAGGGGCGGGGGTAAAAGGGGGTCACAGGGGGGACACTCACCACGCGGGAGAAGGGGGATAGAGGGGCGGGGGTCACGGGGTCACAGGGGGTCACCCACGCGGGAGAAGGGGGATACAGGGGCGGGGGTAAAAGGGGAGTCACAGGGGTGACTCACCACGCGGGAGAAGGGGGATACAGGGGCGAGGGGTCACAGGGGTCACGGGGACAATCACCACGCGGGAGAAGGGGGTTACAGGGGGTCACAGGGGTCATGGGGGGCCACTCACCACGCGGGAGAAGGGGGTCACGGGGGTGACTCACCACGCGGGAGAAGGGGGATACAGGGGCGGGGGTAAAAGGGGGTCACAGGGGGTGACTCACCACGCGCAAGAAGGGGGATACAGGGGACGGGGATAAAAGGGGTCACGGGGACACTCACCATGCGGGAGAAGGGGGATACAGGGGCGGGGGCAAAAGGGGGTCACGGGGGACACTCACCACGCGGGAGAAGGGGGATACAGGGGTAAAAGGGGGTCACGGGGGACACTCACCACGCGGGAGAAGGGGGATACAGGGGCGGGGGTAAAGGGGGTCACAGGGGGTGACTCACCACGCGGGAGAAGGGGGATACAGGGGCGGGGGTCACAGGGGGTCACGGGAGGGGACACTCACCACGCGGGAGAAGGGGGATAGAGGGGGCGGGGGTCACAGGGGGTCACAGGGGACACTCACCACGCGGGGAAGGGGGATACAGGGGCGGGGGTCACAGGGGGTCACAGGGGGACACTCACCACACGGGAGAAGGGGGATACAGGGGCGGGGGGTAAAAGGGGGTCACGGGGGACACTCACCACGTGGGAGAAGGGGGATACAGGGGGTGGGGGTAAAAGGGGGTCACAGGGGGGACACTCACCACGCGGGAGAAGGGGTTAAAGGGGGTCTCGGGGTCACAGGGGGACACTCACCACGCGGGAGAAGGGGGGATACAGGGGGGCGGGGGGGTAAAAGGGGGGGTCACAGGGGGGGACACTCACCACGCGGGAGAAGGGGGGATACAGGGGGCGGGGGTAAAAGGGGGTCACAGGGGACACTCACCACGCGGGAGTTAAAGGGGTCTGGGGGTCACAGGGGACACTCACGACGCGGAGAAGGGGGATACAGGGGCGGGGGGGTGGGGGTCACAGGGGACACTCACCACGCGGGAGAAGGGGGTTAAAGGGGGTCTCGGGGGTCACAGGGGACACTCACCACGCGGGAGAAGGGGATACAGGGGCGGGGGTAAAGGGGTCACAGGGGGACACTCACCACGCGGGAGAAGGGGGTTACAGGGGTCTCGGGGTCACAGGGGACACTCACCACGCGGGAGAAGGGGGTTACAGGGGTCTCGGGGGTCACAGGGGACACTCACCACGCGGGAGAAGGGGTTACAGGGGGTCTCGGGGGTCACAGGGGACACTCACCACGCGGGAGAAGGGGGTCACAGGGGGGGTCACAGGGGGGGGGAGACTCACCACGCGGGAGAAGGGGGGTTACAGGGGGGGTCTCGGGGGGGGTCACAGGGGGGGACACTCACCACGCGGGAGAAGGGGGGTCACAGGGTGGGACACTCACCACGCGGGAGAAGGGGGGTCACAGGGGGGGTCACGGGGGGGGACACTCACCACGCGGGAGAAGGGCAGTTTGCTGATCAGCAGGTTCGTGCTCTTCTGGAACTTGCGGATCTCCAGCAGCGCCCGCTGCCCGGGCCGGTACCGGCGCCGCAGCCCGGGGGGAGCGGCGGGGTTAGGGGGCGCGGCCGAGGGGCCGGGATCCCGGGGGCTGAGGGGAGGGGACACCGGGCGGGAGGCCCTGGGGGCAGCGTGACGTCTCCCCAGCACTTACCGGGCGGGCGGTGGCTCGAGGGGGCTGAGGGGGAAGGGACCCGGGGGGTCTCCGGGGGGGCTGAGGGGGAGGGGACACTGGAGTGGGGGGGCGGGGATCCCAGAGAGGCTCTGGGGGTTGCAGCGTGACCCCAGCACTTACCCGGCACGGGGCGGGGATCCCAGGGGGCTGAGGGGAGGACCCGGGGGCGGGTCCCGGGGGCCTGGGGGCGGATCCGGGGCCCGGGGGCTGTGGGGAGGGGGCCGGGGGCGGATCCCGGGGGGGGCCCCGGGGGGGCCGCACTTACCGGGCGCGCGGCGGCGCGGGGGGGGCGGCTCGGGCCGGCGCGGGGAGCGGCGCGGGGGGGCGGCGGCCTTGCGGCGGGAGCCGGGCCGCGGAGGGGAGCCGCGGTGCATGACGGGTCCGGCCTGGGGGGAGAGACGGGGGGTGAGCGGGGAACCCAGGAGTCCGGGCCCCGCCCGCAGTGATGACGTCACGGTCCCCGCCCGCAGTCACCGCACCTCCGTGACGTCACCCTTCCCCTATGACGTCACGATACGACGTCACAAGCACGCCCGGCCCGCGCGCTGACGTCATCGCTGCAGGCTGTGACGTAAGCGACTCCCTCCCCGTCTCACCGGGCAGCGGCAGCAGCGGCGGTTCCGAGTCTCTCGGATTCAAACCTCCCGCGACATCCAGCCCCCTTCGCGTCACTTCTACGCGTCACTTCCGGCGCCGGGAACCCGAGATCGCGGCCGCTCTGCGCCGCCGGCGGACCCGCCTCTATGGTTCGCTGCTCGGGGGGGGGGCGGTTTGCGTCACGTGCCCGCCTGGCCCCGCCCCCGGGGTGACGCGTCTCAGGCTCCAGCTCCAGGGCGGCGGTCTCCGGGGGCGGGGGCGGGGGCGGAGCTCAGTCCCCATGACTGGCCCGGCGCCGCGCGCTGATTGGTGACCGCTCGTCACGTGACCGCCCGTGGCGCTGCCCCGCTCGGAGCCCGGGGACGGGGCGCGGGAGGGGACAAAGCTCCTCCCACCTCGAAAGGAAAAGTCCGGGGCTAGTCCCCCCCCCCCGCGGTGAAACCAACGGACACGGACTCTGACGTCAGGAATCTCAACCCCAACCCCCCAGTCGGTGCCAAACACGTGACACCATCACGCCGGGTTGGGGGCGGGGCTGCCCCCTCACACTCACGGTGAGGCCCCCCCGCCCCCCCCCCGCACGGGTCCGCCCGGCTCGGCCCGGGGCACCGCGGCCCCTGCGACCGGCACCGGGGGGTTCACCCGGGAACCGTCTCCCCCAATCGCCCCGTTCGGCGCCCCCGGACCCAGCCCTGTCCTCATCTGCATAAAGTGACACCTCCGCAGCCTGGCCACGCCCCCTCCCCACAACCCCGCCCACAGGGTCAGGGGTCACCGCGCGCCAATCACAGCACAGACACCGGGCTGAGCAAAGACCCTTTATTGAGTGCGGGGTCGGGATCAGTGTCCTGGGGTGTGTCCCCGCGGGGGCAGGGATCAGTGTCCTGGGGTCGGTGTCCCGGGGGTCGGGATCAGTGTCCCGGGGGTCGGTGTCCTGGGGATCAGTGTCCTGGGGCCGGTGTCCCGGGGGCAGGGATCAGTGTCCCGGGGGGGGTCGGTGTCCCGGGGGGGGCAGGGAGCAGTGTCCCGGGGGGGTCGGTGTCCCCGGGGCAGGGATCAGTGTCCCGGGGGTTGGTGTCCCGGGGGATCAGTGTCCTGGGGTCCGGTGTCCCCGGGGGCAGGGATCAGTGTCCCGGGGGGATCTGGGTGTCCGGGGGGGTCAGTGTCCCGTGGGGGGGTCGGGGATCAGTGTCCCGGGGGGATCTGGGTGTCCGGGGGGGTCGGTATCTCGGGGCTCCAGGCCCCCCCCAGCGCCGGCAGCGCTCAGTCGACGTCCATCCCGGTCACCGTCTCCTCCAGCAGCTGGAGCCGCAGGGGGGCGACGGCTTCGCTCAGCACCGCTGTGGTACCGGCCCGGTACTGCACCGCCCTGCCTGGGGCGGGAGGAGTCAGCCAGCGCCCGGCCTGGTCCCCCGGCACCGGCCCCCCACCTCCCCTCACACACCCGGCACCAGCCCCCATGTCCCCAACACCCCCTGCCCCGGACTCCTGGGTCCCCGCCCCATCTCCCCCAAACCTTCCCCGCCCGGACTCCTGGGTCCCCGCCCCATCTCCCCAAACGTTCCCCCGGACTCCTGGGTCCCCGCCCCATCTCCCCAAACGTTCCCCCGGACTCCTGGGTCCCCGCCCCATGCCCCCCTTGGTGCCCCGGGGGTCTCACCTCTGCCCGCGGGGGATGGGGGTGCGGAAGGGGCGCAGGGTCTGGGCCCCCCCCCGGGTGAGGACACACAGATCCACGTTGCTCCCCGAGCCCAGGTCACTGAGCACCCCGGCCGTGATGGCGTCGGCCAGGAGCTCCTGGGCCTCCGCCAGCTGCGGGGAGAGAGGGGTGAGCCTGCCGGCCCGGACGCCTGGGTCCCACATCCCCCACCCGGACGCCTGGGTCCCCGCCCCGCCCCCACACACCATGCCCAGATACCTGGGTCCCCGCCCCCACCTCCCCCGCCCCGATACCTGGGTCCCTGCCCTGCCCCCACATCCCACACCCGGATGCCTGGGTCCCTGCCCCGCCCCCATGCACCCTGCCCGGCTGCCAGGATCCCGACCCAGACACCTGTGTCCTTGCCCCAATCCCACCTCCACATCCTCTGCCCAGATGCCCGAGTCCTGGCCCTGCCCCACACCCGCCCCACCCGGACACCTGGGTCCCCACTTTGCCCCACCCCCCTCCAGATTCCTGGGTCCCTGAGGCCCCCCATCACCTCCATGTCCGGCTTGAACCGATCCTCAAGAACTGCAATGGCCGCCGCGGCCCCAGAGCCTGCGGGGGAGCAGGGAGAGGGGTCAGAGCCAGCCCCATAGACCCCCCTGACACCTGCAGCCCCTCCCCACCCCCAGACACCCCAGCCCCTCCCCTCAGAGATAGCTCTAACCCCGCCCCGCCCCAGACACCCCCAGCCCCTCCCTCCCCTGGTGCTCCCCCTCAGAGATACCTCTAACCCCACCCCTGCCCCCCCCACACCTGCCCCGCCCTCCAAAGAGCCCCCCCCCGCTCACCCATGGAGGTGAAGGGCAGTTTGCTGGTGGAGCCGTGGGGGTGGACGCTGTACAGGTGGGGCCCGGTGGAGTCAACGCCCCCCAGGATCAGCGACGCCCCGATGTGACCCTGATACCTGGGGGGGGACACTGTCAGAGCCTATGACATCACCCCCACCCCAGTGACATCACACCGGCGCCTGTGAGGTCACAGCCACTCTGTTCCTAGACCCCTGGTCACGTCACGATGCCCCGCCCCATTCTGTGATGTCACTGCTATGCCCCACCCCATTCAGTGATGTCATTGTGCCATGCCCCACCCACACGGTGATGTCATGCTGCAATCCCCTGCCCTGTGCGGTGATGTCACGCCCCATGCGGTGATGTCATCGTGCAATGCCCCGCCCCACGCGGCGCTGCCCCGCCCTCACCGGAACAGCATCTGCTTGAGGAAGCGGCAGGCGGTGGCCACGCGGGGCGGGCGGCCGGTGGACAGCGAGTGCAGCTCCATGTTGGACGAGAGCAGCTGGGTCGTCACCTCGGCATCAGCCGCCACCCCTGCCCCACAGCAACTGGGGAGAGAGACACAGGGCTGCGGGTCGGGAGTGAGGGGCACCGGCAGAGCTGGGCTGGCAGGGGCTGCGGGTCGGGAGTGAGGGGCACCGGCAGAGCTGGGCTGGCAGGGGCTGCGGGTCGGGAGTGAGGGGCACCGGCAGGGCCGGGCTGGCAGGGGCTGCGGGTCGGGAGTGAGGGGCACCGGCAGAGCTGGGGGGGGCAGGGCCAGGCTGGCAGGGGGCTGCGGGTCAGGAGTGAGGGGCACTGGCAGGGCCAGGCTGGCAGGGGGCTGCGGATCGGGAGTGAGGGGCACCGGCACGGCTGGGCTGGCAGGGGCTGCGGGTCGGGAGTGAGGGGCACCGGCAGGGCTGGGCTGGCAGGGGCTGCGGGTCAGGAGTGAGGGGCACCAGCAGGGCTGGGCTGGCAGGGGCTGCGGGTCGGGAGTGAGGGGCACCGGCAGGGCTGGGCTGGCAGGGGCTGCGGGTCAGGAGTGAGGGGCACCGCAGAGCTGGGGTGGCAGGGGCTGGGGGTCGGGAGTGAGGGGCACCGGCAGAGCTGGGGGGGGCAGGGGCTGCGGGTCGGGAGTGAGGGGCACCGGCAGAGCTGGGCTGGCAGGGGCTGCGGGTCGGGAGTGAGGGGCACCGGCAGAGCTGGGGGGGGCAGGGGCTGCGGGTCGGGAGTGAGGGGCACCGGCAGGGCTGGGCTGGCAGGGGCTGCGGGTCGGGAGTGAGGGGCACCGGCAGAGCTGGGGTGGGCAGGGCCAGGCTGGCAGGGGGCTGCGGGTCGGGAGTGAGGGGCACCGGCAGGGCTGAGCTGGCAGGGGCTGCAGGTCGGGAGTGAGGGGCACCGGGGGGTACTGGGGGGTCACTCACTAGATGTTGGGGGCGATGAAATGGATTTTCTCACAGTTCTTGTCGGCTACGACCATGTCGTCAGTGGCGCGAGTGTCGGCCCCGAGAATCACCCCCTCCTGCGGGGAGATGTGGGGCAGGTCAGTGCCCCATAGCCAGCCCCACACCTGCTCCCGGCACCAGACCTCCCCCTGGGACGGGCTCCCAGCCCCCACAGCCCGATCCGGGAGAGAGCCCGTGCGTCACATACCAGCCCCCCCAGCACAGCCCCTCCATAGACCCCCAGCCCCACACCTCCCCTTGGCACACGCCCCCCGGCCCGGCCCCCCCGGCCCGGCACCTTGTAGATGAGCCCCGCGATGGTCGTTCCCGTCTTTCTGGCCTTGGGGGGCAGGAAACTCTGGGGGCCCCCGGCCTTCGCCAGAGCCTCATTCCTGCGGGGGGAAGGAGGCGTCATTGGGGGGCAGATGGGACACGGGGCCTTTCCCTGCCGGGGGGGGCGCTGGCCCCAGGTGTGACCCACCCCCCCCGGCAGCATCTCCAGCAGCCACGGGCCCCCATCCCCCTCCGGGGAATCTCGGCCCATCCTCCGCTCCCATCTGCCCCTTCCCGAGGGCATCGTTAAACCACGACGGGGGCGCAGGGCTGGGCTGGCAGGGGCTGTGGGTCGGGAGTGAGGGGCACCGGCAGAGCTGGGGGGGCAGGGCCGGGCTAGCGGGGGCTGCGGGTCGGGAGTGAGGGGCACCGGCAGAGCTGCGGGGGGGGGGATTTTGTGTTTCACTTTCACTCTCTGATCTCCGGGTGTCGCTGGTTGAGGCGCGGGACGCTGTGGGTCGGGGTCGAGCCCCGTGTGGATGTGGGGGTCTGAGGAGGGACCCAGGCATCCGGGAGGGTCTCTGCGAGGGGGGGTCTCACCTCAGGCAGTTCTCGAAGGCGAAGCCCCCACGTGGCTCTGGGGGGAGCTTGTCTCTGTCCATGTGGGGTGCAGGCGCCGGGCCGAGGTTGCTGGGTGTCTCTGGGGGGTCACTGGGGGGCTGGGCCCTGCTCTCCCCACGTCTCCCTGTGGCTCCGTCGGCCTCGCTGGGTCCTTTCACTTTCCCTTTGGGTCACATGGAGCCGGGCAGGGCCGGAGCCAGTGCCAGGATCCGCCCCACAGCCTGAGACGAGAGGCCTCCAGGCCCCACGGCGCTGCACCCCCCAGCCTGGCACAACAGCCCCCGCCAGCCCCACAGCGCCACGGCCCGGCACCCCACCCACCCCACGGTGACAGTGCACAGCCTGGCACCCCACAGCCTGGCACAACAGCCCCCACTGCGCTGCACCCCACACACCCCAACTCAACAGCCCCCCAGGGCCCATGGTGCCACAGCCTGGCACCCCACATACCCCACACCCCGACTTGACAGGCCCCATGGCGCTACACCCCACACACCCCACGGCCTGGCCCCTGGCACCACCTACCCACCCCCAACACACAGGGCCAGGCCAAGCACCCGGCACCACGTCCCCCCCACAGCTCCCTGCAGACGATGGCCTCTGTGCACCCCACTCCCAACACAGCCCTGTCACCAAAGCCCCCCCCCATGCACATGCTATGGCCTGCTCAGCTCAGCACCCCCCCCACAGCTCATCCACTGCACCAGAGTGCCCCCCCCAGTACAACACACACCCACCCACAGAGCGCTGCTAGAGAACCCAGGTGTCCGGGGGCCACAGACACACAAACCCCCTGAGATCGGGGGGAGGAGCTGTGATGAAGTGGGGGGTTTCCATGTTTCCCAGGGGGTTGCATGCAGGGGGGTAGGACTCAGTGTCCCCGGGTGTTACTGGTTTAACCAGGGGAGGGGAGAGGGAGTTTGTTGGAACACAGGACCGGAGAGGGAACTCAGGACCCCGGCCCGGCCTGGAGGATGGAGACCCCAGCGACTGGGGACCTGGTGACCCGGAGACCCAGCTCAGGAGTCGCAGCCGGGTCTGGCCAGTGGGGGACAATGGGCTGCGGGGAGAGGACCCCAGTGACCTGACCAGCCAGCTCCGGCCAGAGGGGCCAGAGGGGGGCTGAGAGGAGAGGAGACCCAGTGACCCTGTTTCCCTGGAGAGAAGCCAATGGACAGAGGGGGCCTGGGGCCGGGGGTATCGGAGGCCCAGCTGGGAAGCAGGGGGGCTCTGGGCTGGAGAGGGGGAGCAGGCAGAGCCCCCCTGGCTGCAGGGGGACTGGGATGTGCTGGGCTGAGGGAGGCCAGGCCTGAGGCCCTGAGAGTTTCCTGTGCTGGGTTCAACTCTCAATAAACCCTCCTGTGTTACGCTGGGGGAGAGTCGCTCCGGGGTGGGGGGGCTGTCACGGAGTGTGGGGGGGTCAGGGCCCTGCACCCCCGGCTGCCTGCGACTCACCGGGACTCTCAGCCAGCCAGTAAAGCAGAAGGTTTATTAGCCGCCAGGACACAGTCCCAGACCGGTTTTGCAGGCACAGACAACAGCATCCTCCCCAGTTAGGTTCATCTTGGGGTCCCAGGAGCCCCACAGCCCCATTGGGGGGTCAGAGCCCCGTCTGGGTTCCCCTCCATTCCCCAGCCAGCTCCTGAAACTCCCCTCCCTCCCCAGCATCTCCTCCCCCAGCCTTTGTCCAGCTCCCCGGGCAGAGGGGTCCCCTGGCCTCTCCCCCCTTCCTGGGGTCTCCCGTTACCTGCTCAGGTCTCCTCCCTCCAGCCAGTCTCCCATCCCCCAATGCAGATCGTCCTCCTAGGCCAACACCCCCCACTCAGCACTCACAGCCCCCAGTAAGAACAGGCCCAGTTCGGCACAGGGGCATCAACCCCCTCAGGGGTGGTGGAGGCCTGGGGGGCCCAGAGTGAGGGGACTCCCTGGGGGGCCCACGGCAGAGACAGACGTGCTGAGGCTCAGGGAGGTGTGGCTCCAGGAGGTGGAGGGGCCTGACCCCGGGAGAGAGTGGCCCCCCGAGAAGGGCTGTTGCACTGAAAGGGGCACCCCCCACGGACCGCACGGGGCCATGAGTGGGCACCATCTGTGAGTCCGTGACAGGACCCCAGGGCTGGGCTGGCAGGGGCTGCGGGTCGGGAGTGAGGGGCACCGGCAGGGCGGGGGAGGGGCAGGGCTGGGAGGGGCTGCAGGTCGGGAGTGAGGGGCCGGCGCTCGCTGTGACATCACACTGATGACCTCACAATGCTGCCTGGCAATGACCTCACAGCAGGGGGCGGGGCCTGGGGGTCTCTCCCGAGGATGAAATGGGCTGAACAGACCCTGGTTTCCCTGCTCGTGTCTCAGGTCCGGGGTGAGCGAAGAACCCAGGCGTCCGGGACATGCCCCTCCCCCATGGGGGCCACTTTAGAAGAGTGGCAGCTTTATAGAACCCAGGCGTCTGGGCCCCCATTGGATGGGGGGTCTTTCCTACCTCCTGGGGGGCTGACGCCGCTCCTGACCCCCCCAGGTCTCTGCTCCTGCCCCCCGGAAGGTGTCGCCACCCCAAACAGCTGGGTCCCGGCTCTCTGCATCTGGCTGGCTCTGAACCTGGCGCTGCTCGGAGCCCTGGGGGTCGGGGTGGGGCTCACCCGCCGCAGAAAGGACCCAGGTATCCGGGGAGAGGGAGATGTGGAGAGGACCCAGGTGTCCGGGGAGGGGAGGGGAGATGTGGAGAGGACCCAGGTGTCCGGGGAGGGGGAGGGGAGATGTGGAGAGGACCCAGGTGTCCGGGAAGTTCCCCCCCAATCTGGGGCAGGGTGGGGGGAGGGAGCTTTATTGAACCCAGGCGTCCGGGTGCCTGACCTCCCCCGTCCCCTGCTCTGTTGCAGGCTCCACCCCGAAGTGAGGCTCCGAGACCAGGCAGGGGGCACCCGCCCCCCCCGGCGGGTTCTGCCGCCCAGCGCCCCCCCCCCTGCAATAAATGGGGAGCCGGGCACCGACTGGGAGTCAATGGGGGGAGCCGAGGGAGCAGTGGGGGGCGAGGCGACAGCAGGTGGGGGGGCCGGGGGCTCTAGGGGGGGGGGGAAACGGGGAGCCGGGTTCACCCCCCAAGAGAGGCGACGCGGCAGTTGGGGGAACCATGTTTTATTCCAATCAGCTGCAGGGTTGGGGGGCCGGGCCGTGGGGCTGAGCCGAGCCGGGGGGGCGTGGCTCCAATCTGGGGGTCGTTCCAGGAGGGGCGGGTCCGAGCCAGGTTCGAGGGGTCCGGGGGTCAGACCTGGCAGCCGTTCTCCCCGTAGGCCTGGGCGAAGGCGCGAGCTGGGCGCAGCGGTTCCAGGCGGGTGGGGTCCGGCGGTTCGGGGTCCTGGGGGTCACACCGGCAGCCGTTCTCCCGTAGCTCTGGGCGAAGGCGCGGAGCTGGGCGCAGCGGTTCCAGGCGGGTGGGGGTCCGGGCGGTCCGGGGTCACACCCGGCAGCCGTTCTCCCCGTAGCTCTGGGCGAAGGCCCGGAGCTGGGCGCAGCGGTTCCGATGGGCCGTGGCCCGGCACCGGCTGGGCTCCGGCAGCAACTCGATCCAGGCGGCCGCGTCCAGCAGGTACGGGCGCCTGGGGGCAGGGGTCAGGGGCCTGGGCAACCCCACCCCTGCTGCCCCTCAACCTCCTCTGCTGCCCCCGCCTCTGCCCCCATTGACCCTCTGCTGCCCCCATCGACCCCCTCTGCTGCCCCCGCCTCTACCCCAACAACCCCCTCTGCTGCCCCCATCGACCCCTCTGCTGCCCCCGCCTCTACCCCCATAGACCCCCTGCTGCCCCTCAACCCCTCTGCTGCCCCCAACGACCTCTGCTGCCCCCGCCTCTGCTCCCATCAACCCCGCTGTCCCCGCCTCTACCCCAACGACCCCCTCTGCTGCCCCGCCCCTCTGCCCCCATCGACCCCTCTGCTGCCCCATCGACCCCTCTGCTGCCCCCGCCCCTCTGCCCCAATCGACCCCTCTGCTGCCCCCATCGACCCCCTCTGCTGCCCCCGCCTCTGCCCCCATCGACCCCCTCTGCTGCCCCCGCCCTCTGCCCCCAACCCCACCCCTGCTGCCCCTCAACCTCCTCTGCTGCCCCCGCCTCTGCCCCCATCGACCCCTCTGCTGCCCCGCCCTCTGCCCCATCAACCACCCCCCTCTGTCCCCCATCAATCCCCCTCTGCCCCCCGCTGTCCCCCTCCCCTCTACCCCCAACGACCCACCTCTGCTGCCCCTGCCCCCACCCCTTCTGCACCCCCTCAACTCCCCTCTGCTGCCCCCGCCTCTGACCCCATCGACCCCTGCTCCCACCCTCCCCGCCCCGCACTCACCGGCCCTGGGGTCCAGCGTCTCCCGTCCTGCCCCATCACCAGGTAGCGTCTGCCCGGCACCAGGCGGGTCCGGCACGAGCCCGGACCAGGAACCGGCGGCTCTGCCCGGCCTGCAGCCCCACGTCCTCCGCTGGGGGGGGCAGGTTAGACGGGGGGGGTCGCCTGCTCCCTTCTTCCCTCCCCTCCCCCAGCTCACTCCTCCCCACAATCCTCCTCCTCCCCAGCTCACTCCCCTCCCCACAATCCTCCTCCTCCCCACAGCCCCCACCCCAGCTCACTCCTCCCCACAATCCTCCTCCCCTCCCCACAGCCCCCACCCCCAGCTCACTCCCCTCCCCACAATCCTCCTCCTCCCCACAGCCCCCACCCCCAGCTCACTCCCTCCCCACAATCCTCCTCCCCTCCCCCACTCCCCTCCCCCACAACCCCCGCCCCCAGCTCACTCCTCCCCACAATCCTCCTCCTCCCCACAGCCCCCACCCCAGCTCACTCCTCCCCACAATCCTCCTCCTCCCCCCACAATCCCCAGCCCCAGCTCACTCCCCTCCCCACAATCCTCCTCCCTCCCCACAGCCCCGCCCCCAGCTCACTCCTCTCCCCACAATCCTCCACCCCTCCCCCCAGCCCCCTCCCCAGCTCTCCTCCCCACATCCTCCTCCCCTCCCCCAGCCCCACCCCAGCTCACTCCCCACTCACTGAACTGCAGGGCTCCAGGATCTCGGCCTTGTAGGCCCGAAGCCGCTCAGCTCCTCCTCCCGCTGAACCCGAACCTCGTACCCTGGGGGAAGTGGGGTCAGCACGGGAGAGGTCACACAGCCCCTCCCCCAGCCCGTGCTGTGCCCGGGGGCTGTGGGGGGCTGAGGACGGGGGGGATCCGGGGGGCGGGTGTGACCTGGGGCTGTGCCCGGGGGCTGTGGGTCAGGGGCTGTGGGTCGAGGGGGGCTGAGGACGGGGGGGATCTGGGGGTGACTAAAATTTCTCAGAGTATTTTGCACAAACATGGTGTGTGCCTCAGTTTCCCGGGTTGCCGGTCCCGCAGGGCGGGGGAGGGGTTTCCTGTGGCCGGGGGGTCCCAGGAGCTGCCACTGGCCGGGGCAGGAGGCCGGGCTGAGCGGGAGGTGGCGGGAAGGAGGGTCACTGGGGACTTGTGGGGCGAGCCAGGGCCGTGGGGCTGAGCCTCGCTAACAGACGCGTTCCAGCCACTGACCCGGCGGCGCTTCCCCCTGGCAGCGGGGTGGGGGCCCTGGGCTGGGAGATCGGGGCGGGGGCCGTGGGTGGGAGATCGGGGGCTGGGTGGGAGGGGGTGGGAGGCCCGTGGGCGTGGGAAGATGGGGGCCCGTGGGGTGGGAGATCGGGGGCGGGGCCATGGGGTGAGATCGGGGGCTGTGGGGTGGGAGATCGGGGGCTGTGGGGTGTGGGGTGGGGGGGCCGTGGGGTGGGAAGTCGGGGCCGTGGGGTGGGAGATCGGGGGCGGGGGCCATGGCCTGGGAAGTTGGGGCCCGTGGGGTGGGAGATCGGGGCGGGGGCCCGTGGGGTGGGGAAGTTGGGGGCCCGTGGGGTGGAGATGGGGGCAGGGGCCATGGGGTGGGAGATGGGGGGCGGGGGGCCCGTGGGGTGGGGGATCGGGGGGGCCCGTGGGGTGGAGATGGGGGGCGGGGGGCCCGTGGGGCGGGGGGGCCGTGGGGTGGGAGATGGGGGCCTGTGGGGCCGTGGGCGGGGGCGGGGGGGCTGCCAGTACTGCACCCGGGGGCTGTAGCAGGCGAACTCGGTCCGATTGGCCTCCGTCACCTGGTCCTCCAGGGTCCGTCTGAGCCGCGGGCAGGCGCCTGTGGGGAGACGGGTCAGGACGCCTGGGTTCTCTCCCGGCGAGGGGAGGGGAGGGCCGGTGGGTTAGAGCAGGGAGGCTGGGAGCCAGGACTCCTGGGTTCTCTCCTGGCCCTGGGAGGAGCGGGGCTGGGAGCCCGGACGCCTGGGTTCTCTCCCCGACTCTGGGAGGGGAGGAGGGGGGCTGGGAGCCAGGACTCCTGGGTTCTCTCCTGGCCCAGCTCGGGAGGGGGTAGGGCTGGGAGCCTGACGCCTGGGTTCTCTCCTGGCCCGGCTCGGGAGGGGAGGGGGCTGGGAGCCCGGATGCCTGGGTTCTCTCCCTGCTCTGGGAGGGGGCTGGGAGCCAGGACGCCTGGGTTCTCTCCTGGCCGGCTCGGGGAGGGGAGGGGGGGCTGGGAGCCCGGACGCCTGGGTTCTCTCCTGGCCCGGCTCGGGGAGGGCTGGGAGCCCGGACGCCTGGGTTCTCTCCTGGCCCAGCTCGGGGAGGGGAGGGGGGCTGGGAGCCCGGACGCCTGGGTCCCCCGGCGGGGCGGTGGGGGGGGCTCACCCTCGGCGCACTGGCAGACGTCCTGGGAGCAGAGGGCGGAGACGAACCTGCTCCGGGCCGGGGCCGTGTAGAAGATGCTGCAGCGCTGGGCTGGGGCAGGTGGGGTGGGGTGAGGGGCCGGTGGGGCTGGATCCCGCTGCCCCCATGTGCCCCCTTCCCCACCCCAGTCCCATGTACCAGCCGACCCCTCCTGCCCCCCAGCCCCTGCCCCCCAACTCCTCCCCCGGCCCTGCACGACCCCTGCCTGCCCCCAACTCCTCCCGGCCCTGCACGACCCCTGCCTGCCCCCAACTCCTCCCGGCCCTGCACAACCCCCTGCCTGCCCCCAACTCCTCCTCTGCCCTGCACGACCCCCTGCCTGCCCCCAACTCCTTCCCCAGCCCTGCACGACCCCCGCCTGCCCCCATCCTGCCTCCCAACTCTCCCCCGGCCCTGCACGACCCCCGCCTGCCCCCATCCTGCCCCATCCTGCCTCCCAACTCCTCCCCGGCCCTGCACGACCCCCGCCTGCCCCCATCCTGCCCCCAACTCCTCCCCGGCCCTGCACGACCCCCACCTGCCCCCAACTACTCCCTGCCCTGCATGACCCCGCCTGCCCCACCTGGCCCCCAACTCCTCCCCTGGCCCTGCATGACCCCGCCCCACCTGGCTCGTAGAAGTCGTACAGGCTGGCGCTGGCCGGCTGGAGCAGCCCCACGGGCACCGGCTGGGCGGCCCGGAACCCCACACAGTCCCGCTCCTGGGGCACCTGGGGGGCGGGGACGGGGCGGGGGTCAGACACCGGGAGCGGCCCCCTCCCCCCAACCCCCCCACTGCAACCAGAGCCCCCTGGGGTCCCTCCCTCCTGTGCCCCCACCTCCGCTGAGCCCCCATACCCCTCCCCACTGCAACCCCCACTGCAACCACAGCCCCCAGGGCCCCTCCTCTGTCCCCACCCCGCTCAGCCCCCTCCACCCCAACCCCACTGCAAACCCCACTGCAACCACCCCCGGGGCCCCTCCTCTGTCCCCACCCCCGCCCAGCCACCCCACCCTCCCGACCCTCTCACCGTCTCGGTAGAGCAGGAGTCTCTGGCCCTGGACTTCGTAGTGGCTGATGTAGCGATCAGCCAGGTCCTTCAGCTGCGGGGGGTGGGGGGGTTACACATGCCTGACACGGCCCCCGGTCCCCCCGGCCCCTCCCCCACCCAGACACAGCCCCTCCCCCACCCACAGCCCCTCTCTCCCGCCCCCGGCAGAGGGGCAGGGCGCCCACTCCAGGGGGGGACGGCACATGCGTGTCTGGAGGGGGGCCGAGGTGGGGGGATCGGGGGCCCGGACCTTGTCGAGGTCGTCCACGTGGGGCTGGAAGCCGCTCAGCAGGGTGATGTCGGCGATGGCCATGCCGGAGAGACGGGAGCCCGGCTTCCTCCTGCGCAAGGGGGGACACTGTGAGAATGGGGGCACACCGGGAAGTCCCGCCCCCCGTGTCAGCGTGATACTGCAGGAAGTCCCGCCCTTGTAGCACATGGACACACAGGAAGTCCCACCACAAACGGAAATGAGGTTAAGGCATAAAGTCCCGTCTCCACGTGGATATATCAGTCCTGTCCCCATACGAATTAAGATTGGACAGGAAGTCCCGCCCCCATAGCATGGACAACAGGAAGTCCCGCCCCTGTTAGAATGGGGCTAAGACAGGAAGTCCCGCCCCCATAGCATGGACAACAGGAAGTCCCGCCCCCATAGCATGGACAACAGGAAGTCCCGCCCCCATAGCATGGACAACAGGAAGTCCCGCCCCCCGCAGCAGTGGCGTGGCCAGACCCCGCCGCCCCGGCTCACCAGATGCAGACGGAATAGGCCACGTCCTTGTTGCGCTGGCCGGGATCAGCCGCCTCCCTGCGGCGCCGGCGCCGGGCGTCGAACCAGTGGATGGGGTGGAGCGGAGCCTCGGCCGCGGGGGCCTCCCCCCCATAGTCGTAGTCATAGTCCTCGTCCACTGCGGGGCACAAACCGCGGCTTCAGCCCGCCCCGCCCGGAAACGGGGGCCGGCCCTTTAAAAAGGGTGACATCATGGAGGAGGCGGGGCCTCACTGCCGCCCTGGAGGCTCCGCCCCCCTTGCCAATGGGGAAATTGCGGGGGGCTCTGCCCTGAAAAGGCCTAAAGAGGCTATTGCTGGAGGGGCGGAGCCCCGAACGCCCCCCCAAGCCCCGCCCACCCGCTTAACCCTTCCCGCGCCGGCGGGGACTCACCCTCGAAGCGCACGTCCCCGCTGACCGTCACCTCCAGCCCCAGGCTCTGGCACGAGCTGTTGTGCAGCTCCAGCACGTTGTACATCTTCAGCACCTGGGCACAGGAGCCAGGAGAACCCAGGAGTCCGGGCTTCCAGCCCCACCCCCCCCCGCTCTGACCACCAGCCCCCACTGCCCTCCCAGAGCCAGGAGAGAACCCAGGAGTCCTGGCTCCCAGCCCCCACTGCCCTAACCCACCAGCCCCCACTCCCCTCCCAGAGCCAGGAGAGAACCCAGGAGTCCTGGCTCCCAGCCCCCCGTGCTCTGACCACCAGCCCCCACTCCCCTCCCAGAGCTGGGGAGAGAACCCAGGAGTCCTGGCTCCCAGCCCCCACCCCGCTGTAACCCACCAGCCCCCACCCTCCCAGAGCCAGCCCCACTCCTCCCAGAGCCAGGAGAGAACCCAGGAGTCCTGGCTTCCAGCCCCCCGTGCTCTGACCACCAGCCCTCACTGCCCTCCCAGAGCCGGGGAGAGAACCCAGGAGTCCTGGCTCCCAGCCTCCCCCACGCGGTAACCCCCCAGCCCCCACTCCCCTCCCAGAGCTGGGAAGAGAACCCAGGAGTCCTGGCTCCCAGCCCCCCACCCCCACTCTCACTCACCAGCCCCCACTCCCCTCCCAGAGCTGGGACAGAACCCAGGAGTCCGGGCCCCGCCCCCAGACCCGTGTTACTCACAGTCAGGGTCCCCTTTCCTTTCCCTTCCACCTTCACTCGGAGGTTGTCGCCCAGGGAGAACTGGGGGGATCAAATCACCTGGTAAAACCAGGGGAGACACTGGGGGGCGTTAAACTACCTCCCAGCCCGTGGGCAGGAGAAATCTGGGGGGCAGGGAATGGGGCAGGGGCCTGTCCCCTCTAGGGGGCGCCAGCTCCCACCTGGCCCCAGGGCAGGGACTGGCTGGCTCAGGGGGGCGGGGAATGGGGCAGGGACTGGCTGGCTCCGGGCAGGGGGCATCTGGGTTCACTCGCCTGCAGCTCTTCCTGGATGTGGTTCTGGGAGCCGCCGAGAATCACTTTCTTGGTGCCTGATCTGCCAGGGCTGGAGAAAGTTAAATCCAGCTCGTTCTCTTCGGGGTTGTAGGTGTTGATCCAGTACTGGGAGAGGGCATCCAGTGCCACCACCGTGTCCTGAAAACAGCCGCCATGGGACCCAGGAGTGCTGGCTCCCAGCCCCCCTGCTCTAACCCACCAGCCCCCACTCCCCTCCCAGAGCCGGGGAGAGAACCCAGGAGTCCTGGCTCCCAGCCCCCCACCCCACTCTGACCCACGAGCCCCCACTCCCCTCCCAGAGCCAGGAGAGAACCCAGGCGTCCTGGCTCCCAGCCCCCACCCCACTCTGACCCACAAGCCCCCACTCCCCTCCCAGAGCCAGGAGAGAACCCAGGCGTCCTGGTTCCCCGCCCCCCGGCTCTGACCCACCAGAGCTGGGGAGAGAACCCAGGTCCTGGCTCCCAGCCCCCTGCTTAACCCCCCCCCCCCCCCCCCCTCCCAGAGCTGGGGGAGAGAAGTCAGGAGTCCTGGCTCCCAGCCCCGCGCCCCACCACACCCCCCCCCCTCGAGAACCCAGGAGTCCTGGCTCCCAGCCCCCCTGCTCTGACCCACCAGCCCCCACTCCCCTCCCTGGCTGGGACCTGTGTGGATTTGAAGCCGCCACCGTAGTTCTTCTGCTCCGTCAGCCACCGGGCGACCTTCTTGGCGGTCGCGAGGTCGTTGTGCAGCACGAGGTGCAGGAGCGCGTAGGCCGTGGTCTCGACCGAGATGGCCGAAGCGGAGGTGGCCCCACCCTGCTCCGCTGCCCAAAACATCATGGTCCCCTCTGGGGGGAGAGACCCAGCTTCACTACACCAGCCTTGGGGGGCTGCGGTACCGCCCGCCGCCACTGGGGGGAGCTGGGGCTGCGATGCCGCCCGCCGCCAGTGGGGGCAGCTGGGGCTGCGGTACCGCCCGCCGCCAGTGGGGGGGAGCTGGGGCTGCGATGCCGCCCGCCGCCGCTGGGGGGGCCGGGGGCTGCGATGCCGCCCGCCGCCACTCGGGGGAGCTGGGGCTGCGATACCGCCCGCCGCCAGTGGGGGGAGCTGGGGCTGCGATGCCGCCCGCCGCCAGTGGGGGGAGCTGGGACTGCGATACCGCACGCCGCCACTGGGGCTGGGGCTGCGATACCGCCCGCCACCGCTGGGGGCTGGGGCTGCGATACCGCCCGCCGCCACTGGGGGCTGGGGCTGCGATACCACCCGCCGCCACTAGGGGGAGCTGGGGCTGCGATACCGCCCGCCGCCACTAGGGGGAGCTGGGGCTGCGATACCGCCCGCCGCCACTAGGGGGAGCTGGGGCTGCGATACCGCCCGCCACCAGTGGGGGGAGCTGGGGCTGCGGTACCGCCCGCCGCCACTAGGGGGAGCTGGGGCTGCGGTACCGCCCGCCGCCACGCGGGGGAGCTGGGGCAGCGATAACGCCCGGCCCCAATGGGGGGAGCTTGGGCGGCGATACCGCCCGCCGCCACTGGGGGGAGCTGGGGCTGCGATACCGCCCGCCGCCACTGGGGGGAGCTGGGGCTGCGATACCGCCCGCCGCCAGTGGGGGGAGCTGGGGCTGCGATACCGCCCGCCGCCACTAGGGGGGAGCTGGGGCTGCGATGCCGCCCGCCGCCACTAGGGGGGAGCTGGGGCTGCGGTACCGCCCGCCGCCACTAGGGGGTGCTGGGGCTGCGATACCGCCCGCCGCCACTGGGGAGGAGCTGGGGCTGCGATACCGCCCGCCGCCACTGGGGGGAGCTGGGGCTGCGGTACCACCCGTCGTCACTGGGGAACTGGGGCTGCGATACCACCGTCGCCACTGGGAGCTGGGGCTGCGCTACCCCCCGTCGCCACTGGGGGGCGCTGGGGCTGCGGTACCGCCCGCCGCCACTGGGGGGAGCCGGGGACACAGGCAGCAGCAAGGGCCGGGGCAGAGGCTGCATGGGGGCAGACGCTGCACCGGGAGGCCGGGGGCGCAGGCTGCGCTGGGGGCACAGGCTGCATGGGGGGCAGACGCTGCACCGGGGCGGGGCGAGGCTGCGCTGGGGGCAGAGGCCGCGTTGGGGGCCAGGGCTCACCGCGTCCGGCAGGGCGAGCTCGAGCCGGCGGTCGGCTGCCCGATGGCGCCGGCGTCGTCGGAGGCCAGGGACAGGGCGAGGCCGAGATGGCGGCGGGTAGGGGCCCGGCCCTGCTCCGCGCTGCCGCCAGGTACCGCGTGGCCCGGGACAGGCTGCTTTTCTGGGAGCAACCATCAGACAGAGCCCCCAGCCCGCCGCCCCACCTTCCCTGTAACCCCCAGCCCCCGACCCCCACTTCCCCACCTCCCAGTACCCCAGCCCCGTACCACGCGCGCCTGCTGCTCCTGCGTCTCCTTCTGCAGCTCCGGGTCGGCCTCCTGCCCTTCGTACAGCACCAGCGCCTGCTTCAGGGCCACCACCACGAACGCCGTGAGCGAGACGCCCCCCTGCTGCCCCCCGACGCCGCCCTGGGGGGAGAGCACGGGGGTGAGCGTGCGAGGCGCACGGGCACCAGCGGACACTGGCAATGGTGAGTTCCAGAGGTGCACGGCCTGGTGCCTCAGTGGCATCACCTCCCCGCTACTACCGTGGGCCCAGGGGCTTGGGGGGCAATGGGGGATGGGAGCCGCGTGTGCAGGAGTCCGGGCACAGATCTAAGTGTGCCAGGCAGGGAGGGGTGTGGGCCAACCCGAGTGCAGGCTGCAAGCGTGGAGCTGGGAGGGGACCTCGTCTACACACACCTGCTGCGGGGCTGCCAGGGGCTGGATACTACGGTGAACGTGCCGCTGGGAATGTCCCCTTCGGGGCACGGGGCGTGCGTGGCGTGAGTGTGCAAATCCGAGCACACGAGCACTGCGTGGCATGTCTGGGCGTGCAAGGTCTGAGGGGAGCGAGGCTGGGGGACATGCAGGCCGAGCTCAGGGTGTGAGCAGAGCACGAGTGTGGTGCAGCTGTAAGCGTGCGGCCTGCTGGGTTAGCGTGCAAATGGGAGTGTAAATACTTGTGCAAATGGTGCGTGTGTGTTGGTGTGACTCCAGCCAGGCCCCGAGGCCAGGATCTAACCTGTGTGTGCAAAAACAGCCCTGGGGGCTTTGCACACCAGGGCAGTGAGTGTGCATGGGTGTGATTGCACCTGCACGTGCCATGGGGCAAGTGTGAGTTTGCAACATGAGCGTGAGTGTGCGAGGGGGCCCGTGTGTGACGATAGGAGGGGTCTAGGCCCTCCGCTCAAAGCGTGACCCAGCCCCAGACAGATGTTGGCCCCGATCCCTCCATGGATTGAACCCAGAGCCCTGGGAGAGCAGCCCAAGGCTCCCGGGCGGGGGCGGGGGCGGGGCCGGGGCGAGGCAGGTCCCCCCCCGGCCGCGCGGAGCCGGGACCCGCAGCCCGGGCGCTACGGGGCCACGCGGGAGCTGAGGGCAGCGAACGAGGCTCGTCGGGTGCTGGGGCGCGGCGGCCGAGGCCCAGCCGGGATCTCACCGTGTGGGGCGACGCTGGGGAGTGTCAGTGGCTGCAGGGCCCGGAGCCGAGCTGCTAAGGGGTCAGTGCCCCGGGCGAGCGGCCAGGCGGGTCGGGCCCCGACGCGGCTGGAAGGGTCTAACCCTGGGCCGCGAGCCGGCTCTGCTCCGGCGTCGGGGGGAACCTTCGGCCACCAGGCCTGAGCTCCCCGGTCGCTGGCTGCAGCCCCCCGAGCCCGGACACTGGCCTGGGCCTCGGGGCTGGGTCTCCAGGGGCTTCGGGCAGCGCCAGGCTCTGTCTGCCTGAACTCGCCCTCGCTCTCTGCTAACGAATCGGAGCCTCGTTAAGAGGAGCTGCCTGGAGCGAGTAGTTCGGGTCAGGGCTGGGGCTGATCCGGGGGGTCACAGGGCAACATGCCGGGCCCCTGTGCATTGTGAACGTGCAGGGGCACTGTGTGACTCCGTGGCAAGGATGGGAGGGCAGTTGTGCAATGCACCAGCTAGTGTGCAAGGGGGATAGTGCATGCGGGAGCGTGGCTAAATGTGCCACATCTCCCTGAGTGTGTGAAGGCAGTCGGTGAGGGGATGGCGACACTGCAGCCGTACAGCGCTGGCGCGGCAGTGCAAGGCAACGGCAAGTGTGCAAGGCCGCAGGGTGTGAGGATGAGGGTGCAGAGGAAAGTGAGCACGCAAAATTGGGGATCAGGTGTGCAAGGCCCAGGTGTGAATTGAGTGTGAGGCAGTAGTGTGTGTGAATGTGCACGTGTTTGTGCAAGGCCATTGTGCGAGGGGAGTGGGCAGCAGCAGCGCGTGCGAGGGCGTAGGGGCACGTGCGACGTCACCTGCATGTCCCGGTGGATGACGGGCTGGGGGTCGCGGAAGGAGCCGTCGGCCTGTTGGTTTCCCAGCAGCCACGTGACCGACTCCCGAATCCCGGCAGCGTCCACGTCCTGGTACTGCCGGCTGAGCGCCAGGACCTTCACCACGAACGCCGTCAGCCTGGGGGGGCCGGGGTCAGCCTGGGGGCGAGTCACGGACCCCGGAGGGGATCCCCCCCCCCCAGAGCCCCCGGCCGCCTCCCGGCCCCTCCCGGGGGAGCCGATCCCCCCACAGAGCCCCCAGCCGCCTCCCGGCCCCTCCCGGGGGAGCCGATCCCCCCCAGAGCCCCCGGCCGCCTCCCGGCCCCTCCCGGGGGAGCCGATCCCCCCCAGAGCCCCTCGGACGCCTCCCAGCCCCTCCCGGGGGAGCTGATCCCCCCCAGAGCCCCTGGCCCAGATCCCCCCCTCACAGCCCCCCACGATGCCTCCCGGCCCCTCCCGGGGGAGCCAACCCCCCACAGCCCCCGGGCCACCTCCCGGCCCCTCCCTGGGGAGCGGATCCCCCCAGAGCCCCCGGCCCGGACCCCCCCTCACAGCCCCAGCCATTGACCCCACCCCGACCCTCCCCAGGCCCCCCAGCCCGGCTCACCAGGTGCTGCTGGCCCGGTGCAGCCAGGCGCCGTACGAGCCGTCCGCCTTGCGGAAGGTCAGGATCCGCTCGTAGCCTGGGGGGAGGGGATGCGACGGGGGGGTCACATTGGGGGGTTCGACCCCCACCCTCTGTGCCCCCTGCTCCCCTTGTGCTCCGTGAGGGGCTCGTGCCTGGGGCGAGCGGGCGAGGGTCTGTGCGCTGGGCGTGCAAAGGGGGGTGCACACGTGTGTGCACAGTGCAAGGGCTGGCGGGCAGCCGTGGGGGGTGCAAGGGACCAGCGTGCGAGCTGGGGTCTGGCGCCCCTTGCCGTGTGCAGCTCCCCAGCCCAGCCCCGAACCCCGAACCCCACCCGGCCCCGGTGCCCCATTGCTGTGTGCAGCTCCCCCAGCCCAGCCCCCGAACCCCCCCCGGCCCCCGCCCGCCCCCCCCGCCCCGGGCCTCACCCACACGCAGGTGATCCAGCCCCTCCTGCTTGCGCTCGGCGCGGAGCTGGGCCCACTGCTCGGTCTCGTCCAGGTAGCGCATGGCGTAGAGCCCGGGCGCCAGGTAGATCATGGTCTGCTCGGCGCAGCCCCGCGGCACCCGCAGCAGCCCCGCCAGCCCGGCGGGCGAGAGCGACTTCTCCAGCGTCTCCACCGGCTCGTCGGCTGCCGCGGGGCGGGAGAGCGTCAGCCACCCACGGGCACCGGGCCGGGGAGAGAGAGACCCACGGGCACCGCGCCGGGGAGAGACCCAGAGACCCACGGGCACCGCGCCGGGGAGAGAGAGACCCACGGGCACCGGGCCGGGGAGAGAGAGACCCACGGGCACCGCGCCGGGGAGAGACCCAGCCACCCACGGGCACCGGGCCGGGGAGTGAGAGACCCAGCGACCCACGGGCCCCGCGCCGGGGAGAGACCCAGCGACCCACGGGCACCGCGCTGGGGAGAGAGAGACCCAGAGACCCACGGGCACCGCGCCGGGGAGAGACCCAGCCACCCACGGGCACCGGGCCGGGGAGAGAGAAACCCAGCCACCCACGGGCACCGGGCCGGGGAGAGAGAGACCCAGCGACCCACGGGCCCCGCGCTGGGGAGAGACAGAGACCCAGCGACCCACGGGCACCGGGCCGGGGAGAGACCCAGCGACCCACGGGCCCCGCGCCGGGGAGAGACCCAGCCACCCACGGGCACCGCGCTGGGGAGAGAGAGACCCAGCGACCCACGGGCCCCACGCCGGGGAGAGACAGAGACCCAGAGACCCACGGGCACCGCGCCGGGGAGAGACCCAGCCACCCACGGGCACCGGGCCGGGGAGAGAGAAACCCAGCCACCCACGGGCACCGGGCCGGGGAGAGAGAGACCCAGCGACCCACGGGCCCCGCGCCGGGGAGAGACCCAGCGACCCACGGGCACCGCGCCGGGGAGAGAGAGACCCAGCGACCCACGGGCCCCGCGCCAGGGAGAGAGAGACCCAGCCACCCACGGGCCCCGCGCCGGGGAGAGACCCAGCCACCCACGGGCCCCGCGCCGGGGAGAGACCCAGCGACCCACGGGCACCGCGCCGGGGAGAGAGAGACCCAGCCACCCACGGGCCCCGCGCTGGGGAGAGAGAGACCCAGCGACCCACGGGCACCGCGCCGGTGAGAGAGAGACCCACAGGCACCGCGCCGGGGAGAGACCCAGCGACCCACGGGCCCTGCACCGGGGAGAGAGAGACCCAGCGACCCACGGGCACCGCGCCAGGGAGAGAGTGACACAGCGCCCCACGGGCCCCGCGCTGGGGAGAGACAGAGACCCAGCGACCCACGGGCCCCGCGCAGGGGAGAGACCCAGCGACCCACCGCCACCCCGCGGGGGATAGACAGAGACCAACCGACCCACGGGCCCCACGCCGGGGAGAGACCCAGCGACCCACGGGCACCGCGCCGCGGAGAGAGAGACCCAGCGACCCACGGGCACCGCGCCGGGGAGAGAGAGACCCAGCGACCCACGGGCACCGCGCCGGGGAGAGAGAGACCCAGCGACCCACGGGCCCCGCGCTGGGGAGAGAGAGACCCAGCGACCCACGGGCACCGCGCCGGGGAGAGACAGAGACCCAGCGACCCACGGGCACCGCGCCCGGGAGAGAGAGACCCAGCGACCCACGGGCCCCGCGCTGGGGAGAGACAGAGACCCAGCGACCCACGGGCACCGCGCCAGGGAGAGTGAGACCCAGCGACCCACGGGCACCGCGCCAGGGAGAGTGAGACAGCGTCACCGACCCACGGGCACCGCGCCAGGGAGAGCCAGAGACCCAGCGACGCACAGGCACCGCGCCGGGGAGAGCGACACAGAGCCCCAGCGACCAACGGACCCCACGCCGGGGCTGGGGGGAGATGGCGTTCAGGTGGGGACAGGGATGGGGAATGCAGTGGGGTGGGGAAGGGGCATCAGGGCAGTGAACCCTGTGTGCCTCAGTTTCCCCGCTGAGGTGTCTCGTTGGGGGTGGGACGGTATTGACACGAACGGGGCCCCCAGAGATCAGTGCTGCAGCCAGGCAGGGTCCGGTTGTGGCAGCAGATCTCGCCCGAAGGGGTCCGGGGGGTGTCTGAGGAGGGGCCGGGGGCCGGGCCGGTGACGCTCTCTGGGTGCAGGTGCCGGCAGTGGCTCTGCCCTGTGTGTGTTTCCCACCTGGGCTCTGCCTCTGGGGGACGCCCCAGACCATGGGGCCTCAGCTCGGCCTGGGGGGCCGCTACGAGTGACCCATGGAGAGATGCACCGGGTGACTCAGCCAGGCAGGGCCAGGCCGCAGGAGGGGCGGGGGCGGGGCTGGGCTGCTGGGAGGAGCCAGTCTCCGGATTTGGGACTCGCGGGGGCAGGGGCTGGGTGGCGGGGGAGGGGGAAGGGCGGGGGAGGGGCAGCCGG
This sequence comes from Mauremys reevesii, assembly GCF_016161935.1. Taxonomy (NCBI): domain Eukaryota; kingdom Metazoa; phylum Chordata; order Testudines; family Geoemydidae; genus Mauremys; species Mauremys reevesii. Next base: position 116,507 of record NW_024100715.1, read on the forward strand.
GGGGTCTCTCACCCGTGACGCGGACGCTCATCTTGAAGTCCCCGTCGGGGAGGGCGTTGGGGGGCAGCTCCCCCGGGATCTCCAGCGCCCGGCTGTGCCGCTCTGTGGGGGCAGGGGGGTCAGCGGGATCCAGGCAGCCCCAGAGACTCCCCCTCCCCCCAGCCCCTGGGGTCCCCCACCTTCAGAATCCAGCGAGTAGCTCATCTCCTCCAGCTGGGCGGTGCCTTCTCTCTGGGGGGAGACGGGGGTCAGAACGGGGACTTGGGGGGCAGAGGGGGCAGAGGGCGGCTCCGTGGGGCTCGGGCCCCTCTCACCTCCACCCGCAGGCTCCGGGCGACGCTGTCCCCGAGCCCCCAGGCCCCCTGCGCCGTGATGGTGATGGGGATGTCGGCGGCGCCCATGGGCACCACGGTGAAGGGCACGGCCAGAGCCCCCTTCGCCGGGACCTGCACGGCCTGGCGCCGGATCCGGTCCCCCGTCGCCGGGGAGCAGATGCCCTCCGAGCGCTCCATGTGCACCGAGACCTGGGGAGAGAGAGACTGAGACCCCCACACGGGCTGCGGGCCGGGGCCGGGGGGCACCGCCAGGGCTGGGGGGGGCAGGGCTGGGGGCTGCAGGTCGGGGCTCGGGGGCACCGGCAGGGCAGGGGGCTGCGGGTCGGGCTGAGGGGCACTGGCGGGGCTGGGGGCTGCAGGTCAGGAAGGGGCTGTGGGTCGGGGCAGAGGGGCATTGGCAGAGTTGGGGGTGGGGCACCGGCAGGGCCGGGGGCAGGTCGGGGCGGGGGCTGCGGGCGGGACGGGGGCACTGCCAGGGCTGGTGGCTGCGGGCGGGGCTGAGGGCAGGGGCTGCGGGTGGGGCGGGGGCATTGGCAGAGCTGGGGCAGGGCAGGGGCTGCGGGTCGGGCTGGGGGCACCGGCAGAGCTGGGGGCTGCGGGTCGGGCAGAGAGGCATTGGCAGAGCTGTGGGTCGGGCCGGGGCGGCCGAGCGGGGGCCCTCACGTTGACGGGCCGATCCCCGTAGTTGTACAGCACCGGGCGCAGCTCCAGCTGCTCGAAGCGCTTCACGGCGTAGGGCAGCCGCAGCGAGACGTGGAAATCCTGGAAGACGCGGACGCTGAGCGGGTCGGAGACGCAGATCCCTGGGGGGGGAGCGGGGTGAGCCGGGGGGCCATGGGGGGATGGGCGGCCGGGGGGGCAGCCGGGGGGACGGACTCACCGGAGGTCGGCGACATGCTGACGGCCTGGATCTCCCAGGTGGTGATCGAATCCGGCACCAGGTGGGTTTGCCTGCGGGAGACAGACGGGGGTCAGGGGAGGCTGGGTAGGGAGGGTGGCCCCAGGAAGGTGCTTGGAGGGACATGGGGGGACGCCCGGGAAGGAGTGGAGCCCTGGGGTGGGGGGAGGGGTCCCCAGGGAGAAGTGGGGGGAAGGGCGGCGAGGTGGGGGAGGGGCTCCCAGGAGAAGGGGGGAGGGGTGGTGAGGTGGGCGAGGCTCCCAGGAGAAGGGGGGAGGGGCGGTGCGGTGGGCGCCGGCTCCCCAGGAGTAGGTGGGAGGGGCGGCGAGGTGGGCGAGGGCTCCCCAGGAGACGGGGGGAGGGGTGGTGAGGTGGGCGAGGGCTCCCCAGGAGAAGGGGGAGGGGTGGCGAGGTGGGCGCGGGCGCCCCAGGAGAAGGGGGAGGGCAGGCCCCAGGAGAAGGGGGAGGCGGCGAGGTGGGCGAGGGCTCCCCAGGAGAAGGGGGAGGGGTGGCGAGGTGGGCGAGGGCTCCCCAGGAGAAGGGGGGAGGGGCACCCCAGGAGAAGGGGGAGGGGCGGCGAGGTGGGCGAGGGCTCCCCAGGAGAAGGGGGAGGGGCGGCGAGGTGGGCGAGGGCTCCCCAGGAGAAGGGGGGAGGGGCGGCGAGGTGGGCGAGGGCTCCCCAGGAGACGGGGGAGGGGTGGCGAGGTGGGCGAGGGCTCCCCAGGAGAAGGGGGGAGGGGCGGCGAGGTGGGCGAGGGCTCCCCAGGAGAAGCGGGGGGAGGGCTCCCCAGGAGAAGGGGCCCCCGGCCGGGGCGCTGACCGGCTGCTCCCCGTCACGGTGACGGTTTTCCAGAGCCAGCTCTCGGGGAAGACGCTCCGGGTCTGCACAGAATCGTCGTCGAAGAACTCGTCCTCGTCCAGCTCGGGGTTCACTGCGGGGACACGTGGGGTTCAGGGTCGCGGCGGCTCCCTGCCCGTCTGCCGGCTGGTGTGCGCTGGGCCCCGCGTGAGACCCCCCCCCGCAATCACTCGCCCCGGGGCCTGAGCCAAGGACCCAGTGGGCTCGCTGGAGCCGAGGAGATTTAGGAGCCAGCCCCGTCCCTGGGACACCCCGGGGGGAGCCGCACGAAGGCCCAACGGCCACACACGGAGTTTGGAGCTGGGGCAGGTTTGCAGGTGGGGGAGCTGCTGTAACGGGGAGGGGGCTCGTGGAGACCCCCGGTCCGATCTCCCCCCCCGTCCCCCAGCGAACTCACCCGCCGGGGCAGTCAGGGGGGCCAGGAGTTGGTAACAAGCCGGAGTGTGTGCGTGTCTGTGTGTGTGCGTGTCTGTGCGTGTGCGTGTGCCTGTCTGTGCGTGTGTGTGCCTGTGTCTGTGCGTGTCTGTGCGTGATCTCTCATGTGCAGCTCACACACTGCGGGTTGATACGTGTATTACCAAGACATGTGTGGCTTTGCCGTATCCCCCCTGAAAAGATCCTGTGCAGCACTTGCAGTGCAACAACTGTGTGGGGCAGGGTTAGCAGCGGGGGGGGGACCCCAGAGCCAGGCTCCCACCCCCTGCTCCAGCCCCCAGCCCCCACTCCCCTCCCAGAGCCGGGAGAGAACCCAGGAGTCCGGGCTCTCAGCCCCCCTGCTGTAACCACCAGCCCCCACTGCCCTCCCAGAGCCAGGGAGAGAACCCCGGAGTACGGGCGCCCAGCCCCCCTGCTCTAACCCCCCAGCCCCCACTCCCCTCCCAGAGCCGGGGAGAGAACCCAGGAGTCCTGGCTCCCAGCCCCCCCTGCTCTAACCACCAGCCCCCCTCCCCTCCCCTCCCCTCCCAGAGCCGGGGAGAGAACCCAGGGATCCTGGCTCCCAGCCCCCCCGCTCTAACCCACCAGCCCCCACTCCCCTCACAGAGCCAGGGAGAACCCAGGAGTCCTGGCTCCCAGCCCCCCTGCTACAGCCCCCAGCCCCCTCCTCCTCCTCCCAGAGGCGGGAGAGAACCCAGGCGTCCGGGCTGCCAGCCCAGGCTCACCCCGGGCCAGCCCGCCGGAGCCCCAGGCCTTGCGGCGCAGCTCGGTGGCGAATTTGCAGCAGTCGAGGAAGGGGCCTTGGCAGCGGGCGGCGTCGGGGCCCTGGATCCGCGTCGCTCGCTGCTCGCACGTCCGGCGCATCGGCACCTGGGTCATCCCGTCCCGGCAGCACCGCAGAGCCCGCGGGTCGCCCTGGTACCGCGCGGCTGGGGAGACGGGGCGCGGGGCGCAGAGTGTCAGACAGGGCAGGGGGGCAGAGGGGGTGGGGGACGGGATGCCTGGCACCCCTGTCCCTGCCGGGGGTCCCAGGCTGGCCACGGGGCAGAGCATCAGACATGGCCGGGGGGCAGCACAGGGGGGCAGAGGGTCAGACAGGGCGTGGGGGGCAGACGGGGCACGGGGGAGTGCCTGGCACCCCTGTCCCTGCCGGGCAGGGCCGGCTTTAGCAAGTGCGGGGCCCAATTCGAACTGTTTCAATGGGGCCCCGGCAGGGATGACTATATATATAAAAAAAAATAATGTAAAAAACACATGGGGCTTGTACTCACCGGGCGGTGCTCCGAGTCTTCGGCGGCGGGTCCTTCACTCGCTCCAGGTCTTCGGTGGCACTGAAGGACCTTCCGCCAAAGTGCGGCTGAAGACCCAGAGCAAGCGAAGGACCCGCTGCCAAAGTGTCGCCGAAGACCCGGAGCGCTGCCAGGTGAGTAAAAATTTAAAAGGTGCCTCTAGCCAAGGAAGAGATTCTCACTGGGTGCGGGGCCCTCTTAGGCGCGGGGCCTGATTCGGGGGAATTGGTGGAATTGGCCTAAAGCCGGCCCTGCTGCCGGGGTCCCAGGCTGGCCACGGGGCAGGGCAGGAGCCTGCGGTGGGGGGCAGAGCTCAAGGGGGCGGCAGGGGGCCAGGCCTGGGCGAAATGGGGCACCCTTGGGGGGCTGGACAGCAAAGGGCTCCTCCCAGGGGCTGCCCCACGGCCGGGGGGCGCAGCGGCGAGCTGGGGGATCTGTGCACAGGGCGGGTGCAGGGGTGGGGAGACCCTGCCCCCCACCCCCCACTCACCCCTCTTCTGGGCCTGCACTTGGAAGTCCAGCGAGCGCTTCCTGCGGGGGGCGTCCTGGCCGCAGCCGTGCCCTGGGGGTGCAAAGACCGACGGGGGGTAAGACTGGGCGGGTCACAGCCCCTCAGCCCCCCCCCGGGTCCTCCCCCCGCCCCCCATCTCACCGCTCTCCAGCCCCCCCCCCGGGTCCTCCCCCCGCCCCCATCTCACCGCTCCGCAGCCCCCCCCCGGGTCCTTCCCCCCCGTCCCCCCGTCTCACCGCTCTGCAGCCGGCTCTCCAGCTCCCCCACGCGCAGGGCCAGGCCGGCGTCTTCGAAGACCCCCAGGGCATCGGCCCCACTGCCCGGCGAGCAGCCCAGGTCGTAGCTGCCCATGGCCGCGAACACCTGGGGGGATGCGGGGAGAGAAGCCAGGAGTGGAGGGGGGGGCAGAAGCCAGGGGATGGGGAGCCGGGGGGCAGAAGCTGGGGGGCAAACAGCAGGGAGATTGGGGGATGGGGGGCAGACGCCGGTGGATGGGGGGCCGTGGGGCAGAAGCCGGGGGGCAGAAGCGGGTGGATGGGGGCCCGGGGGGCAGACAGCAGGGAGAGGGGGGGATGGGGGGCAGAAGCCGGTGGATGGGGGGCCGTGGGGCAGAAGCGGGTGGATGGGGTCCGGGGGCAGAAGCGGGTGGATGGGGGATGGGGGCCCGGGGCAGACAGCAGGGAGATGGGGCAGCCGGGGATGGGGGCGTGGGGCAGAAGCCGGGGCAGACAGCAGGGAGATGGGGATGGGAGGCAGAAGCTGGGGATGGGGATGGGGCGGGGGCAGACAGCAGGGGATGGGGGCCGGGGCAGACACCGGGGGCAGACAGCAGGAGATGGGGGATGGGGGCAGACAGCAGGGGGGATGGGGGGCCGTGGGGCAGACACCGGGGGGCAGAAGCGGGTGGATGGGGGCCCGGGGGGCAGACGCCGGGGGGCAGACAGCAGGGGAGGGTCATTGTCCTGCCAGGTCCCAGGAGGAACACGTGGCCGGCGTCCATCGCCCTTGGCCACGCCCGTTCGGGGTCATAGGTCACCAGCGGGGTCATGGGTCAAACCCAGGTCCTGGGGGTGAGTCTGGGCCAAGGGCCCTTTGAATGGAGCAGGCCGTGATTGGCCAGTCGTGAGCAAAGGCCCATTTGGGAGGTCAGAGGTCAAACCCAAGGGGCCGATGACCATCCGCACCTAATGGGTTGACCGTTCAAAGGTCGTAGGTCAAGGCAGAGAGGTCGTAGGTCAAGCCCAAGGAGGCGAATGGCCCGGAGCTGACCCTGGGCTCTCCATGGGGTGACCATGGAGTGATGGGGCGATGGCCCCACGGGAGGTCGGGGGTCGGGGGTCAGAGCGGGGGCTGGGCCGTACCTTGGCGGGCGTGAGCCGGTGCCGCCGGTTGAGCACGTAGACGGCCGAGTCGACGGCCACCAGGGAGACGGCGGCGCGGGAGTCGGTGGCCACCGTGAACTTGAGCGTCTCGTGGGGGCGCAGCTCCCAGCTCTCCGGGTCCAGCTGCAACTCCAGCTGGGGGGGGACACGGGTCAGGGGGGCCCACACCTGCCCCACACACACCGCCCGGCCCCGCACACCCCACAGAACTGCACCAAACCCCACCCCACACACCCCGCCCGGCCCCGTGCTCCACCTCACCCGCCCCATTGCACCCCACAGAACTGCACCAAACCCCTCCCCACACACCCCGCCCGGCCCCGTGCTCCACCTCACCCGCCCCATTGCACCCCACAGAACTCCTGCACCAAACCCCACCCCACACACCCCGCCCGGCCCCGGGCTCCACCGCACCCACCCCATTGCACCCCACACCACTCCTGCACCAACCCCCACCCAACACACCCCGCCCCGCCCCGTGCTCCACCTCACCCCCCCCACAGAACTGCACCAAACCCCACCCCACACCCCGCCCGGCCCCGTGCTCCACCTCACCCGCCCCATTGCACCCCACAGAACTGCACCAAACCCCTCCCACACACCCCGCCCGGCCCGTGCTCCACCTCACCCACCCCATTGCACCCCACATAACTCCTGCACCAAACCCCACCCCACACCCCCCTCCCGCCCCGTGCTCCATCTCACCCACCCCATTGCACCCCACAGAACTGCACCAAACCCCACCCCACACACCCCGCCCCGTGCTCCACCTCACCCACCCCATTGCACCCCACAGAACTCCTGCACCAAACCCCACCCCATACACCCCGCCCGCCCCGTGCTCCATCTCACCCGCCCCATTGCACCCCACAGAACTCCTGCACCAAACCCCTCCCACACACCCCGCCCGGCCCCATGCTCCACCTCACCCACCCCATTGCACCCAACATAACTCCCGCACCAAACCCCCCCCCACACACCCCGCCCGGCCCCGTGCTCCACCTCACCCGCCCCACAAACCCCATTGCACCCCACAGAACTGCACCAAACCCCTCCCACACACCCCACCCGCCCCGTGCTCCATCTCACCCGCCCCATTGCACCCCACAGAACTCCTGCACCAAACCCCACCCCACACACCCCGCCCCGCCCGTGCTCCACCTCACCCGCCCCATTGCACCCCACAGAACTCCTGCACCAAACCCCACCCCACACCCCGCCCGGCCCCGTGCTCCACCTCACCCACCCCACAAACCCCATTGCACCCCACAGAACTGCACCAAACCCTCCCCACACACCCCACCCGGCCCTGTGCTCCACCTCACCCGCCCCATTGCACCCCACAGAACTCCTGCACCAAACCCCACCCCACACACCCCGCCCGCCGTGCTCCATCTCACCCGCCCCACAAACCCCATTGCACCCCACAGAACTGCACCAAACCCCCCCCCACACACACCCCCCCGCCCCGTGCTCCATCTCACCCGCCCCATTGCACCCCACAGAACTCCTGCACCAAACCCCACCCCACACACCCCGCCCGCCCCGTGCTCCACCTCACCCACCCCATTGCACCCCACAGAACTCCTGCACCAAACCCCACCCCACACACCCCGCCCGGCCCCGTGCTCCACCTCACCCACAAACCCCATTGCACCCCACAGAACTGCACCAAACCCCACCCCACACACCCCGCCCGGCCCCAAGCTCCACCTCACCCGCCCCACAAACCCCATTGCACCAAACCCCTCCCCACACACCCCACCCCATACACCCCACCCGGCCCCATGCTCCACCTCCCCACCCCATTGCATCCCACAGAACTCCTGCACCAAACCCCACCCCACACACCCCGCCCGGCCCTGTGCTCCACCTCACCCACCCCATTGCACCCCACAGAACTGCACCAAACCCCTCCCACACACCCCGCCTGGCCCCGTGCTCCACCTCACCCGCCCCATTGCACCCCACAGAACTCCTGCACCAAACCCCTCCCCACACACCCCGCCCGGCCCCGTGCTCCACCTCACCCACCCCACAAACCCCATTGCACCCACAGAACTGCACCAAACCCTCCCACACACCCCACCCCACACACCCCGTGCTCCACCTCACCCGCCCCACAACCCCATTGCACCCCACAGAACTCCTGCACCAAACCCTCCCCACACCCCGCCCCGGCCCCGTGCTCCACCTCCCCCGCCCCACCAACCCCATCGCACCCCACAGAACTGCACCAAACCCCTCCCCACACACCCCACCCCACACACCCCACCCAGCCCCGTGCTCCACCTCACCCACCCCATTGCACCCCACATAACTCCTGCACCAAACCCCACCCCACACACCCCACCCAGCCCCGTGCTCCACCTCACCCGCCCCACAACCCCCAGAGCACCCCACAGAACTGCACCAAACCCCTCCCCACACACCCCGCCCCGCTCCGTGCGCCACCCCACCCCCCCCCCACCCCCCAGTGCACCCCACAGAACGGCACCACACCCCACCCCACACACCCCGCCCGGCCCCCAGCTCCACCTCACCCGCCCCACAAACCCCATAGCACCCCACAGAACTGCACCAAACCCCTCCCCACACACCCCACCCCATACACCCCGCCCGGCCCCATGCTCCACCTCACCCACCCCATTGCATCCCACAGAACTCCTGCACCAAACCCCACCCCACACACCCCACCTGGCCCTGTGCTCCACCTCACCCACCCCATTGCACCCCACAGAACTGCACCAAACCCTCCCACACACCCCGCCCGGCCCCGTGCTCCACCTCACCCGCCCACCCCATTGCACCCCACAGAACTCCTGCACCAAACCCCTCCCCACACACCCCACCCCATACACCCGGCCCCATGCTCCACCTCACCCACCCCATTGCACCCCACAGAACTCTGGCACCAAACCCCTCCCCACACACTGCCCCACAACATACCCTGCATCAACCCCCGCACCCCACACACTGCCCCACACCACCCGCCTCGCCCCTCCCCCCGCTCCCCCCCCGGATTTACCTTCCCCTGGCAGCGGTCCAGCACGTCCACCCACAGCGAGTTGGCCACCACCTCGTCCCCGCGCCGGTAAAAGGCCACCAGCCGGAAGGCCGGGACCAGCTCGGGGGTGACGGGGACGGAGATGACGGTGTAGGACGTCCGGGTCACGGCGCGCGCCGCCACGATGGAGCCCCGGTGCAGCACCTGCCGGGAGACCCACAGCTGGGCCTGGGGCAGCCCTGGGGCCTGGGCTGCAGGGGGATCTCTCCCAGCCGGGGGGCACTGGGGGGCACCGGGGGGCGCTCTCCCAGCCAGGGGGCAGTAAGGGGCACTGGGGAGCACTAGGGGGCGATCTCCCAGCAAGGGGGCAGTGTGGGGCACTGGGGCTCTCTAGGGGCACCAGGGCCACACTCCTGGGGCTCTGGGGGCACCAGGGGGTGCTCTCCCAGCCAGGGGGCAGTAGGGGGCACTGGGGGGTCTCCTAGGGGACACTGGGGGGCGCTCTCCCAGCCAGGGGGCGGTAAGGGGCACAGGGGCACCGGGTGCTCCCAGCCAGGGGCAGTAGGGGCACTGGGGTCTCTAGGGGCACTGGGGCCGCTCTCTAGGGGCACCGGGCCAGCCAGGGGCAATGGGGGCACCGGGAGGGGTCTCTTAGGGGCACCGGGGGTACTCTCCCAGCCAGGGGTGGTAAGGCACAGGGGCACCGGGTGCTCTCCCAGCCAGGGGCAGTGTGGGGCACTGGGGCTCTCCCAGCCAGGGGGCAGTGTGGGGCACCGGGGGGGGTCTCTTAGGGGGCACCGGGGGACGCTCTCCCAGCCATGGGCAGTAGGGGGCAGTGTGGGGCACTGGGGGGCACTCTCCTAGGGGGCACTGGGGGGCGCTCTCCCAGCCAGGGGGCAGTGTGGGGCACTGGGGGGCACTCTCCTAGGGGGCACTGGGGGGGCTCTCCCAGCCAGGGGGCAGTGTGGGGCACCGGGGGGTCTCCTAGGGGGCACCGGGGCCGCTCTCCCACCGCCCGCGCTCACTCACCATGTAGTAGAAGTGGGAGAAGGCGCCGGAGCCGAGGTCCTTGAGCCCCACGGAGAGCGACTGGCCGGGCCCCACGGCGCCCGCGCGCTGGGCGTCCAGCACCAGGTAGCTCCCGCTGGGGGACCGAACCGCCGTGGCCTGGAGAGACGCCTCGGCCGGGTCCCTCTCCCCCGCCACCACCTGGGGGGGGGCACGGCTCAGGGGGGCCAGCGCTGCCCCCCGGCTGTGCCCTGCCCCTCGCCCAGCCCCCTCCCCCTCCGGCCGGCCCCGGCCCCATCCAGCCCCCTCCTCCCCTCGCCCCTCCTCCCCAGCCCCATCCAGCCCATCTCCCCTCCCCCCCCCCCTCCCCCCTCTCAGCCTCCCCTCCTCCTCCTCCCCAGCCCCATCACCTCCCCTCCCCCTCCCCCACCTCCCGGCCGGCCCCCAGCCCCCTCCCCATCCCCTCCTGTCCCCCCCCCCCCCCCTCCCTCCTCCCCAGCCCCCCTCCCCCCCTCTCAGCCCCCCGCCCCCTCCAGCCCTCCCCTCACCCAGCCCCTCCCCTCCGGCCAGCCCCGGCCCCCATCCAGCCCCTCCTCCCCCTCCGCACCCCTCGGCCAGCCCCCTCCCTCCCCAGCCCCATCCAGCCCCCTCCCCACCCTCCACCCACCAGCCCATCTCCCCTCCTCCCCAGCCATCCCTGCCCCACTCCCCCACCCCCCTGCCCCCCCCGGGGGCCGGACCTTCAGGGTGAGGGCGCTGGCTCGGGGGTCCAGGTTGAGGGGGAACATCACCCCCCCGCTCTCGTCCGCCGCCACCCGTCTCGGGGGGTGGGATGGGCCCCCCGACACCTCGGCTGAGACCCACACGGGGGTGCGGGGGGCCGGGGAGCCGTCGGCCAGGGTGACGCGGGCCTGGGGGGAGATGGGAGAGTGGGGGGGGCAGACACAAACACCCCCGTGTGCGCAAAGCCCCCCCGCTGCATGCCCCCTACCCTGACCCCAACCCCTGATCCCCAGCCCCTATCCTGACCCCAGCCCCGATCCCCTACCTGACCCCAACCCCTGATCCCCAGCCCCTATCCTGACCCCAGCCCCGATCCCCAGCCCCTACCCTGACCCCCAACCCCTGATCCCCAGCCCCTATCCTGACCCCAGCCCCGATCCCCAGCCCCTACCCTGACCCCAACCCCTGATCCCCAGCCCCTATCCTGACCCCAGCCCCTGATCCCCTACCCTGACCCCAGCCGCACACCCCAACCCCTGATCCCCAGCCCCTATCCTGACCCCAGCCCCGATCCCCAGCCCCTACCTGACCCCAGCCCCTGATCCCCTACCCTGACCCCAGCCCCCACCCTGACCCCAGCGCCACCCTCCCAGCCCCGATCCCCAGCCCCAGGCCTCTACCCTGACCCCAGTGCCATGCCCCAGCCCCATGCCCCCACCCCTGATTCTCCCACCCTCTGATCCGCCAGCCGCACGCCCCTACCCTGACCCCAGCCCCTGATCCCCTACCCTGACCCCCAGCCGCACACCCCAGCCCCGATCCCCAGCCCCACACCCCCAACCCTGATCCCCAGCCCCTATCCTGACCCCAGTCCCGATCCCCAAGCCCCACATCCTGACCCCAGCCCCTGATCCCCTACCCTGATCCCCAGCCCCTACCCTGACGCCCAGCCCCAGCCTCCCAGCCCCGATCCCCAGCCCCAGGCCTCTACCCTGACCCCAGCGCCACCCCCAGCCCCATGCCCCCACCCCTGATTCTCCCAGCCCCGATCCCCAATCCCCGCCCCAGCCCCAGCCGCAGGGCCGCCCCCCACCAGCACGAGGACGGGCGCCCCGGGGATGAGGTGCCGTTTGGTCTGCGACAGGTCCACGCTGTAGGGAGACGTCACGAACTGGACGGTGCTCAGCTCCTGCTCCTCCAGCTCCCCGCCTGCCGGGGGGCGCGAGCGTGAGTGGGGTGGGGCCAGCCCCCCCTGCGGGACCCCAGCCGGTCCCCGCCCCAGTCCCCGCCCCACTCCCTGCCCCCTGAGCCAGCCGGTCCCCCCATTGCCTGCCCCATTCCCGCCCCACTCCCCGCCCCACTCCCTGCCCCTGAGCCAGCCGGTCCCCATTGCCTGCCCCATTCCCCGCCCCAGTCCCCGCCCCACTCCTGCCCCTGAGCCAGCCGGTCCCCATTGCCTGCCCCATTCCCCAGCCAGCCGGTCCCCGCCCCAGTCCCTGCCCCAGTCCCTGCCCCTGAACCAGCCGGGCCCCCCATTCCCGCCCCAGTCCCTGCCCCTGAGCCAGCCGGTCCCCCATTGCCTGCCCCATTCCCCCCAGCCAGCCGGTCCCCATTGCCTGCCCCAGTCCCTGCCCCTGAACCAGCCGGTCCCCATTGCCCGCCCCACTCCCTGCCCCTGAGCCAGCCGCCCCCATTCCCTGCCCCCTGAGCCAGCCAATCCCCGCCCCGGGGCCGGAGGGGCCGCCCCCCCCCACTCACTGGCGGTCTCTACGAAGGTCACCGCGATGTAGAGGCTGGTCCCTGCCAGCTCCTCCAGGCCTCGGCCCCATTTCTCTGCCAGGAGGCGGCGCTTTAGGGTCACGCTTGCTGCCCCCCCGTTCACCTGCCGGGGGGGGGGGAGGGTTAGATGATACCCAGCCCCCCCCACAGACCCAGCCGGGGGGCCCCACGGAGCGGGGGTGGGAGGGGGAGGGTTAGATGTTACCCAACCCCCCCTACACACGGACCCAGCCGGGGGGCCCCACGGAGCGGGGGTGGGAGGGGGAGGGTTAGATGATACCCAGCCCCCCCCCACAGGGGGCCCCACGGAGCGGGGGTGGGAGGGGGAGGATTAGATGTTACCCAGCCCCCCCTACACACGGACCCAGCCGGGGGGGGCCCACGGAGCGGGGTGGGAGGGGAGGGTTAGCTGATACCCAGCCCCCCCCACAGACCCAGCCGGGGGGCCCCCCGGAGCGGGGGGGGGGTGGGTTAGATGATACCCAGCCCCCCACACACACGGACCCAGCCGGGGGGGCCCCACGGAGCGGGGGGGGGAGGGGGAGGATTAGAGGATACCCAGCCCCCCCCCACACGGACCCAGCCGGGGGGGGCCTCACGGAGTGGGGGGGGGGGGGAGGGGTAGATGATACCCAGCCCCCCCCCACCCGGACCCAGCCGGGGGCCCCACGGAGCGGGGGGAGGGGAGGGTTAGATGACCCAGCCCCTACACACGGACCCAGCCGGGGGCCCACGGAGCGGGGGGGGGTAGGGGGCAGGGGGAGCTGTGACAAAGTGGGATGGTTTTGTCCTTAACATTCTGCCTGAAGACGCTGCGTGCCTCAGTTTCCCCGTGTGTTACACAGACACCCAGGGTGGGGGAGCCGGGGCTGGCTGGGTGGGGGTGGGGGAGCCGGGGGGGGCAGGACCTGAGCTAGGCCGGGGGAGGGGAGGTCGGGAGCTGGACAAAGGCAGGGAGCCGAGCGGAGAGGGGGGTCAGTGTCGGTTTGGGGCTGGGGGGGGGGAGTTCAGGGGATCGTAGGCTGGGATCCGGGCCCCCTGGACCCCCAGAAGGGCCAGATCGAGGGGCCCCGGCTCTGAACACGAGCTGGGCCGTATCCTGTGTCCAATAACTCACCTGTGTTCCTGGCTGGCTGAGAGTCACTGGGAGTCCCGGGAAGGGGGGGGCAGGGCCGTGACACCCCCTGGGGGTGCAATTTTTGCTGACCCCCCATGGGGCAGGTGGGGCAGCTGCTGCAGGTCCCAGCCCCCAGGCTGGACTTTGCTGCAGGTCCCAGCACCCTGTGTCTGGCCCTGGGTTCCCGCCTGGGTCGCAGCCCGGCTGGGAGTCGCTGCCGCCTGCGGGGGGGGGGGGCTTTGGGGGCGTGTGAGGCTCCCCCAGGGGGCCCATCCGGGCGGACTGACAGGGGGCTGGGAGGGAGGAGGACCCTAGGGGGGCTGGAGGGTCCCAGGGGAGAGGGTCCCTGGGGGCTCTGGGGGCATCCCATGGGGTCCCAGGAGGAGGGGGTCCTGTGTGGGGTCCCAGAAGGACAGGGGACCCATGGGGGTAGGGGTCCCAGAGGGGAGTCCCAGAGGGATGGGGGTCCTGTGGGAGGATGGGGATCCCATGGGGCCAGGGGCCCCAGACGGATGGGGAATTGGGGTCCTGTGGCAGGATGGGGTCCCATGGGAGGATGGGGGTTCCATGGGGGTGGGGGTCCCAGAGGATGGGGTTCCATGGGGGGAATGGGGTCCCATGGGGAGGGGATCCCAGAGGATGGGGTCCCATGGGGAGGGGATCCCAGAGGGATGGGGGTTCCATGGGGGGAATGGGGGTCCCATGGGGGGAGGGGGATCCCAGAGGGATGGGGGTTCCATGGGGGGATGGGGGTCTCACCGTGACCTGTTGCTCCAGGCCCCTGAGGAAGGTTTTCTCCCCATCCTCGTTGCTCACCCCAAACCTCAGGTAGGCGACACCGTTCACCCCCTTCCCGTAGACGAACCTGGGGAGAGAGGGGGGGTCACCCTGAGCCCGGGGGGGCAGCATGGGGGGCAGGGGCGTGGCTCTCCCGGGGTCTGGATTCGGTGGGGAGCTGCACCCCAAGGCCCGTCCCGGCCCCGTGGGGAGTCTGGGGCCGAGCCCAGTCATGGGGGGTCCTGGGGACAGCTGGGAGCCAGAGCCCCCCAGAACCAGCCCCGGCTGCCTGAGCCCGGCCAGAGGGGGGGGGTCAGGGGAGCTGCCCCTACCTGACCTGCAGGTCAATGCGCAAATCAGGGGCCCCCTCTCCCCTCACCAGCATGTGGGTCCGGTCGGGGATGATCTTCACCTCGAAATTGGGGAGCACTGGGGGGAGAAAACACACATGGGACCCAGGAGTCCTGGCTCCCAGCTCCCGCACCCAGGAGTCCTGCCTTCCAGCCTCTCCCAGAGCTGGGGAGAGAACCCAGGAGTCCTGGCTCCCAGCCCCCCTCCCCTCCCTGAGAGGGAACCCAGGCGTCCGGGACTCACCGTATTTCTTCACCTCGAACTCGGCGCTGGTGTTGGACTCGAGGGCGTTGGAGAACCGCGCCGTGATGCGCCAGGTCCCGGGCCTGGGAGCGGCGAGGGGGTGAGAGGGGATCGGGGACCCCCCAGCTCCCCCCAGCCCCTCTGCCTGGGGGACCCTGCTCCCAGCCCCCACCTCCGCAGAGCCTGGGGAAGGATGTCAGGGTCCCACCCCCAGACAGGTTCACGGGGAGCCCCCCGACACCCCAGCCCCACTCCTGGGGGGCACCCCCCACCCCGGGATCCCCCAGCCTGGACCGGACACAAGCCAGCTCTGGGGGGCTTCTCTGCCCCTCCCCCCCGGGGCCTCCCAGGGCAATGGGGTGTCCGTGGCGCCCCCCAGCTCCCCACCCCGCACCCCGGGATCCCCCAGCCTGGACCGGACACAAGCCAGCTCTGGGGGGCTTCTCTGCTCCTCCCCCCCGGCCCCTCCCAGGGCAATGGGGTGTCCGTGGCGCCCCCCAGCTCCCCGCCCCCCACCCCGGGATCCCCCAGCCTGAACCGGACACAAGCCAGCTCTGGGGGGGCTTCTCTGCCCCCTCCACCCCGGGCCCTCCCAGGGCACTGGGGTGTCCGTGGCGCCCCCCAGCTCCCCGCCCCCCACCCCGGGCTCCCCCAGCCGGGACCGGACACACCCCAGCTCTGGGGGGGCTTCTCGGCCCCCGCCACCCCCGGCCCTCCCAGGGCAAGGGGGTGTCCGTGGCGCCCCCCAGCTCCCCGCCCCCCACCCCGGGATCCCCCAGCCTGGACCGGACACAACCCAGCTCTGGGGGGGCTTCTCTGCCCCCTCCACCCCGGGGCCTCCCAGGGCAATGGGGTGTCCGTGGCGCCCCCCACTCACTCGGAGATGTCGGGGATCGAGAGCTGGTCCGTGATGACCCAGTTCTGCGGGAACCGCTCCACCTTCCGCACCTGCAGCCCCTGGCTGTTCTGGGGGGCAGACGGGGGGTGTTAGCGGGGGCCCGATCCCCTGCTATCAGCGGGGCCCGATCCTGCCCCCGTAGCCCCCGCCATGGGGCCCCAACCCCTCATGGGCCAGACCCTGCCCCTCCCCCTCCCCCTCCCTTCCCCCCAACCGCCCCATGGGCCCGATCCGGCCCCTCCCCCTCCCAGCCACGGGCTCCCTGCCCCCACAACCCCCCATGGGCCCGATCCTGCCCCTCCCCCTCCCAGCCACGGGCTCCCTGCCCCCACCCCCCGTGGGCCCGATCCTGCCCCCGGCTCTCACCAGGACAGTGATGGTGATGGACTCGGCCGTGGGGCGCAGCTCGTGGTTCAGGGCGAAGACTCGGAAGTGAACTGGGGGGGGAACGAGACGGGCTGTGAAGGGGGGGGCTGGGACCATGGGGGCAGGGGATAAGGGGGGTGCAGAGGGATGTGGGGGCCATGGGGCAGGGGCACGGGGGCCGTGGGGCACGGGGGAAAGTGGGGCACGGGGCCGTGGGGCAGGGGCACGGGGGCCGTGGGGCAGGGGAGAAAGGGGCGCGGGGGCCGTGGGGCAGGGGCACGGGGGCCGTGGGGCAGGGGAAAGGGGGCACGGGGCCATGGGGCACGGGGGCCGTGGGGCAGGGGCACGTGGGGCAGGGGAAAGGGGCGCGGGGCCATGGGGCAGGGGTCTGTGAGGCGCAGGGGCCATGGGGCACGGGGGCCGTGGGGCAGGGGCACGGGGGCCGTGGGGCAGGGGAAAGGGGGCACGTGGGGCAGGGGGCAGGGGGGCGCGGGGGCATGGGGCACTGGGGGCAGGGGCACGGGGGGCCGGGGCACGTGGGGCAGGGGGGAAGGGGGGGCACGTGGGGCAGGGGGCAAGGGGGGCACGGGGGGGGCGGCTCACCCTTCTGCCGGGGCGTGTAGACCGGCGTGTCGGTCTGGAGGAAGAGCTGCCCGCGCCGGCTCGTCCAGGCCAGTCTCAGGGTCCGGGCGCCCGGGGGGGGCAGCTGGGGGCTCCGCGCGACCAGCTGGACGTAGCGACCCCGACGCAGCGCGGCCAGGCCACAGCGACCCGCCAGCTCGGGGGTCACCTGCGGGGGGGGCAGTGAGAGGGGGCTCCCCCAGGGGGCGGGGCTTTTCTGGGGCAGGGAGGGGCGGGGCTCTCCCAGGGGCAGGGCCCCTGGGGCATGGAGGGCAGGGGCTCCCAGGGGCGGCTCCTGGGGCACATAAAGGGCGGGCTCTCCCATTAAGGCGGAGCTCCCAGGGGCGGGGCCTCCTGGGGCACATAAAGGGCAGGGCTCTCCCAGGGGCGGGGCTCCTGGGGCACAGAAGGGCGGGGCTCTACCAGGGGCGGGGCCTCCTGGGGCACGGAGGAGCGGGGCTCTCCCAGGGGCGGGCTCTCCTGGGGCATGGAGGGCAGGGCTCTCCCAGGGGCGGCCTCCTGGGGCACGGAGGGGCGGGGCTCTCCCCAGGGGGCGGGGCTATCCTGGGGCATGGTGGGGCGGGGCTCTCCTGGGGCATGGAGGGCGGGGCTCTCCCAGGGGGCGGGGCTCCCCTGGGGCACATAAAGGGCGGGGCTCTCCCGGGGCACAGAAGGGGCGGGGCTCTCCCCAGGGGGCGGGGCTCTCCCCAGGGGGCGGGGCTAGGCGCCCCCTACCTTCAGGCTGAGGAGCTGCATGTGGCCGTTCTCGGGGCGCAGGCTGAAGAGCTTCTCGCCGGAGCATTTCTGCCGCGTGTCGACCTCGTTCTGGAAGTAGAGGGTCCCGTCGAGCTGCCCGGCCACCCCCTCGGCCTGGAGCAGGACCCCCACCTCCACGCCCACCGGCACCAGCCTGGGCGCCGCCATCAGCAGCCTGGGGGGAGAGAGATCGGCCGGTGCCCCTCAGTCCCGACCTGCAGCCCCCTGCTCTGCCGGTGCCCCTCACTCCCGACCTGCAGCCCCTTGCTCTGCCGGTGCCCCTCACTCCCGACCCGCAGCCCCCGCTCTACCGGTGCCCCTCACTCCCGACCTGCAGCCCCCGCTCTGCCACTGCCCCTCACTCCCGACCCGCTGCCCCCTGCTCTGCCGGTGCCCCTCACTCCCGACCTGCAGCGCCCGCTCTGCCGGTGCCCCTCACTCCCGACTCGCAGCCCCTGCCAGCCCAGCCCTTCCTCCCAGCTCTGCCGGTGCCCCTCACTCCTGACCCACAGCCCCCTGCTCTGCCAGTGCCCCTCACTCCCGACCTGCAGCGCCCGCTCTGCCGGTGCCCCTCACTCCCGACCCGCAGCCCCCGCTCTGCCAGTGCCCCTCACTCCCGACCTGCAGCCCCCTGCTCTGCCGGTGCCCCTCACTCCCGACCTGCAGCCCCCTGCTCTGCCGGTGCCCCTCACTCCCGACCCGCAGCCCCCGCGCGACCGGGGCCCCTCACTCCCGACGCGCATCCCCAGCCAGCCCAGCCCTTCCTCCCAGCGCTGCCCGTGCCCCTCACTCCTGACCCACAGCCCCCTGCCCCTCCGGCTCCACCGGTGCCCTCACTCCCGACCCGCACCCCCTGCTCTGCCAGTGCCCCTCACTCCCGACCTGCAGCCCCGCTCTGCCGGTGCCCTCACTCCCGACCCGCAGCCCCGCTCTGCCAGTGCCCTCTCCCGACCTGCAGCCCCCGCTCTGCCACTGCCCCTCACTCCCGACCCACAGCCCCTGCTCTGCCGGTGCCCTCACTCCCGACCTGCAGCCCCCTGCTCTGCCGGTGCCCCTCACTCCCGACCCACAGCCCCCGCTCTACCGGTGCCCCTCACTCCCGACTCGCAGCCCCTGCCAGCCCAGCCCGTCCCCCCAGCTCTGCCGGTGCCCCTCACTCCTGACCCACAGCCCCCCCTGCCCCCTCCGGCTCCACCGGTGCCCCTCACTCCCGACCCGCACCCCCCTGCTCTGCCAGTGCCCCTCACTCCCGACCCGCAGCCCCTGCCAGCCCAGCCCTTCCCCCCAGCTCTGCCAGTGCCCCCCACTCGCAACCTGCAGCCCCTGCTCTCCCGGTGCCCCTCACTCCCGACCCGCAGCCCCCAGCCCCGCTCATACTCGGGGGCTTGGTGGCTGGTGCACACCAGGGCCCCCACGCAGGCCAGGCAGAGCAGCAGGTGCATGGTGCTCCGGGTGCGTCTCTGCCCCGTCTGTCCCTGGGGGTCTGGGCTGCGCTGGGGAGACGTGGGGGGGTCGCTGCTGTTTATCTCCTGGGTTAATTATTAACTCGCCAAGGCCCCGGTCCGGCTGCAGTAACGGGGGGGGGGTGGCTGGACAGACAGAGGGAGGGGACGGACAGGGGGGTCGGGTGCCCAGCCCCAAAGGGCCCCTCCCCCCTCTGGTCTGGGGGTTCCCCGACGGGGCCTGTCCCTGGGATCAGCCTTTGGGCCGGGCCGGGGGGGCTGGCGTGTCAGGGGAGCAGCCTGTGGCCCCCCAGCGCTGTCCCCCAGCCCCCCCCCACCCCCAGCTGGTCACTGACCCTGAGGTCCTGGCTGGGTCCCGCCCCCTCCCAGGTGCCAGGAAAGGAAACCACGTGACTGCTGGGAAATCACAGAGTGACCCCGGCTCACCCCGGAGATCTGCCCCAGGGCGGCGCTAGGGGCTGGGCTGCAGGGGGGGTAGCAGGGGGCTCTGCCCGGGCAGTCAGGGCTCCCCATGGCCCCAGGGTGGCGCTGGGGGCCGGGCTGCAGGGGGGGCAGCAGGGGGCTCTGCCCGGGCAGTCAGGGCTCCCCATGGCCCCAGGGCGGCGCTAGGGGCTGGGCTGCAGGGGGGGCAGCAGGGGGCTCTGCCCGGGCAGTCAGGGCTCCCCAGGGCCCCAGGGCGGCGCTGGGGGCGGGGGTCGCGGGGGGGGGCAGGGGGCTCTGCCCGGGCAGTCAGGGCTCCCATGGCCCCAGGGCGGCGCTAGGCTGGGCTACAGGGAGCAGGGGTTCTGCCCGGGCAGTCAGGGCTCCCATGGCCCCAGGGTGGCGCTAGGGGCTGGGCTGCAGGGGGCAGCAGGGGCTCTGCCCGGGCAGTCAGGGCTCCCCGTGGCCCCAGGGCGGTGCTAGGGGCCGGGCTGTGGGGGTGCGGGGGCAGCGGGGGCTCTGCCCGGGCAGTCAGGGCTCCCATGGCCCCAGGGCGGCGCTAGGGGCTGGGCTGCAGGGGGCAGCAGGGGGCTCTGCCCGGGCAGTCAGGGCTCCCCATGGCCCCAGGGCGGCTCGGGGGGCTGGGCGGCGGGGGGGGCCGCCGGGGGCGCGGCCCGGGCAGTCAGGGCTCCCCATGGCCCCAGGGCGGCGCTAGGGGCTGGGCTGCTGGGGGGGCAGCGGGGGGCTCTGCCCGGGCAGTCAGGGCTCCCATGGCCCCAGGGCGCGCTGGGGCTGGGCTGCGGGGACAGCAGGGGCTCTGCCCGGGCAGTCAGGGCTCCCCATGGCCCCAGGGCGCGCTAGGGGCTGGGCTATGGGGGGGCAGCAGGGGGCTCTCCCCGGGCAGTCAGGGCTCCCCATGGTCCCAGGGCGGCGCTGGGGGCTGGGCTGCAGGGGGAGGGGGCAGCAGGGGGCTCTGCCCGGGCAGTCAGGGCTCCCCATGGCCCCAGGGCGGCGCTGGGGGCTGGGCTGCAGGGGGGGCAGCGGGGGGCTCTGCCCGGGCAGTCGGGGCTCCCCATGACCCCAGGGCTTGGGACCCCCAGGGTCTGCCCCACGCAATCAAAGGGGCAGGAGCTGAGCACCCTGGCCTGGGGGTCTCTGACCTGTGGGTGGGGGGCTGGTAACAGGACTGGGGAGGGGGGGGGAATTGAAAGATCTGGGGAACTACAATAGCAGGGGGCTGCGGGTCAGGAGTGAGGGGCACCAGCAGAGCTGGAGGGCTGCAGATCAGGAATGGGGGGCACTGATGGGGCTTGGGGGGCAGGGGCTGTGGGTCGGGAGTGAGGGGCACCGGACAGGCCGGGGGAGGCTGTGGGTCGGGATTGAGGGATGCTGGCCAGGCAGGGGCTGTGGGGCAGGACTGTGGGGCACCGGCCGGGCTGAGGGGGTCTGTGGGGCAGGGCTGTGGGGCGCCAGCCGGGCCAGGGAGCTGTGGGGCAGGACTGTGGGGCGCTGGGGGTGCTGTGGGGCAGGACTGTGGGGCGCCAGCCAGGCCGGAAGGGCTGTGGGGCAGGGCTGTGGGGCACCGGATGGGCCCAGGGGGGCTATGGGGCAGGGCTGTGGGGGGCTGGAGGGGCTGTGGGGCAGGGCTGTGGGGCGCCAGCCAGGGGGGCTGTGGGGCAGGGCTGTGGGGCACTGGCTGGGCTGAGGGGGGCTGTGGGGCATGGCTGTGGGGTGCCGGCTGGGGCAGGGGGCTGTGGGGCACAACTGTGGGGTGCTGGGGGTGCTGTGGGGCAGGACTGTGGGGCGCCGGCCAGGCCGGGAGGGCTGTGGGGCAGGGCTGTGGGGCACCGGCCGGGCCAGGGGGGCTGTGGGGCAGGGCTGTGGGGCACCGGCCGGGCCAGGGGGGCTGTGGGGCAGGGCTGTGGGGCGCCGGCCGGGCCAGCTGTGGGGCACTGGGGGCTGTGGGGCAGGGCTGTGGGGCACTGGGGGCTGTGGGGCAGGGCTGTGGAGCACCAGCCGGGCTGGGGGCACTGGAGGGCTGTGGGGCAGGGCTGTGGGCACTGGGGCTGTGGGGCAGGACTGGGGGCTGTGGGGCTGTAGGGCAGGGCTGTGGGGCACTGGGGGCTGTGGGGCAGGGCTATGGGGCACCGGCTGGGCTGGGGCTGCAGGTCGGGAGTGAGGGGCACCAGCCCGGCAGGGGCTGCGGGTCGGGAGTGAGGGGCACCAGCCAGGCCGGGGGCTGTGGGGCAGGACTGTGGGGCGCCGGCCGGGCCGGAGGGCTGCGGATCGGGAGTGAGGGGCACTGGCCAGGGGGCTGTGGGGCAGGGCTGTGGGGCACTGGCTGGGCCAGGGGGGCTGTGGGGCAGGGCTGTGGGGCGCCGGCCGGGCCGGGGGGGCTGTGGGGCACCAGCCGGGCTGTGGGACAGGGCTGTGGGGCGCTGGAGGGGCTGTGGGGCAGGGCTATGGGGCGCTGGGGGGGCTGTGGGGCACCGGCCGGGCCAGGGGGGCTGTGGGGCAGGGCTGTGGGGCACCGGCCGGGCCGGGGGGGCTGTGGGGCAGGGCTGTGGGGCGCTGGAGGGGCTCTGGGGCAGGGCTGTGGGGCGCCGGCCGGGCCAGGGGGCTGTGGGGCAGGACTGTGGGGCGCCAGCCAGGCCGGAAGGGCTGTGGGGCAGGGCTGTGGGTGCCGGCTGGGCCAGGAGGGGTGCGGGTTGGGAGTGAGGGGCACCAGCCGGGCCAGGGGGGCTGTGGGGCAGGGCTCTGGGGCGCTGGAGGGGCTGTGGGGCAGGGCTGTGGGGCACCGGCCGGGCTAGGGGGGCTGTGGGGCAGGGCTGTGGGGCAGGGCTGTGGGGCGCCGGCCGGGCCGGGGCTGTGGGGCGCCGGCCGGGCCGGGGGGGCTGTGGGACAGGGCTGTGCGGCACTGGGGGGGCTGTGGGGCAGGGCTATGGGGCGCCGGCCGGGCCGGGGGGGCTGTGGGGCAGGGCTGTGGGGCACTGGGGGGGCTGTGGGGAAGGGCTATGGGGCACTGGGGGGGCTGTGGGGCAGGGCTGTGGGGCACTGGGGGCTGTGGGGCAGGGCTATGGGGCACTGGGGGGGGCTGTGGGGCAGGGCTGTGGGGCGCTGGAGGGGCTGTGGGGCAGGGCTGTGGGGCACCAGCCGGGCTGTGGGGGCGGTGGGGCAGGGCTGTGGGGCGCTGGAGGGGCTGTGGGGCAGGGCTGTGGGGCGCTGGTGGGGCTGTGGGGCAGGGCTGTGGGGCGCTGGAGGGGCTGTGGGGCAGGACTGTGGGGCACCGGCCGGATCCGGGGGGGCTGTGGGGCACTGGGGGGGCTGTGGGGCAGGGCTATGGGGCGCCGGCCGGGCCGGGGGGGCTGTGGGGCAGGGCTGTGGGGCACTGGGGGGAGCTGTGGGGCAGGGCTGTGGGGCGCCCCGGCCGTCACAATGGGACAAAGGCAGGAATCGCTTGTTGCGGATGGAAAATCTCGCCCACGATTCGGCTCCAGACAAGGCCATTGTGTGTCCCCGCCGGGCGGGGGGGGGGCTGTCTGGGCCCCCCCCAGCCTGGCCCCGGTGATGTCAGTGCCTGGCCCCCCCCACACCCCCTGGGTGCAGGGAACAAAGCGGCAGCGTCAGGGCCCCGGGGGGCGGATTCGGGGGGGGCAGGGGGCACAATGGGGCCTTTCTCGGTCGGGGGCTGGGCTGGGGGGGGGCCGGGTGCGTGAATCAGACTCGGAGGCCGAAATGCCAAGGGGCACCGGGGGGGACCCCACCCTGCTGGCTCCACGGAGGGGGGGGCTGATGCTGGGGGGGGAGGGGGCGCTCTCAGGGGAGGGGCTCTGGGCCGGGGGGGTCCCTTGCCGACGCGGGGGGTGGGGGGAGGGGATTCCAGCCCCCCCAGGCCACAGGGAGGCTCCGGGCTCAGGCCGCCTCAGAGGCCAGGAGGAAGGAGCAGGGCCAGGCCCGGGGACCAGCAGAACAGGTGAGTGCGGGGGGGGGGGACTGGGGGGATCTATGGGGTGTCCCGTCTCCAGGGCATTTCCCTGCTTTCCCTGACAAACTCCCACCCCCAGGACTCCTGGGTTCTCTCCCGGCTCTGGGAGTGGAGTGAGGGCTGGTGGGTTAGAGCAGGGGGGCTGGGAGCCCGGACTCCTGGGTTCTCTCCCCGGCTCTGGGAGGGGAGTGAGGGCTGGTGGGTTAGAGCAGGGGGGGCTGGGAGCCAGGACTCCTGGGTTCTCTCCCCGGCTCTGGGAGGGGAGTGAGGGCTGGTGGGTTAGAGCAGGGGGGCTGGGAGCCCGGACTCCTGGGTTCTCTCCCGGATCTGGGAGGGGAGTGCGGGCTGGTGGTTTAGAGCGGGGGGGGGCTGGGAGCCAGGATTCCTGGGTTCTCTCCTGGCTCTGGGAGGAGTGGGGCTGGAGGGTTAGAGCAGGGGCTGGGAGCCAGGATTCCTGGGTTCTCTCCTGGCTCTGGGAGGAGTGGGGCTGGTGGTTAGAGCAGGGGCTGGGAGCCAGGACTCCTGGGTTCTCTCCGCGGCTTTGGGAGGAGTGGGGGCTGGTGGTTAGAGCAGGGGGGCTGGGAGCCCGGACTCCTGGGTTCTCTCCCAGCTCTGGGAGGGGAGTGGGGGCTGGTGGGTTAGAGCAGCGGGGGCTGGGAGCCAGGACTCCTGGGTTCTCTCCCCGGCTCTGGGAGGGGAGTGGGGGCTGGTGGTTAGAGCAGGGGGGCTGGGAGCCCGGACTCCTGGGTTCTCTCCCCGGCGCTGGGAGGGGAGTGGGGGCTGGTGGGTCCGAGCAGGGGGGGCTGGGAGCCCGGACTCCTGGGTTCTGTACTGCCCCCATTGGGGTGTGCCGCATACCTGGGTTCAGTAATTTTTGCCTCTCTCCTGTGCAGGGAGCCCCTTTGGAATCGCCCCCCCCCTTCTCTGAGCGCTGCGGCCGGAGCCCCCCCAATATGTCAGGGGTGCTGCCCACCCTTGTGGCTGTGCTGTGGGGGGGGATCCTGGGGGCCGGGGGACAGGGAGCCAAGCCGGAGAGGTGAGAGGAGAGCTCTAGGGTGGGGATGTGGGGCCCTGGGGTACATGGGGTCTCCTTGGGGTGGGAGGGGCCCCTGGGGTGACTGTAAGGATATGACAGGTTTCAGAGTAGCAGCCGTGTTAGTCTGTATCCGCAAAAAAAACAGGAGTACTTGTGGCACCTTAAAGACTAACAAATTTATTGTAGCATGAGCTTTTGTGAGCTAAAGCTCACTTCTTCGGATGCATAGAATGGAACACACAGACAGGAGATATTTATACATACAGAGAACATGAAAAGGTGGAAGTATGCATACCAACAGGCAGAGTCTAATCAATTGGAGATGAGCTATCGTTAGCAGGAGGAAAAAAAACTTTTTGAAGTGATAATTAAGATGGCCCATAGAAGGTGTGAGGAGAACTTAACATAGGGAAATAGAATCAATTGGTGTAATGACCCAACCATTCCCAGTCTTTATTTAGACCACAGTTAATGGTATCTAGTTTGCATATTAATTCAAGTTCAGCAGTCTCTCTTTGGAGTCTGTTTTTGAAGTTTTTTTGTTGCAAAATTGCCACCTTCAAGTCTGTCACTGAGTGGTTAGGAAGGTTGAAGTGTTCTCCCACTGGTTTTTGAATGTTATGATTCCTGTACACCTGCACATCTACCAACGTGATCTATGCCATCATGTGCCAGCAATGCCCCTCTGCCATGTACATTGGCCAAACCGGACAGTCTCTACGCAAAAGAATAAATGGACACAAATCTGACATCAGGAATCATAACATTCAAAAACCAGTTGGAGAACACTTCAACCTTCCTAACCACTCAGTGACAGACTTGAAGGTGGCAATTTTGCAACAAAAAAACTTCAAAAACAGACTCCAAAGAGAGACTGCTGAACTTGAATTAATATGCAAACTAGATACCATTAACTGTGGTCTAAATAAAGACTGGGAATGGTTGGGTCATTACACCAATTGATTCTATTTCCCTATGTTAAGTTCTCCTCACACCTTCTATGGGCCATCTTAATTATCACTTCAAAAAGTTTTTTTCCCTCCTGCTAACGATAGCTCATCTCCAATTGATTAGACTCTGCCTGTTGGTATGCATACTTCCACCTTTTCATGTTCTCTGTATGTATAAATATCCCCTGTCTGTGTGTTCCATTCTATGCATCCGAAGAAGTGAGCTTTAGCTCACAAAAGCTCATGCTACAATAAATTTGTTAGTCTTTAAGGTGCCACAAGTACTCCTGTTTTTTTTGTAAGGATAGGGGTGCTGGGGCTCTGGGGTCTATGAGGACACAGGGGCTGGGGGCTGTAAGGATATGGGGTTGGGTTTTGGGGGCTGTGAAGATACAGGGGGGCTCTGGGGGGCTCTGAACAGACAGGGTCTCTGGGGGGGCTTTGAGGATACTGGGGGCTCTGGGGAGGCTCTCGGCAGAAAGGGGACTCTGGGGGGGCTGTGAGAATATGGGGTTGGGTTTGGGGGCTGTGAGGATACTGGGGCTCTGGGGGCTCTGAACAGACAGGGGTTTTGGGGGGGCTGTGAGGATACAGAGGGACTGGGGGCTCGGGGGGGCTCTGAGCAGATAGGGGGCTCGGGGGGGGCTATGAGGATATGGGGGTTGGGTTTTGGGGGCCTGTGAGGAGATGAGGGGCTCTGGGGAGGCTCTGAGCTGATGGGGGCTCTGGGGGGGCTCTGGAGAGGTGGGGGGGCTGCTCTCACCATCTCTCCCCCCAGCCGGGGTGTCTGCGCCCGTCACACCCTGCGGGTCCCCCTGGTTTACAACGAGACCTTCACCGAGCCCCTGCACCAGCCCTACCTGACCCTGTGCCACGGGGGCCGCCTCTGCAGCACCTACAGGTACCCCCCCTGCAGGACGCCTGGGTTCTCTCCCGGCTCTGGGAGGGGAGGGGTGGGGGGGCAGGTAGGTTAGAATGCGGGGGGGGCTGAGATCCCGGACTCCTGGGTTCTCTCCCCGGCTCTGGGAGGAGTGGGGGCTGGTGGTTAGAGCAGGGGCTGGGAGCCCGGACTCCTGGGTTCTCTCCCAGCTCTGGGAGGAGGGGGCTAGTGGGTTAAAACGGGGGCTGAGAGCCCAGACTCCTGGGTTCTCTCCGGGCAGTGGGCGGGGTGTGGGGGCGGGTGGGTTACAGCAGGGCGGGCTGGGAGCCCGGACTCCTGGGTTCTCTCCAGGCTCTGGGAGGGGAGTGGGGGCTGGTGGGTAGAGCCGGGGGTGGGAGCCCGGACTCCTGGGTTCTCTCCGGGCTCTGGGAGGGGAGTGGAGGCTGGTGGGTAGAGCCGGGGGTGGGAGCCCGGACTCCTGGGTTCTCTCCGGGCTCTGGGAGGGGAGTGGGGGCCGGTGGGTAGAGCCGGGGGTGGGAGCCCGGACTCCTGGGTCCCATGCCGCCCCCAGGACCACGTACCGCGTGGCCGTGCGCCAGGTGAGCAGGGACGTGCTGCAGACCAGCGCCATCTGCTGCCAGGGCTGGAAGAAGAGGCACGTGGGGGCCAACACCTGCGAGGAGGGTGAGTCTGGGGGGCCCGGCTGGGGGGGTGGGACCCCCAACCCCTCCCCCACCCCGTTAACCCTTCGATGCCCTTCTCCCTCCACAGCCGTGTGCCACAAGCCCTGTCAGAACGGGGGCGTCTGCGCCAGCCCCAACCGGTGCCACTGCCGCCCTGGCTGGGGGGGGCGCTACTGCCACGTGGGTGAGTAGAACCCAGGCGTCCGGCCCCCCCTCCCCCGCTCCCCCCCTCTACACCCACCAGGCCCACTCCCCTGCCAGAGAACCCAGGCGTCCGGCCCCCCCTCCCCCCCTCTAACCCACCCGGCCCCACTCCCGCCAGAGAACCCAGGCGTCCGGGTCCCCCCTCCCCCTCTCTAACCCACCAGGCCCACTCCCCTGCCAGAGAACCCAGGCGTCCGGGTCCCCCCTCCCCCGGCTCTAACCCACCAGGCCCCACTCCCCTGCCAGAGAACCCAGGCGTCCGGGTCCCCCCTCCCCCTGCTCTAACCCACCAGGCCCCACTCCCCTGCCAGAGAACCCAGCCGTCCGGGTCCCCCCTCCCCCTGCTCTAACCCACCAGGCCCACTCCCCTGCCAGAGAACCCAGGCGTCCGGGCTCACTGTGGGGGTCTCTCCTCTCTCCAGATGTGGACGAATGCCGCTCGCCCGCCCCCCTCTGCCCCCAGCGCTGCGTCAACACCCCGGGCAGCTACCAGTGCCAGTGTGACCCCGGGGCCGGCCTGGGGCCCGATGGGACCCGCTGCCACCCACTGCCCACCGCCCCACTGCCCACCCCCCCAGGTATGTGGGGCACCACTGGGGGGGCTGGGACCCCGGACGCCTGGGTTCTCTGGTGGCTCTGGGAGGGGAGTGGGGGCTGGTGGTTAGAGCAGGGGGGGCTGGGAGCCAGGACTCCTGGGTTCTCTCCCGGCTCCGGGAGGGGAGTGGGGGCTGGTGGTTAGAGCGGGGGGGCTGGGAGCCCGGACTCCTGGGTTCTCTCCGAGCTCTGGGAGGGGAGTGGGGGCTGGTGGGTTAGAGGGGGCGGGGAGCCAGGACTCCTGGGTTCTCTCCCTGGCTCTGGTAGGGGAGTGGGGGCTGGTGGGTTGGAGCAGGGGCTGGGAGCCAGGACTCCTGGGTTCTCTCCCGGCTCTGGGAGGAGTGGGGCTGGTGGGTTGGAGCAGGGGCTGGGAGCCAGGACTCCTGGGTTCTCTGGCGGCTCTGGGAGGAGTGGGGCTGGTGGGTTAGAGCAGGGGTGCTGGGAGCCAGGACTCCTGGGTTCTCTCCTGGCTCTGGGAGGAGGGGGCTGGTGGTTAGAGCAGGTGGGGTGCTGGGAACCAGGACTCCTGGGTTCTCTCCCAGCTCTGGGAGGGGAGTGGGGGCTGGTGGTCAGAGCAGGGGGGGCTGGGAGCCCGGACTCCTGGGTTCTCTCCCGGCTCTGGGAGGGGAGTGGGGGCTGGTGGGTTAGAGCAGGGCGGGCTGGGAGCCAGGACTCCTGGGTTCTCTCCCTGGCTCCGGGAGGGGAGTGGGGGCTGGTGGTTAGAGCAGGGGGGAGACCCGACTCCTGGGTTTTCTGGGGGGGGTTGTTTGTTCTCTCAGTGCCCTCTCCGCCCCCCCCCCAGTGCGGGGCCCCCCCGCCCCGGAGCGGCTGACCCGGCAGGTGCAGGAGCTGCAGCAGCAGATGGAGAAGCTGGAGGAGGTGCGGGGGGAGGGGCTGGGGGCGGAGTTACCGGCTTGGAGGGAGGGGCGAGGGGAGATGGGGGTGCAGGGGCTGGTGACCCGCTAGGGGGGAGCTGGGTGGGAGAGAGGAGGGGCCGGCAGGAGTTTCGGGGTTCAGATGTGGGGCGCTCGGGGGGAAGCTTGGGGGCTTATGGGCTGGCAGGGGGACATGGTGCTGGGGGGACTTTGGGGGGTCAGGGGGTGTTGGGGGGACATGGGGCGCTGGGGATCAGGGGCGCTGGGGCTCTGCGGCTCACCCCGACTCCCGTCACGCTGCCCCCCAGCGCGTGGAGCGGGCCCTGGGGACCCTGCGCCGGCTGCTGCCGCCCCCCGTGGCCGAGCTGGGCCCCGCCGAGGTCGCCGAGCTCTGGAGCCGCCTCCGGTACCTGGACCGGCTGGACTCGCTCAGCGACCAGCTGCTGCTGCTGGAGGAGCGACTGGGGGCGTGTGAGTGACCCCCCCCCCGGCCCAAATCCTCCCAGGAGTGACCCCGCCCCTGGCCCCGGCCCCCAAATCCCCGCCAGGGAGTGACCCTGCCCCCTGCCGGGCCCCCAAATCCCCGCCGGGGAGTGACCCTGCCCCTGACCCCAAATCCCCAGGAGTGACCCTGCCCCGGCCCCAAATCCCCTGCCGGGGAGTGACCCTGTCCCCGGCCCCCAACCCCAGGGAGTGACCCTGCCCCCGGCCCCCAAATCCCTGCCGGGCCCCCAAATCCTCCCGGCGGGAGTGACCCTCCCCCTGCCGGGCCCCAAATCCCCTGCCGGGGAGTGACCCCGCCCCCGGCCCCAAATCCCCCTGCCGGGCCCCCAAATCCTCCCGGCGGGGAGGACCCCGCCCCCTGCCGGGCCCCCAAATCCCCGCCGGGGAGTGACCCCGCCCCTGGCCCCCAACCCCTGCCGGGCCCCCAAATCCTCCCGGCGGGGAGGACCCTGCCCCGGCCCCCAAATCCCCCGCCAGGAGTGACCCCTACCCTGCCGGGCCCCCAAATCCCCGCCGGGAGTGACCCCGCCTCCGCCCCCAACCCCTGCCGGGCCCCCAAATCCCTCCGGCGGGAGTGACTGCCCCCCTGCCGGGCCCTCAAATCCCCGCCGGGGAGTGACCCGCCCCCGGCCCCAACCCCGCCGGGCCCCCAAATCCCCGCCGGGGAGTGACCCCGCCCCGGCCCCCAAATCCCCAGGGAGTGACCCCGCCCCAGGCCCCCAAATCCCCCGCCGGTGAGTGACCCTGCCTCAAATTCCCCGCCGGGAGTGACCCTGCCCCTGACCCCCCGCCGGGGAGTGACCCCTGCCGGGCTCGGAGCCTTGCCGGGGGGGGGGGGGTCGGGGGGCTCCCCCAATTTAACCCTTTCTCTGCCCCCAGGCTCCTGCCAGGACGGGAGAAACGGGTTCGGATACGAAGTGAACCGATGACGCCCCCCCCCCCGCGCCCGGCGGAAAACTGACGGGGGGGGCAGGGCATGGGGGGGGGTGTCCCCCCCCCGGCGATTTAAATCCTTGTTAACGCCTCTAATTTATGCCAGGACGTTGCTAATTAGCGCAGGTGAATTAAACAGTTAATTGGATTCCCGCCTCCAGCCCCAGTGCCTTTGTTGGGTGCAAAGGGGGGCTGGGCCCCAGGACTCCTGGGTTCTCTCTGGGAGGGGAGTGGGGGCTGGTGGGGGCAGAGCAGGCGGGAGGGTGGAAGCCCGGACTCCTGGGTTCTCTCTGGGAGGGGAGTGGGGGCTGGTGGGGGCAGAGCAGGCGGGAGGGTGGAAGCCCGGACTCCTGGGTTCTCTCTGGGAGGAGGGGGCTGGTGGGTGAGAGCGGGGGAGGGTGGGAGCCCGGACTCCTGGGTTCTCTCCTGGCTCTGGGAGGAGTGGGGCTGGTGGGTAGAGCAGGGGAGCCCTGACTCCTGGGTTCTCTCCCGGCTCTGGGAGGGGAGTGGGGGCTGGTGGGTTAGAGCAGGGGGGAGGGGTGGGAGCCCGGACTCCTGGGTTCTCTCTGGGAGGGGAGTGGGGGCTGGTGGGGGCAGAGCAGGCGGGAGGGTGGAAGCCCGGACTCCTGGGTTCTCTCCCTGCTCTCAGGGCCTGGCAGGTTTCTTTCCTCCCCTCATTGTTCTCACATTTTCCTGGCCCGGCGCCGCGAGGCAGCAGGAAGGGGGAGGGCGGGGGGCAGAGGAAATGAGTCGCGGGGGCCAGCGCCCCTCGGTGCCCCCCCAGCGCTGCAGGCGCGGCTCCAGGAGGTGGAGGGGCCTGACCCCGGGAGAGAGTGGCCCCCCGAGAAGGGCTGCCCCCCCCACGGACCGCACGGGGCCATGAGTGGGCACCATCTGTGAGTCCGTGACACCCCCTCACTCCCGGCCCACAGCCCCCGCTAGCCCAGCCCTGCCGGTGCCCCTCACTCCCAACCCGCAGCCCCTGCCAGCCCAGCCCTGCCCCTCCCAGCTCTGCCGGTGCCCCTCACTCCCGACCCACATCCCCTGCCAGCCCAGCCCTGCCCCTCCCAGCTCTGCCGGTGCCCCTCACTCCCGACCCGCAGCCCCTGCCAGCCCAGGCCTGCCTCCCCCAGCTCTGCCGGTGCCCCTCACTCCCGACCCGCAGCCCCTGCCAGCCCAGCCCTGCCTCCCCCAGCTCTGCCGGTGCCCCTCACTCCCGACCCGCAGCCCCTGCCAGCCCAGCCCTGCCGGTGCCCCTCACTCCCGACATGCAGCCCCCAGCCTGCAGATGCCCCTGAGCCCCCTCCCCCTGGCAATGGGGCTCTGCACAGGCCCCCACCCCCTCCCTGATCCAGGGGTAGGATGTCACCCCACAGCTATGACATCATCCTTTGCTGCGTGACATCACAGCCTGCTGTCCCTGCCAGGCTCCGAGTGTGTGTGATCGTATCACTCCCTGGGTGACATCATCAGCCCTGCATGATGTCACAGCCCTCTCTGGAGGTCATGACCCTAAAGCCTGTGACCTCATCAGCCTTTCCCCAGGCGGGCCCGCCCACGGCGTGACATCATCCCCTATGTGTGATGTCACCAGTCTGTGTGTCATAGCAGCACTCCCCTCCTCCGCGCCAATGAGGTCATCACTCTGCGTGACCTCAGTGCCCCACCCCCTCTGACATCATCAGCCCCTTTGCCCCCTGACAGCGCTTAATCGTGGTGATGTCACAGTCTCCCTTGGAGACGGGGCCTGGAACAGAACGCAGAGGCCACGCCCCCTTCCCCTGGTGTGCCCCACAGGGCCAAGGCCCCACCCCTCTCAGCTGACTGCCCCACATTGGCCTGGGATGGACAGGAAGGGGCGTGGCAAAGGGAGGGGGGATTTTCTGTAACATTTCTATGACCCCTAAGCGTGCCTCAGTTTCCCTCCTTGGTACTCACCACGGCAAAGGCTCTGGGAGCAGGTGAGGGGCGGCGTGTGGGCCCTGCCACTGGCTGGGGGCATTAACGGCCAGGCTGGGACCGACCCCAGGGGGCCGGAAAGCCAAGGGAGCCCCCCTGGCCAGGCTGGTACCCCCAGCCCCGGAGGCAGAGCAGGGCCCGGGAAGGGGAGCGAGGCAGAAGGGTGACAGGGCTCCAGCGGCCCGGCCCATTCGCTGCAGCGAGCCCCACAGCCGGACCTGGGCAGCTATGGGGCACCGTGGGCCCAGGAGCCTGGGCACAGAGCAGAGCCTGGGGGTCCACTACCAAGGGGAGGAGCTCCTGGTTCAGGCCCCACCCACAGTGACCAGGGGGAGGAGCTCCCAGCCCAAGCCCCGCCCCCACCCCACCTGCAGTGACCAGTGGGAGGAGCTCCAGGCCCAAGCCCCGCCCCCACCCCACGTGACCAGGGGGAGGCACCGTGGGGCAGCCACGTTCTATGGTGTTTATTAAAAGCAGAACGGTCGCGGGCGCAGGGACCCGACGCCCTCCCAATAACCCCCCCAGGAGAGGGTGCCCTGGGGGATCCTTAGGGGGCTGGGTGCCCCCCTCACCCCAGGTCCCCCCATGGAGCAGATGGAGTGAGGGGAACAATTGGCAAGATCCCCCCCCCGCCCCACAAGTTACAAAGAAACAGTTAATAAATACATACCATAGCCCCCTGCTCCTGGGGCGTGGCCTATCCTGACAGCCAATCAGAAGCTAGCACTCCCTCCCCCCCCCCAAAAAAACCTGAACCATGGAGCCCCTGCACAAATGAAAACCCCCCATCAGAAGCCAGGGTTCCCGGCCAGCCCCCTATCCCCACCAGCCCCCATTCCCCAGCCAGCCCCCAGCACCCCTCTCTGCCCCCATTCCCCAGCCAGCCCCAGCACCCCTCTGCCCCCATTCCCCCAGCCAGCCCCCAGCACCCCCTCTCTGCCCCCCATTCCCCCAGCCAGCCCACATCACCCCACCCAGCCCCCAGTGCCCCTCCTTCCCTCCCCATCCCTCCCCCACCAGCCCCCACATCCTGATCTCCTGCCCTCCACTAGCCTCGCAACCCCGTCCAATCCCCTTCCCTCCACCCCGCTGACCCCCTTCCTTCCTCTGACCCTCCCCTCCCCCCAGTTAGGGGGGACTCCTGGGCCACCCTCCCCATTTCCCTGGGGGGGGTTATGCTACCTCCCCCCCATCCATCCCGCAGCATCTCTGCCTCTGGGGGCATCGACAGGGGGCACGACCCCCCCTTCCTGGGCAGGATCCATCCAGATTGGGGGGGGGTAATAAACATCCCTCCCTCCCCGGGTAAGATTCTTCCACTGACGAGCGAATCTGGGAGGGGGGGGATTTGTCTCTCTTGTGCCCACTCCCCCCCGCCACCGTCCATCGTGTCCCTGGCACGGACTCCTTTCCACGGAGCGCCCACAGCTGGGGGGCAGAGGGCACGTGGGGCAGGAACAAATGTCTCTTCCGTGGCTTCCTCCCCCCAGCAGGAGGGTGGAGTGGAACGGTCCCTGGCTTTCTCCCCCCCAGCAGGAGGGTGGAGTGGAACGGTCCCTGGCTTCCTCCCCCCCCAGCAGGAGGGTGGAGTGGAACAGTCCCTGGCTTTCTCTCTCTGCTCCCCCCAAAGGTTGAAGTGGAACAGTCCGCAGCTTACTTTCTTCCTGGGGGAGGTTGTAGTGGAACAGTCCATGAGGTCCTTTTTTTCCCCTGGCTCCCCCCAGTGGGAGGGAGGAATGGGTTGGTCCACAGCTTCGGTTCTTCCTCGCAGCAGGAGGCTGGAGTGGATTATTTAATCCTCCTTCCACCCTTAGGAAACTGGAATGGATCAGTCCAAGGTTCAAGCTGGAATGGATCAGTCCATTGTTTAATCCTCCTCCCCCCCTTAGGAAACTGGAATGGATCAGTCCAAGGTTCAAGCTGGAATGGATCAGTCCATTGTTTAATCCTCCTCCCCCCCCTTAGGAAACGGGAATGGATCAGTCCATGGTTCAGGCTGGAGTGGATCAATCCATGTTGACAAGACTGGGGGGAGGTGATGGTGGGGGAGCAGGAGATACCAAGTGGCTACACCAGGAGGGGCTGTCAGAACGCTGGGTTACTCCCTCTGGTCCGTGGCTGCCCTGCCTGGTGGGCGTGGCTGGTGCTGGCCCCGCCCAGTCAGCACAGGCTCCGCCCCAGCTGGCTGGCGGGGGTGTCACTGTGGGGCAGGGGGGTCCCGGCCGGGGCTCAGCTCCCCCGACAGGCTGTCGAAGGCCTCGAGCATGGCCTGGCGCACGCGCTCCGTCAGCGCCGGCACCGCCTCCGGGCCCAGCCCCCGCGTGGGCATCGGCGCCAGCACCTGGATCAGACAGCGCCCTGCGGGGGAGGGGGCACGTCAGGGGGGCAAGGGGGGCCCGACCCGCCCTGCCCCCCCCCGCGGCCCCCCACAGCTCCCTCCCCCACGGCCCCTTCCCCCACCTGCGGCCCCCCAGAGCTCCCTTCCCCCCCACCCACCGCACACGGCCCCTTCCCCCGCCTGCAGCCCCCCCCACAGCTCCCTTCCCGACGGCCCCTTCCCCCACCTGCGGCCCCCACAGATCCTTCCCCCAACCCACTGCGCACGGCCCCTTCCCCCGCCTGCAGCCCCCCATAGATCCCTTCCCCCGCCTACGGCCCCTCACCAACCCCCCTCCATCAGCCCCTCCCTGAGCCGAGGTCGCTCACCCGTTGTGAATCTTCTCTCCTTCTTGCTGTAGAAGTCGCGGTACGAGGACATCACGATGGGGATCACGGGCACCTGGGAGGGGAGGGGGGCTCAGAATCCCAGCCTGTCCCCCAAAGCAGCGCCCTGCACCCCCGTCTCCGTCCCGTCTCACACCCGGAGCTGCTGGGCCCCGCTGGCCTGGCCCCGCGTGGGCAGCGCTGGGGGGCAGCGAGTTAGGAGCTGCTGCGGGGGCGGGGGGTCACTGGGACCGGCGCTGACCCGCCCCCAGGCAGCCGGTTTGCAAGTCCCCGACGCCTGCCCGAGCCCCACACGCCGGGGCGGCTCCGTGTTAATAAACCTGCTTCCTCCTGCCCCCAACAGGGGGTTTGCTGGGGAGCTCGGCTCCGTCCCAGGGCCGGGGCGTGTCCTCCCCACAGCGAGGGGGACGGGGGGGGACCAGGCTCTGGGGTGTGGGGCTGGGGCGTGTCCTCCCCACAGCGAGGGGGGTGGGGGGGGCCAGGCTCTGGGGTGCAAGGCCGGGGCTGGGGGGGCCTGGCTGTGTGTGTTCGGAGCGGCTCGAGCCGGGTGTGGGGCTCCCCTGGGGCTGAGGGATCACAGCGGGGGGGGGTGTCACTGGCCCGGCTCTGGGAGAGGCAGCGCAGGCTGGGGAGGGAAGGGGGCCCAGGCTGCACCCCGGGGACCCCGTCACCCCCCCCAAGTAACTCGCTGCACCCGGCCCAGCCAGCATAGGGCTGAGAATCTCCCCAGTACCCACCCCCCATCAACCTGCTACCTGGGCCCGCACGGCCGGGAGGGGGGGCCCGGGGGGGCAGGGGAACGTACCTGGGTCCGAACAGGGGGGTTGGGAGCCCAAGAGGGGATGGGGGGCCCTCATGGGAATGTACCTGGGCCTGCACGGCTGGGGTCGAGGGACGGGGGCCTGCAAGAGGGGAGGGGGCCCTCAGGGGACGTACCTGGGCCTGCACGGCCGGGGGGGGGCTCGGGGGGGGACGTACCTGGGCCCGCACGGCCGGGGGCCGAGGGGACGTACCTGGGCCTGCACGGCCGGGGCTGGGGGGACGTACCTGGGCCCGCACGGCCGGGGGCTCAGGGGGCGTACCTGGGCCTGCACGGCCAGGGGGCAGGGGCTGGGGACGTACCTGGGCCTGCACGGCCAGGGGCAGGGGGCTGGGGGTGGGGGCTGGGGGACGTACCTGGGCCTGCACGGCCGGGGGCAGGGGTGGGGGGACGTACCTGGGCCTGCACGGCCAGGTGAAAGGCCCCACGTTTGAAGGGCAGCATGGAGCCGTTGTGGTTCCTGGTTCCTTCGGGGAACACCCAGACCCGGACCTGCCAGAGAGCCTGCGGTGAGAGCAGGGACCCCCCCGAGTGCCCCCCCATGGAGCCCCCACCCCGACACACAGACACCCCCATGAAGCCCCCCCCAGACACACAGACACCCCCATGGAGCCCCACACACAGACACCCCCATGGAGCCCCCAGACACACAGACACCCCATAGAGCCCCACCCCGACACACAGACACCCCCCTGGAGCCCCCCCCCCACAGACACACAGACACCCCATGGAGCCCCCCGGCCCTGTGCCCCTACGTTGTCGCGCAGCATGGTCTGCGCCGTCTCCGACATGACGCCGATGGCGTCGTCCGTTTTCCGGCGGTTGATGAAGATGATGCCGCCGAGCCAGCAGGCCAGGCCCACGGTGCCCATGTACATCAACTCCTTCTTGGCGATGGGCACGCAGCGATCGGGCAGCACCTCCATCATCCCTGCGGGGAGCGAGGGGTTAACGGGCGGGGAGACCCCCCCCGCCCCCTCCATCATCCCTGCGGGGAGCGCGGGGTTAACGGGCCGGGA
This sequence comes from Mauremys reevesii, assembly GCF_016161935.1. Classification (NCBI taxonomy): domain Eukaryota; kingdom Metazoa; phylum Chordata; order Testudines; family Geoemydidae; genus Mauremys; species Mauremys reevesii. The sequence continues at coordinate 152,911 of NW_024100715.1, forward strand.
GACCCACCCTGCCCCCTCCACCGGCTCTGCGGGGAGCGCGGGGTTAACGGGCCGGGAGACCCCCTCCCCGCCCCCTCCATCATCCCTGCGGGGAGCGCGGGGTTAACGGGCCGGGAGACCCCCCCGCCCCCTCCACCAGCTCTGCGGGGAGCGTGGGGTTAACGGGCCGGGAGACCCCCCCGCCCCCTCCACCGGCTCTGCGGGGAGCGCGGGGTTAACGGGCCAGAGACCCCCGCCCCTCCACCGGCTCTGCGGGGAGCGCGGGGTTAACGGGCCGGGAGACCCACCCCGCCCCCTCCATCACCCCTGCGGGGAGCGCGGGGTTAACGGGCCGGGAGACCCCCCCGCCCCCTCCACCGGCACTGCGGGGAGCACGGGGTTAACGGGCCGGGAGACCCCCCCGCCCCCTCCACCGGCCCTGCGGGGAGCGCGGGGTTAACGGGCCGGGAGAGCCCCCCACCCCCTCCACCGGCTCTGCGGGGAGCACGGGGTTAACGGGCCGGGAGACCCCGCCCCTCCACTGGCTCTGCGGGAGCGCGGGGTTAACGGGCCGGGAGACCCCCCCGCCCCCTCCAACTGCCCTGCGGGGAGAGCGGGGTTAATGGGCCGAGAGACCCCACCCCTCCATCATCCCTGTGGGAGCACGGGGTTAGCGGGCGGGGAGACCCCCCCTCCACCAGCCCTGCGCGGGAGCACGGGTTAATGGGCTGGGAGACCCCACCTCCTCCACCGGCCCTGCGGGGAGCGCGGGGTTAACGGGCCGGGAGACCCCCCCCGCCCCCTCCATCATCCCTGCGGGGAGTGCGGGGTTAACGGGCCCGGAGACCCCCCCGCCCCCTCCATCATCCCTGCGGGGAGTGCGGGGTTAACGGGCTGGGAGACCCCCTCCACCGGCCCTGTGGGGAGCGCGGGGTTAACGGGCCGGGAGACCCTCCCGCCCCTCCACCGGCCCTGTGGGGAGCGCGGGGTTAACGGGCCGGGAGACCCCCCCCACCGGCTCTGCGGGGAGCGCGGGGTTAACGGGCTGGGTGACCCCCCCCAGCAGCTGACCCACCCCACTCCCCACAGTGCCCTCTGCTGGGCCCAGCAGGGACTGCAGTAGCTGGGTGCGCCCAGCCCGTAGCCCCGCCCCCAGCACTCAGCCCGTAGCCCCGCCCCTGGCCTGTAGCCCCGCCCCAGCACTCAGCCCGTAGCCCCCCCCCCATCCCAGAGCCCCGCCCCCGGCCCCGCCCCGGCGGGCGCACCCAGCAGGTCCAGCGAGCTCTGGTGGTTGGACACCACGACGAAGGGCTCGGGCAGCTTGAAATGCTCCAGGCCGCGAACCTCGATGCGGATCCCGTACAGGTACTTCACGTGGTGCAGCATGAACCGGATGATCCTGGGGGGAGAGACCCGCTGGGGGGCGGGGGGGAGCAACCCCCCCCCCCCGGGCTAGATTCCAGCCCCAGGCTGCACCGAGACGGGGCCCATCCCCCCGCCGGCTACAGCCCCCCCGCTGTATCCTGCCCCCGGGACCCCCGATCCCTGAGACACGGCCCCTCCCACAACATATAGCCCCACGGCACCCAGCCCCGCCCCACCCATATATCCCCCGATCTCTGAGACACAGCCCCTCCCACAACATATAGCCCCCAGCCGTATCCCAGCCCCTGGGACCCCGATCCCATATAGCCCTCCCAGCCGTATCCCAGCCCCGGGACCCCGGCACTCCCGGCACCCGGCAGAGCCCCCCGGCACTGTGACCCCCCTGGCCCCCGGCACTCCCCCCCCCGGCAGAGCCCCCGCCACGCTCACCTCATGTTCTCCACGCTGCGGCCCCGCAGGGCGCAGAGCGGGATGACCAGCACGGCCAGCGTCAGGATCCAGCCGTTGTAGAAGCCCATCTTGCAGAAGTAGCGGAAGGAGGCGCTGCACTCGTAGAGCAGGGGCACCGCCAGCAGCAGCACCGCGAGCACCCACTGGGCCAGCGACAGCTCCATGCCTGCGGGGACACGGCCGTCAGCAGCCTGCCGGGGGCTGCGGGTCGGGAGTGAGGGGCACCGGCAGGGCTGGGGGGCAGGTCTGGGGTAGCAGGGGCTGCGGGTCGGCGACTCTGTCAGCCGCGAGGCTCTGTGGAAAATCACGTCGAAGTCTGGCTGCCCGAGCCAAGGTCTCGGCTCGGTAAGTCTCCTCCGAGGCCAGACGCTGCCTCCATCCCGGGCAGCGGCTCCGCCCTGAGCCCTGCGGCAGACGAACTGGCGTGAGACGAGGCCGTGTCCCGGCACCAGCCTTCTCTCCGTTTTCTTAGCACGGAGCCAGCCCGTCACCAGGGCATGGGCAGCCAGCGGCCTCCTCCAGCCGCGCTCGACCCCGGGCCCGAGCTGATATCGGCAGCTCCGCTGCGCAGGGGGTTGTGCTGTCGCTGCGCACTCAAGGGGGGACCTACAACCAGCCCGTAACTGCTTCTCTGAAGCTACAAGAGCCTCGCGCTGACTCTGCACACGGGCAAAGCAGCCGCCCGCCCCGTCAGGCACCAGACCCGGCAGGGAAGAGCCACCCTGACAAAGCGGAAGTGGAGAATGTCGAACTCTTCGCCCGTCTCGGCAGCCGGCTCCCAGGGAGGGCAGCGAGAGACTTCGACACTCGGCACAGGCTGCCCGCCGGGCGTTCGACAATCACAACCTCACAACACACCCGGACTCCTAGCGCACACCCCAACTCCCCTCCCCGGCTGGGAGACGTGGGTGAGCAACAGAAAACACCTGGACAACCTGGAGCGCCAGCACCAGCACGTCCTTGGGAAGATCCTGCACATAACGCGGGAGGCTCGTGGCACTAGTGTCAGTGCCTCCAGAGACCCACAGCGTCGGTGATTCTCCAGCCCCGGCTGAGGCGCAGCGGGCCCCGCGTGTGCACGCCTGCCGTGCGCTCACCAGAACATCGGCGGGACGCCCAGCTCACCAGGAGAAAGGACACGGGGAGGCCAGCGAAACGCTGCAAAGACACGTACAAGATAAGCCTCACCAGCTGTGGCACCGGCAGCGCACGCTGGGACACGGCAGCCCAGGGGAGGGGTGACCGGCCAAGACTTGTCAGGGAGGAAGATCCGCTATTGAGGAAAACCGCCTTGCCCTGCTCGCAGAAACACACCGGCCACGCGGCGACCGCCCTGGCTTCCACCACCACCCGCAACGTCTCCCACGGATCCGACTCCTCAGGCACCACAGGACCCATGAAAACTAAAACCTGTGAAAGATCATCCCCGAGGGACTGCCGACGAGTACGCGGACACGCCGTGTGAACAACTGTAACCACGTGCGGCTTGTCCACGGTACACGTACACGCCGTGTGTACAACTGTACACACACACGGCTTGTCCGGAGCACGCGTACACGCCGTGTGAACAACTGTAACCACGCGCGGCTTGTCCGCGGTACCCGTACACACCGTGTGTACAACTGTACACACACACAGCTTGTCTGCGGTACGCGTACACGCCGTGTGTGCAACTGTAACCACGCCCGGCTCGTCCGCGGTACCCGGACACGCCGTGTGTACAACTGTAACCACGCGCGGCTCGTCCGCGGTACGCGTACACGCCGTGTGTACAACTGTAACCACGCGCGGCTTGTCCGCGGTACGCGTACACGCCGTGTGTACAACTGTAACCACGCGCGGCTTGTCCGCGGTACGCGTACACGCCGTGTGAACAACTGTAACCACGCGTGGCTTGTCTGTGGTACCCGTACACGCCGTGTGAACAACTGTAACCACGCGCAGCTTGTCTGCGGTACCCGTACACGCCGTGTGAACAACTGTAACCACGCGCAGCTTGTCTGCGGTACACGGACATGCCGTGTGTACAACTGTAACCACGCGCGGCTCGTCCGCGGTACGCGTACACGCCGTGTGTACAACTGTAACCACGCGCGGCTCGTCCGCGGTACCCGTACACGCCGTGTGTACAACTGTAACCACGCGCGGCTCGTCCGCGGTACACGTACACCCCGTGTGTACAACTGTACACACACACGGCTTGTCTGCGGTACGCGTACACGCCGTGTGTACAACTGTACACACACACGGCTTGTCTGCGGTACGCGTACACGCCGTGTGAACAACTGTAACCACGCGTGGCTTGTCTGCGGTACGCGTACACGCCGTGTGAACAACTGTAACCACGCGTGGCTTGTCTGCAGTACACATACACACCGTGTGTACAACTGTACACACACACGGCTTGTCTGCGGTACGCGTACACGCCGTGTGAACAACTGTACACACACACGGCTTGTCTGCGGTACGCGTACACACCGTGTGTACAACTGTAACCACGCGCAGCTTATCTGCACTACACATACACACCGTGTGTACAACTGTACACACACACGGCTTGTCTGTGGTACGCGTACACGCCGTGTGAACAACTGTAACCACGCGCAGCTTGTCTGCGGTACACGTACACGCTGTGTGTACAACTGTAACCATGCACGGCTTGTCTGGAGCACGCGTACACACCGTGTGAACAACTGTACTCACACACACACGGCTTCTCTGCGGTACACATACACACCGTGTGTACAATTATACACACACACGGCTTGTCTGCCGTATGCGTGTACACTGTGTGAACTGTACACACACACAGCTTGTCTGCGGTACACATACACACCGTGTGAACAACTGTAACCACGCGCGGCTTGTCTGCGGTACACGTACACACCGTGTGAACAACTGTACACACACACGGCTTCTCTGCGGTACACATACACACCGTGTGTACAATTATACACACACACGGCTTGTCTGCGGTACACGTACACACCGTGTGAACAACTGTAACCTTGCACGGCTTGTCTGCGGTATGTGTACACACCGTGTGTACAACTGTAACCATGCACGGCTTGTCTGCAGTGTGTGTAATAGCGACACCCCCGGACTGCGCCTGCACTGTATGCACGTGCACAGGGGCCGTGCCCTAGAACCCAGGGCCTGGCTGCAGCGTCCATGCTCACGTGAGGTCCCCATAATCCCAGCGCATCAGGGCTGGAAGGGCCCCCAGGAGGTTCTAGTCCAACCCCCTGCTCGAAGCAGGACCAACCCCAACTAAATCATCCCAGCCAGGGCTGTGTCAAGCCGGGCCCTAAAAACCTCTAAGGAAGGAGATTCCACCCCCTCCCTAGGGAACCCATCCCAGTGCTTCACCACCCTGCTAGGGAAATAGTGTTTCCTAATATCCAACCTAGACGTCCCCCACTGCAACTTGAGCCCATTGCTCCTTGTTCTGTCATCTGCCACCACTGAGAACAGTCTAGATCCATCCTCTTTGGAACCCCCCTTCAGGTAGTTGAAAGCAGCTATCAAATCCCCCCTCATTCTTCTCTTCTGCAGAGTAAACAATCCCAGTTCCCTCAGCCTCTCCTCATGAGTCATGTGCTCCAGCCCCCTAATCATTTTTGTTGCCCTCTGCTGGACTCTCTCCAATTTATCCACATCCTTCTTGTAGCGGGGGCCCAAAACTGGACACGTCTCCAGATGAGGCCTCCCCAGTGCTGAGTAGAGGGGAATGATCACATCCCTCGATCTGCTGGAAATGCCCCTACTTATACAGCCCCAAATGCCATTAGTCTTCTTGGCAACAAGGGCACCCTGTTGACTCATATCCAGCTTCTCGTCCACCGTAACCCCTAGGTCCTTTTCTGCAGAACTGCTGCCCAGCCATTCGGTCCCTAGTCTGTAGCAGTGCAGGGGATTCTTCCGTCCTACGTGCGGGACTCTGCACTTGTCCTTGTTGAACCTCATCAGGTTTCTTTTGGCCCAATCCTCTAATTTGTCTAGGTCCCTCTGTATCCTAGCCCTACCCTCCAGCGTATCAACCACTCCTCCCAGTTTAGTGTCATCTGCAAACTTGCTAAGGGTGCAGTCCACACCATCCTCCAGATCGTTAATGAAGATATTGAATAAAACCGGCCCCAGCACCGACCCTTGGGGCACTACGCTTGATACCGGCTGCCAACTAGACATGGAGCCATTGATCACTACCCGTTGAGCCCGATGATCTAGCCAGTTTTCTATCCACCTTACCGTCCATTCATCCAGCCCAGACTTCTGTAACTTGCTGGCAAGATACTGGGGGAGACTGTATCAAAAGCTTTGCTGAAGTCCAGAAATAGCACATCCACTGCTTTCCCCTCATCCACAGAGCCGGTTATCTCCCCATAGAAGGCAATTAGGTTAGTCAGGCATGACTTGCCCTTGGTGAATCCATGCTGACTGTTCCTGATCACTTTCCCCTCCTCTGAGCGCTCACAATTGATTCCTTGAGGACCTGCTCCAGGATTTTTCCAGGGACTGAGGTGAGACTGACTGGCCTGTAGTTCCCCGGATCCTCCTCCTTCCCTTTTTAAAGCTGGGCACTACATTAGCCTTTTTCCAGTCGTCCGGGACCTCCCCCGATCGCCAGGAGTTTACAGAGATAATGGCCAATGGCTCTGGAATCTCATCGGCCAACTCCCTCAGCACCCTCGGCTGCAGCACATCCGGCCCCATGGACTTGTGCTCGTCCAGCTTTTCTCAATAGCCCCGAACCCCTTCTTTCCCCACAGAGAGCTGGTCACCTCCTCCCCACGCCGGGCTGCCCAGTGCCGCAGTCTGGGAGCTGCCCTCGTTCGCGAAGACAGAGGCAAAAAAAGCATCGAGTCCATCAGCTTTCTCCACATCCTCCATCACCAGGCTGCCTCCCCCATTCAGTGAGGGGCCCCCACTTCCCTTGACTCCCTTCTTGTTGCCGACACACCTGGAGAAACCCTTCCTGTTACTGTGACCAGCTCTCGTCGCGGCAGCTCCGAGTGGGCTTTGGCCTCCGGATTTCACTCCACCCTGGCTGGGCGACGCTGTGACCCTCCTCCCTGCTCGCTGCCCAGTCTGCCCGTCGGGGAAGCTTCCTTTTTGTGTTTAAGATCAGCCAGGATCTCACTGCGACGCCCAGCTGGTCGCCTGCCATATTTGCTTTTCTTTCTGTACATCGGGATGGTTTGTTCCTGCAACCTCACTAAGGATTGTTTAAAATTCAGCTAAACTAATGCAGGGGACGTCACCCCGCAGCCGATCAGCCCGTCGGAGCGCGTCCCTTTGCAGCGCACGATGCACTCACGGGCGGGGTGTTCACAAGCGTCTCTCGCACGCTGGATCTGCACACGCCGTGCGTCCCCACTACGGAGCCCAGCGCAGCTCTACACTCACTGGACATTCCCACGCACGCAGCGTGTGCAGCCGGAGCCGGTGCCATCCACACAGCCTGTGCCCAGCGGCCTGGAACCCGCCGTGCGTCGCCAGCCCTCAGCTCTGGGGCGCCCCAGGGACACTTCTCCAGCCCCTTGGTTCTCTCCCCGCTAGCACCCTGCACGGGCCGTGCCCCAGCGATGCCCCTGTGCCAGCTGCCGTGCGCTGGCCTGTGCCCGCCGGCAGGGCAGGCAGACGCCGGGGGCACCCGGGGGCCGGACGGGCAGTACCCCCGGGCCACCGTCGCTGGCCCCTGCCGCCAGCAGGGCAGGCAGACGCCGGGGTCGGGGCGGACGGGCAGTACCCGGGCCACCGTCGCTGGCCCGTGCCCGCCGGCAGGGCAGGCAGACGCCGGGGTCGGGGGCGGACGGGCAGTACCCCGGGCCACCGTCGCTGGCCCCTGCCCGCCGGCAGGGCAGGCAGACGCCGGGGGCACCCGGGGGCCGGACGGGCAGTACCCCCGGCTGCCCTGGAATCTGGCTCCGCCACCTGACACGCCCCACACCCGTACCTAACGCACCGCACAGACACGCCCCACACCCGTACCTAACTCACCGCACAGACACGCCCCACACCCGTACCTAACGCACCGCACAGACACGCCCCACACCCGTACCTAACGCGCCGCACAGACACGCCCCACGCCCGTACCTAACTCACCGCACAGACACGCCCCACGCCCGTACCTAACGCGCGCTGAACCACGCCCCACCCCGTACCTAACGCGCCCGCTGAACCGCCACTCCCGTACCTAACTCTCCGCACAGACACGCCCCACCCCCGTACCTAACCCACCGCACAGACACGCCCCACGCCCGTACCTAACGCACCGCACAGACACGCCCCACGCCCGTACCTAACGCACCGCACAGACACGCCCCACGCCCGTACCTAACGCACCGCTGAACCATACGCCTGCATTACCTAACACACCGCACAGACACGCCCCACGCCCGTACCTAACGCACCGCACAGACACGCCCCACGCCCGTACCTACCCGCGCTGAACCGCCACGCCCGTACCTACCCGCCGCTGAGACCGCCCCGCCCGTACCTACCCGCCCGCTGAACCGCCCCACGCCCGTACCTACCCGCCGCTGAACCATACGCCTGCATTACCTACCCGCGCAGAACCGCCACGCCCGTACCTACCCGCCGCTGAACCGCCCCACGCCCGTACCTAACGCGCGCCGCTGAACCACGCCCGTACCTAACGCGCGCAGAACCGCACGCCCGTACCTAACGCGCCGCACAGACACGCCCCACGCCCGTACCTAACGCGCCGCACAGACACGCCCCACGCCCGTACCTAACGCGCCGCACAGACACGCCCCACGCCCGTACCTAACGCGCGCTGAACCATACGCCCGTACCTAACCCGCCGCACAGACACGCCCCACGCCCGTACCTAACGCGCCGCACAGACACGCCCCACGCCCGTACCTAACCCGCCGCACAGACACGCCCCACGCCCGTACCTAACGCGCCGCACAGACACGCCCCACGCCCGTACCTAACGCGCCGCTGAACCACGCCACGCCCGTACCTAACGCGCCGCTGAACCACGCCACGCCCGTACCTAACGCGCACAGACCACGCCACGCCCGTACCTAACGCGCCGCTGAACCGCCACGCCCGTACCTAACGCGCCGCTGAACCATACGCCCGTACCTAACGCGCCGCACAGACCGCCACGCCCGTACCTAACGCGCCCGCTGAACCGCCACGCCCGTAGCTAACGCGCCGCTGACCACGCCACGCCCGTACCTAACGCGCACAGACACGCGCCACGCCCGTACCTAACGCGCGCGCTGAACCACGCCCACGCCCGTACCTAACGCGCCGCTGAACCACGCCCACGCCCGTACCTAACGCGCGCACAGACCGCCCACGCCCGTACCCTACGCGCTGCACAGAACCGCCCCACGCCCGTACCTAACGCGCCGCACAGACACGCCCCGTACCTAACGCGCTGCACAGATACGCCCGTACCTAACGCGCGCACAGACACGCCGCCACGCCCGTACCTAACGCGCGCTGAACCGCTTACGCCCGTACCTAACGCGCTGAACCGCGCCCACGCCACGTACCTAACCGCACGCCCACGCCACGCACCGCTGAACCCCCGCCCATTTAACGCGCCGCTGAACCGCCCACGCCCGTACCTAACCGCCAGACAGACACGCCCCGCCGCCGCCTAACCGCCCCGCTGAACCGCCCCACGCCGCACAGATACGCTTCCCACGCCCGTACCTAACTCACGCACAGACACCACGCCCGTACCTAACTCGCCGCTGAACAGACCGCCCCACGCCCGTACCTAACGCGCCGCTGACACGCCCACGCCCGTACCTAACGCGCCGCTGAACCATACGCCCATTACCTAACGCACCGCACAGACCATTACCTAACGCACGCTGAACCATGCGCCCGTACCTAACGCACCGCACAGACACGCCCCACGCCCGTACCTAACGCACCGCACAGACACGCCCCACGCCCGTACCTAACCCACCGCACAGACACGCCCCACGCCCGTACCTAACCCACCGCACAGACACGCCCCACGCCCTGCATTTCCGCGCCGCACAGACACGCCACGCCTGCTAACGCGCCGCTGAACCATGCGCGCCACGCCTGCACGCCCCGCACAGACACGCCCCACGCCCGTACCTAACCCACCGCACAGACACGCCCCACGCCCGTACCTAACGCACCGCACAGACACGCCCCACGCCCGTACCTAACGCACCGCACAGACACGCCCCACGCCCGTACCTAACGCGCCGCACAGACACGCCCCACACCCGTACCTAAGACACAGAGCGTGGCTCACACCCACGGGGCGTGTAACACACTGTCTATACACATAGTATATATAATATGTTGACACTCTCTCACACACGTGCTCACACACACACGAACATACCGAGTATGTCATATTGTGTCAGTACACACACCAGGTAGGTGATATCGGGTGCTATACGTGCCCTCCCCCCGCCCGCACACGCAGTATACAATGTACACACAAACACGCAGGGCGTATGATACTGTCTACATACTCACACACAGGGTTTGCATATAGCACACTGTCTATACACACTGATATACACCCGTGTGCGTATCTAGAGACAGCACAGCACGCCCAGAGGATAGATAATATCCTGTCACTACACACGCCCACAGTGTAACACACTGTGTGCGAGTGTAACAAGCACACACACTGAACAGCCAAACACTCTCAGGAGCTGGCCAAACGCAGGGTGTGTGTACAACCGACAGAGACCGTACACAACCCCCCCTACACACACACACACACACACACTGTAACATACCTCCCTACACACTGTGTGCGAGTGTAACAAGCACACACACTGAACAGCCAAACGCTCTCAGGAGCTGGCCAAACGCAGGGTGTGTATACAACCGACAGAGACCGTACACAACCCCCCTACACACACACACAGGCGCCCTGTACACACCTCTCGCCCAGGCACACCAAGCTGTTTGGCTGAGAATTTCCTGCGGTTTTTCCAGTCCCAGCGGGTGCCCCCAGGGCGCGGCCGATGGGACGGGGAATTTCCTCGCCTGGGGCTGGAGGAAAAGCCGGGGCTGGCGCAGAAGGGCCCTGCCGGGGGTGGAGACGGGGGTGAGTCGGGGTGAGCAGCTCGCCCCGGGCCAGGCGATCGCCCACGTCCCGCCGGGAGAGCCCCATGGTCCACGTTCAGAGACTCCACGTTCCCGAGCGGGGGCTGCACGGTGCCAGGCCGCGCCCACGGCCGCCCGCCAGCCCTGACTCCAGGAGCTGGGGCTTCGAGGACGCCGGGCAGCCCAGGCCGGGAGCACCGCACGGGACCGGAGAGAAACCAAGCGAAGGAGCCACCCCTGGCAGTGCCGCCACGAGACGGGCAGAGCCCCCCCGGGCCCTGCCAAATGCAGAGCCGGGGGCACGTCACGGCCTGGCACACGCCCCCCCCGGCGCGCAGGGGAGAGGGGCAGAGGCCCCCCCCGGGCCCTGCCAAACGCAGAGCCGGGGGCACGTCACGGCCTGGCACACGCCCCCCCCCGGCGTGCCGGGCAGACGGGCAGAGCCCCCCCGGGTCCTGCCAAACGCAGAGCCGGGGGCCCGTCGCGGCCCGGCACCCGCCCCCCCCCGGCGCAGGGCAGACACCCGCCCAGCCCGCCTGGTACAGCACCGCGTGTCCATCGCCCAGGCTGTGCCACAGCCCCGGCAGGGCAGCTCGTCACCCGCACCCAGGCCCCCGGCTGCCCCCCCGGCCCAGCCCGGCCCGCACCTGGGGCACCAGCCGGGGGGGGGCCTGTGCCACAGGCTCGGGGGGGGCTCGGGGGGGGTCTCTGTGCCACAGGCCGGGGCCTGGGGCTCTGTGCCACAGGCCGGGGCTCTGGGGCCTGGGGTCTCTGTGCCACAGGCCCGGGGCTCTGGGGCTCTGGGGCAGTCTCCGAGCGGGGGCGGGGCAGGAGCGGACTCAGGAAGAGGAAGAGATGGGGGGCGGGGGGGGCGGGGGGGGCGGGCAGACGGTGACCCCCCCCCACACACACACACCTGGGGCTGCGGTCGGGCCCCGGCGCTACCCCCCGGGCCGGGCCATGCGCGGGGCCGCGCTGCGGCCGATGCGGGATGCGGAGCCTCCGGATGCTGCTGCGGCGCCTCCCCCGGCTGGGGACCGGCAGGAAGTGGGGGGGCGGGGGACGGGCAGCGCCGGCAGCCAATCAGCGCCCGCCCGCCGGCCCCGCCCGCCCCTGAGCCCCCTCCGCCCCATCTCCGCCCCCTCGTCCCCCTCCTCTGCCCCCTCCCGCTCCTCCGCCCCCACTTCTATCCCCCGGCCCCTGAGCCCCCTGCCCGCCCCTCCTTCCTCCACCCCCTGTGCCCCCTTCTATCCCCTCTGTCCTCCCCCTCCTCCAGCCCCTCAGCCAGCCCCCTCCTCCTCTGTCCTCCCCATCCCTCCAGCCCCTCCTCTGTCCTCCCCCATCCCTCCAGCCCTCCTCCAGCCCCTCAGCCAGCCCCCTCCTCCTCTCTGTCCTCCCCATCCCTCCAGCCCCTCCTCTGTCCTCCCCTCCCTCCAGCCCCTCAGCCAGCCCCCTCCTCCTCTGTCCTCCCCATCCCTCCAGCCCCTCCTCTGTCCTCCCCATCCCTCCAGCCCCTCCTCCAGCCCCTCAGCCAGCCCCCTCCTCCTCTGTCCTCCCCATCCCTCCAGCCCCCTCCTCTGTCCTCCCCCCTCCTCCAGCCCCTCAGCCCCCTCCCCTCCCCTCCTCTGTCCTCCCCATCCCTCCAGCCCCCTCCTCTGTCCTCCCCATCCCTCCAGCCCTCCTCCAGCCCCTCAGCCAGCCCCCTCCTCCTCTGTCCTCCCCATCCTCCAGCCCCCTCCTCTGTCCTCCCCCTCCTCCAGCCCCTCAGCCAGCCCCCTCCTCCCCTCCTCTGTCCTCCCCATCCCTCCAGCCCCCTCCTCTGTCCTCCCCATCCCTCCAGCCCCTCCTCCAGCCCCTCAGCCAGCCCCCTCCTCCTCTGTCCTCCCCATCCCTCCAGCCCCCTCCTCTGTCCTCCCCCATCCCTCCAGCCCCTCCTCCAGCCCCTCAGCCAGCCCCCTCCTCCTCTGTCCTCCCCATCCCTCCAGCCCCCTCCTCTGTCCTCCCCCTCCTCCAGCCCCCTCCTCCAGCCCCTCAGCCAGCCCCCTCCCCTCCTCTGTCCTCCCCATCCCTCCAGCCCCCTCCTCTGTCCTCCCCCTCCCTCCAGCCCCTCAGCCAGCCCCCTCCCCTCCCCTCCTCTGTCCTCCCCATCCCTCCAGCCCCCTCCTCTGTCCTCCCCCATCCCTCCAGCCCCTCCTCCAGCCCCTCAGCCAGCCCCCTCCCCTCCTCTGTCCTCCCCATCCCTCCAGCCCCCTCCTCTGTCCTCCCCCATCCCTCCAGCCCTCCTCCAGCCCCTCAGCCAGCCCCCTCCTCCTCTGTCCTCCCCATCCTCCAGCCCCTCCTCTGTCCTCCCCCTCCCTCCAGCCCCTCAGCCAGCCCCCTCCTCCCCTCCTCTGTCCTCCCCATCCCTCCAGCCCCCTCCTCTGTCCTCCCCCATCCCTCCAGCCCCTCCCTCCAGCCCCTCAGCCAGCCCCCTCCTCCTCTGTCCTCCCCATCCCTCCAGCCCCCTCCTCTGTCCTCCCCCTCCTCCAGCCCCTCAGCCAGCCCCCTCCTCCTCCTCCTCTGTCCTCCCCATCCCTCCAGCCCCCTCCTCTGTCCTCCTCCCCATCCCTCCAGCCCCTCCTCCAGCCCCTCAGCCAGCCCCCTCCCCTCCTCTGTCCTCCCCCATCCCTCCAGCCCCCTCCTCTGTCCTCCCCCTCCCTCCAGCCCCTCAGCCAGCCCCCTCCTCCTCCTCTGTCCTCCCCATCCTCCAGCCCCCACCTCTGTCCTCCCCATCCCTCCATCCCCTCAGCCAGCCCCCTCCCCTCCTCTGTCCTCCCCCATCCTCCAGCCCCTCCTCCAGCCCCTCAGCCAGCCCCCTCCCCTCCTCTGTCCTCCTCTGTCCTCCCCCATCCCTCCAGCCCCCTCCTCCAGCCCCTCAGCCAGCCCCCTCCTCCTCTGTCCTCCCCATCCCTCCAGCCCCTCCTCCAGCCCCTCAGCCAGCCCCCTCCCCTCCTCTGTCCTCCTCTGTCCTCCCCCATCCCTCCAGCCCCCTCCTCCAGCCCCTCAGCCAGCCCCCTCCCTCCTCTGTCCTCCCCATCCCTCCAGCCCCCTCCTCTGTCCTCCCCCTCCTCCAGCCCCTCAGCCAGCCCCCTCCTCCCCTCCTCTGTCCTCCCCCTCCCTCCAGCCCCTCAGCCAGCCCCCTCCTCCCCTCCTCTGTCCTCCCCCTCCTCCAGCCCCTCAGCCAGCCCCCTCCTCCTCCTCCTCTGTCCTCCCCATCCCTCCAGCCCCTCCCTCCAGCCCCTCAGCCAGCCCCCTCCTCCCCTCCCCTCCTCTGTCCTCCCCATCCCTCCAGCCCCACCTCTGTCCTCCCCATCCCTCCAGCCCTCCTCCAGCCCCTCAGCCAGCCCCCTCCCCTCCTCTGTCCTCCCCCATCCCTCCAGCCCCCTCCTCTGTCCTCCCCCTCCCTCCAGCCCCTCAGCCAGCCCCCTCCCCTCCTCTCTGTCCTCCCCTCCCTCCAGCCCGTCAGCCAGCCCTCCTCTGTCCTCCCCATCCCTCCAGCCCCAGATCCTTCCCGCTCTGTCCCTCCTCCGGCCCCATCCCTCCATCATCTCCCCCGATCCCAGCTCCCAGTCCGGCACCGGGCGCTCGGGGCGGCGGGGGCTGCGTCCCCGCCCATCCCGGCTCCCAGTCCGGCGCAGGGCGCCGCGCGTCGGGGCTCCCAGGCTGCGTCCGCCATCCGGCTCCCAGTCCGCCGCCAGGCTCGGCGCGTCGGGGCTCCCAGGGCTGCGTCCCCGCCCATCCCGACTCCCAGTCCGGCGCCGGGCGCTCGGGGCGTCGGGGGCCCCCGGGGCTGCGTCCCCGCCCATCCCGGCTCCCAGTCCGGCGCCGGGGGATTGGCGCGTCGGGGCCCCGGGCTGCGTCCCGCCATCCCAGCTCCCAGTCCGGCGCCGGGCGCTGGGCGTCGGGGCCCGGGGCTGCGTCCGCCCGTCCGGCTCCCAGTCCGCGCTGGCGCTGGGCGTCGGGGCCCCGGGCTGCGTCCCGCCGTCGGCTCCCAGTCCGGCGCCGGCGCTCGGGGCGTCGGGGGCCCCCGGGGCTGCGTCCCCGCCCGTCCCGGCTCCACCTCCAGCCCTTCGCCCGGCCTCCTGCGGGCACCGCGGCTTTCGCTGGCCATGGCGCTTCCCCTCGTCCTTGGTCTGCTGCTTCCTTCCCTCCTCAGTCCGCCTTCGGTCTTCTGCTCGTCCAGCCCTTCCTCCTCTCCGTCCTCCTGCCTTCCCACTTCCTCCTGTTTGCCAGCAGCCGGGAATGGGCGACGGGCTGGATCACCTGGTGCTCCCGTCTGCTCCTTCCCTCGGGGGCACCTGGCCCTGGCCTCTATCGGCCGACAGGACACGGGGCCAGATGGACCCTTGGCCTGACCCGGCCTGGACGTTCCTACGTTCTCTCTTCCCTGTGTCCACGTGTTCCTGCCTTTGCCTTCTCCTCTATTCGCTTGGGCCCTCGGGCCGGCTCCCGCCTCCGCCCGGTCTCTGTGCTTCCCGTCCGGCCTGTATCCTCGCCCGGTCTCTGAGCTTCGGGTCCAGTCTGTATCCTCGCCCGGTCCCTGTGCTTCCCGTGCGGCCTGTATCCTCGCCCGGTCTGTGTGCTTCCCGTCCCGCCTGTATCCTCGCCCGGTCTCCGTGCTTCCCGTCCGGCCTGTATCCTCGCCCGGTCTGTGTGCTTCCCGTCCAGCCTGTATCCTCGCCCAGTCTCCGTGCTTCCCGTCCGGCCTGTATCCTCGCCCGGTCTCTGTGCTTCCCGTCCAGCCTGTATCCTCGCCCGGTCTCTGTGCTTCCCGTCCAGCCTGTATCCTCGCCCGGTCTCTGTGCTTCCCGTGCGGCCTGTATCCTCGCCCGGTCTCTGTGCTTCCCGTCCGGTCTGTATCCTCGCCCGGTCTGTGTGCTTCCCGTCCAGCCTGTATCCTCGCCCGGTCTCTGTGCTTCCTGTGCGGCCTGTATCCTCGCCCGGTCTCTGTGCTTCCCGTCCGATCTGTATCCTCGCCCGGTCTCTGTGCTTCGGGTCCAGTCTGTATCCTCGCCCGGTCTCTGTGCTTCCTGTCCGGCCTGTATCCTCGCCCGGTCTCTGTGCTTCCCGTCCGATCTGTATCCTCGCCCGGTCTCTGTGCTTCCCGTCCGACCTGTATCCTCGCCCGGTCTCTGTGCTTCCCGTCCAGTCTGTATCCTCGCCCGGTCTCTGTGCTTCCCGTCCGGTCTGTATCCTCGCCCGGTCTCTGTGCTTCCCGTCCGGTCTGTATCCTCGCCCGGTCTCTGTGCTTCGGGTCCAGCCTGTATCCTCGCCCGGTCTCTGTGCTTCGGGTCCAGCCTGTATCCTCGCCCAGTCTCTGTGCTTCCTGTGCGGCCTGTATCCTCACCCGGTCTCTGTGCTTCCCATCCGGTCTGTATCCTCGCCCGGTCTCTGTGCTTCCCGTCCGGTCTGTATCCTCGCCCGGTCTCTGTGCTTCCCGTCCGGTCTGTATCCTCGCCCGGTCTCTGTGCTTCGGGTCCAGTCTGTATCCTCGCCCGGTCTCTGTGCTTCCCGTCCGGTCTGTATCCTCGCCCGGTCTCTGTGCTTCCCGTCCGGTCTGTATCCTCGCCCGGTCTCTGTGCTTCCCGTCCGGTCTGTATCCTCGCCCGGTCTCTGTGCTTCCCGTCCAGTCTGTATCCTCGCCCGGTCTCTGTGCTTCGGGTCCAGTCTGTATCCTCGCCCGGTCTCTGTGCTTCCCGTCCAGTCTGTATCCTCGCCCGGTCTCTGTGCTTCCCGTCCGGTCTGTATCCTCGCCCGGTCTCTGTGCTTCCCGTCCGGTCTGTATCCTCGCCCGGTCTCTGTGCTTCCCGTCCGGTCTGTATCCTCGCCCGGTCTCTGTGCTTCCCGTCCGGTCTGTATCCTCGCCCGGTCTCTGTGCTTCCCGTCCAGCCTGTATCCTCGGCCGGTCTCTGTGCTTCCCGTCCAGCCTGTATCCTCGCCCGGTCTCTGTGCTTCCTGTGCGGCCTGTATCCTCGCCCGGTCTCTGTGCTTCCCGTCCGGTCTGTATCCTCGCCCGGTCTCTGTGCTTCCCGTGCGGCCTGTATCCTCGCCCGGTCTCTGTGCTTCCCGTCCAATCTGTATCCTCGCCCGGTCTCTGTGCTTCCCGTCCAGCCTGTATCCTCGCCCGGTCTCTGTGCTTCCCGTCCAGCCTGTATCCTCGCCCGGTCTCTGTGCTTCCCGTCCAATCTGTATCCTCGCCCGGTCTCTGTGCTTCCCGTCCAGCCTGTATCCTCGCCCGGTCTCTGTGCTTCCCGTCCAGCCTGTATCCTCGCCCGGTCTCTGTGCTTCCTGTGCGGCCTGTATCCTCGCCCGGTCTCTGTGCTTCCCGTCCAGTCTGTATCCTCGCCCGGTCTCTGTGCTTCCCGTCCAGCCTGTATCCTCGCCCGGTCTCTGTGCTTCCCGTCCAGCCTGTATCCTCGCCCGGTCTCTGTGCTTCCTGTGCGGCCTGTATCCTCGCCCGGTCTCTGTGCTTCCCGTCCAGCCTGTATCCTCGCCCGGTCTCTGTGCTTCCTGTGCGGCCTGTATCCTCGCCCGGTCTCTGTGCTTCCCGTCCAGCCTGTATCCTCGCCCGGTCTCTGTGCTTCCCGTCCGATCTGTATCCTCGCCCGGTCTCTGTGCTTCGGTCCTTCTCTCTCCTCTGTCACCTCTGTCTTTCGTTCTCTCCCCGCGGCCGGCCGGGGGCCCCAGGCAGACAGAGGGGGCCGGGGTTTACCCTGACAGGCGGGGGCGGGGGCGCAATGGGCGGAGCGGCTGGTTACTCTGACAGTGTTGGCCTGGTTGCCGCAGACCATGGCAGTAGGGTTGGGTTGATGGGCATGGGGCTGGCAGTTGTCACGGTAACATGACAGGGTTAACGGTGACCAAGGTGACATGGTGGGGTTGGCGGTTGCCATGGTAGGGTGGGTGGTTGCTATGGTGATATGGAGGGGATGACCGGTTGCCATGTTGGAATTGCTGGTTGCCATAGTGACATGGCAGGGGGTGTGTGGTTGCCATGGTTGCAGAGCACCATTTTACTCAGGCCATTCTGGCCATTGAGGGGCTCAGGCTTCGCGCTGGGCACTAGGCCCCAAACCGGAAGTGTCTCCCAATCAATCAGAGCATCTCCCACCAGACACCCCTCCCCCTCTCCCATCAAAACCCTCCACCCGTCTCTTCTGGTCCCTGAGGCAAGTGACGCTGATTGGACCAAGAGAATGTCGATCAATCTGTGTCCCGGCCCATTACCCTGCTTCAGCCAATTAGTCTTCTGGCTGTTAGAGTGACAGAAGCAGTGACCAATAAAAATCCCTCTGGCAGCAGCGAGGCCCCGCCTCCAGGTTGGTGATGGCCGTCGGATCGGTGCTGTCAATCAAGATCCCCCCCCAAGAGCAAATGCCCGCCTCTTTCCTAATCAGCCAATCAAATAAAGCTGAGTCTTGATAGACAAGAGTAGGAGCCAATAGTAATAATCTGATTCCCGGAAACGTGAAAGAAGGTTCCAAACAGCATTGCCCAATAGGAGATAGGCAGATTCTGATTGACAGCCATAAGACCCAATAGAAAGCTAGTGGAAATAAGGCAACTTTTACAGACAGCAGCCAATGGAATCCGGCGCTATCTTTGATTGACAGCAGCTGTATCCATGGAGCGAGCGGGACCGTTGATTGGCCGTCTGCGTGGCCAATGGGATTATCTAGAGGAAGGCGAGGCATAGCCGTTCGGAGGGGGCGGAAGATGGCGGCTGGAACGGGCCCGGGGGTCCCGGACGGGGGCCCCGAGGTGCCAAACCGCGACCGTGGCGCTTTCGAATGTAACATCTGCCTGGAGCCGGCCCGGGAGGCGGTGATCGGGCTCTGCGGGCACCTGTACTGGTGAGGGGGGGCACGGCGGGGCGGGGCTAGGAGAGGGGAGGGGCCTGTCTGGGCGGGGAGGTGTGTTGGGGCGGGGAAGGAGGCAGGGGAGGGTGTGTTGGGGCGGGGCGGGGGCAGGGGAGGTGTGTTGGGGCAGGGGCAGGGCAGGGGAGGGTGTGTTGGGGGCGGGGGCAGGGGAGGTGTGTTGGGGGCGGGGCAGGGGAGGGGTGTGTTGGGGCGGGGGCAGGGGAGGGTGTGTTGGGGCGGGGCGGGGGCAGGGGAGGTGTGTTGGGGCGGGGAAGGAGGCAGGGGAGGGGTGTGTTGGGGCGGGGCGGGGGCAGGGGAGGTGTGTTGGGGCGGGGAAGGAGGCAGGGAGGGGTGTGTTGGGGCGGGGCGGGGCAGGGGAGGTGTGTTGGGGCGGGCGGGGCAGGGGAGGTGTGTTGGGGCGGGGCGGGGGCAGGGGAGGTGTGTTGGGGCGGGAAGGAGGCAGGGGAGGGGTGTGTTGGGGCGGGGCAGGGGCAGGGGAGGGTGTGTTGGGGCGGGGCAGGGGCAGGGGAGGTGTGTTGGGGCGGGGCAGGGGCAGGGGAGGGTGTGTTGGGGCGGGAAGGAGGCAGGGGAGGGGTGTGTTGGGGCGGGGCGGGGGCAGGGGAGGTGTGTTGGGGCGGGGCGGGGGCAGGGGAGGTGTGTTGGGGCGGGGCAGGAGGCAGGGGAGGTGTGTTGGGGCGGGGAAGGAGGCAGGGGAGGGGTGTGTTGGGGCGGGGTGGGGCAGGGGAGGGGTGTTGGGGCGGGGCGGGGCAGGGGAGGTGTGTTGGGGCGGGGGCAGGGGAGGTGTGTTGGGGCGGGCGGGGCAGGAGGTGTGTTGGGGCGGGGCGGGAGGCAGGGGAGGGTGTGTTGGGGCGGGGAAGGAGGCAGGGGAGGGGTGTGTTGGGGCGGGCGGGGGCAGGGGAGGGGTGTGTTGGGGCGGGGCAGGGGCAGGGGTGTGTTGGGGCGGGCGGGGGCAGGGGAGGTGTGTTGGGGCGGGAAGGAGGCAGGAGGGGGTGTGTTGGGGCGGGGGGGGGGGGGGGGGCAGGGGCAGGGGGCGGGACAGGTGCAGGGGCAGGGGTGTGTTGGGGCGGGGCGGGGCGGGGCAGGGGTGTGTTGGGGCGGGGCAGGGAGGGGTGTGTTGGGGCGGGGCAGGGGCAGTGGGAGGGGTATGTCGGGCAGGGAGGGGCGGGGCAGGTGTGGGGCGGGGCAGGGGCAGGGGTGTGTTGGGGCGGGAGGGGCGGGGCAGGGGTGTGTTGGGGCGGGGCAGGTGCAGGGGCAGGGGTGTGTTGGGGCGGGAAGGGGGCAGGGGAGGGGTGTGTTGGGGTGGGGCAGGGGAGGTGTGTGGGGCGGGGCAGGGGCAGGGGCAGGGTGTGTGGGGCGGGGCAGGGGCAGGGTGTGTTGGGGCGGGGCTGGGGAGGTGTGTTGGGGCGGGAAGGGGGCAGGGGAGGTGTGTCGGGGCGGGGCAGGGGCGGTGTGTCGGGGGCGGGCAGGGGTAGGGGAGGGTGTGTTGGGGTGGGGCAGGGGAAGGGGCAGGGGCAGGGTGTGTCGGGGCGGGGCAGGGGAGGATGTGTTGGGGCGGGCGGGGCGGGGGCAGGGGCGGTGTGTTGGGGCAGGGCAGGGGCGGTGTGTTGGGGCGGGGCAGGGGAAGGGCAGGGGCAGGGTGTGTTGGGGCGGGGGCAGGGGAGGTGTGTTGGGGCGGGAAGGGGGCAGGGGAGGGGTGTGTTGGGGCGGGGCAGGGGAGGTGTGTCGGGGCGGGCGGGGGCTGGACACGGTGCTGGGGGGCAGGACACACGTAATTCCTTCTCTCTCTCTCTCCCCCCCCCCCAGCTGGCCCTGCCTGCACCAGGGGAGTTCCGGGGGGGCGGAGGGGGGGCTGGAGCGAGTGAAGCCGCCCCTGCCCCCTCCCAGAATCCTCCAGTGCCCCCCGCCCGCGGCCCCCCAGCAGCCCCGGCCCCCATAGCCGGCGCCGCCCCTGAACGCCCTGGGGGGCAGCTGCTAACCTCCCCGCAGTGGCTGGAGACCCGCCCCGAGCGCCAGGAGTGTCCGGTCTGCAAAGCCGGCATCAGCCGCGAGCAGGTCGTGCCGCTGTACGGCCGGGGCAGCGCGGGCCAGCGCGACCCCAGGTGCGGGGCGGGGCAGCAGGGGGGGCGGCAGGGCCCCGGGCTGGGGCAGGGGGCCAGGACCCTAGGTGTGGGGTAGGAGGGGGGCTGGCAGGACCCGGGCCTGGGGGGGGCAGGGCCCCGGGGGGGCAGGAGGGGGGGCGGCAGGGCCCCGGGGGGTAGGAGGGGGCCTGGCAGAACCCGGGCCTGGGGGCAGGGCCCGGGGCAGGAGAGGCGGCAGGGCCCCGGGGGGGCAGGAGGGGGCTGGTAGGACCCGGGCGCGGGGGGGGCGGCAGGATGTAGGTAGGGGAGGCGGGGCGGAGGGAGGGGGGCAGAACCCAGATATCGGGCAGGGGGGCGGGAGAGCACGGGGCAGATGGGGGGCAGGGAGGGGGGTGTTATGCTGACCCATCCCCCACGCTGTCGCTGTCGCTGTCTCTGCCCTCCCCAGGTTGAAGACCCCCCCTCGGCCGCGGGGGCAGCGCCCGGAGCCCGAGAGCCGTGGGGTGAGTCTGCGGCAGCAACCCCGGCGCCACGCTCTCCCCACAGCCGTGCCCCAGCCCCGGCGCCACGCCTCTCCGCGGCCGTGCCCCCAGCCCCCGGCGCCACGCCCCTCTCCACGGTCGTGCCCCCCCCCGGCGCCACGCCCCTCTCCCGCGGCCGTGCCCCCAGCCCCAGTGCTCACGCCCCTCTCCCGCGGCCGTGCCCCAGCCCCAGTGCTCACGCCCCTCTCCCGCGGCCGTGCCCCAGCCTCCCGGCGCCACGCCCCTCCCACGGCCGTGCCCCAGCCCCGGTGCTCACGCCCCTCTCCGCGGCCGTGCCCCAGCCCCGGCGCTCACGCCCCTCTCCCACGGCCGTGCCCCAGCCCCAGCGCTCCGCCCCTCTCCCGCGGCCGTGCCCCAGCCCCAGTGCTCACGCCCCTCTCCCGCGGCCGTGCCCCAGCCCCGGCGCTCACGCCCCTCTCCCGCGGCCGTGCCCCAGCCCCAGTGCTCACGCCCCTCTCCGCGGCTGTGCCCCCAGCCCCGGCGCCACGCCCCTCTCCCCGGCCGTGCCCCAGCCCCCGGCGCTCACGCCCCTCTCCCGCGGCCGTGCCCCAGCCCCCGGCGCTCACGCCCCTCTCCCCGGCCGTGCCCCAGCCCCAGCGCTCACGCCCCTCTCCCGCGGCCGTGCCCCAGCCCCCGGCGCTCACGCCCCTCTCCCGCGGCCGTGCCCCAGCCCCAGCGCCACGCCCCTCTCCCCGCGGCCGTGCCCCAGCCCCGGCGCTCACGCCCCTCTCCCGCGGCCGTGCCCCCAGCCCCGCGCCACGCCCCTCTCCCCGGCCGTGCCCCACCCGGTGCTCACGCCCGCTCTCCCGCGGCCGTGCCCCAGCCCCCGGTGCTCACGCCCCTCTCCCGCAGCCGTGCCCACAGCCCCGGTGCTAACGCCCCTCTCCCCACGGCCGTGCCCCAGCCCCGGTGCTACGCCCCTCTCCCCACGGCCGTGCCTCCCACCCCATGCTGCTAACGCCCCTCTCCATAGGGCCTGCGCCCACCCTACCACGACGCCGGCTTCCACATGGCCTTTGGCATCGGAGCCTTCCCTTCGGGTCTTCACCACCGTCCTGCGGGGCCGAGGCCAGAGCGGTGCAGAGCCCCCAACGCGCACCGGTCCCCCAGACCCCCCCGCGCTGCCACCCCAGATCCCCGGGCCCCCGCTGCTACCCGAGATCCCCTACCCCGGCTGCCACCCCAGATCCCCGGCTGCCACCCCAGATCCCCTACCCCTGCCACTACCCCAGATCCCCGGGCCCCGCTGCTACCCCAGATCCCCCGGGCCCCCGCTGCTACCCCAGATCCCCTACCCCCGCTGCCACCCCAGATCCCCCGGAGCCCCGCTGCCACCCCCAGAGCCCCTACCCCTGCCGCTACCCCAGATCCCCTACCCCGCTGCTACCCCCAGATCCCCGGGCCCCCGCTGCTACCCCAGATCCCTACCCCCGCTGCCACCCCAGATCCCCGGGCCCCCGCTGCTACCCCAGATCCCCTACCCCACGCTGCCGCTACACCCAGATCCCCGCAGCCCCCACTGCTACCCCCAATCCCCTACCCCTGCCACTACCCCCAGAGCCCCCGCTGCTACCCCAATCCCCTACCCCACTGCCACTACCCCAGATCCCCGCTGCTACCCCCAATCCCTACCCCACTGCCACTACCCCAGATCCCCGGAGCCCCCGCTGCTACTCCCCAATCCCCTACCCCACTGCCACTACCCCAGAACCCCCCACGCTGCCACCCCCAATCCCCTACCCCCAGACCCCTCTCCTGCTACCCCACAGATCCCCACCCCCACGGACCCCTGCTCCTCCCCAGCTCCCCACCAGATGCTGCCCATTCCAACTCCTCCTATCCCACCCCCACCCCCTCCACTGCCCCCTGTGCCGGACCCAGCCCAGCGCTTGGCATGGGGGGGGCTGGGCTGGATTCCCCCGCCCCCCCCTCCACTCACCTCTCGCTCCCCCCAGATGAGGCCGGTGCCCCCCGCCCCTCGGGCTGGCAGGATTCGCTCTTCCTCTTCCTGGCCATCATCATCTTCTTCTGGCTCCTCAGCGTGTGACCCCCGGGGGGGGCCCTGGCCAGCCCCACCCACACGGACAGGGGGGGTCTCCCCCGCCCCGGGGCAGCTCTGGAGTTGGGGGCGGGGGTGAGGACGGGGGGCTGATGTGGCCCCCAAGGGGCTGGGTGACCCCCGCTTACACTGCACAGTATAATTGAGCCCGTCTGCGGCGCCCCCCGCAGGCAGGCCCAGGAGCTGCAGCTGGACAGGATGGCAGCCGGGGAGCCCGGGGGGCTCTGGCTCTTGATACAAGGGGGGTTGGATGGTGGGGGAAGAGCCGCGGGGAAGGGGGGGGATGTGGGGTTCACAGTGTTACGTGCCCAGCGCTGATTAAAACACCAGTGAGTCTTCAGTCCCCTGCGAAGAGTGTGGGGGGCTCGGCGAACGGTCAGGCCTGGGCCCGAGGACGACGGGCTGGAGCCAGGGCGTGGGGCGGGGGCTGGAGGCCGGGGCCAGGGGATAGTGGGGGGCTGGAGGGAGGTGGTGAGCAGGGGACAGTGAGGGGCTGGAGGAGGCCGGGGCAGGGGATAGTGGGGGGCTGGAAGGTGGTGGCGGGCAGGGGATAGTGGGGGGCTGGAGGAGGCCAGGGAGCAGGGGATAGTGGGGGGCTGGAGGAGGCCGGGGAGCAGGGGATAGTGGGGGGCTGGAGGGAGGTGGTGAGCAGGGGATAGTGGGGGGCTGGAGGAGGCCGGGGGGCAGGGGATCGTGTGGGGGCTGGAAGGTGGTGGCGGGCAGGGGATAGTGGGGGGCTGGAGGAGGCCGGGGAGCAGGGGATAGTGGGGGGCTGGAGGAGGTGGTGAGCAGGGGATAGTGGGGCTGGAGGAGGCCGGGGCAGGGGATAGTGTGGGGCCTGGAAGGTGGTGGCGGGCAGGGGATAGTGGGGCTGGAGGAGGCCGGGAGCAGGGGATAGTGGGGGCTGGAGGAGGTGGTGAGCAGGGGACAGTGCGGGGCTGGAGGAGGCCGGGGCAGGGGATAGTGGGGCTGGAAGGTGGTGGCGGGCAGGGGATAGTGGGGCTGGAGGAGGCTGGGGAGCAGGGGATAGTGGGGGCTGGAGGAGGCCGGGAGCAGGGGATAGTGGGGGGGCTGGAGGGAGGTGGTGGGCAGGGGATAGTGGGGGGCTGGAGGAGGCCGGGGGGCAGGGGATAGTGGGGGCTGGAGGAAGGGGAAAGCAGGGGGTGGTGGAGGGCGGGGGGCAGAGTAAAGGGGGCCGAGAGGATCTGTGCTCAGCCCTGGGGAGCCCAAGATGGAGCCAAGCCGGGGGGTCCAGCTGTGCCCATGGGGGGCCCTGGCAGCTCCCCAGGGAATCAGCCCTGGCCCCGGTGGCGAAGGGCCGCGACCGGCCGGCACGGGGGGGGACGAGCACCACGGGGGAGCTGGAGAAACGGGAACGGCAGGGGCTGCGGGTCGGGAGTGAGGGGCACCGGCAGGGCTGGGGGGGCAGGGGCTGCGGGTCAGGAGTGAGGGGCACCGGCAGGGCTGGAGCAGAGTCATGGGGGGAGATGTGGCTGGGCCCATTAGAGAGTCAGGCACCGGGGGGTGGGGTGGGGTGCAGTTCCCCTCATCCCGGTGTCCCCCCCGCCAGCTCTCCCCAAGTTGGGGGGCTGGTAGGGAGAGCAGCAGCTGGGCCCCCTTTGGGCAGCCTGGGCTTTGGGGTTCGGGGGGGGGAATTGATTTGGAGAGAGACAAAGTTTCAAGGAACCACCCGCTCCCCCTCCCCCAAATCCATGGACCTGAAATAAGCAGCAGGTGGAAAAAATATATTTTATTATATAGGCAAAAAAGTCTGTACAACAGCAAGGGGGGGGGCAGAGCCCTGGGCTGGGGGGCCCCCAAACCAACCCAGGTGGCCTGGGCTGCACCCCCTCCCCCACTCATTCGTTCGAGGCCTAGTCCCCCCTCAGAAGCCTGCTCTTGAGTAAGGCTCATCCCACAGGCCCAACTCTCCTGGGTTGGGCCCCAGCCCCACACGGGGTGTGCAGGGGAGGCCCCCATGTTGCTCCTGGGCTCCCCCCCATGCAATGGCCTGCGTGTCCCCCCCTCCAGCCTCCCCAAAGTGGCCCAGCAGCCAGCACTGATGCAAGAGCCAAGATGGCTGCCCTGGGCCAAGCAAAACAGGACGGGGGGAGAACCCAAAGGGGTTGGGTAGGGGACAGACCCCCCCATTAACTGATAGAAGAGGGGGCAGGGTCCCCCCCACACAGCTGGGGGGGCATTTCTCAAGGAGAGGCACACGGACAATGGCCCCGTGAGGGGGAAGGGGAGCGAGGTTCTGGGGGGTGGATCAGGGGAGGGAGGAGGTGATGGATCAAGGTGGGGCAGCCACAGGGAGGGGGGGTGGCAGGACAGGAGATCCAAGGGGTCGTGGTGACAGGTTTGGGGGGCTGGGGCATCGTGTGGGGCGGGTGGGAGTGGGGATTGGGGATGGGAGGTCTGAGGAAGCAGCGGGGTGGGGTTACATTCCAACCAGCTGCCTCCGAACAAAACAAACAGCCCAAACCAAAGTAACTCCTGGGGAGATGCCCGGGGACCCCCCCCATGACACCCCCCCCCCCGCCAAGAGCCACAGGGACACCCAGAAAAACAACAAACAACGCCCAGAAAAATGACAAAAACCAGGTGTTTTACATTCTAAATGTTCCCCCTCCCCCCCCCCACTGCATTGGGGGAGGCGCGTGTGGTGTGTCGAGCCCCCCCAGCACTGCACTCTCCCCACAGCCCCCAGCCAGCCCTGCCCCAGTAACCCCTCCTCCACTCCAGCCCCCCTCCCTCAACTATCCCCCTCTCCAACCTCCCCCCAGTTCAGCCCCCCCCCCCCCTGCAGACACACACGCTGCAGACGCTGAAAGAAATTACCGTGGGCGTGGGCAGGGCTTACCCTGGGGGAGGGAGGGGGTGGGGCCCAGCGCCCTCCACCTCGCTGTGGGGCTGGGGGTCAGAGGTAGAAGGTTCCATGGTCTCTGGCTCAGAGTCCGAGTCTCTATTGGTGTCGCATCGAGGTAAATGAACAGGGGCCGGTGGCGCCGGGCGAAACCCAGTCCCCGTCCTGCCCCTCGGGGCTTCGGCCCGGCGCTCGCGCCTGGCTCGCACGGGCCGGCCCTGCGCCCCCTGCCGGCTGGCAATGGCTGGAGTCCGGCTGGGCCGTCTGCGCCGTGTTCGCTGCTCCTCTTCTCCCCCCGGCCGGCGTCCCCTGGGCAGCCCCCCGCCGGCCCTGCGCCCCCCGCTGGCATCCCCGCGGCATCCCCCTGCCGGCTGGCAATGGCTGGAGTCCGGCTGGGCCGTCTGCGCCGTGTTCGCTGCTCCTCTTCTCCCCCCGGCCGGCGTCCCCTGGGCAGCCCCCCGCCGGCGTCCCCTGGGCAGCCCCCCGCCGGCCCCTCCCCATCACGTGGTTCCTTCCCCCGTTTCCCGCGGTGGCAGGGGGCTGGGGCTCTGCTCCCCCAAACACCCTGCCCTGCAGCCCCACGTGCGCAGGGGCTGGGGGGGGCGCGCGAGGGAGCTGAGAAACCGGGGAGAACCCCCCGCAATGGGAGTGAGAGCGGCGAGGCCGGCGCCCGGGGCGAGGCGGGAGCCCCCTGCAGAGTGAGAGAGCCGGGGGGGGCCTCGGGGGGGCCGGTGCTGATGCCCAGGGAGCCTGCGTTCAGCCCACGAAGCGACGCCAGCGGGGGGGTCCCCATGGGCACCACCCCGGAGAGACGCCAGCCCCCCCCATGGGCACCACCCCGGAGAGACGCCAGCCCCCCCATGGGGTGGGGGTCGGCCGGGGGCGGGGTCAGTTGGAGGTGTCGGAGTGGACGCTGCCGGGTCCCTCTGTGGGGGACGTCACTGAGGAGGGGGTAGCGGCTTCCTGCCACCCGCCGTTAGCCTGGGGGGTCAAAGGTCACAGGTCATGTTAGGCCACAAGCCCCCACCTCCCCCAGTGGTTATGGGGGAGCCCCTGCCCCCCACCCCACTGAGAACAGTGAGCTCTGGGGCAGGGATGGGCCCTGGGATGCGCGGGAGGCAGCTGCTGTGTGGGGTTGGGGATGGGAGGCAGCAGCTGGGCGGGGATGGGGGCAGGACAGACTGGGGGCGGGAGGCAGCAGCTGGGCGGGGATGGGGGCAGGGGCAGCAGCTGGGCGGGGATGGGGCAGGACAGACTGGGGGCAGGAGGCAGCAGCTGGGCGGGAGGGGGCAGGGGCCGCGGGGGTTGGACTCACCCTCACGTCCCGGGGGCTGTACAGCTGGCCGGGCGCCAGGCCCTCCCCATACGGCCCCTGGCTCATGGAGTGACGCAGAGACTCCACCTGGGGGGGGGGGGGGGAGAGATTGAGGAGCCGGACCCACAGGGGGGGAGGAGGTTCATGTCCCCAATCCAGGGGGCTGTGACAGGGGCCTCCCTGGGAGGGGGGGTCGTGTCCCCAATCTGGGGGCTGTGATGGGGGCTTCGTGTCCCTGATCTGGGGGCTCCCTGGGAGGGGGGTTCGTGTCCCCGATCTGGGGGACTGTGATGGGGCCGTGTCCCTGATCTGGGGCTCACCTGGGAGGGGTTCGTGTCCCGATCCGGGGCTGTGATGGGGATTCGTGTCCCCGATCCGGGGGGGCTCCCTGGGAGGGGGGTTCGTGTCCCCGATCCGGGGGGGGACTGGGATGGGGGGATTCGTGTCCCGATCCGGGGCTCCCTGGGAGGGGTTCGTGTCCCCGATCCGGGGACTGTGATGGGGATTCGTGTCCCCGATCCGGGGGGGCTCACCTGGGAGGGGGGGTACGTGTCCCCGTTGAGTCCCGGTAGCCCCAGGAACATGTCACTGGAGCTGGAGGTTGAAGGAGCCGCCGGACCCTGCGGGGGCACAGAAACGGGAGGGAGACGCTCAGAGCCGGACGCGGGTTAAACACCAGTAGCGCCTGGCCAGCAGGGGGTGCTATGGGGGGCTCCCAGCCTGGCAGGGGCGGGTCAGATACATGCAGAGGAGGGTGGGTGGGGCTGCCGGCGGGGCGGGGCAGTTACCTGCAGAGGAGGAGGGTGGGTGGGGCAGCCGGCAGGGGCGGGGCAGTTACCTGCAGAGGAGGGGTGGGCGGGGCTGCCGGCGAGGGCGGGGCAGTTACCCGTGGAGGAGGGTGGGCGGGGCAGCCAGGGGCGGGGCAGTTACCCACAGAGGAGGAGGGGTGGGCGGGGCCGCCGGCTGGGGTGGGGCAGTTACCTGCAGAGGAGGGGTGGGCAGGGCAGTTACCCGCGGAGGAGGAGGGGTGGGCGGGCTGCCGGCGGGGCGGGGCAGTTACCCGCAGAGGAGGAGGGGTGGGCGGGGCGGCCGGCGGGGCGGGGCAGTTACCCGCAGAGGAGGAGGGGTGGGCGGGGCAGCCGGCAGGGGCGGGCAGTTACCCATGGAGGAGGAGGGGTGGGCGGGGCTGCCGGCGGGGCAGGGCAGTTACCCGCAGAGGAGGAGGAGGGGTGGGCGGGGCTGCCGGCAGGCGGGGCAGTTACCCGCAGAGGAGGAGGAGGGGTGGGCGGGGCTGCCGGCAGGGGCGGGGCAGTTACCCGTGGAGGAGGAGGAGGGGTGGGCGGGGCAGTTACCCGCAGAGGAGGAGGGTGGGCGGGGCTGCCGGCGGGGCGGGGCAGTTACCTGCAGAGGAGGGGTGTGCAGGGCAGTTACCCGCGGAGGAGGAGGGGGTGGGTGGGGCTGCCGGCGGGGCGGGCAGTTACCCGCAGAGGCGGAGGGGTGGGCGGGGCAGCCGGCGGCGGGGCGGGCAGTTACCCGCAGAGGAGGAGGGTGGGCGGGGCAGCCGGCAGGGGCGGGGCAGTTACCCGCAGAGGAGGAGGGGTGGGCGGGGCTGCCGGCGGGGCGGGGCAGTTACCTGCAGAGGAGGGGGTGGGCAGGGCAGTTACCCGCGGAGGAGGAGGGGTGGGCGGGGCTGCCGGCGGGGCGGGGCAGTTACCCGCAGAGGAGGAGGGGTGGGCGGGGCAGCCGTCAGGGGCGGGCAGTTACCCGCAGAGGAGGAGGGGTGGGCGGGGCTGCCGGCGGGGCAGAGTAGTTACCTGCAGAGGAGGGGTTGGGCAGGGCAGTTACCCGCGGAGGAGGAGGGGTGGGCGGGGCTGCCGGCGGGGCGGGGCAGTTACCCGCAGAGGAGGGGTGGGCGGGGCTGCCGGCGGGGCGGGGCAGTTACCCGCAGAGGAGGAGGGGTGGGCGGGGCAGCCGGCAGGGGCGGGGCAGTTACCCATGGAGGAGGAGGTGGGCGGGGCTGCCGGCGGGGCAGGGCAGTTACCCGCAGAGGAGGAGGAGGAGGGTGGGCGGGGCTGCCGGCAGGGGCGGGGCAGTTACCCGTGGAGGAGGAGGAGGGGGTGGGCGGGGCTGCCGGCAGGGGCGGGGCAGGTACCCGCGGCGGAGGAGGGGTGGGGGGGGCTGCCGGCGGGGCGGGGCAGTTACCCGCAGAGGAGGAGGGTGGGCGGGGCTGCCAGCGGGGCGGGGCAGTTACCTGCAGAGGAGGGGTGGGCAGGGCAGTTACCCGCGGAGGAGGAGGGTGGGCGGGGCTGCCGGCGGGGCGGGGCAGTTACCCGCAGAGGAGGAGGGGTGGGCGGGGCAGCCGGCAGGGGCGGGGCAGTTACCCGCAGAGGAGGGTGGGCGGGGCTGCCGGCGGGGCGGGGCAGTTACCTGCAGAGGAGGGGTGGGCAGGGCAGTTACCCGCGGAGGAGGAGGGGGTGGGCGGGCTGCCGGCGGGGCGGGCAGTTACCCGCAGAGGAGGAGGAGGGGTGGGCGGGGCAGCCGGCAGGGGCGGGGCAGTTACCCGCAGAGGAGGAGGGTGGGCGGGGCTGCCGGCGGGGCAGAGTAGTTACCTGCAGAGGAGGGGTGGGCAGGGCAGTTACCCGCAGAGGAGGAGGGGTGGGCGGGGCTGCCGGCGGGGCGGGCAGTTACCCGCGGAGGAGGAGGGGTGGGCGGGGCTGCGGCGGGGCGGGGCAGTTACCCGCAGAGGAGGAGGGGTGGGCGGGCTGCCGGCGGGGCGGGGCAGTTACCGCGGAGGAGGGGTGGGCGGGGCTGCCGGCGGGGCAGGGCAGTTACCCGTGGAGGAGGAGGAGGAGGGGTGGGCGGGGCTGCCGGTGGGGGCGGGGCAGTTACCCGCGGAGGAGGGGTGGGCGGGGCTGCCGGCGGGGGCGGGGCAGTTACCCGCAGAGGAGGAGGGGTGGGCGGGGCTGCCGGCGGGGGCGGGGCAGTTACCTGCGGAGGAGGGGGTGGGCGGGGAGTCGCCCCCGCTCTGGGTCCCGTGGGTGACGCTCCCGGCGGGTTTCACGGTGTAAATATTCGCCTCCTCCTGGAACTTACCAATGTTCTTCTTATAGCGAATGCGCTTGTTGCCAAACCAGTTGGAGACCTGGGGGGGGAGGGGGGAATAGACACAGGAACCATTGAGCAGGGCTGGACCCCCCCCATCCACCCCCACACTCGGCCGATGCAGCCCCGGCCGCTCCCACACACACCCCTGGGAGACGGTGATCCCGCCCCCCCCCGCACACACACCTGGGAGACGGTGACCCCCCCGCGCACACACACCTGGGAGACGGTGACCCCCCCGCACACGCGGGAGACGGTGCCCCCCCCCGCACACCTGGGAGACGGTGACCCCCCCCCCCCGCACACACACCTGGGAGAGGGTGACCCCCCCCGCACACACACACCTGGGAGAGGGTGACCCCCCTCCGCACACCTGGGAGAGGGTGATCCCGCACTGCTTGGCCAGCTGCTCCTTGGCCTCCTCGCTGGGGTAGGGGTTGCTCAGGTGGGAGTAGAAATACTCGTTCAGCACCTCGGTCGCCTGCTTGCTGAAGTTCCGGCGCTTCCGCCTGCGGGGCGAGGGGGTGAGGGGGGGCGAGGGGGTGAGGGGGGCGGGGCCTGGCCCCATTCCCGGGGGGCCCCGTGTGCGCTCTGGGGGCTGCGGGCTCAGGGGCACCAGCAGCTTAGTGTTAGTGGGGGGGCCCGCGGGGCGGGGCCAAGCCCGGGGGCGGGGCCGGGGCGGTACCTGGCGTCCAGCAAGCGGGAGCGCAGGATCATGACACGTACTCTGGGGTCGGGGCTGTTGGGGCGCAGTGGGTGGGGCCGGGGGCGGTACATGACGGCCTCGCACGTGCTCTGGGGTCAGGGGTGGGGCAGGGGCTGCGTGCTGGGGGGGCAGGGGGCGGGGCCAGGCCCAGGGGGCGGGGCTGGGGGCGGGACCTGGCGTCCAGGAAGCAGGAGCGCAGGGTCATGACAGCCTCGCACGTGCTCTGGGGTCAGGGGTGGGGGCTGGGGCGGGGCCAGGCCCAGGGGGGGGCAGGGGGCAGGGGCGGGGCCAGGCCCAGGGGGCGGGGCCAGGCCCAGGGGGCGGGGCCGGGGGCGGTACCTGGCGTCCAGGAAGCGGGAGCGCAGGATCATGACGGCCTCGCACGTGCTCTGGGGTCAGGGGTGGGGCTGGGGCGGGGCCAGGCCCAGGGGCGGGGCAGGGGCAGGGGCAGGGCCAGGCCCAGGGGCGGGGCAGGGGCAGGGGCGGGGCCAGGCCCAGGGGCGGGGCCGGGGCGGTACCTGGCGTCCAGGAAGCGGGAGCGCAGGATCATGACGGCCTCGCACGTCCTCTGGGGTCAGGGGTGGGGGCTGGGCTGGGGGGCAGGGGGCGGGGCCAGGCCCAGGGGGCGGGGCTGGGGGGCGGGGCCAGGCCCAGGGGGCGGGGCCGGGGGCGGGACCTGGCGTCCAGGAAGCGGGCGCGCACGATCATGACGGCCTCGCACGGGCACTGCTTCAGCTGCATCTGGATGGAGCTGAACTTGCGGTGAATGATCCCGACCATCCGCTCGATCTCCCGCGGCGCCACCGGGCGCGTGCGGCTCTGCTCCCGCAGCAGGTTCATCACGTGGGTCGTGAACTCGTTACACGCCTGCGGGGGGCG
Organism: Mauremys reevesii; assembly: GCF_016161935.1. Classification (NCBI taxonomy): domain Eukaryota; kingdom Metazoa; phylum Chordata; order Testudines; family Geoemydidae; genus Mauremys; species Mauremys reevesii. The sequence goes on from NW_024100715.1 coordinate 185,285, forward strand.
GGGCTCAGCACGGCACCCGACTCCGCCCCCGGCCGGGCTCCTGGCCCCGCCCCAGCTCCCCCTCAGCCCCACCTGCCAGCAGCCAGGCCCCGCCCCCGAGCCAGGCCCCGCCCCCGAGCCAGGCCCCGCCCACCTGCTCGTATTTCTCCAGCTCGGCGTGGTAGATCTGCCGGATCTGCGCCAGCTTGTTGCGATAATCCGAGTGCTCGATGGAGTTATCGGGGGAGACGCCCCCCGAGGCCGCCGCTGCCGCCGCCGCCGCCGCCGAGCCGCCCCCCTTCTCGGGCCCGGCCACCCCCTCGGCCAGCAGCATGTTATCCAGGCGCATCAGCTGGGGTCCACCGGCTCCTCCTCCTGGCTGCTCCGCACGCTGAGCCCTGCCGGGGTGAGACACAGGGCGACCCCCTCCCCCGACCCGCAGCCCCCGGCCCGGCCGGCGCCCCCCCTCCCCCGACCCGCCGCCCCCGGCCCGGCCGGCGCCCCCCACTCCCGACCCGCCGCCCCCGGCCCGGCCGGCGCCCCCCACTCCCGACCCGCAGCCCCGGCCCGGCCGGCGCCCCACTCCCCCGACCCGCCGCCCCGGCCCGGCCGGCGCCCCACTCCCGGCCCGCAGCCCCCGGCCCGGCCGGCGCCCCACTCCCGGCCCGCAGCCCCGGCCCGGCCGGCGCCCCCACTCCCGACCCGCAGCCCCGGCCCGGCCGGCGCCCCCACTCCCGACCCGCCGCCCCGGCCCGGCCGGCGCCCCACTCCCGGCCCGCAGCCCCGGCCCGGCCGGCGCCCCACTCCCGACCCGCAGCCCCGGCCCGGCCGGCGCCCCACTCCCGGCCCGCAGCCCCGGCCCGGCCGGCGCCTCCCACCCCGGCCCGCGCCCCACTCCCCGACCCGCCGCCCCGGCCCGGCCGGCGCCCCCACTCCCGACCCGCCGCCCCGGCCCAGCCGGCGCCCCCACTCCCGGCCCGCAGCCCCGGCCTGTGCCCGCCCTCCCAACTGGCCGCCCCGGTCCGACCGCGCCCCCACTCCCAACCTGCCGCCCCGGCCCGGCCGGCGCCCCCACTCCCGACCGGCAGCCCCCAGCCCGCGCCCTCCCCGACCCGCCGCCCCCGGCCCGGCCGGCGCCCCCTCCCCGACCCGCCGCCCCGGCCCGGCCGGCGCCCCCTCCCCGACCCGCCGCCCTGGCCCGGAGACCTGTGTAAACAGGCACACGTGAAACCGATGCCAATTCCCCCAACACTCCCCGTGCCCCCGCGGCTCCCCGGTCGCTGCCACATGCCCCCATGGCCACGCCCGGCTGCTCTGTGTCTCCTACACACACGCCCGACTGACACCGACAACCGGGTGTGTGTACAACCCACACCCTCCCCCGATCTATCGCTGATCTGCGAGGCTGCGTGTCCCCGTGTCCGTGCAACACGTGTGTGTCACACACACACACGCACAACCCGCCATAACACCAGCACCGCTGCTCTCCATTCACCTCCCCCACCCCCCGTGTCCTTAGACCCCTGGGCCCGATCTCAGCTGGGCTCTGGGTAGCACCCGGCTGGGGGGGTCTGGGCAGCGCCGGGCCCCACAGAGCCCCCCCCCCCGGCACCCCCCTGGCCAGGGGGTCTGGGTAGCGCCCAGCATGGCAGGGCCCCATCACGGACCGGGGATGGCGGGTCTGGGCAGCACCCAGAACTGAGCAGTGTATTTTCTCTCCCGACCCCCGGCAAACCCCCGCACCATTCGGGGGGCAGGACTCCGGCCGGGTTCGTACAGGCCCCAGCTGGGAGCTGGAAATAGGGGAACCCACAACTACCCCCGGCCGAGGCCTCCAGAGACACACGCGCACGCTAGGAAACGGGGGTGTAACACCCCCCCACACACACACACACGGTTTCCTACAGACACTAACACACAAGCCCCATTCCCTGAGATTTTCGACCCGCTCGCACATCCCGCTCGCACACGTTTCACCCGCACGATTGTACACACCCCCCGGCCCAGGTACGTTATGGAAATACAGCCCCACAACACCCCTGAAGTACAGACACCCCGAAACAGACGCACAACGTATTACACACGGTGTATGAACAGCGGCTGCAGCTACACACCCAATCGACACACGGCGTCACTCACGTTCCCTGAGCGGCCCCCGGCCTGGGCAAACCCCGGGCACATTTCACCCCCCCCAGGTCCCCCCAACACAGGGCGCTGCCTGCCTGGATGTGAGCACGCGCGCACCCGTGCACACCCCCGTGCACCCGCACACACCCCCGTGCACCCGCACACACCCCCGTGCACACCCCCGTGCACACGCACACACACCCGCGCACACGCACACACCCCCGCGCACACACACACACCCCCGCGCACACACACACACACAGTTTAATTCAGGGGTGTGCAGGGTCCTGTTGCACACGCAGACCCAGCTGCCCAGCCCCCCCCCCGTGGTGCCCCCCCAGCATGTGGGGCACAGGGAGGGGGGGACAGATGCTCAGTGCCCGGAGCCCCCCCGGCCTTGCTCTGGCTCCAGGCAGGGGCTGCCCAGGCTGAGGGGGGGAGGGGGAGCAGGGGGGGCCGCCCCCCCCCACCTGTCTTCTCCTTGATCTCGCACAGGACGGTGAACAGCGCCGGCTTCATGCGGTGGCAGTTCAGGGCGTGTTTCCTGGGGGGGGGCGAGAACAGATAAAGCAGCTTTATACGGGGGGGGGGCACAAAGGGTTAACTCAGCTCCAGCACCCCCCCCCCCCCAGTAATTCCACACTAGACCCACAAGCCTTTGGTCCAGGACTCCTGGGTCCTCTCCGCAGCTCTAGGAGGGAAGTGGGGGCGGGGGGGTGAGCCCGGACTCCTGGGTCCCTGCCTGGCTCTGGGAGGGGAGTGGGGGAGGGGCGAGCCCGGACTCCTGGGTCCCTGCGTGGCTCTGGGAGGAGTGGGGAGGGTGAGCCCGGACTCCTGGGTCCTGCGTGGCTCTGGGAGGAGTGGGGAGGGGTGAGCCCGGACTCCTGGGTCCCTGCCTGGCTCTGGGAGGAGTGGGGAGGGTGAGCCCGGACTCCTGGGTCCCTGCGTGGCTCTGGGAGGAGTGGGGAGGGTGAGCCCTGACTCCTGGGTCCCTCCGTGGCTGTGGGAGGAGGGGAGGGGCGAGCCCGGACTCCTGGGTCCCTGCCCGGCCCGGAGCGGGGGGGGCACCGGGACCCCCCGTACTTGGCCTGCGCCTCGTCCAGGCTCTGCTCCGCGAGGCCCGTGATCCGCTGCAGGATCTCGCCGAGCTCCTGGCGCCGGGGCTCGCCGGGCTCGGGCCGGCCGGGGGGGGGCAGCAGCCGCCGCGGCTCCTCCATGGCCCGACGCGCCGGGGGGGCCCCGGGAGACTCTGGGCTGCCAAGATGGAGCCGGGGCGGGGCGGGGCCGGGGCGGGGCTCGCCCGGGCTCGCTGCAGCGGGCGCGTCTCGGTGCTGCCCCCTGGCGGCCGCGCGGGGAACGGCCCGGAATGTCCGGGGGCCACCAGGACTCCTGGGTTCTCTCCCCGCTCTGGGTGGGGGAGGGGCCGGGAGCCAGGACTCCTGCGTTCTCTCCCCGCTCTGGGTGGGGGTGGGGCCGGGAGCCAGGACTCCTGGGTTCGCTCCCGCTCTGGGTGGGAGGGGCCGGGCGCCAGGACTCCTGGGTTCGCTCCCCGCTCTGGGTGGGGGAGGGGCCGGGAGCCAGGACTCCTGGGTTCGCTCCCCGCTCTGGGTGGGGGAGGGGCCGGGAGCCAGGACTCCTGGGTTCTCTCCCCGCTCTGGGTGGGGGAGGGGCCGGGAGCCAGGACTCCTGGGTCCCCTCCCCAGCGGTGGTTGCGGGAGGGGCCGGGAGCCAGGACTCCTGGGTTCTCTCCCCGCTCTGGGTGGGGGAGGGGCCGGAAGCCAGGACTCCTGGGTTCTCTCCCCGCTCTGGGGGGGGGAGGGGCCGGGAGCAAGTACTCGTGGGTCCCCGCCCCGCTCTGGGTGGGGGAGGGGCCGGGAGCCAGGACTCCTGGGTTCGCTCCCCGCTTTGGGTGGGGGAGGGGCCGGGAGCCAGGACTCCTGGGTTCTCAGCCAGCTGGGACCAGCCGACAGAAAATTTCCTTTCTTTTCCTCCGGAGAAGGGTGGGGACCGGGGCCCCTTATCACCCCCCCCCAGCAGCGATTGGGGGAGGGGAGAGCAGGGAACAGCCAATCACGTTCAAGGCAGCGAGGGCCCCTCCCCCCGCCGCCCCCTGGAGGGGGAGGGCCTGTAACCGGACCCCTCAAAGGCGCCTGGGGTGGGGGGGTTGCTCCCTGGACCCCTCCCTGCCATGGGGAGAAAGCCTGGGGGGGGCTGGCTCCAGTTCACCCCCCACCCCCAGTTACTTGGGGATCCCCCACCCCCGGCAGGGGCGGCTCTAGGAATTTCGCTGCCCCAACCAGGGCGCCACGCCGCGGGGGGGCTGGTCCCGCAGGGTCCACCGGCGCCGCCTGCCGCCCTCCCGGCGGCCGCCAGAGCCCCCTGCGGCAGCCGCCCCAAGCACGCGCTGGGGCCTGGAGCCGGCCCTGCCCCCCATAACCACTAGACCCCACTCCCCTCCCAGGGCTGGTGCCCCTCACTCCCGACCTGCAGCCCCCTACTAGCCAGGCCTGCCCCCCCCAGCTCCACCAGTGCCCCTCACTCCCGACCCGCAGCCCCTGTTAGCCCAGCCCTGCCCCCCCCCCCGGCTCTGCCGGTGCCCCTCACTCCCGACCCGCAGCCCCTGCCAGCCCAGCCCTGCCCCCAGCTCTGGCGGTGCCCCTCACTCCCGACCCGCAGCCCCTTTATCCCCAGCCCTGCCCCCCCCGGCCCTGTTGGTGCCCCTCACTCCCGACCTGCAGCCCCTGCCCCCCAGCCCTGCCGGTGCCCCTCACTCCCGACCCGCAGCCCCTGCCAGCCCAGCCCTGCCGGTGCCCCTCACTCCCGACCCGCAGCCCCTGCCAGCCCAGCCCAGCGCCCCCCAGCTCTGCCGGTGCCCCTCACGCCCCCCCCCCAGCCCCTGCCAGGGCCCCACACGCCCGACCCGCAGCCCCGGCCAGCCCAGCCCAGCCCCCCCAGCCCTGCTGGTGCCCCTCACTCCCGACCCGCAGCCCCTGCCAGCCCCGCCCAGCGCCCCCCAGCTCTGCCGGTGCCCCTCACTCCCTGCGGCCCTGACGGCCTGGGGAGGGCGCCCCCTGCTGCCCGCGCCCGGTGCTGGTCGTTGCTGGGGGGGAAGTGGGTTGTTGGGGGCGGGGGGGGGGGATTGTGCAAAGTGGAAACCGCGTCTCTTTGGGCGCAACATCCTGTGACGTGGGGGGCGCGGGGGGGCGGGCGCCAGCCAATGGGGCGCTGGCAGGAAGGGCCGTGGTGGGGCAGCCGGGGCCCCGACCGGGGCGCAGCAGAGGGGCCAGGAGCCGCGGTGAGGGGGGGCTGGGGGCTCCCCTGGGTGCGCGGGGCCGGTGGGCGGGACCAGTGGGGTTTGGGTGGGGGAGGGGCGATGGGGGTCCGGTGGGGGGCGGAGGCGATGGGGAGGTCACAGGAGGGGAGGGGGTCTCGCGGTGGGGGGCTGGTTACTCTCAGCAGGTGAGCTCGGCTCCCGGCCCCCACGGGGCTCCTGGCCCCCCCCCCGGCCTGCCCCAGGGCCTAGTCCCAGACCTCTCCCCTCCCCCAGCCCCCCGGGCCTCCCGTCCCCCCATTTCCTCCCCTGGCTGGGCAAGAGCAGCGGCTGGCGGTGGGATTTGGGAAGCCCCTGAGGGGCAGGGTGGGGGCGAGCGACCCCCCCGGGGGCAGCTGGAGAGAGATGGGGCCGGCCCCGGCCGAGGTGAGCACCGGGGGGCAGCGGGATGGGCACCCCCATATCTCTGCCCCCCACATCTCTGCCCCCTTCCTGTTCCAGGCCATGACTAGTTTGGAGAGCGACGGGGCGGCGGGGGACGACGCCCAGCTGGGCCCCCCCAGCCCAGCTTCCTTGGGGGGCTCGGCCCTCAAGACCGACCCCCTGGTGCCCGCAGACGAGACCGTTGCAGGGAGGGACCCCGGGGGTGTCCCGGTGGGACGGGACCAGAGCAGCAGTGACCCCCCCACCCCGGACGGATCCAACCCCCCCACACCGACAGAGGTGAGGAATGGAACCCAGGCGTCCTGGAGCCCCCCCCCTCCCCAGCGCCGGGCAGGGAACCCAGGCGTCCTGGTGTCCCCTCCCCACGCCGGGCAGGGAACCCAGGCGTCCTGGCGTCCCCCTCCCCACGCCAGGCAGGGAACCCAGGCGTCCTGGCGTCCCCTCTCCCGCGCCAGGCAGGGAACCCAGGCGTCCTGACCCCGCTCTCCCCAGGCCGACCCCTGGACCCTTCGACCGGGAGCGTCTCTTCGACCTGCTCTTCCGCTCCCAGAGCCGGCGGCTGAACGAGCAGCGCTGCCCCTGCCCGGCCTGCGGGGCGCCCGCCACGACCCGCCCGGCCCTGGCGCTCGCTGCCCGGGACCCCACCGAGGGGCTGCTGGGGACAGCTGGTAAGGGACCCGGCCCCGCCCCCTGCCCCGCCCCCAACCCCTCTCCTGTGCCCCTCCCCCAGCCCCGACCCCCAACCTTCCCCTCTGCCCCTCCCCCAGCCCCCTCTCCTGTGCCCCCCCCGAACTCCTCCCCCGAACCCTGCCCCTGAATCTCTCCCCCGACCCCCTCCCCTCCCCCGGCCCTCCAACCCCTCTTCTCTGTCCCCCTGACCCAACCCCTCCTTCAATCCCTCTGTCTGCCCCATGGCCCCCATCCCCTGCACCCCTCCCCTGTCGCCTCTCAGCCCCCATTCCCAGCCTCCTTCCTCTTCCCCCCCCACCTCCATCCCTCTGCCCGCCATGGGGGGGAGGGTGCAGTCTGGCAGGGGGTGCAGCGGGGGGGGGGGGGCTGGGAGGTGCAGTGGGGAAGTGGGGTGCAGCTGGGGAGGGTAGCAGGGGTGCAGGTTGGGGTGCAGTGGGGAAGTGGGGTGCAGCTGGGGAGGGTAGCAGGGTGCAGGTTGGGGGTGCAGTGGGGGTAGCAGGGGTCCAGCTGGGGAGGGTAGCAGGGGTGCAGCTGGGGAGGGGTAGCAGGGGTGCAGGTTGGGGGGTGCAGTGGGAAGTGGGGTGCAGCTGGGGAGGGTAGTAGGGGTGCAGGTTGGGGGTGCAGTGGGGTAGCAGGGGTGCAGCTGGGGAGGGGTAGCAGGGGTGCAGGTTGGGGGTGCAGTGGGGGTAGCAGGGGTCCAGCTGGGGAGGGGTAGCAGGGGTCCAGCTGGGGAGGGAGCAGGGGTGCAGCTGGGGAGGGAGCAGGGGTCCAGCTGGGGGAGGGTAGCAGGGGTCCAGCTGGGGAGGGGAGCAGGGGTGCAGCTGGGGAGGGGGTGCAGGTTGGGGTGCAGTGTGGGTAGCAGGGGTCCAGCTGGGGAGGGGTAGCAGGGGTGCAGCTGGGGAGGGTAGCAGGGGTGCAGGTTGGGGGTGCAGTGGGGGTAGCAGGGGTCCAGCTGAGGAGGGTAGCAGGGGTGCAGGTTGGGGGTGGAGCTGGGGGTGCAGTGGGGGTAGCAGGGGTCCAGCTGGGGAGGGGAGCAGGGGTGCAGGTTGGGGTGCAGCTGGGAGGGGTAGCAGGGGTCCAGCTGGGGAGGGTAGCAGGGGGTGCCGCTGTGGGAGGGGTAGCAGGGGTGCAGGTTGGGAGGTGCAGTGGGGAAGTGGGGTGCAGCTGGGGAGGGTAGCAGGGGTGCAGGTTGGGGGTGCAGTGGGGGTAGCAGGGGTGCAGGTTGGGGTGCAGTGGGGGTAGCAGGGGTCCAGCTGGGAGGGTAGCAGGGGTGCAGGTTGGGGTGCAGTGGGGTAGCAGGGGGTGCAGCTGGGGGAGGGGGAGCAGGGGGTGCCGCTGGGGGTAGATCCGGGGGGGGGCACCGTCCAGCCCGTCTCACCCCCCCGCCCGCAGGGAAGTTCTGCTCGCTCACCTCGCTGCAGGCTGAGCAGTTCTTCGAGCTGGTGGCCACGGCCCAGGCCCGGCGGCTGGACGACCAACGGGCCGACTTCGCGGGGGACCCCGGGGCCGAAGAGGGGGTCAAAGAGGGGGCCAAGGGCCCCCCGGAGCCCCCTGACCAGGGGGAGGAGCTGTACAGCACCATCCTCACCCATCAGGTAAGAGCTGCCCCCCGGGACCCCCACCCCTGAGTCCTGCTTGACCCCTCAGTCCCCGAGACCCCCACCCCATAACCCCTCCCTCCGGGCCCCCCGAGATCACAGAATCCTAGAATCTCAGGGTTGGAAGGGACCTCGGGGGTCACCTCGTCTCAGCCCCTGCTCAAAGCAGGATCAAACCCAACTAAATCAGCCCAGCCAGGGTCAGGCCGGGCCTTAAACACCTCTATGGAAGGAGATTCCCCCCCTCCCTAGGGAACCCGATCCAGGGCTTCACCCCCCGCCTAGGGAAATAGTGTTTCCTAATATCCAGCCGAGACCTCCCCCACTGCAACCTGAGCCCATTGCTCCTTGTTCTGTCATCTGCCACCACTGAGAACAGCCGAGCTCCATCCTCTTTGGATCCCCCTTCAGGTAGTTGAAAGCAGCTATCAAATCCCCCCTCATTCTTCTCTTCTGCAGAGTAAACAATCCCAGTTCCCTCAGCCTCTCCTCATGAGTCATGTGCTCCAGCCCCCTAAGCATTTTTGTTGCCCTCCGCTGGACTCTCTCCAGTTTATCCACATCCTTCTTGTAGTGTGGGGCCCAAAACTGGACACGTCTCCAGATGAGGCCTCACCAGTGCTGAGTAGAGGGGAATGATCCCGTCCCTCGATCTGTGTCACGGAGTGTGGGGGCGCCAGGCCCTGCACCCCCCGGGCTCCCTGCGATTCCCCAGGACTCTCAGCCAGCCAGGAAAGCAGAAGGTTTATTTAGCCGACAGGACACAGGCCAGGACAGGGTCTTGCAGGCCCAGATAACCAGATCCCCCCGGTTAGCTCCATCTTGGGGCCCCCCAGCCCCCCCCCCGGGGATCAGAGCCCTCTCTCCCTGCTCCCCTCTGTCCCCAGCCAGCTCCAGTCTGCCCAGCCCCCTCCGGGCCCCCCTCTCTGCTCAGCTTCTCTCCCGGGCCCAGAGGTCACCTGACCCCTTTGTCTCCAACACCTTGAGATGCACCTTTGCAGGGAGGGGCCCGGCCATCCGTTGCTAGGAGACAGAGTGTCAGGCATTGGCTGCTAGATACTTAGGATCTGCCCCCAGCATTCCCAGTGCGACCAGTCCCACTTCGTCACCCCCCCCTTCGAGACCGAACTGAGCGGGGTCACTCCAGCCAGTGACCTGGGGAAGTTCGAACCCACCTACATTGCCACCGAGGCCCCAGGGTCCCCCCCGTTCTGTAGGTCGGGGGGACTCGAGGGCGCTCGCAGGCTGCAGGGGGGAAGCCTTATGCCGCCCGCGCCCTTTCCCCACCCCAGTACCCCTGGGGGAAACGCGGGGCTGGGGCCTTCTCCCCACGTTCCAGTCTGGGGGGCTGGGATTCGGGCTCTCTCGGTTCAGAGCCCCCCTTCTGACCCTGGCCCCCCTCTGGACAGGCTCCTCGGGGCGGGGCGAGGGCCTTACAGCCATCTCCCCCCTGTCCCGGGCCTTCCTCCCCCTCTGGCAGGGGGCACAGGAGCGGCAGTGCTGCCGGACATGGGCAAAGACCCCAGGCCAGTAATAGTTCTGCAGCAGCCGCTGCTGGGTACGCCAGGCTCCCGGGTGCCCTGAGGGGGGAATGTCATGGGCCCGGCACAGCAGCTGGCGGCGATACTCCTGGGGTACCACCAGCTGCCTCCTGATCCCCCCTGACTCCATCTTCCCTGGGGGAGCCCATTCTCGGTACAGGAGCCCCTTCTCCCACAGGAACCTTTTCCGGCCACCTCGTCCCATGGTCTGTCCCCCCCCGAGGCTGGCCAGGTCCCTTATCCTCCGCAAGGAGGGGTCTTCCCGCACCGCGGCCTGGTACTCAGCCGCTGGGGCAGGGGCGGGGATCTGTCCTCTCTCACCGGCTGGGTCTGGGGCCACAGCCTCTCTGAGCCCTGTCCCTGGGCGTTCCCTCCCTACCGGGTCCAGGTCCGGTGTCTCGGCCAAAGTACTTTCCCCGGGGTCAGGGTGCAGAGCCCTGCCGACTCTGACTACGGTTCATGGCCAGGGCACCCCCAGGTGTTACTGCAGTCCTCAGTCGTCCCCATTAACACCTCCGTGTGCAAATGTGGGGTGCACCCCACCCCCTCCTTCCCCTCCTTGTCCCCCCACTTCCACACTCACCCACCACGGGCACAGGCAATCCACACCCACCTCAGGGGCAGGGGGTGTGGGCAGGTGTTCCGCACCATCCCCCCTGAGCCCACCACCTGCGGCCGCCACCCTCGCCCCAGCCCCCCCAGTGCCCCCAGACCTCCTCCTTCCCGTCTACCTCCCTCCAACAGGGGGCTCTCGAGGGAGGCAGCCCCGCCCCCCTGTAAACCCCACCCCCACTCAGGGCAACCCCCATCAGCCGGACTGGGAGCCGACCCCTCCCTCCCCTCCCTCCCCGGTCTCCGCCCCCTTCGCCCCTGAGCCCTGCCCCCTCATCCGGCTGGGTCTCTGGGGGTCTAACCGGTGGTGGGGGTCTGGAGTTTGGGGCACTGGGACCGCAGGTGGCCCCTCTGGCCACAGTGATAGCAGCCCATGTCCCGTTGGTCCCCTCGAACCGGTCGGTTGTCCCTGGCGCTGGCCGTTCCCCTTGGGAGGGGGTTCTCCCGATTCCCCTTTTGGGAGGTCCCAGGATGACTCTCTCTGTGCGTCGCGACAGGCCTGTTCCTTTGGGGCTCCTCCCTGCCACCCCCCAACCGGCTCTTCACATAGTCATCGGCCAGCCGCCCTGCATGTCGCGGGTTCTCCGGCTTTTGGTCCCTCAACCACAGCCTCAGGTCGGATGGGCACCGCTCATACAGCTGCTCCAGCACCAGCAGTTTAACCAGGTCCCCCTTCGTCTGGGCCCAGCTGCCCACTTGCTGGCGTACCCCTCCATGCGGACAGCCAGTTGCAGATAGGAGACCTCAGGGGTTTTATCCTGACTCCGGAACCTCTCCCGGTACATCTCAGGGGTCAGCCCAAACTCGCGCCGCAGGGCCTGCTTGGATGGGTCGTAGTTCCCTTTCTCCTCCTCCCCCAGCTGGCCGTACAATGCCACGGCTTTGGGGTCCAGTAAGGGGGTGAGAACCCGGAGCCTGTCCGCAGGATCCACCTGGTGCAGCTCGCAGGCCGTCTCAAAGGCATCTAGGAAGTCACCCATGTCCTCCCCCTCCTTGTGTGGGGCCAGGATGGACTTATCCAAGCTCCGCTCAGTCCTGGCCCCCCCTTCACTCACCGCCGCCAGGGGCCTGCTGCCCCCCAGCCTCGCCAGGGCCAGCTCATGTTGACGCTGTCGCTCTTTCTCCGCCCGTTCCTGCTCCCTCTGTCGCGCCTCATGTTCCCTCTGTCTTGCTTCATGTTCCCTCTGTTCCTTACGATCCTCCAGTCTCTTCGGGGGCGTGGGTTCGAATCCCACCTCTGCCACCAGTTGTCATGGAGTGTGGGGGAGTCAGGCCCTGCACCCCCGGGCTCCCTGCCGATTCACCAGGACTCTCAGCCAGCCAGTAAAGCAGAAGGTTTATTTAGCCGACAGGAACACAGTCCAGCACAGGTCTTGCAGGCACAGATAACTGGATCCCCTCAGTTAGGTCCATTTTGGGGCCTCACAGCCCCCCTCGGGGATCAGAGCCCTCTCTCCCTGCTTCCCCTCCCTTCTCCAGCCAGCTCCAGTCTCCGAACCCCCTCCGGCCCCTCCTCTCTGCTCAGCTTCTTTCCCGGGCCAGGAGGTCACTTGACCCCTTTGTCTCCAACACCTTTAGCCAGCACCTCTGCAGGGAGGGGTCGGGCCCTCAGTTGCTAGGAGACAGAACATCAGGCATTTGGTTGCACTGGCCTTTTGCTCCTAGAAACTTAGGATCTGTCCCCAGCCCCCAGTAAGACCAGTCCCACTTCGTCACAATCTGCTGGAAATGCCCCTACTTATACAGCCCCAAATGCCATTAGCCTTCTTGGCAACAAGGGCCACTGCTGACTCCTATCCAGCTTCTCGTCCACCGTAACCCCCAGGTCCTTTTCTGCAGAACTGCTGCCCAGCCATTCGGTCCCTAGTCTGTAGCAGTGCATGGGATTCTGCCGTCCTAAAGGCAGGACTCTGCACTTGTCCTTGTTGAACCTCATCAGGTTTCTTTTGGCCCAATCCTCTAATTTGTCTAGGTCCCTCTGTATCCTATCCCTACCCTCCAGCGTATCTACCACTCCTCCCAGTTTAGTGTCATCTGCAAACTTGCTGAGGGTGCAGCCCACGCCGTCCTCCAGATCGTTAATGAAGATATTGAACAAAACCGGCCCCAGCACCGACCCTTGGGGCTCTCGACTTGATACCGGCTGCCAACTAGACATGGAACCATTGATCACTACCCGTTGAGCCCGACCATCTAGCCAGTTTTCTATCCACCTTACCGTCCATTCATCCAGCCCAGACTTCTTTAACTTGCCGGCAAGATACTGTGGGAGACTGTATCAAAGGCTTTGCTAAAGTCCAGAAATAGCACATCCACTGCTTTCCCCTCATCCACAGAGCCGGTTATCTCATCATAGAAGGCAATTAGGCTAGTCAGGCATGACTTGCCCTTGGTGAATCCATGCTGACTGTTCCTGATCACTTTCCCCTCCTTTAAGTGGTTCAGAATTGATTCCTTGAGGACCTGCTCCAGGATTTTTCCAGGGACTGAGGTGAGACTGACTGGCCTGTAGTTCCCCAGATCCTCCTCCTTCCCTTTTAAAAGCTGGGCACTACATTAGCCTTTTTCCAGTCGTCCGGGACCTCCCCCGATCGCCAGGAGTTTACAGAGATAATGGCCAATGGCTCTGCAATCTCATCGGCCAACTCCCTCAGCACCCTCGGCTGCAGCGCATCCGGCCCCACGGACTTGTGCTCGTCCAGCTTTTCTCAATAGCCCCGAACCCCTTCTTTCCCCACAGAGGGCTGGTCACCTCCTCCCCATGCCGGGCTGCCCAGTGCCGCAGTCTGGGAGCTGCCCTCGTTCGCGAAGACAGAGGCAAAAAACGCACTGAGTCCATCAGCTTTCTCCACATCCTCCATCACCAGGCTGCCTCCCCCATTCAGTGAGGGGCCCCCACTTCCCTCGACTCCCTTCTTGTTGCCGACACACCTGGAGAAACCCTTCCTGTTACTGTGACCAGCTCTCGTCGCTGCAGCTCCGAGTGGGCTTTGGCCTCCGGATTTCACTCCGCCCTGGCTGGGCGACGCTGTGACCCTCCTCCCTGCTCGCTGCCCAGTCTGCCCGTCGGGGAAGCTGCTTCTCTGTATTTGGGACCAGCCGGGATCCCAGGGCTCAGCCCGGCTGGGCGCTGCCGCAGTCGCTGTTCTGGCCGCACAGCGGGACGCCTTGTTCCTGCACCTCACCAAGGAGGGTTTAAAATCCAGCAGCTCCCCCGGCCTCCCCCCCCCGAGGATCCCGCCCAGGAGTCAGGGTCTGAGATCCCCCCCGCAGACCCCACGTCGCTCCCCCCAGCCCTGCCAGCCCCTGCACCCCCACCCGTGACCCCTGACACCCCCCTGAGCCCCCCTCCCCCGCAGACACTAACCCCCGTCCCCCCTCCCAGAGCCAGCGGCTGGAGGAGCAGCGCAGCGACCCCCCCATCCCGCTGGGGGCCCAGGAGCTCTTCGACCTGCTGCTGCGGGTGCAGGGGGGACGCATGGAGGAGCAGCGCTCGGAGCTCCCCCCCGCCCTGCTGCCCCACCCCTGCTGAGACCCCCCCGATGGGCAGGGGAAGGGGGGCCGAGAGCAGGCCCAGCTCGCTGCAGGAATGGGGCAGACAGCAGCTGAAAGTGAGGGGGGCTCGTTCCCTCCCCAGCCCCCGCTGACGGCTGAGAACGGACACAACTCGCTGCAGAAATGGGGGTCCCCCGCCCCCCTGCTACACCTGGGGCCTGGGAATGACACAGCTCACGACGGAAATGGGGACCCCCCCTGGGAACCCCCAGCTGACGCCACTGGCTGAGACTGGCCCCGACTCGCTGCAGGCTCTGGGGGGGCCTGGAGAGCTCAGCTGAGCCCGGGGGCTCGGTGCACGGACGGGGGACCCCAGCCACGTCCCCCCCAACCACAGCAACGACCAGGGCCTGAGCCCAGGCCGAACCCGCTGCAGGAAGGGGGAACCCCCCCCCCGAGACCAGACACGACTCCTGCTGCCCCCGGTGGGGCCGGAGCAGGGCAAAGACCAAAGACGGGGGCTCCTGCGCCCCCCCAGAGCCGCCCCGGGCGGGGGATGGGCCCAGAGACTCCGAGTTTTCGAAGCTAATTCCTGAAAGTTGTGAAAAAGTAAAAAACCGGCTGGGGCAAAGTGGGGTGACGGCCTCTGCTTGGGGGGCGGGAGCCAGGACTCCTGGGTTCACTGCGGGGTCTGGACTGGGCAGCGTCTCCCTGTGCCTCAGTTTCCCCCTCTGCACCCCCAGACATTTTCTCCCAGCCAGAGACAGAGGCATCAACTCCCTTTATTCTCCAGCTGCGTGGGGAGGGGGGAAAGGGGGGTATAAATATCTGGGGAGGGGGCAGGGGAGGGAGAGGGGTTGGTGCTGGGGGGGTTACCTCCCCACTTGTCCCTCGGTGATGGGGGGGTTGCAAAGCCCCGCCTCTTCCTGCTCTGTGACATCATCGCAAGGCCCCGTGTGTGACATCATCAGCTCCTGGGTGTGTGACATCACTTCCTGCCTATCATGCTGTCCCATTGGGCGCTCTCACGCCCTGTCAATGATGTCAGAGCCCCTGAGGCTGCCAGTGTCCCGGGTGACATCGTTTCCTGTCCATCAGGTTGCACGTTATGACATCACCGTCTTCCATGTGACATCACTTCCTGTCTCTGACATCATCCTCCTGCACTTACCTGCCCGGCTGGTGATGTCACAGGCCGGCACGGCCACACCCCTCCGCCGTCCAATCCGAGCCCCCTCCCCGGCAGTGCCCTGGGGGCGGAGTCACTGCACCGGGGCACCGTCCGATTGGCCGGGAGCCCAGGGCCAGTGCGCGAGGCAGGGGGCAGGCGGCTCCGGCTGCTCCGGGTGGGGGCGGAGCCTGGGGGGGCGGCGGGGCGGGGGGCCCAGGCGGGGGTCGTCCAGCATGCGGAGCAGGTCGTGGTGGGCGCGGGCGAGGGCGGCGTCGCGGGGCAGGTGACCCAGCTCGTCCGGGAGCTGCCGGCTCGCCCGGTGCCGGAGCAGGAGCCGCGCCACGTCCGCGCTGCCCTCCCGGCCGCCAGGAACAGCGGGGTCTGCGCCTGCGGGCGGGGGGGGGTGAGGACGCTGGGGGGCACCCGGACGCCTGGGTTCTCTCCCGGCTCTGGGAGGAGTGGGGCTGGTGGGTTAGAGCAGGGGGGCTTGGAGCCAGGACTCCTGGGTTCTCTCCCGGCTCTGGGAGGGGAGGGGAGGGGGGGCTCGTGGGTTAGAGCAGGAGGCGTTGGGAGCCAGGACTCCTGGGTTCTCCCCTGGCTGTGCTAATGGAGGACCCCCCACCCCGACCGCCCCCGTCCCGGCCCCTTACCCGGTTGTCCTGGGCATCTTTGCTGGCGCCGCTCCGGAGCAGGGCGAGGGCGGCCTGGGCGTTATTCACAGCCGCAGCCCAGTGCAGGGCCGTCTTCCCTGCCGGGCGAGGGGGGGAGGGTGAGACAGCCGAGCCCCCGGCACCTTCCCGCAGCCCAGCCCCAGCGCCCCTGCTGGCCTGTCCCCTCCCCAGCCCAGCCCCAGTGCCCCTGGCCAGCCCATATCCCCGCCCGTGTCTGCAGCCCCGGCACCCTCCGCCCGCAGCCCAGCGCCCCCTGCTGGCCCCCCATCCCCTAGCGCCCCTGCTGGCCCATCCCCTCGCCCAGCCCCCCTAGCGCCACCTGCTGGCCCGTCCCCTCGCCCAGCTCCCTGGCGCCCCCTGCTGACCCCACTTGTCGGCGGCGTTGACGGCCACCCCGCCCCGCAGCAGCTCCTCCGTCCCGCTCTCCACCGCCAGGCGCGCGGCCAGGATCAGGGGGGTGGCGCCGTCGCTCATGCGGGCGTCCAGGTCCGTCTGCCGGCAGCGAATCAGGAGCTGGGAGGGGGATGGGGCATGGGACATTAGGGGCGGGGCCTCCAGCTCCATTCCCCGCCCCCTTGCCCCATGTGGTGTGGGGCATGGCTCTGTGGGGCAGCCATCTTGGATTGCCCCCCATTCCCCAGCCAGGGCCCCCTGGGATCTGCCCCCTGCCTGGAATTTCACCCTTGATTTCTGCCCCGGGAATGGGGGGTGTACCGGAGTGGGGGGCTGCAGGTTTGGGACTGGGGGGGGCCATCTGGGAGGGGAAGGTTCGGGGGTGGTGGCTGGATGCTGCTGCGGTCGGGGTGTGGTTTCCACCAGCCATCAGTAGGGTTCAGAGTGAACAGCCCAATGCGGGGGGTGGGGCAGAGTGACTGCAGGGCTAGACAGGGACTTGGGGGACTGCTCCCCCATTCCTGTCCCCCACCTCCCCGCCCCCTCCCCGCCCTCCCCCCACACCTGGCAGGCCCCCAGGGCGTCGGCCCCGATGGCACTGTGCAGGGGGCTGCGCCCCGCCCGGTCCCGTGCGTTGGGGTCGGCACCGGCGTCCAGGAGGCTGCGGACGGCGCTGGCCCGGGCAAAGCGGGCGGCCAGGTGCAGGGCCGTCTCCCCCGTCGCGTCCATCTGGGCGTCCAGCCGTGCCCCCTGGGCCAGCAGCTCCCCCACGGCGCCCCCCGCACACACCGCTGCCATCAGCGGCGTCACCCCATCTGCCGTGGGGCGGAGAGACAAGCATCAGTGCGGGGGTGGGACTTCACCCTTTCCCTGTCTGCCCTGGGGTGGGGCTTCCTGTTTTCCCGCTTCCTGTGGGTGGGACTTCCCCCTCTCACCCAATCCCTATAGGGCGGGACTTCCTCTTTTCCCCACCTGCCTTGGTGGGGCTTCCTGTTTTCGGACAGGGTGAGAGACACCCCCACCCAGAGCCAGCTGCACCCAGATCGGGGCCAGCGCCCCCCAGAGGGGACAGGCCCCTGCCCCACTCCCCGCCCCCCTGAGCCAGCCAGTCCCCGCCCTGGGGCCGGGTGGGAGCCAGCGCCCCATAGAGGGGACAGGCCCCTGCCCCACTCCCCGCCCCCCTGAGCCAGCCAGTCCCCGCCCTGGGGCCGGGTGGGAGCCAGCGCCCCATAGAGGGGACAGGCCCCTGCCCCATTCCCTGCCCCCCCGAGCCAGCCAGTCCCTGCCCTGGGGCCGGGGGGAGCCAGCGCCCCATAGAGGGGACAGGCCCCTGCCCCATTCCCTGCCCCCCGGAGCCAGCCAGTCCCCGCCCTGGGGCCGGGTGGGAGCCAGCGCCCCCCAGAGGGGACAGGCCCCTGCCCCATTCCCCGCCCCCCTGAGCCAGCCAGTCCCTGCCCTGGGGCCGGGGGGAGCCAGCGCCCCCCAAAGGGCCAGGCCCCTGCCCCGCTCCCCGCCCCGCAGGCCGGGCCCCACCTGTGCGCCCCGGGGGGCACTGGCACAGCAAGGTGCCCACGCGGTCCAGGCAGGTGGCGCCGGGGAAGCAGGTGGCCGAGACGCAGTCGTCCACGTTGTGGGTGCAGCTGGCGCCCGACCAGCCGTTGACGCCGACGCAGCGGAAGCCCCCGGGCAGGTTGTGGCAGGTGCCGCCGTGGTGGTAAGGGGGGGGGGGCCGGTGCCAGGCACTCGTCCTCGTCCCCCGAGCAGTCCCAGCCTGCGGGGAGCACGTCAGGATGCCGGGGTTCCCGCCCAGCCCCACCGGGGGAGTGGGGGCTGGTGGGTTAGAGCAGGGGGGCTGGGAGCCAGGACTCCTGGGTTCTCTCCCGGCTCTGGGAGGGGAGTGGGGGCTGGTGGGTTAGAGCAGGGGGGCTGAGCGACAGGACGCCTGGGTTCTCTCCCAGCTCTGGGAGGAGTGGGGCGGGTGGTTAGAGCAGGGGGGCTGAGAGCCAGGACGCCTGGGTTCTCTCCCCTACTCTGGGAGGGGAGGGGAGTGGGGGCTGGTGGGTTAGAGCAGGGGGGCTGGGAGCCAGGACTCCTGGGTTCTCTCCCGGCTCTGGGAGGGGCATGGGGGCTGGTGGGTTAGAGCCGGGGGGCTGGGAGCCAGGACTCCTGGTTTCTCTCCGGGCTGTGTGAGGGGATTGGGGGCTGGTGGGTTAGAGCAGGGGCTGGGAGCCAGGACTCCTGGGTTCTCTCCCGGCTCTGGGAGGGGAGTGGGGGCTGGTGGGTTAGAGCAGGGGGGCTGGGAGCCAGGACTCCTGGGTTCTCTCCCCAGCTCTGGGCGGGGAGTGGGGGCTGGTGGGTTAGAGCAGGGGAGCTGAGAGCCAGGACTCCTGGGTTCTCTCCCAGCTCTGGGAGGGGAGGGGAGGGGAGGGGAGTGGGGGCTGTTGGGTTAGAGCAGGGGGGCTGAGAGCCAGGACGCCTGGGTCCTGTTCCCAGTAGGGGGCCCCCTACTCACCCGTCCAGCCTGGGGGGCAGAGGCAGGAGTACGTCCCCAGCCCGTCCTGGCAGGCCCCCCCGTTCCGGCACTGGTGCCCCACGCAGTCATCGGGGTTCACCTCACACAGCTGCCCCGTGATCCCTGCGGGGGGACAGAAAGAGATGCCCCCGGGGGGGGAGAGAGAATTCAGTCTCCCTCCTCCATTGTGGGCGGCCATCTTGGGAGCCATGGTTACCCAGGGTGGAGTGGCCGGGGAGGTCGGCCATCTTGGAGACCGGCCTCCAGGGGTGCCTGCTGACCCCCCCCATTCCCAGTCACCCCCAGGAACGGGTCTGGTTCTAATTAGCTCCGCCCCATAACGGCCACGCTGGCCATAACCGCTGGGGGGAGGAACCAAGAACATGGCGGCCATATTGGATTGGGTCCGTCATGGGGAACATGCCGCGACGCGGCGGCCATATTGGATTGGTCTGTCTAGGGGAAGGCGCCTCGACGCGGTGGCCATATTGGACTGGCCCTGTCCAGGGCATGAGGGATCGACGGGGCGGCCACACTGGGACGGGCCAGGGCCTGGCGGCCATATTGGGCACCAGCGGACGATACGTCACCTCGTTGGCCACATTGACCGTGGGGCCCACGTGCCACGCCCCCCCCCCGCGGCGCAGCCCCCACCTGGCGGGCACTGGCAGCCGTGGTAGCCGCCAGCCAGGGGGCGGCAGGTCCCGCCGTGCAGACACAGCCCGGCGGAGCAGGGCCCGGCGCGGTGCTGGCACTGGGGGCCGGAGGCAGCGGAAGGAGCCCAGGCTGTTGAGGCAGGTGCCCCCGGTGGCGCAGGGCCCGGGGTCCCGGTAGCCCTCGTTGACGTCGTGCTGGCAGGTGTGGCCGTCGAAGCCGGGCCGGCACTGGCACACGATGTGCGGGTAGGTGAGCAGGCAGGTGCCCCCGTTGGCGCAGGGGTTGGTGGGGCAGAAATCCATCAGCTGGCAGTTCTTCCCTGGACGGGACCCCGCGTCAGAGCCGGGAGAGAACCCAGGAGTCCGGGCTCCCCCCCGGCTCTAACCCACCAGCCCCCACTCCCCTCCCAGAGCCGGGGAGAGAACCCAGGAGTCCGGGCTCCCCCCCCCCCCGTGCTCTAACCCACCAGCCCCCACTCCCCTCCCAGAGCTGGGAGAGAACCCAGGAGTCCGGGCTTCCCCCCTCCTGCTCTAACCCACCAGCCCCCACTCCCCTCCCAGAGCCGGGAGAGAACCCAGGAGTCCGGGCTCCCCCCCCCCTGCTCTGACCACCAGCCCCCACGCCCCTCCCAGGGCTGGGGAGAGAACCCAGGAGTCCTGGCTCCCCCTCTCCGCTCTAACCCACCAGCCCCCACTCCCCTCCCAGAGCTGGGGAGAGAACCCAGGCGTCCGGGCACCTACCTGTCCATCCTTCCATGCACAGGCACCGGAACTGGGCGCTGGGCAGGCGCTGGCAGGTGCCGCATGTCTGGCAGGGCGAGGGGAAGCAGGGGTCGCCCACGGCCCCCTGGCACTCATCCCCGGTGATCCCTGGGGGTCAGGAGCAAGTATAGGTGGGGGGCTCCGAGGGGTGGAAGAGCCGGGGGAAGCAGGTGCCCCCATTCTGGCAGCGCCCGGGACGGCACGGGTCCTGGAACTGGCACAACTCCCCCACAAAACTGGGAGGGCACCTGGGGAGAGAGAACCCAGGAGTCCGGTGGGGGGGGAGTTAAGGCCCCCCCATTTCCCCTTCCCCCAAAGCCCACCAACCGTCTCCCTCCCCCAGGTTCCCTTCAACTCACAGGCAGGAGCAGCTCCCATCGGGGTGTGCCAGGCAGGTGCCCCCGTTCGCACAGGGATCCCGGGCGCAGGTCAGACCTGGGTGGGGGGACAGATGGACAGGGGGGTCAGAACACCCACAGACACGGAGACCCCCTCTCCCCGGCCCTCCACCCCTACCCGAGCCCCAGCTGTACCTCGCCCAGGGGTCCTTATCCCGGGATAATCCCCCGGTGCAGACGCCCATATCCCGGGATAAAGGAGCCGGTCCCCCTTCAGCTCCGCGCTGCCCCCCCAGCCGGGGAATCTCCCCTCCAGCACAATCCCAGCCCGGGGCCCAATGGGGACGGAGCCAGCCAGCCCCACTATGGGCACAGAGAACCCAGGAGTCCTGCCAGGCAGGGGGGCAGCTGCCCGGGGGGGGGCAGCATTTCTGTTGTTTGGTTTCCAGTTGTAGATGGGATGAAGTGATGGAATATTGGGTGTGACGTAGCCTGGGGGAGCCTGACAACGCGACAGAAAATCCAGCCCATCGCCGAGGATCCAGCGTTCAAACGTGGCGCGTGCGGCCGGGTTCGGATTTCAGCTAGTGCACATCCCGGGCCGAGTGCGTAGAGCTGCCGAGCTTACGGGAGGCTTTAATTTAACAGCACATAGAATCCAAAAGCATGAAAACAACCTTCAGGGTCGCAAACCCATTGTACTAAGTGTTTAAATATCACAGCGTGAGTCCGATGGAAATCTATGCGCAGATATTTCATATGAACCATATTTGAACTCCTTGTGTATATGAAATATATTACACTATTGTATGCAGCAAACAGTACATTCAATATTTTAATATCTCAGATAATCTTCAACATAATAGATACATAAAATATTAACACAGCAGATCTATTTAATATTGAGCTCGATATGACTAGATCATATGAAATGTAAAATATACAATTAATTGTAAGATTAGATTTTTATATTGACCCGTTTAATATATGATACTTATGTAACAGTGATTCTATTGAATATTTATTATAACGTACATTAAGTGTAACAGTATATTCAATATTTAAATAACAGCTTCAATAATGCACACACATCTCATTCTCCAGAAGGAAGGCAGATATTTCAAACGCTAAGATGGTCTAGATCCGTATATATTGTCTCTAAGAGTTGTATTGCATGTTACACAGCTGTAATGAAACACGTGACTCTGTGAATCGAGCCGTATCGAGAGACAGAACATGAAAGAGGAAGGCCCTCGCTCTCGCCCCAGGAGAAGCATGTCAGGAATGAACGACACGGCGCGCTAGCGTCCCCGGGGGGCGGTTTCCCAGGGCACCATTCACTAGCACTGCACTCAATAGCTCAGTCCAGCGGAGCGGGACACCGGCTCGGTCACATGGCGCTAGCAGTGGTGGTCACTAGGCCGTGTAAACGGAAGCGAAGTGACACCCCCTGAGCACGTGGACGTGACACAATTTTACCCGAGCGGAAGGAGCGGTTGGAAACAGCCTGACGGGCCTTTCCCCGCCGCCATGGCCCTGCCCCCCACCCCCCATCATCTGCATTTCGAGGTCTCTGCATTTCTGTTCCCCAGCTGGAGCCCAAAGCCGGGGGACCCTGAGCGGTCACGGCCCTGCGGGCCCATTAGGGCATCGAGTCTGACCTGCTGTACAGCCCAGGCCTGAGAACGCCCCCCCACTGCCCTGCCCCACACAGACACACACGGCCCCCAATACATCGCCAGCTCCTTGGGCACAGGGCTGGCTGCGAGCAGGCGCGGGGGATTTTGCAGCCAGGAAATCGCCTGGGAAACACGACTTGGTGCCATTTCTTCTCCTGAAACCAACCGAGGACTGGCCACCGCTGCCCCCCCCCCCCAACACTGGCGAAAGGCCCCTTTATCCTGGAACAAAGGCCCCACACTCGGGCTCTCCCAGGAGGCCACGTGAGGACAAGGCCAGCGTTTAATCATCAGACAGGGTCCTTCGCCAGCGAGCTACCGCTCCCCCTCCGGCCCGTGGTGCCAGCGTCCGTCGCCCACCTGGGACCTCCTCCAAACCCAGAACCCCAGAAACACCCAAGCTACCTCACAAGCCCGCAGGAGTCTCCTGCCAGTGCTCACCGCTGTCTCATGCCACCCGCCCAGGATCACCCAGCCGGGAAAGGTGCCCGGGTGCTCAGCGCGTGGCCAGCGGCCCAGCTCCGGGGGTGCAGGATCAGCCCGGACGGCCTGGGCTTCGGGCCCTCGAGGTGGCAGCTCTCACCATCCAGTGGGGAGGGAGGGGACACGGGCATCGTGACCCAGCATTAGACCTGCACTGTAACAGCTCAAGGAGGGCTGCTCCCGGGACCCCCAGACTCAGCCACTGGCCAAGTCACTCCTCCGTGCCTCAGTTTCCCCACCTGGACACTGGGGAGAATGAGCCCCACCTGTGTTATAAGGTGCTCGGAGCTGTACGGACGGAGACCCGGCGCTTTACAAAGGAGGTCGGCATCTTAATCCCCATTCCCAGATGGGGAAACTGAGGCACGGGGCAGGGAAAGGGACTTGGCCAAGGTCACCGAGCACGGCAGTGGCAGAGCTGGGAATGGAACCCAGGAGTCCTGGCTTCCAGCCCCTCCCCCGGCTCTAACCCACCAGCCCCCACTCCCCTCTCAGAGCCAGGAGAGAACCCAGGAGTCCTGACACACTGGCCTCTCCACCCCCCCTTAATTAAACAGCACTAATTAACCCCCCCCCGCCGCATTGCCGTTACCCCTCTTGCTGCCCCTGGCGCCCGTTGTCCCCTCCCTCCCTCGCCCGCCTTGGCACCGGCTCCCTCTGCCCGTTAAATAACCTCGCTTCCTTCCTTGCCATTAAGTGCCTCTCGCCCCCCCCGTGCAATTAAACTCCCCCCCGTCAATTCCTTCATTTGCATTCACTAACCGGCAATAATTGCAGGTGGGCGCGGGCACCCCCCCCCGCATCGCTACTGGGCACCGATTCCACCCCGCTAACGAACGGGCACCAATTATCCCCTCCCACCCGCAGCCTTTTAATCCTTTATTAATCCAATCCGGCATCAGCCTGGGCCTACCCCTGCCCCACTCCCGGTCCACACGTGTCCTGCCCCTGCCCTCGCCCCCACTCCCCCGTCCTGCCCCTGCCCTCGCCCCCACTCCCCAGTCCACCGTGTCCTGCCCTCGCCCCACTCCCCCAGTCCTGCCTCGCCCCACTCCCCGTCCTGCCCCTGCCCTCGCCCCACTCCCAGTCCACCCGTGTCCTGCCCTCGCCCCACTCCCCCAGTCCACCGTGCCCCTGCCCTCGCCCCCCACTCCTCCACCCCCAGTCCTGCCCTCGCCCCACTCCCCCGTCCTGCCCCTGCCCTCGCCCCCACTCCCCCAGTCCTGCCTCGCCCCACTCCCCAGTCCACCGTGTCCTGCCCTCGCCCCACTCCCCCGTCCTGCCCCTGCCCTCGCCTCCACTCCCCCGTCCTGCCCCTGCCTCGCCCCCTCCCCAGTCCTGCCCTCGCCCCACTCCCCAGTCCACCGTGTCCTGCCCTCGCCCCACTCCCCCGTCCTGCCCCTGCCCTCGCCCCCCACTCCCCCAGTCCTGCCCTCGCCCCCACTCCCCCAGTCCACCGTGTCCTGCCCTCGCCCCACTCCCCCGTCCTGCCCCTGCCCTCGCCCCACTCCCCGTCCTGCCCCTGCCCTCGCCCCCACTCCCCAGTCCTGCCCCTGCCCTCGCCCCACTCCCCCAGTCCTGCCCTCGCCCCCACTCCCGTCCTGCCCCTGCCTCGCCCCACTCCCCGTCCTGCCCCTGCCCTCGCCTCCACTCCCCCAGTCCTGCCCTCGCCCCCTCCCCCACTCCCCAGTCCTGCCCTCGCCCCACTCCCCGTCCTGCCCCTGCCCTCGCCCCACTCCCCATCCTGCCCCCTGCCCTCGCCCCCACCCCCAGTCCTGCCCTCACCCCACTCCCCTGGTCCACCCGTGTCCTGCCCTCGCCTCCACTCCCCCAGTCCTGCCCCTGCCTCGCCCCCTCCCCGTCCCCTGTCCTGCCCCGCTGCCTCCCCCAGTTCCTGTTGTTTTCCTGTTGTTCCCGACTCTGACTCTGTCCCAGCGGCATCCGGACCTCAGGGAGGGGTTCCGGGGGGGTGGGAATCGGTTGGGGGTGGGGGGGAGAACCGATCTCCCCCACTACATACACAAGCGGTGCCAGCCAGGTACACACACATGGTGTGAGCCGGGTACACACACACACACACACGCACGCGGTGCCAGCCGGGTACACACACACACACACAGATAAAAGTTGTGCCAGCCGGGTACACACACACACACACAGTGCCAGCCAGATACACACACACACACACACACACACACGCACGCGGTGCCAGCCGGGTACACACACACACACACAGATAAAAGTTGTGCCAGCCAGGTACACACACACACACAGTGCCAGCCAGATACACACACACACAGACAGACACACTCACTGCCAGCCTGGTTCACACACACACACACATACAGATAAAAGTTGTGCCAGCCGGGTACACACACACACAGACACACACACGGTGCCAGCCAGGTACACACACACACACACACACACACACAGTGCGAGCCGGATTCACACACACAGACACACACACAGACACATGCAGTGCCCGCCGGGTTCTCTCTCTCTCACACACACACACACACACACTCAGTGCCAGCCGGGTTCACACAGACACACGGTGCCAGCCGGGTGTACACACACACACACACGGTGCCAGCCGGATTCACACACACACACACACACACTCAGTGCCAGCCGGGTTCACACAGACACACGGTGCCAGCCGGGTGTACACACACACACACACACACAGTGCGAGCCGGATTCACACACACAGACACACACACAGACACATGCAGTGCCCGCCGGGTTCTCTCTCTCACACACACACACACACACGCAGTGCCAACCAGGTTCACACACACAGACACACACATGGTGCCAGCCGGGTTCACACAGACACACACTCACTCAGTGCCAGCCAGGTACACACACACACACACTCACTCAGTGCCAGCCGGGTTCACACACACACACATGGTGCCAGCCGGGTTCACACAGACACACAGTGCCAGCCGGGTGTACACACAGACACACACACAGACACACACACACACACACAGTGCCAGCTGGGTGTACACACAGACACACACACTCAGTGCCAGCCGGGTGTACACACACACACACACACACACGGTGCCAGCTGGGTTCACACAGACACACACTCAGTGCCAGCCGGGTTCACACACACACATGGTGCCAGCCGGGTACACACAGACACACACAGGGTGCCAGCCACGCCCACCCCCAGGCAGCAGGTGCCCAGCCAGGCCAGGGGACTCCTGGGGGGGGCTGCCCCCCAGCCTGCTCCCCCTGTCCCCCCCCATACCTCGGGCCAGCGGCGGCAGCAGCAGCAGCAGCGGCCCCATCGCTGAGCGCGGCCCCCCCAGCCCCGAGCCCGGCCCCCCCCGGCCATTGTCCAGAGCTTCCTGAGCCCACAATGCGGGGAGGGACCCGCCCCCTCCCTGCCCCCGCGGCAGAGCGACCGGCAGGGCCAGAGGGGGTGCGGGGGTCACCCTCCCCCAGCCTGGGGCCCCGCTGGGTTCGGGGGTCACCCCCACAGGACAGAGCCAGGCGGTTCAGTCACCTCTCGCTTTTATTCATAGCTGTTAAAAAAGCCCCCGGGGCAGGATCCAGCGGGGGGGGCCCTGGGGGGGGGAGGCACCCCACGGGCAGGGAGCCCCCCCAGTCTATAAATATCCACAGGGGAGATAGTGCAGTACAGGGGTGGGGGGCAGGATCCCCCCCCAAGGGAATGGGGGCCAGGTACTAGCACGGGGGCGGGTCTCCCTCGGGGGCGGAGCTAAGTGCTGCCTCATGTGGGAGGGGCGGTCACGAAGGGGGCAGGGCCAGCCCTCACCCGGGGGAAGGGGCAGTGCCTGAGGGGGCGGGGCTAGGCTCATGGGGAGGAGGGGTTCTCTGAAAGGGGCGGGGTTAATGCTGTTCAGGTGGGAGGAGCTATCCACAAAGGGGCAGGATGAGCCTCAACACAGGCAGGGCTGTTACCAATAGGGGCGGGGCTAGCCACATGTGGGCGTGGCCATTGCCAAGATGGCATATCGGGGACAAGACGAGGCCCAGGTGGGCGTGGCTCCTGCTGAGGGGTGTGACCAGCCCTGGGTGGGCGTGGCTCCCGCTGAGGGGCGTGGCTACCCTGGGTGGGCGTGGCTCCTGCTGAGGGGCGTGGCTAGCCCGGGTGGGCATGGCTCCGCTGAGGGGCGTGGCTAGCCCTCGCCCTGCTCCCCGAGGTAGAAGGTGCGGGGGCGCCGGGCGGAGCGCAGGGGGCCACGGCCCGGGCGGGGTGGAACCGAGGGCGCCTGGGTGCGGTTGTCGGGGGCTGGGGGGCGGCGCAGAGAAGGTGGCACCGTGGAGCTCTTGATGTGGATCACGCGTGTGTCCATCACCTCGCAGTCGATCTGCATCATCACCTCGAAGCCCCGCGACGCGTTGTACAGGCTCTCTGGGGAGAGACGGGGGTCAGCCCGGCGCCGGGACGCGGCCGGCTCTGGGGCGGGGCGGGTGATACGGGGACCCCTCGCCCGGCGCCGGGACGCGGCCGGCTCTGGGGCGGGGCGGGTGATACGAGGACCTCGCCCGGCGCCGGGACGCGGCCGGCTCTGGGGCGGGCGGGTGATACGGGACCCCTCGCCGGCGCCGGGACGCGGCGGCTCTGGGCGGGGCGGGTGATACGGGGCCCCCTCGCCCGGCGCCGGGACGCGGCCGGCTCTGGGGCGGGGCGGGTGATACGGGGACCCCTCGCCCGGCGCCGGGACGCGGCCGGCTCTGGGGCGGGGCGGGTGATACGGGGACCTCTCGCCCAGCGCCGGGACGCGGCTGGCTCTGGGGCGGGGCGGGGGGGCCGGTTCTCGCGGTTCCCAAGCACAGGGAGCCAGGGCCGTACCATTCAGCGCCATGGCCGGCATCACCAGCGACATCTTGGGCCGGCTGGTTTTGTTGTGGCTGATGGCCGGGAGCAGGAGGTGATCCTGGGGCCGGGAGACAGACAGACCAGAATGAGAGACAGACAGACAGAGAGCACCCCCCGCTGCCCCTCCCGCTCCCTGCTGCCCCCCCCCGCCGCCCTGCTCCTGCCCTGCCCCCACCCCTGCAGCCCCCCTGGCTGCCATGGGAGCCCTGACTGCCTGGGCAGAGCCCCTGCTGCCCCTGCAGCCCAGCCCCTAGTGCCGCCCTGGGGCCATGGGAGCCCTGACTGCCCGGGCAGAGCCCCTGCTGCCCCCCTGCCGCCGAGCCCCTAGCGCCACCCTGGGGCCATGGGGAGCCCTGACTGCCCGGGCAGAGCCCCCTGCTGCCCCCCCCCCCACAGCCCAGCCCCTAGCGCCGCCCTGGGGCCATGGGGAGCCCTGACTGCCCGGGCAGAGCCCCCTGCTGCCCCCCCCCCGCAGCCCAGCCCCTAGCGCCGCCCTGGGGCCATGGGGAGCCCCGAGTGCCCGGGCCCAGCCGCCCAGCTCACCCTACGGAAGGACACCACGTAGAAGGTGTCCTCCCGCCGGTCGATGGCGTCCATGAAGTGGTGCTCCGTGCGGTCGGGGCGCTGGTAGACCTGCAGCTCGCTCAGCGAGTCCCTGGAACCGGAGACGGGCGTCAGGGAACAGGGCCTGTCCCTGCGGGGGGCGCCGGCCCCGATCCAGGCACAGGGCGGGGCCTGGCTGGCTTTGGGGGGGATCGGGGGCTCCTTACCTCTCTGGGCGTTCGGGGGGGCTGGCTGGGACGTATCGCGACGGGCTGGGCGCCTCCCTCTGCGGCGACTCCTGTGACTGAGATGGGGGAGAAGGTCAGTGGGGGGCACCAGGGAACCCCCACAACAGCCCAGCAAAGGCTGCCGCTTGGCACCCCCAGAGGATTGTGGGTAAAACCACCCAGGATTCTGGGTAACGCCCTGTGGCCCGGGCAGCTCCCAGCCCCGCTTCCCTGCAGTCCAGACAGGGACAGACTTGGCTCCTCCCCCAGTGGGTGGAGCCACCCTGGCTTGCTCCGCCCCTCCGGCCTCACCTGATTGGCCCGTGGCTTGCGGGCCTGCAGGGGCTTCCTGCGGTTGATCTGGTGCCGACGCACCCAGCCGCTAAGCTCGTCCGCCAGCCTGAGGGACAAAGCGGGAGGGGCAGGTTTAAAGTGGGACTCAGGGGCGGTGCCCGGGGGATTGTGGGATAGGTTACCCACAATGCCTCACAGCCAGGGCTCCATTGATGTGTGCACAGGACCAGGGGCGGCTCCAGGCACCAGCATGCCAAAACACGGGGGGCGCTCTGCCGGTCGCTGCGAGGGCCGCAGGCAGGTTGCCTTCCGTGGCGCCTGCGGAGGGGCCGCTGGTCCCGCGGCTCTGGCAGACCTCCCGCAGCGCGCCCCGGCGCGGGACCGGGGGGAGCTCCGCGGCGCCGCCGGCGGCGGACGGGGGAGCTCGCAGCGCGCGCCGCGGCAGCCTGCCTGCCGTGCTGGGGCAGCAAAATACCTAGAGCCGCCCCTGCACAGGACTAAAGGGGCTGCTCCCCAGAGGAACTGTGGGATCCGTTACCCATAATTCCTCACTGCAGCAGCTCTGCTACTGCCCATCCAAGGGCAGTTTTCAGAGGTTGCTGGGAGACGTTACCCACAATCCCTTACCCAGGGGGGTCCTGCCCATTGGCATACGTTGGCAGCCCCCAGGGGATTGTGGGATATGTTACGGACAGTCCCCGTCCGGGGCCCTTTCCCAGGGGCCACGCCGGAGGGGTGCGGGGAACCCACCGGAGAGACTCGGTGCGGTTGAAGTGGCGGCAGTCAGACGCCAGGAACAGCTTGTCCAGGTCCCGCAGCATCAGGTCCTTCATGCCGGAGAGGGCGGCCGTGAGGTTCCTGTGGGAGCAGAGAGCAGCGTCACCGGGGGCCTTGGGGGTCCGCGGGGCGGGGGAGACCCTTGGGCCCTTACCTGAACCTGGTCTTGCCCACACTGGCGGGGGCCAGCTCCTCCCTCAGCTCCCCTGGCTCCTCCTTCGGCAGCTGCTCCACCACACCCAGCAGGTGCCGACGGCTCTGCCCGGCCTCCGCCCCCTGGCTGGGCGGCACCGTCTCCACGGCCTTCTGCTCGCTGATGCTGGGGGGGAGGAAGGGATCAGACAGGCCAGGCTGCTCCCAGGGAAGACTGGGACACATTACCCACAATCCCCTGCAGGCAGGAGTCTGATGGGGGGCTAAGAGGGCAGCTCCCGGGGGATGCTGGGACACATTACCCACAATCCCCTGCAGGCAGGCAGTGTGATACAGGGGCTAAGAGGGCAGCTCCCGGGGGATGCTGGCACACGTTACCCACAATCCCCTGCAGGCAGGCAGTGTGATACAGGGGCTAAGACGGCAGCTCCCGGGGGATGCTGGGACACGTTACCCACAATCCCCTGCAGGCAGGCAGTGTGATACAGGGGCTAAGAGGGCAGCTCCCGGGGGATGCTGGCACACGTTACCCACAATCCCCTGCAGGCAGGAGTGTGATACAGGGGCTAAGACGGCAGCTCCCGGGGGATGCTGGGACACATTACCCACAATCCCCTGCAGGCAGGCAGTGTGATACAGAGGCTAAAAGGGCAGCTCCCGGGGGATGCTGGGACACGTTACCCACAATCCCCTGCAGGCAGGAGTGTGATACAGGGGCTAAGAGGGCAGCTCCCGGGGGATGCTGGCACACGTTACCCACAATCCCCTGCAGGCAGGAGTGTGATACAGGGGCTAAGAGGGCAGCTCCCGGGGGATGCTGGCACACGTTACCCACAATCCCCTGCAGGCAGGCAGTGCGATACAGGGGCTCAGACAGAGCTGAGCCATTACCCACAATCCCCCAGGGCCTCACCTGACAGGCCCGAAGTTGAAGGCGATGAAGAGCAGCACGACCATGACGCAAACAACCTTCCGGTTCCCAGGGCTGAACTTCAGCTCCCTGCTCTGGAGACGAGGGGGCAAGGGGGAGTCAGAATGGTACAGTCTGAGCAAAACCACCCTCTCAACAAGGGCTGCCTCCCTCCCATGTCATAATGGTACATCCCAGCCAAAGGCAGAGCTCCCCCTCCAAACCAGGCAGCCATGATGGTATGTCCCACCAACTTCCCCCCAATATCATAATGGTGCATCCCAGCCACAGCTTTCCACCCTACAATGGTATGTCCCACTGACGCCCCTCCGCCTAAATTGCTATCATAAAGGAAGAACATCCTACCAGAGATACACACACACCCCCACACACTATAATGGACCCTCCTAGCAGGGAACACAATTTTCCAACACCCCTCCAAAAATTTGGTGTCCCCCACTCTAGGGGTGCTAATGGAATGTCCCAATGGGACAGCCTAAACTCCCCTTTTACAAGGAATATAATGGTACATCCCTAAAGGTTCTCAATCTCTCTCCCCCCAGAGATCATAATGGAATCTCCCAGGACATACCTCTAATGGAATTCTCCAGAAATTCCCCCCCTCACACAGTGGAGCTAATGGAACATCCCAGGAGGAGATTTCACAATCCCTTCCCCTCTCAGGGGCCATAGCACCCGCCCCCACCCCACAGATGACAATGGAATGTCCCACAAGGGGCTTGCTCCCTTCCCCCTCCACATGGGCCATAATGGAACATCCCAGAAACAGACCATATGAACAGCTCCCCCCCTCAAAGGGATCACAATGGGACATCCCAGCAGAAAGTCATCACCTCTGAGGGTAGGGGGAAGGGATTTGGAATGTACCATTATGTAGCTCACGAAAGCTGATGCTGAAATAACTGTGTGAGTCTCTAAGGTGCCACAAGTCCTCCTGTCCATTATGACATGAGGAGCAGCTTGGTGTTGGAATGTACCATTATGATCCCTGCATGGGAGGAGAGAGCAGATTGCTGGGATATACCATTATGCTACCTATGGGGGTCAGATATTTACTGCTGAGATATACCATTATGTATCGCATTTGGGGGGGTATGCTTGGTGTTGGAATGTACCACTGTGTCACCCGCGGGGGGCGCTCACCTCGCCCAGGACGCAGTCCAGCCGGCGCCGCAGCAGGGCGTTCTCCCGCCGCAGCCGCTCGTTGTCGGCCAGCGCCTCCCGCAGGCGGCACTCCAGCCCCTGCAGGTACTCCTTCTTCTTCCGGCGCGACTGGCAGGCCGACTCCCGGTTCTTGATCATCCGCTGCTGCCGCTTCAGCACCTTCACCTGGGGGCAGGGGCGGGGCGGGCAGAAAGGGGGGGCTGTGGGTCAGGAGTGTGGGGCAAGGGGGGGGGGGCTGGGCTAGCAGGGGCTGCGGGTTGGGAGTGAGGGGCACCGGCAGGGCTGGGCTGGCAGGGGGTTGCGGGTCAGGAGTGAGGGGCACCGGCAGGGCTGGGCTAGCAGGGGCTGCGGGTCGGGAGTGAGGGGCACCAGCAGAGCTGCGGGGGGCAGGGCTGGGCTGGCAGGGGGCTGCGGGTCAGGAGTGAGGGGCACCGGCAGGGCTGGGCTAGCAGGGGCTGCGGGTCGGGAGTGAGGGGCACCGGCAGAGCTGCGGGGGGCAGGGCTGGGCTGGCAGGGGGCTGCGGGTCAGGAGTGAGGGGCACCGGCACAGCTGGGGGGGCAGGGCTGGGCTGGCAGGGGGCTGCAGGTCGGGAGTGAGGGGCACCGGTCGCACTCTGTTACTCACGTCAATCTCTGGGTTGCAGGGTCCGAGCTGGCTCGGGGCCGGGACGATGGTTTTGGCCTCGGGTTTGGGGGCGCTGGGGGGGAGCCTGGCCGGGGGGCCCTCCTTCCCTGGGGGCTGCACCTTGAGGAGCCCCGAGAGCGGGAGGTGCAGGAGGTCGCTCTGGGAGATGACGACAGACGGTGCTGGGACTGCGGGGAGGGACGTGGGTCAGTGTCCCACACACGCATGAGCCCCGTGCCCCATGCCCCCGCCCGCCAATGCCTGCCCTGGGGCGCCCCCTAGAGGCGCCCAGCCCCCGGCCCCGTACCTGTGATGGCCGGCTTGAGGGGCTGGGGCTGGGCTCCCGGCACCGTCTGCAGTAGGATGGTGGGGCTGGGGGTGGCCGCGGGCTGCACCGAGACAGTGGCCACCACCACCGGCTTTGGCTGGATGGGCGGCTTCCGGCTCAGGATCGACTCAGGCTTGATGGGAGTCACCGGCTTCCCTGCAAGAAATGCAATGTACTTCCCCCAGGGCCCCCCCCACAGCCGGCCCCTCCCCCACTCCCCCGCACAGCCAGCCCCTCCCCAGGGCCCCCACCCCACAGCCGGCCCCTCGCCCCTCCCCGCCCCACAGCCAGCCCTCCCCGCTCCCCAGCACCCCCTCCCCAGGGCCCCCCACCCCACAGCCAGCCCCTCGCCCCACTCCCCAGCACCCCCTACCCCGCCCCTCCCACAGCCAGCCCCTTGCTCTGCTCCCCTCATCGCCCCCAGCTGGCCGGGCCTGGAGTCGCCAGAGCCCCTCCCCCACAGCCAGCCCTCCGGCACCGATTACCTGGCGTGGTCTGTGTCTCTGGCGCTGGCAGAAGGCTGATCTGGACGGTGCCAACTGGGGGGGCCAGGACGTCCCCAAACATACAGGGTGGGGTCGGGGGGTCCTCGGCTTTCACTCCCATCACGTCGTCCGGGCTAGCGGCCTGGGGGGAGCCACAGCTGAGTGTCGGGGCCGGGGAGGGGGGCACAGAGCTGAGTGCGGGGGCTGGGGATGTCTCCCAGGCCAAGGGGGGCACGTACCTGTCTCGGGGAGTCAGGGGTCATGGAGAGGATGGACGAGTCTGAGCTGTGGGAGGAAGCGGGGGACACGGGCTCGGACTTCACCTGGAGATCTGCGCGGGGGATGGAAAAGGGTTAGAAAATAGTCCCTCACCAATATCCCTCTGCCCCCAACATCCACCTGGCCCAGGGCAGCCCCATTGCACACAGATATCCCTCCGCCCCCTACATCCACCTGCTCCAGGGCAGCCCCACTGCACAGATATCCCTCCGCCCCACCTCACCATCTGTCCCAAATGCTGGGGGGAGGCAGGGCTCACCCGGGAAGAGGCTGGTTGGCATCTGGTCCCATGGCGGCTCTGGGGGGCTGGTGTCCATGCCCAGGTCAAAACCGTCATCAAACTGCAGGGGGAAGGGGGGAGATGAGGGGTGAAGTGGGGGGTTACCCGCGTATCTCTCCGGGGCCCAGTCCGGCAGCCCCCAGGGTACAGAGGGCCCTGCTCTGAGGGGGATGGGTAGTGGGGGTGCTATGGAGTAGGTGGGTCACTGGGGGCACCCCCCAGGCAGGGCGGGGTGAGGGAAGAGCTCACCAATGCACTGGGCTCCAGGCAGGGGAAGAGGGCGGCGGGCTCCTCCCCATCGTCCAGGCAGCTGTAGAGAGCAGCATCTGGGGGCGGGAAGCAAACAGGGCAGTCAGTCCCGCTGCTCCAAGCCCCTCCCCCTCCAGTGCCAGCCCCGCCCACTCTTCCAGGCCCCTCCCCCTCCAGTACCGGCCTTGCCCACTCTTCCAAGCCCCTCCCCCTCCAGTACCCAGACCCGCCCACTCTCTCAGGCTCCTCCCCCTCCAGCACCAGACCCGCCCCCTCTCCCAGGCGCCTCCTCCAGTACCAGCCCCGCCCACTCTTCCAGGCCCCTCCCCTCCAGTACCAGCCCTGCCCACTCTCCCAGGCTCCTCCTCCAGTACCAGCCCCGCCCACTCTCCCAGGCTCCTCCTCCAGTACCAGCCCCGCCCACTCTCCCAGGCTCCTCCTCCAGTACCAGCCCCGCCCACTCTCCCAGGCTCCTCCTCCTGTACCAGCCCCGCCCACTCTCCCAGGCTCCTCCTCCAGTTCCAGCCCCTCCCACTCTCCCAGGCCCCTCCCCCTCCAGTACCAGCCCCGCCCACTCTTCCAGGCCCCTCCCCCTCCAGTACCAGCCCCGCCCACTCCCCATGCACCCAGCCCTGCCCCCTCCTGCAGGCCCTGCCCCCAAAGAGTCTCCCGCCCTTCGCCCCAGCACGCGCCTGCCATTCAGCCCCCTGGCCCCTCCCCCGGCCCCGCCCACCCCAGTCCTCGCTGCTCAGCAGGTTGTCGGCCAGGAACCGGCCCGAGTCGTGGAGCACCAGCAGCTCCGGGGCCAGCGCCGCCATCTTCCCCCGGCCCCGCCCCCTCCGGCTGCCATGACAACCGCCCCACCCAATCGCAGCGCCGAGTCGGCCCGCGCCAGCCAATCACAGCGCGCGGGAGGCGGGGCCGGGCGAGATCAGCCAACGGGGAAGCGACTTCCGCTCCGGTGTTGGGGAATGGGCGTGGCCGCGGCAGCATGGCGAGAGCGGCGCACGCGCGGAACGGGGATACTGGGGCGGAGCGCAGCACGGCGCATGCTCACAGGGCGGGAGCCCCTCGCTGCCCCTGCCTGAGTTGGACGAGCCTGAGACGCGTATGCGTGAGTTTGGAGACTGCCACGCGCATGCGCGCCGCGGGGTGGACGAGCGGCGCGAGGACAGGACTCCAAATGGCGCATGCGTAGCTTTGAGACTCACACAGACCCCTCCCAGCTCCCCCCCCGCGCTATGTCCGTTCTACGCGTGCGCAGCGGCGCACCGCCTCCTGGGATGTGTAGTTCCGGGCTGGCCACTTCCTGTGACCTTTGACCCTACATGTGCCACCCCTGCCCCATTCCCGCCCCCGAGCCAGCCAGTCCCTGCCCTGGGGCCGGGGGGGAGCCGGCACCCCCCAGAGGGGACAGGCCCCCGCCCCATTTCCTGCCCCCCTGAGCCAGCCAGTCCCCGCCCTGGGGCCAGATCAGAGCCAGCGCCCCCTAGAGGGGACAGGTCTCTGCCCCATTCCCTGCCCCCCTGAGCCAGCCAGTCCCCGCCCTGGGGCCGGGTGGGAGCCAGCACCCCCCAGAGGGCCAGGCCCCTGCCCCATTCACTGCCCCCCGGAGCCAGCCAGTCCCTGCCCTGGGGCTGGATGGAGCCAGCGCCCCCCAGAGGGGACAGGCCCCGGCCCCATTCCCGCCCCTGAGCCAGCCAGGCCCTGCCCTGGGGGGTGTGGGAGCCGCCCCAGAGGACAGGCCCCGCCCCATTCCCGCCCCTGAGCCAGCCAGTCCCTGCCCTGGGGCCGGGGACCCAGAGGGGCCAGGCCCCTGCCCCATTCCCCGCCCCCGCCCCCGAGCCAGCCAGTCCCTGCCCTGGGGCCGGGTGGGAGCCGGTGCCCCCTAGAGGGGCCAGGCCCCTGCCCCACTCCCACCCCCCTGAGCCAGCCAGTCCCTGCCCTGGGGCCGGGTGGGAGCCAGCGCCCCCCAGAGGGGCCAGGCCCCTGCCCCATTCCCCGCCCCCCGGAGCCAGCCAGTCCCTGCCCTGGGGCCGGATGGGAGCCGGTGCCCCCTAGAGGGGACAGGCCCCTGCCCCATTCCCCGCCCCCCTGAGCCAGCCAGGCCCTGCCCTGGGGCGGGGTGGGAGCCGGCGCCCCCCAGAGGGGACAGGCCCCCGCCCCATTCCCGGCCCCCCGGCGCCAGCCAGGCCCTGCCCTGGGGCGGGGTGGGAGCCGGCGCCCCCCAGAGGGGACAGGCCCCTGCCCCATTTCCCGCCCCCCTGAGCCAGCCAGTCCCTGCCCTGGGGCCGGGGGGAGCTGGCGCCCCCTAGAGGGGACAGGTCCCTGCCCCATTCCCAGCCCCCCTGAGCCAGCCAGGCCCCCAGCAGCTCCAATCCACCAAGAACCCCTCACATGGCTCCTTTGCAGCGTGGCCTCCAAACCCTCTTTATTCTGAATTCCTTTTTGGGGTACAGGGGGGTCGGTGTCTCAGGTCCATCTGCTGCCCACGACTCTGGGAGTTGCCAGATGAACCGTCATTCGCCCCTTGCTAACCCCACCATGAGCCTCAGGAGGGCTGCCCCGGTACCCCCCGTTCTGCTGGGAGCAGGGGAGTGCGCCCCGGCGGGACAGAGTCCAACAGAGCCACCACTGGCCGGGGGGTTACATCCTTCTTGTCACCTATGGGGGGAAAAAGAGGGATGCCTAGGGAGTTACTTGGGTTGTTAACAGGCACCCCCAAAATCCACTGTATTCCCATGGTGTCTGCCAACATTGTCCCTGACAGTCTCCCAGTGGGATGTGCTTCCCCAATATATTGGCGGGGAGCCCGGAAATCACCAATCTATTGTGGGGGGTGCTAGGAGCTAGCACCTTGAAGCAGTGAAAGTTTTGGGGTGCATGCAAAGAGCAGAACAGAGGAGTTTCGGGTTCTAGAACGGAGGTGATTTCCAGATGTGGCAGGATATGAGGGACTGTGATTACAGACACCTAGAGGGATTCATTTGCAAAGATGTGGAGCGATTTTGGGGTGCAGAATTGGGAACCCCAGAGATTAGAAGGCATTTTGTGGTGCAGGGAGACAAAAAATCAGGGTACACTAGAGAGGGAAACTCCAGCGAAGATCTGGATGGTGTAGGTCAGTCTGAGGGTTTGGAACAAGGGGCTCCCCCAAATTATGGAAAGATTTGGGGATACAGAATAAATGCAGAACAGGACAGTGGGCCCCAGAAAGATGTTAAAGGATTCTGGGGTACAGCTTCAGTTTTGAGGTGCAGAAGAGGGAGAATCTCTACAAAGAGACCTGGGGGGGGGTAGATCCAGGAAGACCCTTTATGAATATGGAGAATTTTGGAGGTTCGGAAAAGGGGGAATCTCTGCCCATAGATAGGAGAATTTGGGGAGGTCAAAACCAGTGACTTTGGGGGTGCACAAAGGGGCCCCTCACAAGGAGGGATTGGGGGACAAATGGGTGAAAACTGGGGTGCAGGACAAGGTGAAGGCCAAATGGGGGTACAGAACAGCTACATATTGGAAGGGCAGATCAGAGAGTTTTGGGGGTGAGCCGTAGGGAGGTGGAGGAGTTTGGGGTGTGAACTTAGGATCCAGCCAGTGGGGTGCACTCTCTTGATTAGGGGTGACTGCATAAAGGGGTGCCCGGTGGGTGGATTATGGGTGAATTGGGGTGCTGGAAAAGGGGGTACCTACTAAGTGTGCAGGGGAAGTTTGTGGAGTTCAGCATTAGAAATGAACCTCTGGGGAGAATGGGGCAGTTTGCGGTGCTGGTAAAGGCGTGATCCAGTGAGGGAATTCAGGGCCATTTGGGGACATGAACTGGGGACCCCAAGAGTTGGGGGCCCGGGAGGTCGGGGGTACAGGAGTAGAGGGGCAGCCTCCTGGGGACAGAGGAGGGGATTTTAGGGGGCAGAACTGGGGCTCCTTCGAGGGCAGATTGGGAAGTTCCCAGAGGTGGGGCACCCACAGGGACTCCGATGGCTTCCAGGGGGCTGCGTGGGGGCAGGGCAGGGGTCCCACCGGCGAAGAAAGGGGGCGCACTTACCGAGGCCCCCAGGGTCGCCCCCACGCAGAGCCGAGGCGATGTGCCGCCCCACAGAGCGGCAAGCTGCTGGGGGAGAGACGGGGCCCATTGGGGGGTTATCCGGGGGCGCAATGCCCCCCCCGATCCCCACTCGCCAGCACCCCCAGCCGAGAGCCCCCCACGTGCCCCCTGGCTGGGGTCCCCCTCCCCCCTCTGTCCCGGGGCCCCCCACGCACCCCCAATGACCACTCAGACCATGCCGGACCCAGCTGGGCGCTGACGTAAGCGGGATGGAAATAAAGCGGGAGGGGGGAGGGAGAGCAGGGGATTCTGGGAAATGTAGTCTTCAACGCTGCCCCCTGCTAGCCACCCCCACTCCCCCGGACGCCTGGGTTCATAACCCTCCCCATCCCCCCCCCCGAGCCCCTGCATCAAGGGGTGAACTAATGAACACTTAACCCTGCCTCTCCCGGATGCCTGGGTTCGCACCCCTCCCTCACCTTGAATTAGGGGTTACAGAGACCCCCCAAAAACTCCATCTTCCCGGACACCTGGGTTCACACTCCTGAATTAGGGGCACGGTCTCCCCTCCCTTAAGCCCATCTTACCCTGCTCCCCGGGGGGTTCCAGCGCCTGCTTCCCCTCCCCCCTGGTCCTGCACAGCTGGGGTACAATCTACCCCCCAATCCCTGCACCCCAGAACCCACCCTCCCTGTGCCCCCATTCCCACCCTCCCCACCCCTGAATCCCACCCCTCTGCCCCATCCCCCCAACCGCCCCTTCTGCCCCCTCCCCAACTGCACCCCGTCTGCCCCCTCAATCTTGGGGTGCCCCCCGATCTCCCCAGCTGCGACCCAGCCCCCCCCCCCCCCCCGCTCCATGCCGGGGT
This sequence comes from Mauremys reevesii, assembly GCF_016161935.1. Classification (NCBI taxonomy): domain Eukaryota; kingdom Metazoa; phylum Chordata; order Testudines; family Geoemydidae; genus Mauremys; species Mauremys reevesii. The sequence continues at coordinate 223,819 of NW_024100715.1, forward strand.
CAGCCCGACAGCCAGCGTGTTCGGCCAACCCCGGCACCCAGGGATGGGGATTTGGGCTGAGTGCCGCCCCCCCCAGCTGCGCCCCTAGACCCCCCCAATCGTGTGCTGCTTGTTAACATGCTGATGGAGCAGGGGCTCCCATCCCCCCCTTTCCTTGTGGGGGGCAGGGGGGGCTGGGCCTGGCCCCTCCCCACACGGCTCGGCCTGGCTAATGGAGGCAGGCTGCGGCCTAGCGGGGCCGCCCCCAGGAAGTGATGCAAAGACAAGGGGGGGGAGCGGGGGGAGGCCGGAGGAGCGGGGCCAGAGCAGCTGGATCCCCCCCAGTCTGAGCCCCCTGCCTGGGGTGAGGGGCGGCCAAGGGGGCGCAGCTGAGGGGGAGGAGCAAGAGAGCAGGGCAGAGACAGACAGCACAGCCCAAGCGGGGAGGGAGCCAGGACTCCTGGGTTCTCTGTGTGGGGGCTGGGAGCCAGGACTCCTGGGTTCTTTTTGGGGGGGATCTACTGGGTTCTCTGTGTGGGGGCTGGGAGCCCGGACTTCTGGGTTTTCTGGAGGGGAGGGGCTGGGAACCCGGATGCCTCGGTTCTCGGGGGGGGGGGGTGTCTAGCAGATTAGGGGAGGGGTCTGGGAGCCAGGATGCCTGGGTTTTCTTGGGCGGGGGCTTGGAGCCAGGACGCCTGGGTTCTTGGTGGGGGGGTGTCTAGTGGTTTCGGGGGGGGGGGCTAGGAACCAGGACTCCTGAGTTCTGTGGGGAAGGTCTAGCAGATTGGGGGGGGGAGCTGGGAGCCAGGACTCGTGGGTTCTTTCTGACCCGTTCCCCTTGCCCTCTGGTTCACAGGAGCTGCCCGTCCCCGAACCCCCCAGCCCCACCTGGCTTCACCTCTTGGGGGTGCCGCGCCAGAGCCCCGCACTGCCCGCTTGGCCGAGGGCCGATGGAGGCAGCAGCGGAGGGCGGCGGAGCGGCCAGTGGGCTGAGCGGTGCCAGCAGAGGCGCTGACCCCCAGGGCGCGGGGCCAGAAGAGGACCAGAGAGAGAACCTGGAGGCGCCCAAGCAGCCGGCGGACGCCTGGGTGGCACCGGACGGCGCCTTCGCCAAGCGGATCCTGCAGCCGGGCGCGGGGCTGGACAAGCCGACGCTGGGCGCCCTGTGCCAGCTCTTCCTGGAGGCGCCGCCAGGGGCGCCCCTGGGGTACCCCACCGACCGCTGGGCCCAGCTGGAGCTGGGGGAGGGGGACGGCGCCTGGGACGGCCTGGTGGACGCCTGCCTGGAGACCATGGTGCCAGGGGAGCGGGCCGAGCTGTGGGCCCCGGGCGGGGCCGTCCTGGGGCTGCACCTGGCCTCCTTCGTCCCGGCCCCGGAGCCCTGGCAGCTGGAGCCGGCGGAGAAGTGGGCGCTGGCCCTGCGGCACAAGGAGCGCGGCTCGGAGCGCTACCGGGCCGGTGAGGTGGGGGCGGCCGCCCGGCGCTACGCCCGGGCACTGCAGCTGGCCATCGCCGCCGGCCCGGCCCCCCCGGCCCCAGAGCACACCCGCCTGCGGGCCGACCTGCACGCCAACCTGGCCGCCTGCCAGCTGCGGCTCGCCCAGCCGGCCCACGCCGCCCGCAACTGCACCAAGGCGCTGGCGCTGCGGCCCCAACACGCCAAGGCCCGGTACCGCCGCGGCCTGGCCCGCGCCACCATGAACGACCTGGAGGGGGCGGCCGAGGACTTCCGGGGGGTGCTGGCGGCCGAGCCGGGGAACACGGCCGCCCGCAGGGAGCTGGACAGGGTGGGGCAGCGGGCGCGGGAGCGGGACGCCCGCCTGCCCGGGCCATGGGCAAGCTGTTCTCCTGAGCGTGCGTGTGCGGTGGGGCAGGGGCCTGGCCCCTCTGGGGGGCGCCGGCTCCCCCTGGCCCCAGGGCGGGGACTGGCTGGCTCAGGGGGCGGGGAATGGGGCAGGGGCCTGTCCCCCTAGGGGGCGCCAGCTCCCCCAGGCCCCAGGGCGGGACTGGCTGGCTCGGGGGGGTGGGGAATGGGACACGGGGCCTGTCCCCTCTAGGGGGCGCTGTCTCTGATCTGACCCCAGGGTGGGGAACTGGCTGGCTCAGGGGGGCAGGGAATGGAGCAGGGGCCTGTCCCCTCTGGGGGGCGCCGGCTCCCACCCGGCCCCAGGGCGGGGACTGGCTGGCTCTGCGGGGCAGGAATGGCGTCTAGGGCCCCAATAATTCATCAGTTTCAATAATAAAATTTATATCTTAAAATACAAAGAAACCTTTTGTTGTTGAAACAAGAAAATCATGAACATAAGAAAGGCCGTACCGGGTCAGACCAAAGGTCCATCCTGCCCAGTATCTGTCTACCGACAGTGGCCAATGCCAGGTGCCCCAGAGGGAGTGAACCTAACAGGCAATGATCAAGTGATCTCTCTCCTGCCATCCATCTCCATCCTCTGACGAACAGAGGCTAGGGACACCATTCTTACCCATCCTGGCTAATAGCCATTTATGGACTTAGCCACCATGAATTTATCCAGTCTCCTTTTAAACATTGTTATAGTCCAGCCTTCACAACCTCCTCAGGCAGGGAGTTCCACAAGTTGACTGTGTGCTGCGTGAAGAAGAACTTCCTTTGATTTGTTTTAAACCTGCTGCCTATTAATTTCATTTGGTGACCCCTAGTTCTTGTATTATGGGAATAAGTAAATAACTTTTCCTTATCCACTTTCTCAACATCACTCATGATTTTATAGACCTCTATCATGTCCCCCCTTAGTCTCCTCTTTTCCAAACTGAAGAGTCCTAGCCTCTTTAATCTTTCCTCATATGGGACCCTCTCTAAACCCCTAATCATTTTAGTTGCTCTTTTCTGAACCTTTTCTAGTGCTAGAATATCTTTTTTGAGGTGAGGAGACCACATCTGTACACAGTATTCGAGATGTGGGCGTACCATGGATTTATATAAGGGCAATAATATATTCTCAGTCTTATTCTCTATCCCCTTTTTAATGATTCCTAACATCCTGTTTGCTTTTTTGACCGCCTCTGCACACTGCGTGGACATCTTCAGAGAACTATCCACGATAACGCCAAGATCTCTTTCCTGACTCGTTGTAGCTAAATTAGCCCCCATCATGAAGTTGGGAGCAGGTCAAAGGTCGTGGTCTGGACGTTCCGATTGGCCACTGGTTGACAGAGTTCAAAGGTCAGCCTCCAGCTGCCTGGATGGTGGGGTGTACTGGGGTCGGGGCAGCGCACTGGGGTCAGAGGTCACTGGGGGTTGAGGTCATCGACCAGAGGTGAGAGGTCACAGCCATTAGCTGGGCTGACAGGTGTCGGCCAAGCCCATTAGCCGAGATGCTGCTTGCAGGGTTAGGGTCAGAGGTCAAAGGTCACCCATAGCAACATTGGTCTGTACCATTTGCTTGCACCCAGGTCAAAGGCCTGAGGCCTCAGGTGCCATTTCAGGTCAGAGGTGTTGGCCAAACCCCGACAGGGCTGGGTCAAAGGTCATGGGTGGACGGAACCAAAGAAAGGTGGCACGTGTAGGGTCAAAGGTCACAGGAAGTGGCCAGCCTCATTGGTCGTGCTCTGAGGAGGGAGCCAGTCAAGCTGTCAGGTCGAAGGTCAGAGGTCACGGACACTGGCTGACACTCCAACTTCAGCTCCTTGGGAAGGTCACACGCACTGGTAGTGTGGCCGGGTCAGAGGTCAGAGGTCATGGAGGGACGCTGGCAGGCGGCAGGGCTCCCTAGGCAGCCCCCAGCCGCTGCTCCGGTTAACGGGGCCTGTCCCGGGGGAGGGGCCCACATGGGCCAGGCGGCGGGAGGTGCAGCAGCCCCCAAATCCACCTCGGAGCCCTCCCCCCACGCCTGGGAGAGCCAGGAGTCACGAGCGCCCCTCACTCCCGACTCGCAGCCCCTGCCAGCCCAGCCCTGCCGGTGCCCCTCACTCCCGACTCGCAGCCCCCTGCCAGCCCAGCCCTGCCGGTGCCCCTCACTCCCGACCCGCAGCCCCTGCCAGCCCAGCCCTGCCCCCCCAGCTCTGCCGGTGCCCCTCACTCCCGACCCGCAGCCCCTGTCAGCCCAGCCCTGCCCCCCCAGCCCTGCCAGTGCCCCTCACTCCCGACCCGCAGCCCCTGCCAGCCCAGCCCTGCCGGGGCCCCGCACTCCCTACCCGCAGCCCCTGCCAGCCCAGCCCTGCCCCCGCAGCTCTGCCGGTGCCCCTCACTCCCGACCCGCAGCCCCTGTCAGCCCAGCCCTGCCCCAGCCCTTCCAGTGCCTCTCACTCCCGACCCACAGCCCCTGCCAGCCCTGCCCTGCCCCCCCAGCTCTGCCGGTGCCCCTCACTCCCGACTCGCAGCCCCCTGCCAGCCCAGCCCTGCCAGTGCCCCTCACTCCCGACCCGCCGCCCCGGCCAGCCCCGCCCGGCCCCAGCTCTGCCGGTGCCTCACTCCCGACCCGCAGCCCCTGTCAGCCCAGCCCTGACCCCCCAGCCCTGCCAGTGCCCCTCACTCCCGACCCGCAGCCCCTGCTAGCCCAGCCCTGCCCCCAGCTCTGCCGGTGCCCCTCACTCCCGACCCGCAGCCCCTGTCAGCCCCGCCCTGCCCCCCCAGCCCTGCCAGTGCCCCTCACTCCCGACCCACAGCCCCTGCCAGCCCAGCCCTGCCCCCCCAGCCCGGCCCGTGCCCCTCACTCCCGACCCGCAGCCCCTGTCAGCCCAGCCCTGCCCCCCCAGCCCTGCTGGTGCCTCTCACTCCCGACCCGCAGCCCCTGCCCGTCCAACCCTGCCGGTGCCCCTCACTCCCGACCCGCAGCCCCTGCTAGCCTGGCCCTGCCCCCCCCAGCTCTGTTTGTCTGTGACAAGTCCCCACCCCCCAGCTGCCTCCCCCTCCCTGGCCCTACATGCCTGGAGTCATCACATGGTCCCTCCATCCTTCCGTAGCCAGGCAACCGTCTCTGTGGATACATCAAAGCTCCAGGATGCTGGGGGTGGCGGGGGGGGGCTACAGGGACACAGAGAAGGGAGCTGAGGGAGGGGGAGGGGGGCTCAGGATGGGGGCAGGGATTTGGGGGGCTGGAGGAGGTATCCGGGAGCCAGGGAGGGAAAGTTTGGGTGGGGGGAGCTGGGGCAGATGGAGCCGCACAGGGAGGCTGCTCAGGGAGTGGGGCCAATGGGGCTGGGGGAGGGATATCGGGCAGGAAGGGAGGCGGGATGGAGAACAGGGGGGCAGCACTATGGGCTTTGATATTTCCTTCTGTCGCCTGTGATGGGAGTGTAACCCCCGCTGTCCCCTCCCCCAGCCCCAGATGGGAGTCGGTGCCCCCCAGAGGGGACATGCCCCCGCCCCCATCCCACCCCTGAGCCAGCCAGTCCCTGCCCTGGGGCCGGTGCCCCACCCTCCCCACCCCGCCCCGGTTCCCGTGCAGCCAGCCAGAGCCAGGGAGGACTCTGGTGTCATTATCAATAGAGATTTATTAACCCCGGGTGACTTGCAAACAGGAACGTCGCCATGCGACGGGGAGAGGAATCGGGGGGCCGGATCGCACAGGGCCCAGGGCCATGTAGGGGGGCTATGAGGGACCATACAGCACGGCACCCCCCCAGCTCTGCCGGTGCCCCCCCGCTAGCCCAGCGCACCTGTCCTGTTCTGGGGTCACTGCAAGGGCTCCCCAGAGGTCTAGGCTTTGGGGCAGCGTGCTGGGTGGGGGAGACTGATCATGAACAGTGTCTCCCCCACCCCAGTGGTTCTGCCCCCAGACTTCAAACACCCTGAACCCCAGAAATGCAGCATTGGACCCTCCCTGCCCCCACCGTCCCCCGAAGCAGGAATCCCCCACAGGGGGACGGAGGTAGCCTCCCAGTGGGGCAGCATCACTCACTTGGGGGAGTGGGAAAAGAGGGGTCTCATTGTGGGGGGGGCTGTGTCACAGATTTGGGGGGCTCATGCTGGGGGGGTCACACCTTGGCAAGGGGGTTGTTTCATTGCTATGTACAGCTGGGGGCTCTGTGATATATTGGGGTTTGCACCCCCCCTCCAATCTGGAGCACAATGTTTATGGGGGAGGGGCTAAAAGGGGTGGGGCTGTGGGGAAAGGCCAGAGGGAAGAAAGAGGGCGGAGCCTGTTCTGAAGAAGGCGGAGCCAACTGGGGCTTTGGGGGAGCAATGAAGGCATGAAGCTATTGGGGGGAGGCGGGGGCGGAGCCTGATATGGAGGGGCGTGGTCTGATGGGGAAGCTCAGGAATATATTTAGGGCAAGACAGGGGGCGTGGCCTGAGCCAATGGGCGTGGCCTAGTGATGTGGGCGTGGCGTCAGACCCAGGATTGGGGGGGATGCTGTGCCTGCAAAGCATTATGGGTAGCATTCCATTGGAGGGGGTGAGGCCAGGGGGCGGAGCTTGTTCCTAGGGGCCAGAGGCCGAGGGGGGAAATGACAGTTGCAAAGGACTATGGGAATTGCTCAGTTGGGGGGGCTGTGGGGCTGCTGGGGGGGTGGAGCCAACGATGCCAGCGGGGAGGGATGGGGGCAATGGTTACAGAGGATCATGGGAAAGGTTCTGCTGGGCGGGGGGGGGGGGTGTTGTCATGGATACAGGGGTGACCGAGGGGTTTTGCAGGGGCGGAGCCAGGAGAGGGTGGGGCTGCAAAGGCTTCTGGGTATCCCGGAGGGTGGTGGCTGCAGGGGATTGTGGGTGTCGCTGGCTAGAGCAGGGCTTGCAAAGCCTCATGGGTAGCCTGAGGGACTGTGGGTCTGGTGGGCGAGGGCTGCAGGGGATTGTGGGTAATGGCATCTGCAGGGGATTATCAGGCCGGTTGGCAGGTGAGGCTGGCAGTGGGTGGGGCCTGGCTGGCAGGCAGGACAGGTGGTGGGCGGGGTCTGGGCGCTGGGCAGGGCCCGGTTACTAGGCAGGACAGGTGGTGGGCGGGGCCCGGTTACTAGGCAGGACAGAGGGTGGGCGGGGTCTGGTCGCTGGTCAGGGCCCGGTTACTAGGCAGGGCAGGTGGTGGGCGGGGCCCGGTTGCTACGCAGGACAGATAGTGGGCGGGGTATGGTCGCTGGGCAGGGCCCGGTTACTAGGCAGGGGCGGGGCCAGCGGGGACTGGGGCAGGGCTAGGGGTTGCAGTCGTTGCCATGGTGCTGGGCAGGCCCAGTTGGCAGATGGTGGGCGGGGCCCGGTTACTAGGCAGGGCAGGCGGTGGGTGGGGCTGGGGGCGTGGTTAGGGGTCCCAGTTGTTCTGGTGCTGGATGGGCCTGATTGACAGGCTGGGGGCAGGGATAGGGATCCCAGTTGTTCTGGTGCTGGGCGGGCCCTGTTGGCAGGCGGTGGGCGGGGCGGGGGGCGGTGTTAGGGATCCCAGTTGTTGTGGTGCTGGGCAGGCCCGGTTGGCAGGCGGTGGGCGGGGCCCGGTTGCTAGGCAGGGCAGGTGGTGGGCGGGGCTAGAGGTCCCGGTCGTTGTCGTGGTGCTGGGCAGGCCCGGTTGGCAGGCGGTGGGCGGGGCCCAGTTGCTAGGCAGGGCAGGTGGTGGGCAGGGCCGGGGGCGGGGCTAAGGGTCCCAGTCGTTGTCGTGGTGCTGGGCGGGCCCGGTTGGCAGGCGGTGGGCGGGGCCTGGTTGCTAGGCAGGGCAGGTGGTGGGCGGGGCTGGGGGCGGGGATAGGGGTCCCAGTTGTTCTGGTGCTGGATGGGCCCGATGGGCAGGCGGTGGGCGGGGCGGGGGGCGGGGTTAGGGATCCCAGTTGTTCTGGTGCTGGGCGGGCCCGGTTGGCAGGCGGTGGGCGGGGCCCGGTTGCTAGGCAGGGCAGGTGGTGGGCGGGGCCCGGTTGCTAGGCAGGATAGGCAGGGGGCAGGGGCGGGGCTAGGGGTCCCAGTCGTTGTCGTGGTGCTGGGCGGGCCCGGTTGGCAGGCGGTGGGCGGGGCCCGGTTGCTGGGCAGGGTAGGCAGGGGGCGGGGCTAGGGGTCCCAGTCGTTGTCGTGGTGCTGGGCGGGCCCGGTTGGCAGGCGGTGGGCGGGGCCCGGTTGCTAGGCAGGGCAGGCAGTGGGCGGGGCTAGGGGTCCCAGTCGTTGTCGTGGTGCTGGGCGGGCCCGGTTGGCAGGCGGTGGGCGGGGCCCGGTTGCTAGGCAGGGCAGGCGGTGGGCGGGGCGGGGGCGGGGCTAGGGGTCCCAGTCGTTGTCGTGGTGCTGGGCGGCGATGATGATGACGACGGTGAGGATGGTGCAGAGCACCATGGCGGCGATGCCCACGGCCAGGCTGATGAAGGAGAAGTTCCGGGCCTCGCGCGACGCGATCTCGGCCGACCCACACCCCACACCCCGTCACCCCACGCCCCATTCCCCACCTCCCCATGCCCCATCACCCCACGCCCCATTCCCCGCCTCCCCATCGCCCCTGCCCCATTCCCCCTTCTCCCCTACCCCGGCACCCCACGCCCCATTCCCCGCTCCCCGTCTCCCCTGCCCCTGGCACCCCACGCCCCAATCCCCGCCTCCCCATCGCCCCTGCCCCATCACCCCACGCCCCCATTCCCGCCCTCCCCATCGCTCCTGCCCCCATCACCCCCACGCCCCATTCCGTCCTTCTCCCCTACCCCGTCACCCCCACGCCCCATTCCCCGCCCTCCCATCACCCCTGCCCCTCGTCAGCCCCACACCTCCATTCCCCGCCTCCCTACCCCGTCACCCCCACGTCCCCATTCTCCCGCCTCCCCATCGCCCCTGCCCCGTCACCCCACGCCCCAATCCCCACCCTCCCCATCGCCCCTGCCCCATTCCCCCGCCCCATTCCCCGCCCTCCCCATCGCCCCTGCCCCCATCAGCCCCTGCCCCATTCCCCGCCCTCCCCATCGCCCCTGCCCCATCACCCCCACGCCCCATTCCCCACCCTCCCCATCGCCCTGCCCCATCAGCCCCCGCCCCATTCCCGCCCTCCCCATCGCCCCTGCCCCCATCACCCCACACCCCCATTCCCCGCCCTCCCCATCGCCCCCTGCCCCATCACCCCACACCCCATTCCCGCCTCCCCATCGCCCCTGCCCCATCACCCCCACACCCCATTCCCCGCCTTCCCCATCGCCCCTGCCCCATCACCCCACGCCCCAATCCCCGTCCTCCCCATCGCCCCTGCCCCATCACCCCACGCCCCCATTCCCCACCCTCCCCATCGCCCCTGCCCCATCACCCCTCGCCCCCATTCCCCCGCCCTGCCACATATCCCAGCCCCTCTGCTGCACACCAAACCAGCCCCTCGCCCCCATCTCCCACTCCCCACATGCCCCCAGCCCCTCACTGCTGCCCGCCCCCCCGCCGACCTGCACGGCTTTGATGATGGCGATGATGCCCGTGGGCCAGAAGCAGCAGATGGTGGTGAGCACCGCGATGGGCAGGTAGTCGTGGGGCGGCCGGCGCGGCTCCAGGATGGCGATTCCTGGGGGCATCTGCGGGGGGGAGACCCCCGGGGGAGGGTTGCCGGGGGGGTACGGCTGGGGGGGGTGGAGAGAGAGAGAGTTAAACAGGAATCCACAGCCAGGTGGGAAGCCACACCCACTTGAGTGAAGCCCCGCCCCCAGCAGCTGGGGAAGCCCCACTCCGGGGAAGCTCCGCCCCCAGCAGCAGGGGGAAGCCCCACTCCAGGGAAGCCTCGCCCCCAGCAGCAGGGGGAAGCCCCACTCCGGGGAAGCCCCGCCCCCAGCAGCAGGGGGAAGCCCCACTCCAGGGAAGCCTCGCCCCCAGCAGCAGGGGGAAGCCCCACTCCGGGGAAGCCCCGCCCCCAGCAGCAGGGGGAAGCCCCGCCCCCAGCAGCAGGGGGAAGCCCCACTGGGAAGCCCGCCCCAGCAGCAGGGGAAGCCCCACTGGGAAGCCCCGCCCCAGCAGCAGGGGAAGCCCTGCCCCAGCAACAGGGGGAAGCCCCACTCCAGGGAAGCCCCGCCCCCCCCCGCAGAGGGCAGCCCCACTCCGGGGAAGCCCCGCCCCCAGCAGCAGGGGGAAGCCCCGCCCCCAGCAGCAGGGGGAAGCCCCACTCCGGGGAAGCCCCGCCCCCAGCAGCAGAGGGAAGCCCCACTCCGGGGAAGCCCCGCCCCCAGCAGCAGAGGGAAGCCCCACTGGGAAGCCCTGCCCCAGCAGCAGGGGAAGCCCCACTCCAGCAGCAGGGGAAGCCCCAGCAGCACAGGAAGCCCGCCCCACCAGCAGAGGAAGCCCCACTCCAGGAAGCCCGCCCCCAGCAGCAGGGGGAAGCCCCACTCCGGGGAAGCCCCGCCCCCAGCAGGAGAGGGAAGCCCCACTCCGGGGAAGCCCCGCCCCAGCAGCAGGGGGAAGCCCCACCGGGAAGCCCTGCCCCAGCAGGAGAGGAAGCCCGCCCCAGCAACAGGGGAAGCCCCACCAGGAAGCCCCGCCCCCAGCAGAGGAAGCCCCACTCCAGGAAGCCCGCCCCAGCAGCAGAGGGAAGCCCTGCCCCAGCAGCAGGAAGCCCCGCCCCCAGCAGCAGAGGGAAGCCCCACTCCAGGGAAGCCCCGCCCCCAGCAGGAGAGGGAAGCCCCACTCCAGGGAAGCCCCGCCCCCAGCAGCAGGGGGAAGCCCCACTCTGGGGAAGCCCCGCCCCTCCCCCGGGACTCCCCCACTCACCGTGCCTACGGGGTACACCGGGACGTAGGCTGTGCAGGGCTGCAGCTGCACAGGGTAGCCGGGGTGCATGTACCCCCCGATGGGCAGCGTCCCCATGGGCGGGTGCGTCTGGACCATGTACCCTTGGGGGGGGGCGTTGAACTGGGTCTCCTGCATGTAGGGGTCGGGGGGCAGGCGCGGCAGGGTGGCTGAGTCGTGGTGGGGGCCGGGCAGGGTGGCCGCGGTGGGGGGCGGCCGGGGCAGGGTGGCGGCCCACCAGAGGCGGGGCAGGGTGGCAGTGCCAGAGTGGGGGGGCAGGTGCGGTGGGTCACTGTAGCCGGGGATGAGGGGGGCATTATTGGGGGCGTCGGGTGGGGGAGGGGGTGGCTGCAGTGGGGCATTGTAGGGAGGGGGGGAGGTGTGGGGCCCAGAGTCCGGTAAGCCTGGGAAAGAAAGGGGGTAAGGTTAGAGACCCCCCTATATACACAGCGGCCACATATACATACACAGACAGTGCCCCCTATATGCACAGCACCCCTGTATACACACCCAGCGTGCCCCCTATATGCACAGCACCCTCCTATGCACAGCACCCCTGTATACACACCCAGCGTGCCCTCTGTTTCCATGGCACCCCATATACACACACCGAGGGCCCCCTCTATGCACAGCACCCCTATATACACACACCGAGGGACCCCTCGTCCTGGGGGGCTCGGGGGCGCCCACCCCAGAATGGGGGGCGCCGGTTCCCGGGGGTTCTCTCTCGTAAGCACCGATCCGGCACCACTCTCGGTTTTTAGGTCACCTTCCTCGGTCGCTCGGTGTATTTATAGAGGGAGACGGAGGAGACACAGAGCCTGGGGGCCGGGGGGAGCAAACAGCGAGAGATGGAGAGAACCAGGATGTGTGTGCGGGGGGAGATGGATGGATGACACCCCCCCACACACACACACACACAACGCTCTGCGGGTGCCCCTCAATCCCACCCCACAGTCCCCTGCTATCCCAGCCCCGGGCTCCCCCACGGCCCCTGCCCCCAGCCCCGGCTAATGGGGCACGGCTCGGGGGTGTCACGGGTCGGGTACCAATCACTGGGCCGGGGCTATGACGGAAGGCTGGAGTGGGCCGACGTGGAGCGGGGGCAGCGTTAGGGGTTACAGCTACACGGCAAAAATCAGCGAGGCTCAGAGCCCGGGTCTAGCTTGTGCTACAGCGCTGCAAACGGCTGTGTAGGTGTTTGGGGCTGGGAGACCCCCCACCCCGCCAAGCTGAACTCCAATGTCTGCACAGCGCTTTGAGTGCTCCTGGGGCAGCGTTTCACAACGCTGAAAGCCAGGAGGAGCCAAAGCAGGCGGCAGGAAGAATTTCATCAGAAAACCATTAATGTTCACTAGGAATTGTTTGCTAGAGGCCCAAACAGCCACAATTGGGAAAGGAGGCCGAACTGGTTAAAAAAAATAACCTGGCTTAGAGGGGAAGTGTAGGCAGCTGTGTAAAATAAAACGAGAGGAACTAGGAATTGTAGAAAATTGATAAGGGAAGCAAAAGGACACAAGGTGAAATCTTTGGCTGCAGAGTTAAGGACAACAAGGAGTATTTTAACTATATTAGCACTACAGAGAATCCTGACCATGCTATTTGTCCATTGCTGAATGGAAATGGTAGAATTATTGATAATAGTGCAGATGAGGCAGACGGGTTCAATAAATATTTCTGTTCTCTATTTGACAAAAAAGCCAAATGATGTGGTCGTCTCAGATGATCATGGTGAAGAATCACTTTCTATTCCACTAGTATTCGGGACGATGTTAAACAGCAGCTGCTAAAGTCAGACATTTTTAAATCAGTGGGTCTAGATAACTTTCTTCCAAGAAGTTTAAAGGAGCTGGCCGAGGAGATTGCTGGATCGTTAATGCTGGTGTCCAACATGTCTGGGGACATTCGGGAAGTTCCAGAAGATTTGAAGAATGTTAATGTTGTGCCAATATTTAACAAGGGTCAATGGGTGACCTGAGTAATTACAGACCCGTCACCTGACCCTGATCCCAGGCAGGAGAATGAAAGGTAGGATATGGGGACTGCCGTGATACAGCATTAAACTAGCGTAATATAGTCATGCCCCTGCGCAGGGGTTATGGGGCGCAGAGCTTCTCACACTGACGATATCTTTTCCTGATGAGGTTATAAATCTGGTTGATAGAGGTAATAGTTCGTCTTGGAAGGATCCTGTTTCTACTGGTAAATGGCGATTTCACCACACCCACAAACCGATGAACAGATATTTCCACTGATCATAACCACAATGTGCAGACAGCCAGAGTAAGAAGAAAATGCAGCTTGAGAACTGAGTCGAGTTTGCTTTAGGAACATCGACTGTGGAGATTCTGCCATGATGTTGGCGATTTCGGTTTTAATGGTTATAAATCATAGAATCAGAGACCTTGTCCTGTCCTCAGAGATTGAGAACAATTTACCTCCCGCCTCCTTGTAACAAAGCTTGAACTTTTTGGATCGTAACCTTTACGCTCGTTAAATCATTACTGTCTGGCCGCCCTGATCATTACCTGCAACTGCGAACACTGACATCGATAAACATTACAAAGTGCGTCAATCCCATCGCGTCGCACAAATGGGAATATAAAATTTGACGGAAATATTTTTAAAATTAAACCCCACCGTGGGTATTATCAAAAAGCAAAACTCGCCGTGTGCCCAGCCTACTCCTAGTGCTGCTGTGCGACACGCGGCCGGCCGTGAGGCGTCCGTCCGCCTTGGTCCCGCACGACACGGTGCAGTTCAACCCGGATAACACCGGGGCCAACCATGCTCGGGGGGAGAAACAGAAAGTCAGTGACAACAGGGCACAGCCTGCGGCTTTGCCAAGGTTCCCCAGAAGTGCTGCGGAGCTGGGAAGACACCGGCCAGCACCGCCTGGCCTCACTCGTGGTGCGGGACACCCGCGAGGTGGCGGAAGCCAAGGTGAAGAGCCAGCCGTGGTCAGCAGCCAGCTCTCAGCAGCGTCACGAGCCTCCCGCCCGGGGCCGAACAGCGGTGGCGCGGCGCTCCGGCAGATTTCCGCCCAAAGCGAAGCACCGCTGAGCAGCGCTGGCCCTCGCGGCGCGCCGAGAATGGATTCCAGGAGAAGGTGAAACCGGGGCTCTCTTGGGACGTGGCAGCAGCCGGCCCAGCGCTCGGCTGACAGGATATCACGGGTTCTTCCTCGAAGACGGGTTCTCATCGTGGCAGCCGAGCTGATGCTCCGTGTCGATGTTTCCAGGTGGCTCTGGGCCACCCCGAGCACCTGGAGATTCCAGCAAACCAGAGTCTGCCAAGGCTGGCACCACGTCCACGCATCCACCCCAGCCGCCCCCGGGGGCTCCCACTCCAAGGCCCTGGCGCCAGCGGCACACGGTCAGCTGGGCGCGGTTCTCTGGGCCAAGGCCGCCCGTGCCTGCGGCACCCAGCACAGCCCCTGTGCATCCGGCCGACGCGCGTCACGCTGCACACGGCAGCCCATCGCGGGGCTCAAGACCATTTTACATTCCCGCCCCCCCCTAATGTTGCCTTGCCCACGCGTCACCGTTAGCTGGCTAGATACCGGCTCAAAATGTCCCTGCAAACGGGGACGCCCCCCCAGCCGGGGGGGTCCAGCGGGTCCCGCAAGGATCCGTTCTTGGCCCTCCGCGAATTCAGGTTTTTCTCAACGACTTGGGAGAAAACACAAAACCGCGATGGATAAAACGGGCCGAGGACACGACCCCGGCGAGCGGAACCAGCGAAGGGGCAGGGCCCGGATCCCGAGGGGCCGGTGGGGCGCAGGGTGGCTGCGCCGGAGCCAACAGTGGTGGTGTGGCTCCGGCGCCGGGGGAGCGTCTCCGTCCAGGAGCAGCGTGTGGCGGGCGTAGGGCCGGCGAACCCGTCAGTCAGCCGGGGCGGCGCTGGGCGAGGGGCGAACGCCGTCCTGGGATGCGGCCGGGGGGGGGATTTTCCCCCGGCTGGAGCCTGGCTCCGTCCCGGTGCCTGTGATTCGAGGGGGACGTGGGGCACTCGGGGAGGAGCCCCCGGGACGATGGAAGGGTAGAAAACCGGCCTCCGCACGAGCCCCCCCAGGAGCTCGGTCCAGGAGCTGAGCAGGCCGGCGAGGGGGGGGCGTGTCCCCGGCTGGAGGCACCGACCCGGGGAACCAAACACCCCCCCGGGGGGCTCAGGCCGGCAGGGGATCGAACCCCAGCCTGGCCGGGAGCCGGAGCCGGAAGCCGGCCTGGGAACAAGGCGTCAGCTTGTGCCGGGAGGGGAATGACCCCCCCTCACCTGTTCTCCCATCATCCCCTGGTCCGCCCGCCCCCTCCCTGCTCCCCCACCTGTTCTCCCATCATCCCCTGCTCCACCCGCCCCATCCCTGCTCCCCCACCTGTTCTCCCATCATCCCCTGCTCCGCCGGCCCCATCCCTGCTCCCCCACCTGTTCTCCCATCATCCCCTGCGCCGCCCGCCCCAACCCGGGTCCCCCACCTGTTCTCCCATCATCCCCTGCTCCGCCGCCCCATCCCTGCTCCCCACCTGTTCTCCCATCATCCCCTGCTCCGCCCACCCCATCTCTGCTCCCCACCTGTTCCACCATCATCCCCTGCTCCGCCCGCCCCATCCCTGCTCCCCCCCCGGTTCTCCCATCATCCCCTGCTCCGCCCGCCCCATCCCTGCTCCCCCACCTGTTCTCCCATCATCCCCGGCTCCGCCTGCCCCATCCCTGCTCCCCCACCTGTTCTCCCATCATCCCCTGCTCCGCCCGCCCCATCCCTGCTCCCCCACCTGTTCTCCCATCATCCCCTGCTCCGCCCCATCCCTGCTCCCCCACCTGTTCTCCCATCATCCCCTGCTCCGCCCGCCCCATCCCTGCTCCCCCACCTGTTCTCCCATCATCCCCTGCTCCGCCCGCCCCATCCCTGCTCCCCCACCTGTTCTCCCATCATCCCCTGCTCCGCCCGCCCCATCTCTGCTCCCCACCTGTTCTCCCATCATCCCCTGCTCTGCCCGCCCCATCCCTGCTCCCCATCTGTTCTGCCATCATCCCGTTCCCCACACCTCTGCCCCATATACCCACACACAAACCCACCCCACATGCCCCACTCCCCCATTCCCACTCGCCCCATCTCCATCCTGATCTGCCCCCACACCTCCATCCTCCCCTACACATGCCCCCACCCATTCCTCAATCACCATCCCCACTCACCCCACCCCTTCATGCCCCCACCTATCCCCATTCCCAATCCCTCCTACCCCTGCCCTCCATTCCCGCCACCATGACCCCGTCCTACTCCCCAAATCCATTCCTGCCCCATTCCTCTGCCCCCACACCCCATTCCTGCTGCCCTCCCGCCTGCCCTCCCCACCCCACAGCCCATTCCTGCTGCACCTCACCCGCCCCATGACCCCATCCCTACTCCCCAAATCCATTCCTGCCCCATTCCTCTGCCCCCACACCCCATTCCTGCTGCCCTCCCGCCTGCCCTCCTCACCCCACACCCCATTCCTGCTGCACCTCACCCGCCTCCATGACCCCATCCCTACTCCCCAAATCCATTCCTGCCCCATTCCTCTGCCCCCACAACCCATTCCTGCTGCCCTCCCACCTGCCCCCTCCCACCCCATTCCTGCTCCCCACACACCCCTGCCCCCTCCTCACTCCCCCACACCCCCTTCCTGCTGCACCCTCACCTGCCCCCATGACCCCATCCCCACTCCCAAATCCATTCCTGCCCTTCCTCTCCCCACACCCCATTCCTGCTGCACCCTCCCCTGCCCCCCATGACCCCATCCCCACTCCCCCAAATCCATTCCTGCCCCGTCCCTCTCCCCCCCACACCCCATTCCTGCTGCACCTTCACCTGCCCCCCATCCCCACTCCCCCAAATCCAGTCCTGCCCCCTTCCCTCCCCCACAATCCATTCCTGCTGCACCCTCACCCGCCCCCATGACCCCATCCCCACTCCCCAAATCCATTCCTGCCCCATTCCTCTGCCCCCACACCCCATTCCTGCTGCCCTCCCACCTGCCCCCTCCCCACCCCATTCCTGCTCCCCACACACCCCTGCCCCCTCCTCACTCCCCCACACCCCAGTCCTGCTGCACCCTCACCCGCCCCCCATCCCCACTCCCCCAAATCCATTCCTGCCCCCCAGCCCCGCACCTGTTTTCTCGGAGCTCATCTTGCGGGGGTGGCTCCGCTCGTCTCTTCTCCTGCGAAGCAGCCGGGCTGGGGGTGGGGGGGAGGAACTAGCGGCAGCGGCTACCGCGTCACCGCCCCCCCCCGAACCGAGCTGGGACCCGGAGCCCCCCCCCGCCCCCAGCGCCTGAGCTGCCGAGACAGGGACCCGCCAGCCAGAGGGATGGAGCAGGAACAATCGCCCCCCAGTGCCCCTCAATCCTGACCTCCGACCCACTCCTGCCCCCCAGTGCCCCTCACTCCTGACCTCCGACCCCAGTGCCCCTCACTCCCCCAGCCCCTGCCTCCCGGTGCCCCTCACTCCTGACCTCCCACAGCCCCAGTGCCCCTCACTCCTGCCCCCCCCCTGCTCCCCGGTGCCCCTCACTCCTGACCTCCGACCCACAGCCCCCCCGCTCCGCCAGTGCCCCTCACTCCTGCCCCCCCAGCCCCTGCCTCCCCGGTGCCCCTCACTCCTGACCTCCGACCCACAGCCCCCCCGCTCCGCCAGTGCCCCTCACTCCTGCCCCCAGCCCCTGCCCCCGGTGCCCCTCACTCCTGACCTCCGACCCACAGCCCCAGTGCCCCTCACTCCTGCCCCCAGCCCCTGCCCCCCGGTGCCCCTCACTCCTGCCCCCCAGCCCCTGCCCCCGGTGCCCCTCACTCCTGACCTCCGACTCACAGCCCCCCCAGTGCCCCTCACTCCTGCCCCCCCAGCCCCTGCCTCCCTGGTGCCCCTCACTCCTGACCCCCGACCCACAGCCCCCCCAGTGCCCCTCACTCCTGCCCCCCCAGCCCCTGCCCATCACTGCCAACCCGCAGCCCCCCCCCCCCCCCCGTGCCCCTCACTCCTGCCCCCCCAGCCCCTGCCAGCCCAGTCCTGGCCTCTCCGCAGCATGTGACAGTTTGTGTCTCGTTTCACACCTGCAGGTGATGAGCTGAGACCCGCACAGCTCATCACAGAGGTGGTTTGTGTTCTCCTGTAGGGCTCCCCATGGCCCCAGGGCGGCGCTAGGAGCTGGGCTGCAGGGGGGGGAGCAGCAGGAGGCTCTGCCCGGGCAGTCAGGGCTCCCCATGGCCCCAGGGCGGCGCTAGGGGCTGGGCTGCGGGGTGGGGGCAGCAGGGGCTCTGCCCGGGCAGTCAGGGCTCCCGTGGCCCCAGGGGCGCTAGGGGCTGGGCTGCGGGGGCAGCAGGGGCTCCCCCCGGGCAGTCAGGGCTCCCCATGGCCCCAGGGCGGCGCTAGGAGCTGGGCTGCAGGGGGGGGAGCAGCAGGAGGCTCTGCCCGGGCAGTCAGGGCTCCCCATGGCCCCAGGGCGGCGCTAGGGGCTGGGCTGCAGGGGGGGCAGCGGGGGGCTCTGCCCGGGCAGTCAGGGCTCCCCATGGCCCCAGGGCGGCGCTAGGGGCTGGGCTGCAGGGGGGGGCAGCAGGGGGCTCTGCCCGGGCAGTCAGGGCCCCCCATTGCCCCAGGGCAGCGCTGGGGGCTGGGCTGCAGGGGGCGGGGGGCTCAGCCCGGGCAGGGTGGGGCTGAGGGTGCTGCCCCCCAAAATTCCCTGTGGGCCTGGCCGTCCTGGGAAGAGGGGGTGCAGGGGGCACTGGTAGGCACCGTGCCCCCGGGAACAGCAGGTCACTAGGAGGTGCCACCCCCCCAGGAAGGGAGGGATCGGGGGGGGGTTACTGGGGGCACCGCACCCCAGGGAAGAGGGTATTCGGGGGGTTACTGGGGGCACCGCACCCCAGGAAGGGGTATTCGGGGGTTACTGGGGCACTGCACCCCGGGAAGAGGGTATTCTGGGGGTTACTGGGGCACCGCACCGGGAAGGGGAGATTGGGGGTTACTGGGGCACCGACCCCAGGAAGGGGGTATTCGGGGGTTACCGGGGGCACCGCACCCCAGGGAAGAGGGTATTCGGGGGGTTACCGGGGGCACCGCACCCCGGGGAAGGGGGAATTCCGGGGGGTTCCTGGGGGCACCAGACCCCAGGGAAGGGGGTATTCGGGGGGTTACCGGGGGCACCTGACCCCGGGGAAGGGGGTATTCAGGGGGGTTAGTGGGGGCACCGCACCCCGGGGAAGGGGGTATTCGGGGGGTTACCGGGGCACCGCACCCCGGGGAAGGTGGTATTCGGGGGGTTACCGGGGCACCGCACCCCGGGGAAGGGGGTATTCGGGGGTGTCCCCATGCTCAGAGCTGATACCACATGGCTACAAATCGCACCATGATTTTTATTCATTTTCCATCCGTCAGAAAATAAGTTAGATTTGTCTCCCAATTACCTGTGTGAACGGGGCGCGGCCCCCCGCGCAGAGGGGATTGTGGGTAAGGGGACGAGGGGCACAGAAGGGGATTCTGGGTAGGGAGCGAGGGGGCACAGAAGGGGATTCTGGGTAGGGAGCGAGGGGGCACAGAAGGGGGTGTTGGGCTCAGAGGGGTTCGGGCCAGGGGGATTGTGGGTAAGGGGACGAGGGGCACAGAAGGGGATTCTGGGTAGGAGCGAGGGGCACAGAAGGGTGTTGGGCTCAGAGGGGTTATGGCCAGGGGATTGTGGGTAAGGGACGAGGGGCACAGAAGGGGTATTGGGTGGGGGTCAGAGGGGTTCTGGCCAGGGGATTGTGGGTAAGGGGAAGGGACACAGAAGGGATTCTGGGTAGGGAGCGAGGGGCACAGAAGGGTGTTGGGCTCAGAGGGGTTCTGGCCAGGGATTGTGGGTAAGGGGACAGGGGCACAGAAGGGGATTGTGGGTAGGGAGCAGGGGGCACAGAAGGGGTATTGGGTGGGGGTCAGAGGGTTCTGGCCAGGGGATTGTGGGTAAGGGAGCGAGGGGCACAGAAGGGGATTCTGGGTAGGAGCGAGGGGCACAGAAGGGGTGTTGGGTGGGGGGTCAGAGGGTTCTGGCCAGGGGATTGTGGGTAAGGGACGAGGGGCACAGAAGGGGATTCTGGGTAGGAGCGAGGGGCACAGAAGGGGGTGTTGGGTGGGGGTCAGAGGGTTCTGGCCAGGGGATTGTGGGTAAGGGAGCGAGGGGCACAGAAGGGGTGTTGGGCTCAGAGGGTTCTGGCCAGGGGATTGTGGGTAAGGGGGAGGGACACAGAAGGATTCTGGGTAGGAGCGAGGGGCACAGAAGGGATTGTGGGTAGGGAGCGAGGGGGCACAGAAGGGGGTGTTGGGCTCAGAGGGGTTCTGGCCAGGGGGATTCTGGGTAGGGAGCGAGGGGGCACAGAAGGGGATTCTGGGTAGGGAGCGAGGGGGCACAGAAGGGGGTGTTGGGCTCAGAGGGTTCTGGCCAGGGGATTCTGGGTAGGAGCGAGGGGCACAGAAGGATTCTGGGTAGGAGCGAGGGGCACAGAAGGGGGTGTTGGGCTCAGAGGGTTCTGGCCAGGGGATTGTGGGTAGGGAGCGAGGGGCACAGAAGGGGATTCTGGGTAGGGAGCGAGGGGGCACAGAAGGGGGTGTTGGGCTCAGAGGGTTCTGGCCGGGATTGTGGGTAAGGGACGAGGGGCACAGAAGGATTCTGGGTAGGGAGCGAGGCACAGAAGGGATTCTGGGTAGGGAGCGAGGGGGCACAGAAGGGGGTATTGGGTGGGGGGGGGTCAGAGGGGTTCTGGCCAGGGGGATTGTGGGTAAGGGAGCGAGGGGGCACAGAAGGATTCTGGGTAGGAGCGAGGGGCACAGAAGGGGGTGTTGGGCTCAGAGGGTTCTGGCCGGGGATTGTGGGTAAGGGGACGAGGGGCACAGAAGGGGATTCTGGGTAGGGAGCGAGGGGGCACAGAAGGGGATTCTGGGTAGGGAGCGAGGGGGCACAGAAGGGGATTGTGGGTAGGGAGCGAGGGGCACAGAAGGGGTATTGGGTGGGGTCAGAGGGTTCTGGCCAGGGGATTGTGGGTAAGGGACGAGGGCACAGAAGGGGTATTGGGTGGGGTCAGAGGGGTTCTGGCCAGGGGATTGTGGGTAAGGGAGCGAGGGGCACAGAGGGATTCTGGGTAGGGGCAGGGGTGTTGGGCTCAGAGGGTTCTGGCCAGGGGATTCTGGGTAGGGAGCGAGGGGGCACAGAAGGGGATTCTGGGTAGGGAGCGAGGGGGCACAGAAGGGGGTGTCGGGCTCAGAGGGGTTCTGGCCAGGGGGATTGTGGGTAAGGGGACGAGGGGCACAGAAGGGGATTCTGGGTAGGGAGCGAGGGGGCACAGAAGGGGGTGTTGGGCTCAGAGGGGTTCTGGCCAGGGGGATTGTGGGTAAGGCGACGCGGGCTGCTGCAGAGGGGCATTGTGGGTACATGGAGTGTGTGGTGGCACGGGGGGGCCGTCAGGGCTGCCCCTCCACGTCCCCGCCCCCCTCCCCGCCGGCGCCCCCCGGGCTCTCCCCCAGCAGGCGGGCGAGCTGGTCCAGGACCCGCTGCAGGGTCAGGGCCAGGCGCTGGGCGTGGGTCTCGTGGCAGCAGTTGAAGGCCGTGATGGCGAAGTTGACGTGGGTGTCCAGCGGGTTGTAGCAGACCCCGTAGCCGTCCGGCACCTGCGGCCCGTAGACCATCAGGCAGTCGGAGCGCGAAGCCACCTGGGGGGTGGGGAGAGCGGGGTGAGGGGGGCAGCCACCCCCAAGTCCCCTCCCCCAGCCTGCACCCCAACCGCCACCCAACCTGAACCCCCCACCGCTGATGACCTCCAGTGAGGAGGCAGGATAAGAGCCCACTACTGCCGCCTTTGAAGGGAGCTCCCCACAACAGCCTGGGCAGGGAGAGGAGAGGGAGCAGGAATGGGTGTTAGTTGGGGGGCAGGGGCCCATATCTGCCTGGTGAGCAGCCATCAGTGGATGGCAACAGTATAGGGGGTGGCTGGGGGGTCCATACCTGTCTGGTAAGCACCAGGTAGCACATGGTGATGGCATAGGGGTGCCGTGGGGCGGGGGGGGCGGGTTGGGGGGCGCCGTGGGGCAGTACCTGGCCGGTGAGCAGCCGGCAGTGCATGGCGATGGCGTAGGGGCGCCGTGGGGCGGGCGGGTTGGGGCGCCGTGGGGCAGTACCAGGCCGGTGAGCAGCCGGCAGTGCGTGGCGATGGCGTGGGGCGAGGCGCCGTGGGGCGGGGCGTGTTGGGGCGCCGTGGGGCGGGTGAGGGCGGGTTGGGGGGCGCCGTGGGGCAGTACCTGGCCGGTGAGCAGCCGGCAGTGCGTGGCGATGGCGTAGGGGCGCCGTGGGGCGGGTGAGGGGGAGTTGGGGGGCGCTGTGGGGCGGGGGAGGGCGGGTTGGGGGGCGCCGTGGGGCAGTACCTGGCCGGTGAGCAGCCGGCAGTGCGTGGCGATGGCGTAGGCCGTGTCCATGAAGATCCCTGGCAGCCGCTGCCCGTCCCGATGGCCGCCAGCTTCAGCCCCAGCAGGTGCCGGTCGATGCCCTGGCCGCCAGCACCTGCGGGAGAGGGTCACCGCCGACGCCTGGGTCCTCCCGCCGCGCGGGGAGAGGGTCGCCGCCCGGACGCCTGGGTCCCCTCCCTCCGCGCGGGGAGAGGGTCCCAGCCCGGACGCCTGGGTCCCCTCCCTCCGCGCGGGGAGAGGGTCCCAGCCCGGACGCCTGGGTCCCAGGCCCGCCCCACCCCTGCCCACGTGGGGAGAAGGTCCCAGCCCGGACGCCTGGGTCCCCTCCCTCCGCGCGGGGAGAGGGTCGTCGCCCGGACGCCTGAGTCCCCTCCCTCCGCGCGGGGAGAGGGTCGCCGTCCGGACGCCTGGGTCCCCTCCCTCCGCGCGGGGAGAGGGTCCCAGCCCGGACGCCTGGGTCCCAGGCCCGCCCCACCCCTGCCCACGTGGGGAGAAGGTCCCAGCCCGGACGCCTGGGTCCCCTCCCTCCGCGCGGGGAGAGGGTCGCTGCCCGGACGCCTGGGTCCTGGCCCTGCACCCCCACCCCCATCGTCCCGGTCATGTGGGGAAAAGATCCCAGCCCAGACGCCTGGGTCCCCTCCCTCCGCGTGGGGAGAGGGTCCCAGCCCGGACGCCTGGGTCCCAGCCCTGCGGGGGATGGGGGTTGCCGCACCTGTTCGGTCCTGGCGCTCTGAGATTCCACAGCCGCCTGCAGCAGGGCCAGCGTCTCCTCGTCCTGGGGGGCGGGGGGAGCCGGGTCAGCGTGGGGGGAGCTGGGGGGTGGGACCCGCTGGCCGGGGGGGACTCGTGCATGGCGCGGGCCAGGCGCAGAACGAGGGGACCGGGGAAGACAGTTACCTGGCCATGGGGCAGCCATGGGGTGCGGGGCAGGGCCGTGGGGGGATTGTGGGGGGCCGGTTACCTGGCTGTGGGGTGTGTCCATGGCTGCGCCAGGCGCTGCACCAGGGGGTAGCGGGGGGCCCAGTTACCTGGCAGTGGGGCGCAGGGGTGGCCCATGAGGTGCAGTGGGGGCACAGGGATGATTACCTGGCTGTGGGGTGCAGTGTGGGGGCCGCAGGGGGTATCTGGCTGTGGGGCGCAGTGGGGCATGGGGCTGTGGGTGCAGGACGGGCTGCAGGGGTGCAGGGGAGCTGTGGGGCGAGAGGGCTGTGGGTGGGTTACCTGGCTGTGGGGCATGGGGGCGGGGTGCAGGAGGGGGTGCAGTGGGGCTGCGGGCACGGAGGACCCGTGGGGTTACGTGGCTGTGGGGCATGGGGGGGCCGTAGGGTGCAGGAGGGGGGCGCAGCGGGGGGGCGGTGGGCCACGGGGGACCCGTGGGGGGTTACCTGGCTGTGGGGCGAGGGGCTGCCGGGGCACAGTGGGGCTGCAGGCGCAGGAGGGGCTGCAGGGGTGTAGTGGGGCCGCGGGGTACCTGGCCGTGGGCGCAGTGGGGTGGGGGTACCTGGCCGTGGGGCGCGGGGTGATGAAGTGGGACTGGTCGCACTGGGTGCTGGGGGCAGATCCTAAGTATCTAGCAGCCAATGCCTGACACTCTGTCTCCTAGCAACTGAGGGCCGGGCCCCTCCCTGCAAAGGTGCATCTCAAGGTGCTGGAGACAAAGGGGTCAGGTGAGCTCCTGGCCCGGGAGAGAAGCTGAGCAGAGAGGAGGGGCCGGAGCGGGTGGGGCAGACTGGAGCTGGCTGGAGAAGGGAGGGGAAGCAGGGAGACCGAGCTCTGATCCCCGAGGGGGGGGGGGGGCTGTGGGGCCCCCCAAGATGGCCCTAGCCGGGGGGATCTGGTTATCTGGGCCTGCAAGACCTGTCCTGGCCTGTGTCCTGTCGGCTAAATAAACCTTCTGCTTTCCTGGTTGGCTGAGAGTCCTGGGGAATCGCAGGGAGCCCGGGGGGGCAGGGCCTGGCGCCCCCACACGCCGTGACAGGGGGTCACAGGGGGTTCCCTGGCCGTGGGGCGCAGTGGGGGGGTCCCGGGGGGGTACCTGGCCGTGGGGTGCAGTGGGGCCGAGGGGGTACCTGGCCATGGGGCGCACTGGGGGCCGCAGGGGTTCCCGGGCCGGGGGGCGCCGTGGGGGGGTCCCAGGGGGGTACCTGGCCGTGGGGTGCAGTGGGGCCGCAGGGGTACCTGGCCGTGGGGTGCACTGGGGGCGGGGTTCCTGGCCGTGGGGCGCAGTGGGGGGACGGGGGGGTACCTGGCCGTGGGGCACAGTGGGGGGCCGCAGTGGGGGGCCGCAGGGGGGTTCCCTGGCCGTGGGGCGCAGTGGGGGGCCGCAGGGGTTCCCTGGCCGTGGGGCGCAGTGGGGGCCGCAGGGGGTACCTGGCCGTGGGGCGATCCATGGCCCGCGCCAGGCGCAGCACCGGGGGGGCCGCGGGGCGCACGGCGTCCGTCCGGCCCAGGTGGAAGCGGCGCAGGGACACCACCTCGCTGGTGGCGCAGAGGGAGCCGTGGGTCCTGGGGCAGAGCGGGGTCAGTCAGCCCCACACGCCCCTGCCCCGGCCCCACCTGAACTAGGCCAGCGGCAGCCCCGGCCCCACCTGAAGTAGGCCAACTGCAGCCCCGGCCCCGGCCGGGCCCCACCTGAAGCAGGCCAGCGGCAGCCCCCTGCCGGGCCCCACCTGAAGTAGGCCAGCTGCAGCCCCAGCCCGGCCGGGCCCCACCTGAAGTAGGCCAGCTGCAGCGCCACCTGGAAGAGGGAGTCGGGCGCAGCCCCAGCGCTGGGGAGCCCCTGCCCGAACCCCGGTAGGTGAAACAGCTGATGTCCAGGTCCGTGATCAGGCTGGGGAGAGAGGTGAGCTGGGGCTGGGCCTCTGCCCCAATGCCCCCGCCTCCCAATAGCACCCCTCTGCCCTCCCCAATGCCCCGTCCCCTGCCCTCCCAATAGCCCCTCTGCCCCCTCCCCAATGCCCCATCCCCAATGCCCGTCCCCTGCCCTTCCAATAGCCCCTCCCCAATGCCCCATCCCCTGCCCTTCCAATAGCCCCCTCTGCCCTCTCCCCAATGCCCCGTCCCCTGCCCTTCCAATAGCCCCTCCCCAATGCCCTCCCCAATGCCCCATCCCCTGCCCTTCCAATAGCCCCCTCTGCCCTCTCCCCAATGCCCCATCCCCTGCCCTTCCAATAGCCCCCTCTGCCCCTCCCAATGCCCCATCCCCTGCCCTTCCAATAGCCCCCTCCCCAATGCCGTCCCCTGCCCTCCCAATAGCCCCCTCTGCCCCTCCCCAATGCCCCATCCCCAATGCCCCGTCCCCTGCCCTTCCAATAGCCCCCTCCCCAATGCCCCTCCCCTGCCCTTCCAATAGCCCCTCTGCCCTCTCCCCAATGCCCCATCCCCTGCCCTTCCAATAGCCCCCTCTGCCCCTCCCCAATGCCCCATCCCCAATGCCCCGTCCCCTGCCCTTCCAATAGCCCCCTCCCCAATGCCCCCCCCAATGCCCCGTCCCCTGCCCTCCCAATAGCCCCTCTGCCCCTCCCCCAATGCCCCCTCCCCAATGCCCCGTCCCCTGCCCTCCCAATAGCCCCTCTGCCCTCCCCAATGCCCCGTGCCCCCAATGCCCCTCCTAACGCCCCGCCTCCCAATGCCCCGTCCCCTGCCCTCCCAATAGCCCCCTCTGCCCCATCCCCAATGCCCTGTCCCCAATGCCCCATCCCCTGCCCTTCCAATAGCCCCTCTGCCCCATCCCCCAATGCCCTGTCCCCCCAATGCCCCGTCCCCTGCCCTCCCAATAGCCCCTCTGCCCTCTCCCCAATGCCCCGTCCCCTGCCCTCCCAATAGCCCCCTCTGCCCCTCCCCAATGCCCCATCTCCCCTCCGCCTCCTAACGCCCGCCTCCTGCCCCGGCGCTCACATGTCCAGGTTCTGCTTGGCGCGCTGATGTCCCACTTGATCTCGGGTGATGTAGAAGTAGAGCTTGGGGCAGGGGCAGGGGCGTCATGGGGGCGCGCGCCGTGTCGGGGTCCTTGCTGCCGGAGACCCCGGGTCAGATGGGAGGAGCCCCCCAGAAGCACCGTGCTGGGGGCACGTCACTGCACCCCAGAAACAGCCTCCCCACAACCTCCCTCCCCTTCCCCTTCCCTACCCCCGCGGCAGGAAGTCCCACCCCTTTCCCATTCCCTAAACAGGAAGTTCCGCCCCTCTCGCCCACCAGCCTGCTCCAGCCCCGCAGAGATGATACAGGGGATCCCTCACCCCAATTCCCCCCCATGCTTCCCATTTTGGGGTCCCTCCACTACAGGAGAAAAATGGGCCCCCCACCCATTCAGGGGCTCCCCAACACAGGTGTAATTTGGGGTACAGGGAACGCCATCCCATTGGGAAGGGCGAACCCTGCACCCCATCTTGGGGAGCCCCAAGTTTGGGACAGTTGCACTCCCCTTGTGGGGAGATGAAACCCCTAAATCTCCCCCTTCGCTCCAGTACAAGGGGAGAATATTGGGGGGCTGCCTTATAGGGAGATGTGACCCCCATTGGGTCCCCCCAGGCTGGCCCTGTGGGATTGATCAGGGGGTCAAAGGTCTGGGGGCACCCCGAATGTGGTAGTTTGGGGGTTACCAGTAATCAAGGACATGGTCGATGATGGTGGCTATGGGGGCCCCGTCGGCCACGGCCTGTTCATACAGCACCCCACAAACGCCGTCCTCCCCCACGATGAACTGGGGGCAGGGAACGAGAGAGAGCGTGAGGGTCAACAGGAAATCCCGCCTCGCCCCTTCCACCCTAATCCCAAAACAGGAAGTCCCGCCCCTTTTCTTGCTATAGGGTGACCAGACGTCCCGATTTTATCGGGACTGTCCCGATATTTGCTTGTTTGTCCCGCGTCCCGACCAATGTTAGGTCGGGACACTGGCCAAACAAGCAAAGGCTCCGGAGCCCGAAGGGCTCGCGCCCTCCCCCGCCCTGACTCCGCCCCCTCCTTCCCCCATTGGATCCTTCCCCAAATCCTCGCCCCCATCCCCGCCCCCTCACTGCCCCATTGGCTCCCTCCCCAAATCCTCGCCCCCATCCCCGCCCCCCTCACTGCCCCATTGGCTCCCTCCCCAAATCCCCGCCTCTTTCCAAGCATGCCATGCCCAGGAGACTCAGGGGAGTGTGAGTCTGGCCTGGCCCCGAGCAGGCAGGACTCGGTACCTGAAGGGAGAGTAGGGGGGCGGCCCGTGGGGCCAGGCAGCGGCTGTTCTCCCCACCTGGGCAGGGGACTCGGGAGCAGCCGCTGCTGCAGCTCCCGCTGCCGCGGGGGCAGGAAGTGGCCAAGCACGTGGCGCTCGGCGGCTGCGGCTTTGGTGCCCGGGCCCGAACCCCCCGAGCCCGGGCCTGCTGCAGGGACCCAGCAGCGCACACTGCGCCCAGCCCCTGGCCAGTCGCGTCTGGGCTGGCTGCCCGGCTGGTGCAATCCCGCAGCGGAGGCATCGGCAGCCCAGCCCCATTCGTTCTCCTGCGGGACCGAAGCGGGATGGGGGGGCTGGGGCCTGCTGCCCCCACTCTGGGGCCGCCCGCGGGATTGCACCAGCTGGGCAGCCAGCCCAGAGGCGACTGGCCAGGGGCTGGGTGCGCGCTGGGTCCCCGCAGCAGGCCTGGGCTCGGGGGGTTCGTGGGCGCCAGAGCCGCAGCTGCCGAGCTTGGCCAGCGGCCGCTTCCTCCCCCCGCGGCAGTGGGAGCTGCAGCAGCGGCTGCTCCCGAGTCCCCTGCCCAGGTGGGGAGAACAGCCGCTGCCTGGCCCCGCAGGCCACCCCGTACTCTCCCTCCAGGTACCACGCCTGAGTCCTGCTGCCCAGGTGGGGAGAACAGCCGCTGCCTGGCCCCGCAGGCCACCCCCTACTCTCCCTCCAGGTACCGCGCCCGAGTCCTGCCTGCTCGGGGCCAGGCCGGACTCACACTCACCCCGGCCCCGCGCTCCCCTGTCTCCCGGGCCTCCCTCCAGCGCTTGCGGAGGGAGGAGGAATCGGGGGTGGGGGATTTTTTTTTTTTTTGCTCTGCCCCCGCCCTGCCCCCCCACCCCCCGATATTTGACCTGGGTGATCTGGTCACCCTATCTTGCCACAAAACAGGAAGTTCTGCCTCCCTACACACAGTCCCACCCCTCCAGTCCAAACTAGGAAATCCCACCTCCGTCTCTACATTTTCTCAACTCCCGCAAATTAGGAAGTCCCGCCCCCACCCAACACTCCAAGACAGGAAGTCCCGCCCCCTTGCTCCCAAAGCAGGAAGTCCCGCCCCTGCCTCACCTGCAGGGTCTTGTCAAACCAGCGGTTGCCGCTGTTGGAGTAGCTGCCGCCCCCGTGCAGCATCTGGGCGGCGACGCGGCTGGGGTAGCGCTCGTCCGACACCTTCAGCACCGGCGCGTCGAGGCAGACGCTGAAGAGGCTGCGCTGGATGCACCGGGCCGACTCCCGGTTCAGCCGGTCTGGGGGCAGGGTCACCGGACGGGTCAGCCCCGCCCCCTCGCACCGAGCGGGATTCGAACCCAGAACCCACCCTTGTTACACCCCATTCACTGCCGCCCCCCTTCAGCCCCTTCCACAGCAGGAAGTCCCGCCTCCTTTCCCCCTCCCCCGTTCCATCTTGAGATATACCTGGACCCCCAGGCAGGTCCCCCAGGCCAGGGGGCCCCCCCGTACCTCTCCCGAGGGCGCCGCGGGCCCGGCCCAGCCTTTGGGGTCCCCCCCCCGGTACCTCTCCCGAGGGCGCCGCAGGCCCGGCCCAGCCTTTGGGGTCCCCCCCCCGTACCTCTCCCGAGGCGCCGCGGGCCCGGCCCAGCCTTTGGGGTCCCCGCCCCCCCCCCGTACCTCTCCCGAGGGTGCTGCAGGCCCGGCCCAGCCTTTGGGGTCCCCCCACCCCCGGTACCTCTCCCGAGGCGCCGCGGGCCCGGCCCAGCCTTTGGGGTCCCCCCCCCGTACCTCTCCCGGCGCCCAGCCTTTGGGGTCCCGACCGCCCACTCCCGAGGGTGCTGCAGGCCCGGCCCAGCCTTTGGGGTCCCCCCCCCGTACCTCTCATGAGGGTGCTGTAGGCCTGGCCCCAGGTGTGCCGGTGATCCCCCGTCAGCACCCCCAGCGGCTCCTTGTCCGTCTTCCACGACAGCCCCCGGATGCGCTGCAGCTGCAGGTGCAGCTGGTCCACGGTGAGGGGGGTCCCGTCGCTGTTGTACACCTCCAGCTGGAAAAACTGGGGGGGGGTCGGGGTCAGCACCCGCAGGGCCCCCCGGAATCCCCCCAGCGACTTCCCGAGGACCCCCCAGCACCCGGGGAGCCCCCGGCCCCGACACAGACACCCCCCAAACGCCCCACATCCTGCCCAGAACCCCTCAGCGGTCAGCCAGCCCCCTCCCTACACTGACACCCCCCAGGTCCCCCCACCCTGGGAATCCCAGACACGGGGCTGTTCTGGGGGGTCAGAGGGGGAGATGCGGGGGGGCCATAGCTGGGGGTGACCTGGACAAAGGGGGGCTTGGGGGTGTCACCCGAGGGGGTTCTGGGGGGCACGTTTCCCATGGGGCCCCGGGGCAGGCCCAGCTCGGGGGTACCTGGAAGTTGCGGACGACGGTGACGAAGGTGGGGGCCCGGCGCCCCGGGGGGGGCAGCAGGAGCCCGTCGTGCTTGGGGCCGGGCAGGCGGCAGGAGGCGAAGACGCGGCTGTACTGGGCCATGCACTGGGGGTGCCCCCCCCGGTACTCCACCAGCAGCGCCTGCCTGGGGGGGGCGTGAGAGACATGGGGCAGAGCGACCCCCCAGTCCTGCCCCCCATCACCCCCTGCCCTATCCCCAGCCCCCCCCAGCCCCCACCCCCAGGGATCCCCGTCCCGCCCCCCATCACCTCCTCCCCTACCCTCGTCCCGTCCAGCCCCCACCCCCAGGGACCCCCCAGCATCACCCCACCCCCAGGGCCCCCCCAGTCCTGTCCCGCTCCCCCAGTCCTGTCCATCAACCCCTCTCCTACCCCCAGTCCTGTCCAGTCCCCACCCCAGGACCCCCAGTCCCGCCCCATCACCCCCTCCCCTACCCCGTCCCGTCCAGCCCCCACCCCAGGCCCCCAGCATCACCCCTCCCCAGGGTGCCCCCAGCATCACCCCACCCCCCCATCACCCCCTCCCCTACCCCGTCCCGTGCAGCCCCACCCCAGGCCCCCAGCATCACCTCCCCACCCCAGGCCCCAGCATCACCCTCCCACCCCAGGCCCCCAGCATCACCCCACCCCAGGGCCCCCAGTCCTGTCCCGCCCCATCACCCCTCCCTACCCCGTCCCGTCCAGCCCCCACCCCAGGCCTCCCAGCATCACCCTCCCCACCCCTGTCCTGTCCCCATCACCCCTCCCCTACCCCAGGCCCCCAGCCCCATCCCCAGGGCCCCCAGTCCTGTCCCACCCCCATCACCCCTCCCTACCCCGTCCCGTCCAGCCCCACCCCAGGGACCCCAGCATCACCCCACCCCAGGGCCCCGTCCCGGCCCCATCAACCCCTCCCTACCCCAGTCCCGCCCCTCTCCCACCGCCAGGGGCCCCAACCCCGATATCTAGTCCCCCCAATATAACCCCCCTTCCCCCAACCCTCCCCCAATGCTGGAGGGGGAGTCAGGCACTTACTGATCAATCTTAGCCTTGAAATCCAGCACCCCCGCGATGAGCTTCGCCGCAAACCTGGGGGGGGTGGGGGAGGTCACAGATCCACCGGTGCCCCTCACTCCCGACCTGCAGCCCCCGCTAGCCCGGCCCTGCCCCCCCAGCCATGCCGGTGCCCCTCACTCCCGACCCGTAGCCCCCGCTAGCCCGGGCCTGCCCCCCCAGCCATGCCGGTGCCCCTCACTCCCGACCCGCAGCCCCCACTAGCCCGGGCCTGCCCCCCTCAGCCCTGCCGGTGCCCCTCACTCCCGACCCGCAGCCCCTGCCAGCCCAGCCCTGCCCCCCTCAGCCCTGCCGGTGCCCCTCACTCCCGACCCGCAGCCCCTGCTAGCCCGGCCCCCTCAGCCCTGCCGGTGCCCCTCACTCCCGACGCGCAGCCCCTGCTAGCCCGGCCCTGCCCCTCAGCCCTGCCGGTGCCCCTCACTCCCGACCCGCAGCCCCTGCTAGCCCGGCCGTGCCCCCTCAGCCCTGCCGGTGCCCCTCACTCCCGACCCGCAGCCCCCTACTCCCCCAGCTCTGCCCCCCCTCAGCCCTACCAGTTCCCCTCACTCCCGACCCGCAGCCCCCTGCCAGCCCAGCCCAGCCCCAGCCCTGCCGGTGCCCCTCACTCCCGACCCACAGCCCCTGCCAGCCCAGCCCTGCCCCCCCCCAGCTCTGCCGGTGCCCCTCACTCCCGACCCGCAGCCCCCTGCCAGCCCAGCACTGCTGGTGCCCCTCACTCCCGACCCGCAGCCCCCTGCCAGCCCAGCACTGCTGGTGCCCCTCACTCCCGACCCGCAGCCCAGCCCTGGGTTCCCCCCCATACCCACCGGAGCTGCCCCCTCCAGTCGCTATAGTCCTGCTTGGGGAGCACCACGGCCGGGCTGGAGTGGACGGCGAGGGGCAGGCGGCTCTCCAGATACGCGCTCTGCACCCACCAATCCGAGAGCTGTGGGGGGCAGAGCAGGGTTAGAATCAGGGGGGGTTATGGGGCCTTTGACCCGAGCTCCCCCCTCCAGCTCCCCCCTCCCCCGGTGGAGACCTGACACACCCTCACTGCACTGATGGGCGAGAGCAGAGTCACCAGCAGGGGGCGCTGTCCCGGGGCAGCCGCCCCACTCCCATCTCCCACCCCGGATGCCGGGGTTCCCCCCGAAACCGCTCCAGGGACCCTCACAGGACTCCTGGGTTCCCCTCCTCCCCAGGACTCCTTACCCCCCCGTTCCCTAACCCCCGGACTCCTGGGTCCCCCCGGCTCTACCCAGTTGTCCATGCGGGCGGCTCTGCGCTCCAGCTGGGCCTGCAGCCGCTCCCCCTCCCCGCCGGGTGCCCCGAACTCCTGCACCAGCTGCCGGGTTTCCTCCAGCTCCTCGGGCGTGACCAGCACCTCCAGCGAGCGCAGGTACCGCTCCAGCGTCTGCGCCAGGGGGGGCACGGGCTGCCGGGGCAGCGGGAAGGAGGAGGCCAGGCACCGCGACGGGGGCCGCTGCAGGGACGGGAACGGCTCCAATGCACCAACGGGCCCTGCCGCCCTGGGCACGTGCAGCTGCCGCCAAGGCTGCAACTGAAACGGGAACGTCACCAATGAGCCACCCGGACCCGGGCACCACGCGGCCTCCGGCGCCGGCCCACGCAATGCACCCGGCGCTGAAATGCACCAAGAGCAGCCGCGGGTCGAGGCTTCCAGCGCTGGAAATGCAACCGCCCACCTGCACCGCCGCATGTGCGACCAGAGCCGCCAGCATCCGCGTCCCACAGACCCCCCCGCCCACCCGCACTGCGGCACCCGCGACCCGCACACCCAGCCGCCCGCCTGCACCGCTGCATCCGCAACCCACAGACCCAGCCGCCCGCCTGCACCGCCGCATCCGCAACCCACAGACCCAGCCGCCCGCCTGCACCGTCGCATCCGCGACCCACAGACCCGCCCGCCCACCTGCACCGCGGCACCCGCGACCTGCAGACCCAGCCGCCCGCCTGCACCGTCGCATCCGCGACCCGCAGACCCAGCGCCCGCCCGCACTGCGGCACCCGCGACCCGCAGACCCAGCGCCCGCCGCACCGCGCACCTGTGACCTGCAGACCCAGCCGCCCGCCTGCACCCACGACCCGCACACCCAGCGCCCACCCGCACCGTGGCACCTGCAGACCCGCACACGCCTGTGGCACCCGCGACCCGCACACCCAGCGCCCACCCGCACTGCGGCACCCGCGACCCGCACACCCAGCCGCCCGCCTGCACCATCGCATCCGCGACCCGCACACCCAGCACCCGCCCGCACCGGGTGGGATGGAGCAGGGACTGTCTGTGTGGTTGGTAGGTGAGAGGCAGGTATTCAGCTGTAACATGAGCCTGGCCTGGGGGAGGGGAGGTCTCACCTCTGGCTGGGGCTGGACAAAGGGAACGGGGGAGTGGAGTCAGTTTCGGTTGGGAACTGGGGGGTGGGTTTTCAGGGGATCCTAGGCTGGGATCCAAGCACCCTGAACCCCCAGAAAGGCCAGATTGAGGGGTCCTGGCTCTGCCCACGAGCTGGGCTGTATCCTGGGTTCCTGTTGTTCAATAAACCTTCTGTTTTACTGGCTGGCTGAGAGTCACTGGGAGACCGGGAAGAAGAGGGGGGCAGGGCCGGACTCCCCCACACTCCGCGGCCCCCGCGCCCCAGCCGCCCGCTGGCAAAGCTGCGAAGGCCCCAGCGGCTCCCCTCGCCCGGCGGCTCCGGTTAAGGTGCAAAGGCAGAAATGCCCCAAGGGACCCGCCGCGGGGCGGCCTCGGGGGCAGCCGCGATCCGGCCCCGGGGTCGCTGCACGGGGGGGGGTCCCACTTCCAGAGCCGGGGGCGCCCGGAGGATCCGGGGGGCCTGGGGCAGAGCAGTTTCGGGGGCCCCTTGCACGGCCCGAAGCTGCGAGACTGGAGACCCCGATACTCCCCGGGGGCCCCGCTGCCCCCCCCGGCCCCGGCCCTGTTGCGAGCGCGGGACGCGGCGGGCGAGGGGCCTGCACGGGGGTTTGCATCGGCCGCTTAGGACAGGCCGCGGGGACCCACGGGGTGTCGGATTCCCCCGTCGCGCCGCTTCGGGCCCTGGAAGGGCCCCGCCCCCCCCTCCGATCCCCTGCGCGGCCCGGGCTCGCGAACCCGCCCCGGGCCAGGCACGTGCTGCAGGTTCCCGCCCCGCCCGGAAAGGGGGAAACGCGCCGCCCCCGCAAACGCGACCCAGCGCAGGGCCCCCGGGCTGCGCCCCGCTGCAAAGTTGCGACCGAAGCGCTGGGGCTGCCCCTCCCCGGGCTCTGCCCCCGCCCCACTCACCGGGGCGCGCGGACCCCGCGCTCGGGCGCCGCCCCAGGGGCAGGAGCAGCCGCCAGCGCCCCATGGCCGGGGGTTGCTCGGCCGGGCGGGGGCCTGACCCTGCTGCGATCCCGGCCGGAAGCGGCTGCGGGGCCGTTTGCAGGAGCCGCCGGCAGAGCCCGCCCCCCCCGAGCGCCCCTCCCCCCGCGCAGCCCTGCACGTGGGGCACCAGGACTCCTGGGTTCTCTCCTCCGCGCGGGGAGGGGCGGGGCTGGTGGGTCAGAGCGGGGGCTGGGAGCCAGGACTCCTGGGTTCTCTCCCGGCTCTGGGAGGAGTGGGGGCTGGTGGGTTAGAGCAGGGGCTGGGAGCCAGGACTCCTGGGTTCTCTCCCGGCTCTGGGAGGAGTGGGGCTGGTGGGTTAGAGCAGGGGGCTGGGAGCCAGGACTCCTGGGTTCTCCCGGCTCTGGGAGGAGTGGGGCTGGTGGGTTAGAGCAGGGGCTGGGAGCCAGGACTCCTGGGTTCTCTCCCGGCTCTGGGAGGAGTGGGGCTGGTGGGTTAGAGCAGGGGCGGGGAGCCCGGACTCCTGGGTTCTCTCACCGGCTCTGGGAGGGGAGTGGGGGCTGGTGGGTCAGAGCAGGGGGGGCTGGGAGCCAGGACTCCTGAGTTCTCTCCCGGCTCTGGGAGGGGAGTGGGGGCTGGTGGGTCAGAGCAGGGGGCTGGGAGCCAGGACTCCTGGGTTGTCTCCCCGGCTCGGCCACAGACCGTCTTTGGGACTTTGGGCCAATCACAGAATTGCTCCCTGCCTCAGTTTCCCCAAGTGGCGATAATGATCCTTCCTGTGTCTAGTGAGCGGGCGGGGGGGCGGGGGGGCCCAGCTCTTACGGAGTCACAGCCCGGACCAACGGGGCCCCGATCCCAGCCAGGGCCTGGGGGGCGCCTGGCCCGACGGGGCCCCGATCTCGGCCAGGGTCTGGGCGGCGCCCGGCCTGACGGGGCCCCGATCTCGGCCGGGGTCTGGGGGGTGCCCGGCCCAACGGGGCCCCGATCTCGGCCGGGCTCTGGGGGGCGCCTGGCCCAACGGGGCCCCAATCTCGGCCGGGGTCTGGGGGGCGCCCGGCCTGACGGGGGGGGCTGATTTTGGCCAGTGCCCCCATCACGACCCTAGAACTGAGGCAGTGGAATTTCTCCCCCTTCCCTTGGGCGCTGGAGGGGAATCAGACTCATGTTTTCCCTTCGTGACACCCTGGAAAGGTCGACGCGGCTCCTGGAAAGTTCCAGCCCGGCCCCGAACCTGCG
This sequence comes from Mauremys reevesii, assembly GCF_016161935.1. Taxonomy (NCBI): domain Eukaryota; kingdom Metazoa; phylum Chordata; order Testudines; family Geoemydidae; genus Mauremys; species Mauremys reevesii. Next base: position 259,101 of record NW_024100715.1, read on the forward strand.
TATCGGCCCCTTCCCCGAGCTCTGAGCGGCCACTGGCGCCTCCGGAGCCGGATCACGCTTCCCACGGGCGGGTTTGTGTCCTGGGGTGAGTGTCAGAAAACCCACTCCCCTGCCAGCGCCGGGAGAGAACCCAGGAGTCCTGGTGCCCAGCCCCCCCCCGTAACCACCAGCCCCCACTTCCCTGCCAGCGCCGGGGAGAGAACCCAGGAGTCCTGGTGCCCAGCCCCCGCCCCCCTCCCAGGGCACGTAACACTTTTACGTGGCAGCCGGAGGAAGTTTCTAATGTGGTGTGGAGCCCGGTTCCCCTTTGCGATCCCGGTTCCCCTTTTCGACCCTGGTCCCAGTCGGAGGCAGCGAAATCCAGCTGGTTGTGAAGATCCGGCTGCGAACGCCGCAGCGGTGCTGGGTCAGAGCAGAGCCTGGCAGCCCCCCGGAGCCCTGCCCGGAGAGGTAAGGACCCGGCCCGGCCCTGCCCGGAGAGGTAAGGACCCGCCCCGGCCCGGCCCGGCCCAGCCCTGCCCGGAGAGGTAAGGACCCGCCCCGGCCCGGCCCAGCCCTGCCCGGAGAGGTAAGGACCCGGCCCGGCCCTGCCCGGAGAGGTAAGGACCCGCCCCGGCCCGGCCCGGCCCAGCCCTGCCCGGAGAGGTAAGGACCCGGCCCGGCCCAGCCCGGCCGCTAAGGGTCACCAGAATCCGCTCGCCGCCTCGCTGGCAGCGAACCGAGCTCAGAGTTCGCAGGCGTCTCGGGCCAATATCGGCGCCGTCCTAGGAGCGACGGCAGCTTCCTTGGGCCAAGGAGCTCTCGGGCCCGCTAACCAGCGGCGCCGCCTGTCGGGCGGTTTCCTCCCTGCGCAGAGGAACGCGGCCGCGGGGGTGTGAGGTCCCGGCCGCCCCGGAGTTAATCCAGCGAGTCGAGCCGACGCTCCGGGCTCACGGGCAGGTCGTGTTCGGTCTGTCAGCGTGTGAACAGATCCCGTCCAGAGCGCTGAGCTGGCTGGGCAAAGCCTCGTTAGCGTCTCTTCGTCAAAGCCTGTTTTATTCTCATCGTCGTTAGTGTATCGGCTCATCCCAGTGCACAGAGTCGTTAACAGGCCGGGCTCCTGTGGTTAATCAATACACCCGGCATCGCTCTGTTCTGCGCAGTCGGCGAATGGTTTCACTCCGCTCTGGCCCCGTCCGGGCGGGCGGCTGCTCGAGTCTCGGCCAGCGGAGGAATCGTTCCCCATCGCTCGCTGCTGCTCTAATCGACACCTCGGGCGCCGAAATAATGAGCCTCGTTCCTCAGGCTTTTCAGAGCATCCGAGTGTCGATTGTTGGCCGTGAACAGTAATGCAGGACGCTGGATTTCGTCGCTGGTCGCGCCGGTGCGGTGATACCAGGGAACGGTGCTGCGGATTTCCCGCTCGCATTCCATCACGCTGCGCTTTTGCTGCGTTGTGTTAATCTCCGTGGGCGGCTCTCTTAGGTTGGGCGGTTGTGGTGTCCCCCCCGGGTTGTGACCGTTCCCGTCGCTGGGTACCGAGTAGATTCTGGTGCCGCTCTCTGGCGCGAATGCAGCTTCCAGACTGACCCGGCCCGACTCTGACGTCGTGCTAACGGACACCCCAGAGCTGCCGCCGGCGTCACACTCGGGGGTGATTCTCGCATAGGGGGGCCAGGCAGCAGCTGTGAGAAATCGGGACAGAGGAGGGGGGTAATAGGAGCCCACCCAGAGATCAGGCCCCTCCCTATACAATCCGGTCGCCCTGTTCTGGCAGGACCCGTAACCGTCCCGGCTCCGTTACCGGGACCAGCCCCCACTCGGGCGAGGGCACGGAATGAACGTGGGACCCTGCGGCGGGAGGACGCTGGCGACCGAGTCGCTGGCCTGGCCCGGGTCAGGGGAGACCCCGCTGGGGGTTGTGCAAGTCCTGGGCCCCTGGTGGCCCCTGGGGCCTGCCCAGGGATTTCTCGGCCCGCAGGGCAGAGGGGCTGGAACGAGGGGGACGGGGGTCCGGCTTGGCGGGTTTCCAGCCTGCCCAGGGGTCCGGCTTGGCGGGTTTCCAGCCCGCCCGGGGGTCCGGCCTGGCGGGTTTCCAGCCTGCCCAGGGGTCCGGCTTGGCGGGTTTCCAGCCTGCCCGGGGGTCCGGCCTGGCGGGTTTCCAGCCTGCCCGGGGGTCCGGCCTGGCGGGTTTCCAGCCTGCCCAGGGGTCCGGCTTGGCGGGTTTCCAGCCTGCCCGGGGGTCCGGCCTGGCGGGTTTCCAACCTGCCCGGGGGTCCGGCCTGGCGGGTTTCCGGCCTGCCCGGGGGTCCGGCTTGGTCCAGTGGCTCTCGGCCCCCGCGGTGCCCAGCCCCCGCCCCACGCCGGCGCCGCAGGACTCTGCCCGGGGCCAGTTCCGCCTTCTCCTTCCCAGCCTCTCCAGCGGCCTCTTGACAAGCCCTTACGGCGCCCAGTGTTTGCCCTGCAAACGGGCTCGCGTGCCAGCCGGCTCCTGGAGCGCGGCCGGGGGCCAGGACGCCTGGGTCCTCTCTGCCCAGCTGGGGGGCCGGGGGCCAGGACGCCTGGGTCCTCTCTGCCCAGCTGGGGGGCCGGGGGCCAGGACGCCTGGGTCCTCTCTGCCCAGCTGGGGGGCCGGGGGCCAGGACGCCTGGGTCCTCTCTGCCCAGCTGGGGGGCCGGGGGCCAGGACGCCTGGGTTCTCTCTCTGCCCAGCTAGGGGTCCGGAGGCCAGGACGCCTGGGTTCTCTCTCTGCCCAGCTTGGGGGCCGGGGGCCAGGACGCCTGGGTTCTCTCTCTGCCCTGCTGGCGGGGCTGGGGGCCAGGACGCCTGGGTTCTCTCTCTGCCCAGCTAGGGGGGGCCGGGGGCCAGGACGCCTGGGTCCTCTCTGCCCAGCTGGGGGGCCGGGGGCCAGGACGCCTGGGTTCTCTCTCCGCCCAGCTGGGGGGGCGGGGGGCCAGGACGCCTGGGTTCTCTCTCTGCCCAGCTAGGGGGGGCCGGGTGTCAGGATGCCTGGGTTCTCTCCCAGCTCTGGGAGGTGAGGGAGGCTAGGGGTTTAGATGGGGAGGGGCTCGGAGCCAGGACGCCTGGGTACTTTCTCTCCCCAGCTGGGCACCCAGGACTCCTGGGTTCTCTGCCCGCTCTGGGAGGGAGGATCTGGGAGCCCGGACTCCTGGGTTCTCGGCCCTGGGGGCGGGAGCGGGATCTGGGAGCCCGGACTCCTGGGTTCCCGGCCCGTGGGGGGGGCGGGGGGGAATGGAATGCTCATACATCCGTTGGTCGGGAAGCTGCGCGGTTGCCGGGGCCGCGTTCCGGAAATGACGGGGGGGGGGCGGGGGGCCGCTCGCCCGGGCGGGGCAGTAAACCAGGCCCCGGCCGGATCGCGGGGGGGGCGCGGAGGTGAGATCCGCCCCCGGCTGGGGGGGAGGGGCGGACCCAGGCGTCCTGGCCCCGGGGAGGGCTCAAACCCCGGGGCGAGGATTCTGGGGTCCTCCCCGGAGCCCCCCGGGTGCATTACAGGGGGCCGGAGGGACGGACCTGGCTGCTGGGGTGAAAATTTGCAGTGGGGTGACCCTCAAAGGGCCCCGTCGCCATAGCGGGGAGAAAGGGGGTGAAGTGACCTGCCTCGCACCCCACTGGGGACCCGGACTCCTGGGTTCTCTCCCGGCTCTGGGAGGGGAGTGGGGGCTGGTGGTTAGAGCGGGGGGGCTGGGAGCCCGGACGCCTGGGTTCTCTCCCCGGCTCTGGGAGGGAGTGGGGCTGGTGGGTGAGAGCGGGGGGCTGGGAGCCAGGACTCCTGGGTTCTCTCCCCAGCTCTGGGAGGGGAGTGGGGGCTGGTGGTTAGAGCAGGGGGCGCTGGGAGCCAGGACTCCTGGGTTCTCTCCCCGGCTCTGGGAGGGGAGTGGGGTCTGGTGGGTTAGAGCAGGGAGGGACTGGGAGCCCGGACTCCTGGGTTCTCTCCCCGGCTCTGGGAGGGGAGTGGGGGCTGGTGGGTGAGAGCAGGGGGGGCTGGGAGCCAGGACTCCTGGGTTCTCTCCCCAGCTCTGGGAGGGGAGTGGGGGCTGGTGGTTAGAGCGGGGGCGCTGGGAGCCAGGACGGCTGGGTTCTCTCCCCGGCTCTGGGAGGGGAGTGGGGGCTGGTGGTCAGAGTGGGGGGGGCTGGGAGCCAGGACTCCTGGGTTCTCCGCCCCCGCTTGCAAAACAGGGGTGCAGCGGCGGGATCTGGGGGTGCAGCGGCGGGATCTGGGGGTGCAGCGGGGGAGGTGAACTTCAAAATGTGTCTCTCTCCTGCCCAGACCCCCCTGCGCCGCGGTGGGATTCCAGGATGACGGGCCGAGCCCAGAGGAACTGGGGGGCGCTGGCCCCCCTCTGCCTCCTCCTCTTCTTCCTCCTCCTCACCCTTGGCGCCTCCTACAAGCCGGTCGTGGTCGTCCACGGCCTGTTCGACAGCCCCTCGGAGTTCAGCCAGCTGCTGCGCTTCATCAACCAGGTCAGCCCGGACGCCTGGGTCCCCCCAGGACGCCTGGGGTCTCTCCCGGCTCTGGGAGGGGAGTGGGGGCTGGTGGTTAGAGCAGGGGGGGCTGGGAGCCAGGACTCCTGGGTTCTCTCCCGGCTCCGGGAGGGGAGTGGGGGCTGGTGGGTTAGAGCAGGAGGGGCTGGGAGCCAGGACTCCTGGGTTCTCTCCCGGCTCTGGGAGGGGAGTGGGGGCTGGTGGTTAGAGCAGGGGGGCTGAGAGCCAGGACTCCTGGGTTCTCTCCCCAGCTCTGGGAGGGGAGTGAGGGCTGATGGGTTAGAGCAGGGGGGCTGGGAGCCAGGACTCCTGGGTTCTCTCCCTGGCTCTGGGAGGGGAGTGGGGGCTGGTGGGTTACAGCAGGGGGGGCTGGGAGCCAGGACTCCTGGGTTCTCTCCCTGGCTCTGGGAGGGTAGTGGGGGCTGGTGGGTTAGAGCAGGGGGGGCTGGGAGCCAGGACTCCTGGCTTCTCTCCCGGCTCTGGGAGGGGAGTGGAGGCTGGTGGGTTAGAGCGGGGGAGGGCTGGGAGCCAGGACTCCTGGGTTCTCTCTCAGCTGTGGGCGGGACAGGGGCAGATGTTCTCCTACTAACTGGAGCAGACGGTGGATTTCACCGGCCCCAGCCCAGCTGACTCAGGGCTCTGGAGCTAAAACAACAGGTAGAAAAACAACCTGGAGACGCCCATGGGGTGACAGGGAATGTGGGCAGTGGGGTGTAGTAGTTAGACCAGATAGTCCGGACTCCTGGGTTCTCTCCCGGTGGGGGCTGGTGGTTAGAGCAGGGGGGTCTGGGAGCCAGGACTCCTGGGTTCTCTTTGCGGCTCTGGGAGGGGAGTGGGGGCCGGTGGTCAGAGCAGGGGGGGCTGGGAGCCAGGATGCCTGGGTTCTCTCCCGGCTCTGGGAGGGGAGTGGGGGCCGGTGGTCAGAGCAGGGGGGGCTGGGAGCCAGGACGCCTGGGTTCTCTCCCGGCTCTGGGAGGGGAGTGGGGGCGGGTGGGTCAGAGCAGGGGGGGCTGGGAGCCAGGACTCCTGGGTTCTCTTTGCGGCTCTGGGAGGGGAGTGGGGGCTGGTGGGTTAGAGCAGGGGGGGCTGGGACACCTGGGCATTGTGTGACCCCAGGCATGTCCCTCCTCTCTCCCTGCCTCAGTTTCCTTCCTGTCACACAGACCGGGCCTGGTAGGCGGTTTGAGTCTGTCTGAATGCAAAGTTTGTTTTAACTCTGAAGATAAGAGATGCCAAGTGAAATCAGTTCTTTCCAATCCGCACCCACGCAGGAATCAACAGAGCTGGGGCAGGGCTGGGCTGGCGGGGGGGGCGGGTCGGGAGTGAGGGGCACCAGCCGGGCGGGGGGGCAGGGCTGGGCTGGCAGGGGCTGCGGGTCGGGAGTGAGGGGCCCCGGCAGAGCTGTGGGGGGCTGGGCAGGGCTAGCAGGGGCTGTGGGTCGGGAGTGAGGGGCACCAGCAGGGCTGGGGGCAGGGGGGGCTGGCAGGGGCTGTGGGTCGGGAGTGAGGGGCACCAGCAGGGCTGGGGGCAGGGGGGGCTGGCAGGGGCTGCGGGTCGGGAGTGAGGGGCACCGGCAGGGCTGGGCGGGCAGGGGGCTGTGGGTCGGGAGTGAGGGGCACCAGCAGGGCTGGGGGCAGGGGGGGCTGGCAGGGGCTGCGGGTCGGGAGTGAGGGGCACCGTCGGAGCTGGTGGGGGCAGGGCTGGGCTGGCAGGGCTCTTACTCGTCTCTCCCTGGCACAGACCCACCCTGGCACCAACGTGACGGTCGTGGATCTCTTCGACCACAGCCAGAGCCTGAAGCCGCTGTGGCTGCAGGTGGAGGGTTTCCGACGCGCCATTTCGCCCATCATGCAGAACGCGGCCGACGGCGTCCATCTCATCTGCTATTCGCAGGGTACGGCCTGCCCGGGGCCCTGGTACCCCCCGCCCGGGCTGGGAACAGGGGCTGCGGGTCGGGAGTGAGGGGCACCGGCAGAGCTGGGGTGGGGCAGGGGCTGCGGGTCGGGAGTGAGGGGCACCGGCAGAGCTGGGGGCAGGGGCTGCGGGCGGGAGTGAGGGGCACTGGCAGAGCTGGGGGGGGGAGCGGGGGGCTGGGCTTGCGGGGGCTGCGGGTCGGGAGTGAGGCACCGGCAGAGCTGGGGGCAGGGGCTGCGGGTCGGGAGTGAGGGGCACCGGCAGAGCTGGGGGCTGGGCTGGCAGGGGCTGTGGGTCGGGAGTGAGGGGCACCGGCAGAGCTGGGGGCGGGGCAGGGGTTGCGGGTCGGGAGTGAGGGGCACCGGCAGAGCTGGGGGGGGCTGGGCTGGCAGGGGCTGCGGGTCGGGAGTGAGGGGCACCGGCAGAGCAGGGGGCCGAGGGGGGAGCGGCTTTGGTGCCTCCCCCTGCTGCTCACGGTGGGAATTGCACTCGGCCCCCGAGGGCGACCTGGACCCAGGCGATCGAGGCAGGTTTTGTTTGTCTCCCCCCGGTGGTGGTTGGGGGACGTGCAGGTTTCTCTCTCCTCTGCCCCCCAACAGCATCAGAGTGACCCCCCCCCCCGCATTTCTCTGTCTCCTTAGGGGGGCTCATCTGCCGAGCTCTGCTCTCCACGATGCCTGATCACAACGTCGACACCTTCATCTCCCTCTCCGCCCCCCAGATGGGGCAGTACGGGGGTGAGTGCGCCTGGGGGCTGCGGGTCGGGAGTGAGGGGCGCCGCCGGGGCTGGGGGCTGCGGGTCGGGAGTGAGGGGCTCCGCCGGGGGCGGCCCGTCTGACTCCCTGCCCCCCCTGCCCCCCCGCAGACACCCGGTACCTGCGCTGGCTGTTCCCCAGGTACGTGAAGTCCAACCTGTACCGGTTCTGTTACACCCGCCTGGGCCAGGACGTCTCCATCTGCAACTACTGGAACGGTGAGTCCGGGGGGCCGGGCCGGGCCGGGGGGGCACGTGGGGCCTGCTGGCTCCCCACAGACTCTGACCCCCCCTCCTGCCTTCCAGACCCACATCACCGGGACCTTTATCTCAACAGCAGCAACTTCCTCGCCCTGCTCAACAGTGAAAGGGTTAATCCCAACGCCACAGGTAAGGGAGGGTGCCCCTCACTCCCGACCCGCAGCCTCCCTGCCCTCCCGACTCACTGGTGCCCCTCACTCCCGACCCGCAGCCCCTAGCTCCACCGGTGCCCCCACTCCCGACCCGCAGCCCCGCTCCGCCGGTGCCCCCCCCACCCGACCCGCCGCCCCTCTGCCCGGCTGGCGCCCCTCACTCCTGACCCCCAGCCCCCCAGCCCGGCCGGCTCCCCTCACTCCCGACCCGCAGCCCCCCTGCCCTCCCGGCTCCGCTGGTGCCCCTCACTCCCGACCCGCAGCCCCCGCTCCGCGGTGCCCCACTCCCGACCCGCAGCCCCTCAGCCCGGCGGGCGCCCCTCACTCCTGACCCGCAGCCCCCCAGCCCGGCCGGCACCCCTCACTCCCGACCCGCAGCCCCCTGCCCTCCCGGCTCCGCTGGTGCCCCTCACTCCCGACCCGCAGCCCCTAGCTCCACCAGTGCCCCCCACTCCCGACCCGCAGCCCCCCAGCCCAGCCGGCGCCCCGCACTCCCGCCCCGCAGCCCCCCAGCCCTCCCAGCTCGCTGGTGCCCCCCACTCCCGACCCGCAGCCCCCAGCCCGGCGGTGCCCCACTCCCGACCCGCAGCCCCCAGCCCGGCCGGTGCCCCCCACACCCGACCCGCAGCCCCCCAGCCCGGCCGGTGCCCCCCACTCCCGACCCGCAGCCCCCCAGCCCGGCCGGTGCCCCTCACTCCCGACCCACAGCCCCCCGTTTCCCTAGGCTGGTCGTTGCAGAGTGGGGGGTTTGCAGCTGGGGTCCCCCTGCGCCCCATAACTCCCCTCCCCTGTGCCCCCAGCCTGGAAGAGGAATCTCGTGCGGATCCGGAAGCTGGTTCTGGTCGGGGGTCCGGACGACGGCGTCATCACGCCCTGGCAGTCCAGGTGCCGCGCCGGGGGGAGGGCGGGGCCCTGGGAGCGTCGCTGGGGGGGCCGGGGATGATTGATGGGGGCCAGAGAAAGGGGGCACTGGAAGTTGGGGGGCCTGTGGGGGGCTGTCCTGGGAGGTGGGAGGGTTCAGTGCTGGGGCTGTGGTGGGAGGGGTGGGGTGCAGAGGGGCGGGGTCGTGGGGTTCAGACAGGGTGGGGCAGGGTTGTGGGGAGGGGTGGGGTGCAGAGTGGGGGGTTCAGACGGGGCAGGGCAGGGTTGTGGGGAGGGGCGTGGTGCAGAGGGGGCAGGGTTGTGGGGGATTCAGATGGGGGCAGGGCAGGGTTGTGGGGAGGGTGGGGTGCAGTGGGGCAGGGTCGTGGGGTTCAGACAGGGTGGGGCAGAGTTGTGGGGAGGAGGGGTGCAGAGGGGCAGGGTCGTGGGGTTCAGATGGGGGCAGGGCAGGGTGGGGTTCAGGCAGGGGCAGGGCAGGGTCGTGGGGTTCAGACAGGTGGGGGGCAGGGTCGTGGGGTTCAAACGGGGGCAGGGCAGGGTTGTGGGGGAGGGGAGGGGTCGCGGGGACATGATGACGTTTGGGGGCCAGCGGAGGATTTGGGGGGCGGGAGGAGCTGCAGTTTGGGTCACTCCCGGGGGGAAGATTTGGGGTACTGGGGAGGGTGCCAGGTGCTGGGGGGGGTAACAGATTGGGGGCCGGCCCAGTGCTGGGTCTGCAGCTCCCTGCGCCGGGTGCCCCCCAATGAATGACCCCCAGTAACCCCCCATCCCCCCCCCCCCAATAGCCTCTTCGCTTTCTACAACCGCAACGAGACGGTGACGGACATGGAGCAGCAGCTGGTGAGCAGAGCTGGGGGCCTGGAGGGGAGTGGGGGGGCTGGGAGCCAGGACTCCTGGGTTCTCTCCTGGCTCTGGGAGGGGAGTGGGGGCTGGTGGGTTAGAGCAGGGGCTGGGAGCCTGTACTCGTGGGTTCGCTCCGGGCTCGGGGGGGGGCGTGGGGGGGGGGGGTTAGACCGGGGGGGCTGGGAGCCAGGACTCCTGGGTTCTCTCCCGGCTCTGGGAGGGGAGTGGGGGCTGGTGGTTAGAGCAGGGGGGCTGGGAGCCAGGTCTCCTGGGTTCTCTCCCGGCTCTGGGAGGGGAGTGGGGGCTGGTGGGTTAGAGCAGGGGGGCTGGGAGCCAGGACTCCTGGGTTCTCTCCCCGGTTCTGGGAGCGGGGTGGGGGCTGGGAGTCAGGACTCCTGGGATCTCCTGTCTGTGGCCCTGAGGCCGGGCTGGGGGGGCTCTCCCTGTATTACACTGTGTGACTCTCGCCCGGCTCTGCCCCCCCCCAGGTGTACCTGCGCGACAGCTTCGGGCTGAAGACGCTGGACGCCCGCGGTGCCATCGCCCGGTGCCAGGTGCCCGGGGTGCCCCACACGGCCTGGCACTCGAACCGCAGCGTCTACGAGGCCTGCCTGGCCCCCTGGCTCTCCTAGCGGGGGGCCGGGGCGGGGGGTCCCCGCCTTTTTAATTCCAACCCCCAGGCAACGCCATCCTGCTTGGCACCAACGGGGTGTTCGGGGCAGGGGGGTTTCCTAGGGGAGGATCCGGGGGGGCTGGGATCCCAGGGGGGCTGGGTATGGGACCTTGGGTCCTGGGGGCTGGGATCCTGGGGGCTAGATCCAGGGGCTGGGATCCCAGGGGCTGGGTATAGGACCTGGGGTCCTGGGGGGGCTGGGATCCCAGGGGGGCTGGGTATAGGACCTGGGGTCCTGGGGGGGCTGGGGTCCTTTTCCCGGCCAGGTCTGGGGGGTGGTGGGGTTTGAACCGGCCCGTAGTTCATGTCATGGCTGCCTGGTTTGGGGGGGCTCAGTTTGGGGGAGTCCCAGCCCCCCCGCCGGGCGGGGTCCAGTATTAACCCTTTCGTGCCTGGCACGAGGGGACCGAGCCGCGCTGCCATGTGGGACTCAGGGATTTCGGGGGGGCCTTCAGCCCTCTGCTGTTGTACCCCCAAAACCAGCCCCAGCCCGTCTTAGCTCAGGGGCGGGGGAGGGAGTGGACCCCCAAAAGGGGGACTATTGGGGTACTGACCTTTGGGAGTTAATTTGGGGGTTCACAGAACTTTTTAGGTACTTTTCCAGATGTGGCAGTTTTGGGGGTTCAAGTGCAGAGGAATTTGGGGGGCCTGATGGGTCTAAGGGGATTTGGGGAAGGCCCTGGAGACGCTGCAGGACCCCACACTGGGGTGAAGGATTTGGGGGTTCGCTATGGGGAAGATTAGATGTGGGAGCCCAAACTTTGGGGTGCCAAAGACGGGTGCAGATTCAACTGGGGAACTTAGTGAACCCCAAGGCTTGGAGAGAGGCGTCAGCTGTAATTGGGGGGTCAGTTTTAGGGCCTTGAGGGTGGTTTTGGGGTGACTGAATTTGGGGGTGCATTTCCAGGAGACAGTTTGGGGCTGGGGGTTTTGGGGTGTCCGGGAGACCTGTTGGTTGGGGGCAGCAGGAATTGTGCGTTATATTTTGGGGTTCACGTCTCAGCAGATGGTTTTTCGCTCTGGGAAGTTTGGGGTCACGGGGACATTTGCATGAATTTTAGAGGTTCACTTATTTTAGTAGCTTAAGGGCTGTGGATATTGGGGGTCACTAGAGAATTTGCTTGTAGTTTTGGGGGTCACGCCCCGGAAGGGAGTCGCGGGGACTCAGTTAAGCACGTTGGCGATGCACTCGGGGCGTTGAATTTTGGGGAGCCCATTAAATTGGGGGTCACTAGACATTTGTAGGGACTCGGGGTTACGTTTTGGGGCTCCCTGCCTGTGCAGGCTGCTACTTTTGGGGGGTCACTAGAGATTTTGTGTTATTCATAGGGAAGTTCAGGGAGCTCCATTTATATGGGGGTTCGCTGGAATTTTTGGGCTGCTTTTCGGGGTGACGGGTGGTAATTTGGGGGTGGCTGGTTTTGCATGAGGTATTAGGGTTCAGTTTTTATAAACAGTTGGAGACTTGGACCCTGGGTCTGCGGGTTCTAGGATAATTTGGGGTGTCACGAGCTGGGAGGTTCAGTTCCAGTATCTGCCACACTGTCAGTATTGGGGTACCAGGCTGCACTGGGGGGAGGTTTCCTGCATTTTATGCTCCAGCTTCGTGTCCAAGTTTGGGATTCTAGGTGGGGTTTGGGGGGGTCCAGCCCCTTTGCAGTCTAGGGGGACATTGGGGTAACTGCCGAGCTGGCTGCAGCCGGCTGGGGAGCTTTGCACAGTTGGGGTGACGGGGAATTGACTTGGGGGTGCAGGTTTGGGGGTCCAGCGGCCTGTGGGGGGCCCTACTCTGAGGGGGCTCCAGGTTGATGTGGGGGGGGCCGAGGCTCAGCGTGACCAGGACACACAATCTGGGGGGCAGGAGCACAGTCTGAGGGGGTCTCTGCAGCCCCCCGGTTCTCACGGGGGGGGCTGTCTGGGGCTCCCTGACTGGGGCTCCCCAGCCCCCCCCCCCGCGCGGATGTTTACATATTTATGGGGCTGTGGTGCGGGGGGGGGGGGTCAGCCTGGGCGGCTGGGAACCCCGCCGGGCCCCCCCCAGGGAGGTGTCGTGTCAGGGGGTCAGTTACACCCCCACTTCCAGCCCCCAAGTTCTGTGTATTTATAACAATAAAAGCACTTTGTTCCCTAATGTGTGTCTGGGCTTCCTGTGGGGGAGAGAACCCAGGAGTCCTGCCCCCTCCCAGAGCCAAGGAGAGAACCCAGGAGTCCTGCCCCGCTCTAACCACCGCCCCTCCTCCTGAGCGAGGAGAGAACCCAGGAGTCCGGGCTCACAGTCCCGCCCCAGCCCCGACCGTGACACTGGGGCGGAATTAAAGAGCCAGGCTTGCCCCCCCCCAATGCCTTTGGGGGGGGCGCGGCCCCAGCTCCTGCTGCCCCCTCCTGTCAGCCCCCCCCAGCACAGCGCCCCGCCCCCGTGCTCAGCCTGCCCCCCCCCCAGGTTAGCCAGGCGGGGGGGGGAGATTAGCTGGGGGGGGGATTAGCGGGTTAATCCGGCTGCACCTGCTGCCTTTAAGTGGCTTGTCTGTAAACAGGCTGCGGGGGGGGGACAGCAGGACAGAGACAGCGGCACCCCCCCCCCCCCAGAGAGAGGTGGGAGCCTGGGGGGGAGGGGGGCTGGGAACCAGGACTCCTGGGTTCTCTCCCGGCTCTGGGAGGGGAGTGGGGGCTGGTGGTTAGAGCAGGGGGGGGCTGGGAGCCAGGACTCCTGGGTTCTCTCCCGGGCTCTGGGAGGGGAGTGGGGGCTGGTGGGTTAGAGCAGGTGGGGGCTGGGAGCCCGGACTCCTGGGTTCTCTCCCTGGCTCTGGGAGGGGAGTGGGGGCTGGTGGTTACAGCAAGGGGCGGGGTATTGAGAGCCCGGACGCCTGGGTTCCCGCCCGGCTCCGGGAGGGGCGGGCCCAGCAGGTGTGCGGCTCTGGCTCCCGGATGCGGGTGGGGCCGGAGACACCTGAGCAGCCGGGACCCGTTTTCATTCAGGCCCCGGGACCCAAGAGGTGACCCAGGGGGGTCGGGGGAGGGGCTGGGGGGTATCCCGGCGGGGGGAGGGGCTGGGGGATTATCCCGGCGGCTGCGGGAGGGGGTGAGATAGGAGCAGAGGAGGTTAAAGTCCAAACCCTGCGGCTCTGTCTGCTTAGCTCCACCCCCAGGGAACGGGGGCCCGGACGCCTGGGTTCGCTCCCGGAGCTGGGAGGGGAGTGGGGGCTGGGAGCCCGGACGCCTGGGTTCGCTCCCGGAGCTGGGCAGCGCTGGGTACTTGCGGTCTCTGGAGTCAGGCCAGGACCCCGCCCCAACTGGCTCCCCCCCCCATCACCCCCTGCCCTTAGGCCCCGAATTCCCACCCACTCCCCCTCCCTCTTTCGGACCCCTGCCACCCTCCTGACGCCTCACTGGCCCGGCCCCACCTCCCTTCCCTGACCCCCTCCCCCACACCCACAGCAGGCAGCGGGAGTGAGGGGCACCGGCAGAGCTGGGGGGGGGCAGGGCCGAGCTGGCAGGGGGCTGCAGGTCGGGAGTGAGGGGCACCGGCAGGGCTGGGGGGCTGGGCTGGCAGGGGCTGCGGGTCGGGAGTGAGGGGCACCGGCAGGGCTGGGGGGGGGGGCAGGGCCAGGCTGGCAGGGGGCTGCGGGTCGGGAGTGAGGGGCACCGTCAGGGCTGGGCTGGCAGGGGGCTGCGGGTCAGGAGTGAGGGGCACCGGCAGGGCTGGGGGGTGCAGGGCTGGGCTGGCAGGGGCTCCGGGTCGGGAGTGAGCGGCACCGGCCGGGCGGGGGTGGGCCGGGCCAGGCGGGCCGGGGCGGCGGGCCGGGCGTGAGGGGCACCGGCCGGGCTGCGGGGGGGGCAGGGCCAGGCTGGCAGGGGCTGCGGGTCGGGAGTGAGGGGCACCGGCAGGGCTGGGGGGGGTAGGGCTGGGCTGGCAGGGGGCTGCGGGTCGGGAGTGAGGGGCACCGGCAGGGCTGGGGTAGCAGGGGCTGCGGGTCGGGAGTGAGGGGAGTGGGGGCTGGGAGGCCGGACGCCTGGGTTCGCTCCCGGAGCTGGGCAGCGCTGGGTACTTGCGGTCTCTGGAGTCAGGCCAGGACCCCGCCCCAACTGGCTCCCCCCCCCATCACCCCCTGCCCTTAGGCCCCGAATTCCCACCCACTACCCCTCCCTCTTTCGAACCCCTGCCACCCTCCTGACGCCACACTGGCCCGGCCCCACCTCCCGTCCCTGACCCCTCCCACACCCACAGCAGGCAGCGGGAGTGAGGGGCACCGGCAGAGCTCGGGGGGGGCAGGGCCGGGCTGGCAGGGGGCTGCAGGTCGGGAGTGAGGGGCACCGGCAGGGCTGGGGGGGCAGGGCAGGGCTGGGCTGGCAGGGGGCTGCAGGTCGGGAGTGAGGGGCACCGGCAGGGCTGGGGGGGTGGGCTGGCAGGGGCTGCGGGTCGGGAGTGTGGGGCACCGGCAGTGGGGGGGGGGGCCGGGCCAGGCTGGCAGGGGCTGCGGGTCGGGAGTGAGGGGCACCGGCAGGGCGGGGCTGGCGGGGGCTGCGGGTCGGGCGTGAGGGGCACCGGCAGGGCTGGGGGGCAGGGCTGGGCTGGCAGGGGCTGCGGGTCGGGAGTGAGGGGCACCGGCAGAGCTGGGGGTGGGGGGCAGGGCCAGGCTGGCAGGGGCTGCGGGTCGGGAGTGAGGGGCACCGGCAGGGCTGGGGGGGCAGGGCCAGGCTGGTAGGGGACTGCGGGTCGGGAGTGAGGGGCACTGGCACGGCTGCGGGGGGCAGAGCTGGGCTGGCAGGGGGCTGCGGGTCGGGAGTGAGGGGCACCGGCAGGGCTGGGGTAGCAGGGGCTGCGGGTCGGGAGTGAGGGGCACCGGCAGGGCTGGCGGGGGCAGGGCTGGGCTGACGTTACCGTATTTGCTCTCCTAGTGTGTTTTGTTCCGTCCCACGATTCGACTCCTCCGAGGATCCAGATCAGTGCGGCCCTGCGAGCCGGGTTCTAGACACTGCAGGGATCTAGCTCGGGGGTCTAGACTCCACTGACCTCTGGAGCGGCCACGTCTGGGGATCTGGGAAACAGGACGAACAATCCAGGTCTAGAGAAGGCGGGTTCCTGATCCCACCACGTTCTAGACTCCACCAGGTTCCAGATCAAGCCCCAGGGAACCTGCGCGTTGCTAGAGGAACAGAAAAGCTCCAACGCCCCACGTTACTGAGCAGTGACGGATCTGGACCGTGCTGGCTTCTAGAGCCTGCAACCATCCTTTGGCCTGTTACACCGTGAGGTGGAGTCATCAGATGGGAGAACTGGGTTCTAGATTGTCCCAGGTTTCTGGCACCCAGTTCTAGATCCTTGTGGGGGTCTAGCCTGGCCACGCGGGTGCTGAATTCCACGTGTGTCTAGATCCGGGTGGTCTAGGCTGGAGAGGAGACCCAGGCACAGGCCAATCTAGAGTCACGTTCTCGTTGCTCTACGACAGCTGGAGGGACCAGACATAGGGCTCTGGATTCAGCACTGGAGGGACCAGCTCAGAGGATCCAGAGCCTCACAATGATCTAGAGCAGACACGGCTCTAGACGCCATCAGGTTCCCGAGCTGACACCAGCCAAGCCGACGAGTGTGGACTCCGGAAACTCCAGCAAGACCCGCTCGGTTCTGGAGCCCTCGCATCCCCGGGAGCCGGTTCTAGCTCCTGCCTTGCTCTAGAGCGGTTGGGCCGGCGAGCTGTGGGTCTAGAACGCAGGGGTAGGGCTCCAGAGCAGGCCAGCCCAACGCAGGGAGCCCCAGAGCCCCTCGGAGGTTCTAGATCAGGTTCTAGATCCCCATGGAGGAGCAGAGCGACGCCTGCCGGCTGTGCGGCTCCCAGCTGCAGGGCAGCCAGCGCCGGTGGCTCTTTCACCGGGCCCCCCAGCGCCCCGACCTGCGGGTTCTGCTGGCCCACGTGTGCCGGGAGGCGCCGCGCCGGGGGGACGGCCGGGGCGAGTTCCTCTGCGGGAAATGCGCCCAGGCGCTGGGGCGGGTTTTCCGCTTCGACACGGTGATCGCCCGGGTGCAGGCGCTGTCCCTCGAGCGGCTCCGGCGCCTCCTGGAGGAGAAGGAGCGTCTGGCCCGCTGCCTCCGGCACCTCCACGCCCGCCGCAGCCCCACGGGCACCCTGCCCCCGAGCCCGGCGGGCGCCCCCCAGTGGCCGGATGGGCCGTACCAGCGGCTGCTGCAGGAGGACCTGGCGCTGGCCGAGTTCGAGTGCTGGGCGGAGCCGGGCGCCGGCGGGAGCCCCTGCCAGAACCGCTGGTGCCCCGGCTGCCACGGGCTGCGGGTGCCCGACGCGGATTACGAGTGGGTCTGCGGGACGCCGCGGCAGCTCGGCGCCAGCTCCCCGGCGCTGCCCCTCTGCCGGGACAAGTCCCAGAGCCTGCCCGTGGTGCTGCGCGCCGGCCTGGGGGGCAGCGGGGGGCCCGGCGGGTCCCTGCGCTCCTGCTCCCTCCTGTCCCTGGCCAGCCTGGAGCCGCTGGGGGAGCCGCTGGGGGAGGTGCTGCGGGCGCTCAGGGGCATCGGCCGGCGGGCGCTGAGGGTGCCCCGCGGCAGCAGGATCCCAGTGCTGGCGGGGAGGGCAGCCCCCTCGGCCCCCCCCCGGGAGCTGGAGGAGGAAGAGGAGGAGGAGGAAGAAGAGGAAATTGAGGATGAATTCGTATCACTAGGGGTGCAAGTAAGAAGGGGAACGAGGAATAGAACCCAGGAGTCCTGGCCCCCAGCCCCCAGTTCTAACACCCAGCCCCCACTCCCCTCCCAGAGCTGGGAGAGAACCCAGGAGTCCTGGCTCCCAGCCCCCCCTGCTCTAACCACCAGCCCCCACTCCCCTCCCAGAGCCGGGGAGAGAACCCAGGAGACCTGGCTCCCAGGCCCCCCTGCTCTAACCACCCGCCCCCACTCCCCTCCCCGCGCCGGGGCGAGACCCCAGGAGTCCTGGCTCCCAGGCCCCCCTGCTCTAACCACCAGCCCCCACTCCCCTCCCAGAGCCGGGGAGAGAACCCAGGAGTCCTGGCTCCCAGGCCCCCCTGCTCTAACCACCAGCCCCCACTCCCCTCCCAGAGCAGGGAGAGAACCCAGGAGTCCTGGCCCCCGCCCCCGAGTCTCTCTCTCTCTGGGAGATGTTGGGGTGCCTCCTTCTCCCCGTTCTCCTTGCAGGCTGTGGGGGGGCGCCGGCTGCGGCGCCGGGAGCTGCCGGGGGCTGTCGAGGGGCTGACGGGGAGGCTGGCGGCGGCGGAGGAGGAGCTGAGGAGCCTTCGGGGGAACACGGGGGGCTGGGCCCCTGAGGTATGGAACTTGGGGGGGCAGCGCCCCCAGCCCCACCCTGCCAGGGCACAGCGCCCCCTGCTGGCCTCACGCCTTCGCCTCACGTCTCTTTCCCGCAGGACGCCGGGGTCCCCCCTGCGCCGGGGGAGGGGCCGAGCCGGGAGGGGCTCCTGGGGGTGCTGGCCCAGTGTCTGCACAGCAAGGAGGCGGCGCTGCAGGTAGGGGGGGAAATGGGGGGCTGGGGGGAGCAGACCCTGGGCTCAGCCCCTAACACCCCCCTCTGCCCCCCAGGACTGCCTGGCCGCCCTGGAGAGCCTGGCCCCGCCGGGGGCTGAGCCGCCCGCCCCACGGAGCCTGGCCCCGCCGGGGGCCGAGCCGCCCGCCCCACGGAGCCTGCCCACAGAGCTGGGAGCGCCCGCGGGCCGCCCGCCCCACGGAGCCTGGCCCCGCCGGGGGCCGAGCCGCCCGCCCCACGGAGCCGGGCCCCACACCTCTGCAGGCGGCAGAAGGAGCGGGACCAGGAGCTGGAGGTAGGAGCCCCCCAGCCGCATCCCCCCCCGGCTCCGCCGCGCTCCCTTCTTCGTGGGCGGTGGGGCCGGCTCGGCCCCGCGTGTCCCCCCCAGCCCAGCCCGGTCCTCGTCTGTCCCCCCCAACCCAGCTCGCTCCTGCGTGTCCCCCCCCAGCCTGACTCACCCCCACATCCCCCAGCCCGGTCCCCGTCCCCGTCTGTCCCCACAGCCCAGCTCAGCCCAGCGTGTCCCCAGCCCAGCCCGGTCCCCGTCTGTCCCCCAACCCAGCTCGCTCCTGCGTGTCCCCAGCCTGACTCACCCCGCATCCCCTCCAGCCCGGTCCCCGTGTGCCCCCAGCCCAGCCCGGTCCCGTCTGTCCCCCCAACCCAGCTTGCTCCTGCGTGTCCCCCAGCCTGACTCACCCCACATCCCCCAGCCTGACTCACCCCGCATCCCCAGCCCGGTCCCCCGTCCCCCCATCCCCGTCTGTCCCCACAGCCCAGCTCAGCCCCGCGTGTCCCCTCCCAGCCCGGCCCGGCCCCGTCCACCCCCCTCCGCCGCGCCCCTGACCGCCCCCTCTCCGCCCCCCAGCGCCTCCTCGCCGATCACGTCTTGGAGCGGGCGCGGGAGCGGGGCCGCCTGCAGGGGGCGCTGCGGGACAAGGACCGCGACCTGGGGCGGCTGGCGGCCGCGCTGCGCACCGGGGAGCAGACCCTGCACGTAAGGGGGGGTCAGCCGGGATTTCCCACACCAAGATCTTCCCCCAGGGACCCCTCTGCCCCATGGGGCTGGCTGGACGCCCCAGAGCCCCCTATCCCCATGTCATATACACCCCCCCTCCCCACTCTGCCCTCGTTTACCGGGGAGGGGGGACCCTGTGGGGTAGAGACACCCCCATTCCCCCTGATCCCTACCCAGGGAGGGGGGGCCCTGTGGGGTAGAGACACCCCCATTCCCCCTGATCCCTACCCAGGGAGGGGGGGCCCTGTGGGGTAGAGACACCCCCATTCCCCCACCCACCCTACCCAGGAGGGTCCCCTGTGGGTAGAGACACCCCATTCCCCACCCACCCTACCCAGGGAGGGGGTCCCCTGTGGGGTAGAGACACCCCCATTCCCCCAGCCCACCCTACCCGGGGGGGCCCTGTGCCCCAGCTCCCTCCCCACACACCCTTTGGGGGGCTCTCCAGGCGCTGCGCGAGACGCTGGAGCAGAAGGAGCTGGAGCGGGCGCAGCTGGCATCGCTCTGCGCCGTGGCCCAGGACGCCTGGCGCCAGCAGGACCAGACCCGGGCGCTGGCGCAGAAGGAGCTGGAGGAGCTGGTCGCCGCCCTGCAGGCCGCCCTGGCCAGCAGCACCAAGGACCTGGAGGTAGGGAGCCCCCTGCCCCGGGGCCATGCGGAACCGCGGGGGCAGCAGCGAGTCCCAGGGCAGGGGCCGGGTGCCGGGTGCCGGCCGGTCCCAGCCGGACGTTCCCTGGGGAGTTCAGTTCCCCCCCCATCGCTGACGGCTACAGCACTGGTTACCATGGCTGCGCCTGCCTCAGTTTCCCCCCGCAGCTGCCACACCACGACACTGTTTTACTCACGGGCTGGGTCCCAGCTGAGCGGCTCCGCTGGGGTCGACCCTGCCGGGCAGCTGCGGGTTTGACCAGCAGGCTCCCAGGCCTGCGCCCCCCCCTTGGCTTGCAGGGCGGGGGCCGGCCAGCACCTCAGGTGCAGCCAGGGGTCCCGCCCCGCCCCAGGCGGCGTCTCGCGTTTGCTCCCTGCCAGGTGGGGGCTGGAGCCTCAGTTGCACCAGGGTCATTGTGCCGTGGGCCACGTCGTGTCCCCCCCCCCGCAGGTGCTGGCCGAGGCGCTGGCGGCCCCGGCCCCGGCCCCGGCGCTGCTGCAGCGGCTGCAGGAGCAGGAGGGGCTCCTGGCCGAGGCGCTGGCCGCGCGGGCCCGGCTGGCTGCGGAGATGGAAGCCCGGCTGCAGGGGGCGCTGGCGGCGCAGGCGGCCGCAGAGCAGCAGCTGCAGGTGAGGGAGGATGGGGGGGGGGGGTGTCGGTGCTGGTTGAGGGGACAGAGCTGAGGGGGCAGGAGATGGGGCTGGGCAATGGGGCAGGAGATGGGGCAGAGCTGAGGGGGCAGGAGATGGGGCAGGGCTGGGGGACAGGAGATGGGGGCAGAGCTGAGGGGCAGATGGGGGCAGGAGATGGGGCAGGACTGGGGGCAGGGCTGGGGCAGAGCAGACGGGACAGGAGATGGGGCAGGGCTGGGGGCAGGAGATGGGGCAGGGCTGGGGGCAGAGCTGAGGGGCAGGAGATGGGGCAGGGCTGGGGGCAGGAGATGGAGCAGGGCTGGGGGCAGAGCAGAGGGGGCAGGAGATGGAGCAGGGCTGGGGGCAGGAGATGGAGCAGGGCTGGGGGCAGGGCTGAGGGGACAGGAGATGGGGCAGGAGATGGGGCAGGGCTGGGAGCAGAGCTGAGGGGCAGGGCTGGGGCAGGAGATGGAGCAGGGCTGGGGGCAGAGCTGAGGGGGCAGGGCTGGGGGCAGGAGATGGAGCAGGGCTGTGGGGCAGAGCTGAGGGGCAGGGCTGGGGGCAGGAGATGGGGCAGGACTGGGGCAGAGCTGAGGGGGCAGATGGGGGCAGAGCAGACGGGACAGGAGATGGGGCAGGGCTGGGGGCAGGAGATGGGGGCAGAGCAGAGGGGCAGGAGATGGGGCAGGGCTGGGGGCAGAGCAGAGGGGACAGGAGATGGGGGCAGAGCTGAGGGGCAGGGCTGGGGCAGGAGATGGGGCAGGGCTGGGGGGCAGAGCAGAGGGGGCCCTAATTCTCATCTCCCCCCCCCCCCAGGATCAGCTGCGCGGCTGCAGCCGGGCGCTGGCCGAGCGGGCGCGGGAGGCGGGGGCGCTGCGGGGGCGCCTGGCCCGCCAGCAGGGGGCGCAGGCCGAGGGAGCCGCCGCCCTGGCGCGGTGCCGGGCGGAGCTGGCCCGACTGCGGGGGCTGCTGGAGGAGCGGGACCAGGCGCTGGCGGTGAGAGGGGGGCCCCGGCGGGCAGGGGGGGGATGGGAGGGACCCCACTAGCACCACCTAGTGGCTGCAGCCGGGGGCAGGTTTGGCGCCACCCGCTGGCTGCCGTGGGAACTACAAGGGCCGGCTCAGCGCTGCAGTGAGTTGTGTGGGGTCTCGGGCTGATCTCGTGGGTCCCCGCAGGAGGCTGCCCGGGAGGCCGAGGAGAAGGACCGGGGGCTGCAGAGGTGCTGGCTGCAGCGCGGGGCCGGGGGCATGAAGCAGACGCTGTGAGCAGAGGAGGGTGAGTGGGGGCACCTGGCAGAGGGGGAAGGGAGGAGAGAAACCACTGGGGGGGGTGACGGGGAGGGGGCAGGGAGCAGCTGGGGGGGGGCAACTCTCTCTCCTGGGCGACAGCTCAGATCTGCCTTTGTCTGTGTTGCAGATCTGGGGTCTGGCGTGTGGGGCCGGCTCCGCCCCCCCCCAAGCTGGGACCGACGTGGGCGCTGCGGGGGGATCCCGGCTCCTCCAGCCCCGGCCGTGCCCAGCAGGGGGCGCTTCGCGTGCGCCTGACTGGGCTGGGGTCGGGGGGGGGGCGGTATCTGGCCCCGCGTGGCCAGCTGGCTGCGTTTCTTCGTGGCTCCCAGGAGGGGGCGCTGCCCGGGCCGGCAGGGATGCTCCCATCACTCTGCCGTGCTGCCCTGCCCCAGCCCGCTTTGGATTAATTAACGAACCAGCCCCATTAATCAATAAATCATCTTTAATAAAATCTCTTCTTCCTACATAATGCCCTTGGTCTCTGCGGAGAGACGCCCTGAGAGGCTCTAGCTGCAGCATTTCCGTGGCTAAGCCACTGGGGGGGACGGGGGGTTGGTATATAGGGGAGATGGCTCTTGATTATGGTAATTCCTAAAGCATGTGGCATGGCCTGGATTGGCCATGGACAGGAAGTGACACACTTACAGACAGGAAGTGGGCCTGGGATTGAAAGCACAGTGGCCATTGGCAGGATAAAGGGCAGGCTGCGGGCGGACAGGATGTGACCCGGGCTGAGACAGGAAGTGGGCCTGGGACAAGTAAAATGGGGCGGATGGCACATGACATGGAGGAACCAGGCCGGAGAGGCGGCGGCCGGGACTACGGCCCAGGCCCCCCCAGTTAAATGGCCGACAGGAAGTGGAGCTAATGTGACGGAGCTCGGCTGCAGTCACTTAAGTAGCAGGCCCAGGCTACGATATGGCCCACAGGAAGTGACGCCATCGAGCGGGAGGTGGCAATGGTGGGAGGGGAGCAGGCCTACGCTACAATATGGCCGACAGGAAGTGACGCCATCGAGCGGGAGGTTGGCAATGGTGGGAAGGGAGCAGGCCTACGCTACGATATGGCCCACAGGAAGTGACGCCATCGAGCGGGAGGTTGGCAATGGTGGGAAGGGAGCAGGCCTACGCTACAATATGGAAGACAGGAAGTGACGCCATCGAGCGGGAGGTTGGCAATGGTGGGGGAGGGGAGCAGGCCTACGCTATGATATGGCCCACAGGAAGTGATGCCATCGAGGGGAAGGTTGGCACTGGTGGGGGAGGGGAGCAGGCCTACGCTACAATATGGCCCACAGGACGTGACGCCATCGAGGGGAAGGTTGGCAATGGTGGGGGAGGGGAGCAGGCCTACGCTACAATATGGCCGACAGGAAGTGATGCCATCGAGGGGAAGGTTGGCAATGGTGGGGGAGGGGAGCAGGCCTACGCTACGATATGGCCCACAGGAAGTGATGCCATCGAGCGGGAGGTTGGCAATGGTGGGAGGGGAGCAGGCCTATGCTACAGTATGGCCCACAGGAAGTGATGCCATCGAGCGGGAGGTGGCAATGGTGGGGGAGGGGAGCAGGCCTACGCTATGATATGGCCCACAGGACGTGACGCCATCGAGGGGAAGGGACCTGCAATGCAAGATGGCCACCGGGCAGGGGGACGAATGGGGGACCCCCGACAGGAAATGGAGTGATGGGGGAGGGGCAGCACCCCACATTTGGGGGGGCTATTTCGTCTCCGCCTTCTTGTTCTTCTTGTTGAGGATCTTCATGAGGGAGGACGACATGTAGTACGGCTTCTCCACCGAGCCGTCGTTGCGCTCCAGGTCCTCCACTGGGGGGAGAGAGAGCGGGTCAGCCCCCGCGCGCCGACCGGGGGGCAGCCGGGGGGCGGGGCGGGGGGGGCACTCACAGAAGCAGAGGAAGAGCGTGTCCACACACATGCTGTAGACGCTGAAGAAGCCCTGGGCGATCAGGTAGGCGCCCACCACCACCGTCTGCAAGGGGGAGATGGGGGTCAGCGGGGAGGGGGCAGCCCAGGCCCCGACCCCAAGGGAGGCCCCCCCAGATCCCAGCCCCCAAGGGAGGCCCCCCCAGATCCCGGCCCAGGCCCCAGCCCCCAAGGGAGACCCCCCCCCAGATCCCGGCCCAGGCCCCAGCCCCCAAGGGAGACCCCAGATCCCGGCCCAGGCCCCAGCCCCCAAGGGACGCCCTTCCCTAGCGCTGAGATGCCACCACCCTGGGTCCCAGCTCTCCCCCCCAAAGCCCAGCCCCACCGGCGGGGGGCACGTACCAGGATAGGCAGCCAGTAGTAGTTGAGGGAGGGCGAGCGGAACCGGGAGTCGGAGATCGGGATCTGGCCCGAGAAGAAGAAGAACCCCAGGACCCCGACGCCCCCCACCACCAGCAGCTTCCCAAAGAGCAGCAGCAGGTCCGTCACCTTGTCCAGTACCACCACCCTGCAGGGAGGAGAGAACCCAGGAGTCCTGGCGCCCGGCCCCCAGCCCCCGCTCCCCTCCTAGAGCCGGGAAGAGAACCCAGGAGTCCTGTCCCCAGCCCCGAAGAGAACCCAGGAGTCCTGGCGCCCGGCCCCCAGCCCCCGCTCCTCTCCTAGAGGGAGAGAAAGAACCCAGGAGTCCTGGTCCCCAGCCCCCCCCCTCCCCTCCCGGTGCCAGGGAGAGAACCCCGGAGTCCGGGAACCTGTCCCCCAGACTCCGCTCCCCTCCCAGAGCCGGGGAGAGAACCCAGGAGTCCTGGCTCCCAGCCCCCCTGCTCTGACCCACTAGAACCCGCTCCCCTCCCAGAGCCGGGGAGAGAACCCAGGAGTCCTGGCACCCCTCCCCCTTCCTGCTCTAACCACCAGCCCCCACTCCCCTCCCAGAGCCGGGGAGAGAACCCAGGAGTCCTGGCACCCAGCCCCACCTCCGTTCCTAGCACCATGGAGAGAACCCCAGAGTCCAGGCCCCCGGCCCACAGACACCACTCCCGTCCTAGAGCCAGAGAGAGAACCCTGGAGTCCGGGAACCTGACCCCCAGACTCTGCTCCCTTCCCAGAGCTGCCAGAGAACCCAGGAGTCCAGGCTCCCAGCCCCCCCTGCTCTAACCCACCAGCCCCCACTCCCCTCCCAGTGCCGGAGAAAGAACCCAGGCGTCCGGTTACCTAACGATGTTGCGCATGAGCAGTTTGAAGGCATTCTTGGCGGAGGTGCAGAAATTCTTCCCGTAGATCGCAATCTGGGGGGGGGCGACGGACACCCCCATAATGGGGGGAGAGACACATTCCAACTCTGCTCCCCCAAACCCACTCCGAGACCCCACCCCCCTGCTCCCACCCCCGGGACTCCCCCAAACTCGCCCCTTTCCAGGGACCCCTGGCTCCCCCGGAACGCCCCTCAAACCACCCCAGGGTTCCCCCTGGTAGGACGGGCAGCTCTCCCCTTTCACCCCATAGCATGGGACCCCCCAAACTCTTCCCCCCAGAAATAGCCCCTCCAACAGCCCAGGGACCCCACCCCTCCCCTCCCCCAAGACTGCACCCCAGCACCCACCCCAAGAAGCCCCCTGCAAAGGGACCTCCCACACCCGGTGACAGGGACCACCCCACATATCCCAATGATCCCCCTATGCCTCCACCCCCATCCCCACATCTCATAGCCCTATACACCCCCCCCAGGGCCCATCCACTCCCACCCAGTGACCCCCCGCGCCCCCCACCATGATGTAGGCGTTCCTGTTGAGGAATTTGATGAATTTCTCCAGGCACCAGAAGCAGCATTTGAGGCAGCAAAGCAGGCAGCGGGTGAAGGGGTTCTGCGCTCCTAGGGGGGCAGGAGCCAATCAGACACCCCCAGTCCCCTGCCAGAGCCCCCCACGGGGGAAGAGCCTCCCTCCACATACCCAAACCCCCAAAGATCTCCGGGGCCAGGGGGAGGCCAGGATATTGGGGTACAAGGCCAAGGGAGATTCCTAAACCCCAATGTGTCTTGGATTTGGGGGTGCAAGGGCATCACTGAATGCTCAAATGTATTGGGAGACTGGGGGACACATCCCAGCACCCTAAAACGCTTAGGGGTCTGTGTGCAAATATTGGGGTGTTTCCCTGAACCCTGGAATATCTTGGGGAACAATGAAATATGGGGGGTGCACAATCAGGGACATATGAGGCCTGGGGGAACAGTGAGGTATCTGGGGACACTTCTGAACCCCCAAAGCCCGAGTTGGCTCAGGGACTGGGGATATGGGGAAGTGGGGGCATCCCCCTTTGGGACTGGCCCAGCTGTGAGCTAGCGAGGAGCGAAGTGGGGGTGAAGGTGGGGTAACAGGCAATGGGGGGCAGGGTTTGGGCGTTGGGGAGACGCTGCCCACGCAGGGTGACGGCTCTTGGGCCAGTCCCCGGAATTTGGGGCGCTTGCAGGAGGGCTCACGGTTTGGGGGGGCCCATTGGGGGGGAGTGCTGAATGTTGGGGGTGAGGATCCCAGTTCGGAGGCACAGCTCCACTTGGGGGGGGCGCAATCCTGGAACAAACCAGTGCAAAATCAGAGAGGGGGTGTCACTATTTTGAGAGTGAAGATTTCCATGGTGTCACGTGTTGGGGAGAAAGCAGAAAATTGGGGTGCAGGTCGCATGGAGCAGGCCCAAAGGTCGGGGGGGCAGATTCTGGTAGACCCCAAAGTGCAGCTGTGGGGCGGACGGGGCTCTGGGGGCAAGCGTGAAGGAGGGTGGCTGGGAAATGGGGGGCAGGGGTGACTCCCCCAGGAGGGGGCTCCCCACCTTTGAGTTTGTGGTCCAGGTATTCCAGGACGATGCGGATCAGCTGGACGATGGTGAGGATCAGGGCTCCGAAAGCCAGCGACCCCGTGTGGTACCTGCAGGGAGAGGCCCCCGGCATGGGGGGGGGGAGTTAGTGAGGCAGACAGAGCGGTAGAGAGAGAACCCAGGAGTCCTGGTGTCCAGCCCCCACCCCTGCTCTAACCACCAGCCCCCACTCCCCTCCCAGAGCCGGGGAGAGAACCCAGGAGTCCGGGGTCCCAGCCCCCCCTGCTCTAACCACCAGCCCCCACTCCCCCCCCAGAGCCGGGGAGAGAACCCAGGAGTCCGGGGTCCCAGCCCCCCCTGCTCTAACCCACCAGCCCCCACTTCCCTCCCAGAGCCAGGACAGAACCCAGGAGTCCTGGTGTCCAGCCCCACCCCTGCTCTCCCCACTCCTCCCAGAGCCGGGAGAGAACCCAGGAGTCCTGGCTCCCAGCCCCCCCTGCTCTGACCCACCAGCCCCCCCTCCCCTCCCAGAGCCGGGAGAGAACCCAGGAGTCCTGGCTCCCAGCCCCCCTGCTCTGACCCACCAGCCCCCTCCCTCCCAGAGCCGGGAGGACTCCCAGAGCCGGGAGAGAACCCAGGAGTCCTGGCTCCCAGCCCCTGCTCTAACCCACCAGGCCCCACTCCTCCCAGAGCCGGGAGAGAACCCAGGAGTCCTGGCTCCCAGCCCCCTGCTCTAACCACCAGCCCCACTCCTCCCAGAGCTGGGGCGAGAACCCAGGAGTCCTGGCTCCCCGCCCCCCCTGCGCTAACCCACCAGCCCCGACTCCCCTCCCAGAGCTGGGAGAGAACCCAGGCATCCGGGCTCCCAGCGCCCCCTGCTCTAACCACCAGCCCCCACTCCCCTCCCAGAGGCAGAGAGGGAACCCAGGAGTCCTGGCTCCCAGCCCCGTCCCCCTCAGAAGATACAGGCAGCTTCTTACACTTCTAATTTGCATAGCTAATGAATATGGATGATATAATTTACATAACCCAGCCCCTAATTGCATCCCACTCCGCCCCTTGAAAGATACAGCCCCAGGTGGGACACCTGAGCCCAGGTGTCCAGCTCCCCTCATTGCATAGGCAATTAATCAAACTCATTTGCATAATCTCTTTCCTCCGGAGCAGGGGTCCCCAACACGGTGCCTGGCCGGCGGTGGGGATCCCCAAATGTCATCCGGCGCCAGCAAAGTGCTGGAACCCGGGACATTCGGGGATGGGGGCCGGGCAGGGGATGGGGGCCGGGGAGCTCACCGGAGCGTGCGCAGGAAGCTGCTCCCCACGGCGCAGGCCGGGATGTCCCGGGCTTGTCCCGCGCCCAGTAGTAACCGGCGGCGGCGCCGGCCAGCACGCACTGCCCCAGCGCGGGATGGGGGCCGGGTGGGGCTGGGGGCCGGGCGGGGATGGGGCCGGGTGGGGGGCCGGGGCTGGGGGCTCACCGCAGCGCGCGCAGGAAGCTGCTCCCACGGCGCAGGCCGGGATGTCCCGGGCTTGTCGCGCGCCCAGTAGTAGGAGGCGGCGCCGGCCAGCACGCACTGCCCCAGCGCGGGATGGGGGCCGGGCGGGGCCTGGGGGCCGGGGGCCGGGCGGGGCTCACCGCAGCGTGTGCAGGAAGCTGCTCCGCACGGCGCAGGCGGGGCTGGGGGCTGGGCGGGGGCTGGGCAGGGGATGGGGGCCAGGGTCTGGGCGGGGCATGGGGGCTCACCGCAGCGTGCGCAGGAAGCTGCTCCCCACGGCGCAGGCCGGGATGTCCCGGGGCTTGTCCCGCGCCCAGTAGTAGGAGGCGAAGGCGCCGGCCAGCACGCACTGCCCCAGCGCGGGATGGGGGCTGGCGGGGCTGGGGCCGGGGGCCGGGGGGGCTCACCGCAGCGTGCGCAGGAAGCTGCTCCCCACGGCGCAGGCGGGCACGTCCCGGGGCTTGTCCCGCGCCCAGTAGTAGGAGGCGAAGGCGCCGGCCAGCACGCACTGCCCCAGCGCGGGGATGGGGGGCCGGGCGGGGTGATGGGGGGCGGGGGGGCTCACCGCAGCGTGCGCAGGAAGCTGCTCCCCACGGCGCAGGCCGGGATGTCCCGGGGCTTGTCCCGCGCCCAGTAGTAGGAGGCGAAGGCGCCGGCCAGCACGCACTGCCCCAGCGCCAGCGCGAAGTTGGCCGCCCAGAGCAGCCCCAGCACGTTGTAGAGCTGCAGGTTGAAGAGGTTGCGCTGGTAGAGCCCCTCGTCGTTGTACTTGTAGAAGGTGCAGCCGGCGGCCGGGCAGGGCTGGTAGCGGGAGGCGTTGAACGTCTGCGGGGCCGAGGGGCAGCGTGAGCCGGGCCGAGCCGGGGACCCGCCGGGAACGGAGCCCGAGAACGGAATAAAGGGACGCGAGACCCAGAGACCCAGCCGGTGAAGGAGCGCGACCCCCAGCCAGTGAAGGAGCAGGAGACCCGGTGAAGGAGCAGGAGACCCAGCGAAGGAGCAGGAGATCGGGACCCCCAGCCGGTGAAGGAGCGGGAGACCCGGCGAAGGAGCGGGAGATCGGGACCCCCAGCCGGTGAAGGAGCAGGAGACCCGGTGAAGGAGCGGGAGATCGGGACCCCCAGCCGGTGAAGGAGCGGGAGACCCGGTGAAGGAGCGCGACCCCAGCCAGTGAAGGAGCAGGAGACCCGGTGAAGGAGCAGGAGAACGGCCACAGAGGAGCCAAGGAGAGGTCGGGCGAACGCTCGGATAAAGGAACGACGGCGCGACTGGCCAGCCAAACGAAGGAAGGAGAAAAGCAGCAGATAAAGGAATAAAGGAGACCAGGGAACAGGAACCCGGCGGGACACACACGTGGGACGGAGAGAAGGAGGTGAAGGAACGAGAGCCCGAGAACGGCTGGAGGAAAGGAAGGAGGGAACGAGGAAATAAACGACAAGAACCCGACAGCGACGGGCCCCCCGGAGCCCCCCGGGGCAGAGGCGGCCGAGGAACAACCGTGGGAAGAAGGGACGAGAGGCCCAGGGACACGACTGGGCAGACGCCCGAGCGCGGGCGAAGCCACAGGCCGGAGAAGGGACCCGGCGGCGGGTGGGAGGGAAGGAACCAGCGAGAGGAGAACGAAGGGGGCAGAACCCAGGAGTCTGGGGGGACACGAAGGGAGAAATGGGGTCACCCCACGGCCCCCCCCAATTTCAGCTCCGCTACAGGGCGGAGAAGTCAGGACTCCTGGGTTCTCCCTGGCTCTGGCAGGGGAGTGGGGGCTGGTGGTTAGAGCAGGGGGGGCTGGGAGCCAGGACTCCTGGGTTCTCTCTCCTGGTCTCTCACCATGGGGTTGCAGGTCTCGTTGCCCGAGATGCCGGAGCACCTGGGGTCGCTGGAGTTGCCGCTGGTGACACGATACAAGGGAGTCCCGGACGTGGCCAGATAGCTGGGGGGAAGCAGTCAAGGGGAGAGAACAGGAGCACACGGGGCCTGGCCCCTCTAGGGGGCGCCGGCTCCCCCCGGCCGCAGGGCAGGGACTGGCTGGCTCAGGGGGGCAGGGAATGGGGCAGGGGCCTGTCCCCTCTGGGGGGCGCCGGCTCCCCCCGGCCCCAGGGCAGGGACTGGCTGGCTCAGGGGGACGGGGAGTGGGGCAGGGGCCTGTCCCCTCTAGGGGGCGCCGGACCCGATCTGGCCAGGGGGCAGTCAGGGGGCGGCCGGGGGGCAGTCAGGGGGCGGCCGGGGGCCCAGAGGATACAGAGCCGTCATGGCCCAGTAGGCCACACAGACGAGCAGCAGGAGGAACGTGACCAGGGGGAGGCCGGGGGGCGGCCGGGGGGCAGACGGGGGCCCGGAGGATACAGAGCCGTCATGGCCCCGTAGGCCACACAGACGAGCAGCAGGAGGAACGTGGCCGGGGGGAGGCCGGGGGGCAGACAGGGGGCGGCCGGGGGGCAGACAGGGGGCGGCTGGGGGGCAGAGGATACAGAGCCGTCATGGCCCAGTAGGCCACACAGATGAGCAGCAGGAGGAACGTGGCCGGGGTGGCCGGGGCAGACAGGGGCGGCCGGGGGCAGTCAGGGGCGGCTGGGGCAGGGGCGGCTGGGGGGCAGAGGATACAGAGCCGTCATGGCCCAGTAGGCCACACAGATGAGCAGCAGGAGGAACGTGATCAGGGGGTAGAACAGGGTGGACATCATGTAGCCGATGGCTCTGGAAGCGGAGACAAAAGGGGGCCCATGTTAGTTCCTGTTTTGGGGACCCCCAGAGTCCCCCACTCCCCATAGAGACCCAGAGCTCCCCGCACCACCAGACCCACGGGCCCGTCTCACCTGGCGTCCCGCCTGCTGGAGATCAGGCCTAGCTCGCCTGGCCTCCTCCCCTCCCCCAGGTCAGACCCATGGGTCCATCCGGCCCCATTTCCACTCCCCACAGGTCAGACCCCTGGGGCCCTCCTGCTTTTAACCCTCTCTCCCTCCCCCGATCATGTGTCGGGCAGTTCCACAGGTTAACGCACCCCCAATTCCGCTCTCTCTCCTGCCCCCTCATTAAAGGGACAGGAGCCAGGGCTGCTAAGGTGTCCCTGGGAGGATCAGAGCCCCGGTGCCTCCCCCAAGGGGCTGCCCTGCCCCCCGCCACCCCCCAAGGGGCTGCCCTGCCCCCCTCCTGGGGCATGGGGGGACGACTCACCGGCTGGACTCCTGGATGAGCGCAATGGCGACGAGGATGCGCTTGCGGAGGAAGATGAGGAGGAGGAGGAGGACGCCTTCCACCACGGCCAGGATTATCACTGGGGGGGCAGAGACATTAGGGGGTGCACAGACAGGGCTGGGGGGGTGCTGGGAGAGAGATGGGTGCCCCCTACTTCAAGAGGAAACAGATTTGGGGCACCCCACTTATTAAGGAGTCAATAAAGACCCCCACGTTGGGATTTACTGACTCCCTAAAAGGAGGCGTACCCCCAAATTCCCCCCAGCGGAAGGGGGGGCCTGGACTGAGGCAGAGAACTGGGGTGTCGATCCAGCTCCCCCATTTGCACAGGGCCCCCAGGCTCAGCCAACCCTGCAGTTTAGGGGGTTCAGAAAGCCCCCCAATTTATGAAAGACAATCAGATTTTGGGGGTGTCAGGGATGCTCCCCAGGGAGGAAGGGACAACACCCATGTTTTTAGGGGGATCTTTCTAAAGGGGTCCCATGTTCAGGCAGCCGCATTCAGAAATCCCTGAATTTTAGGGTGCTGAAAGATGCCCCCCAAAGTCAGGAGGTCCCGGTGGTTTAGGAATTCAGTGACATCCCCCTCAATCAAGGGGGAGGCTGAATTTGGGGGGCAGCAAGGAAGCTCCCTGGAATTAAAGGTGCATCCCCCAAATTTAGGGGTCAGCACAGCGGCACCCCATGCTTGGGGGAGTTGATCCCTGCTCCTATCAGCACCCCAGGGGGTCCGGGGCCCCAGCGCCCCAGGGGTCCGGGGGGCCCCCCGCCGCGCCCCCGGGGTTTCGGGGGGCGGGACTCACGGGCCGCCAGCCACGTCTCCTGCACGTTGGAGTAGACGCTGAGGTTGGTGGTGAAGCCGACGTTGCTGATGGTGGCGCCGGCCGTGCGCAAGGTGCTGTACTCCCGCCAGCAGTGGTAGATCCCTGGGGGGGGGAGATGGGGTCACATGGGGGACACGGGGTCCCAAAGAGCCCCCCCCCCGATCCCTGGACTCCCCCCCCCGAACTCCCCACGGGCCCTGGCGCCTGCCCCCCCAGTACACGCTCCAGGCTCCATCTCCTGGGAACGCTGCCCCAACCCCAGGAGAAAACCCCAGGCTCCCCACCCCACCCAGCCCCTCCCCAAGCCCCGCCCCTCCCTCCCAGGCCCCACCCACAGCCCTCCCAAAGCCCCGCCCCTGCCAGGCCCCGCCCTCGCACCATTGGCAGTGACAGCCCCTCCCCTAGCCCCGCCCCCTGGCACCGTAGGCGGTGACGGCCCCGCCCCAGGCCCCGCCCTCCCGGCCCCGCCCCTCGCACCGTAGGCGGTGACGGCCCTGCCCCAGGCCCCGCCCTCCCAGGCCCCGCCCCTCGCACCGTAGGCGGTGACGGCCCCGCCCCAGGCCCCGCCCTCCCAGGCCCCGCCCTCGCACCATAGGCGGTGACGGCCCCGCCCCAGGCCCCGCCCCACGCGCCGTAGGCGGTGACGGCCCCGCCCCCAGGCCCCGCCTCTCCCAGGCCCCGCCCCTCGCACCGTAGGCGGTGACGGCCAGCACCCCGAGGATCAGCACCCAGACCAGCACCCCGGCCACCAGCCGCAGCAGCAGCAGGAACAGGAGGCTCAGCACCATGGCGATCAGCAGCCCGCTGGGGGGGGAGGGGGGAGAGTGAGAACCACCGCCCGGACGCCTGGGTCCCATACCCGCACCCCCACCCCCGCTACCACCCGCAGCATCACCCGGACGCCTGGGTCCCATTCCACCGCTACCACCCGCAGCATCACCCGGACGCCTGGGTCCCATTCCACCGCTACCACCCGCAGCATCACCCAGACACCTGGGTCCCATACCCCCACCCGCAGCGTCACCCGGACACCTGGGTCCCCGTCCACCGCTACCACCTGCAGCATCACCCGGATGCCTGGGTCCCATTCCCGCACCCCCACCCCCGCCACCCGCAGGGTCACCCGGACACCTGGGTCCCATTCCCGCACCCCCCACCCCTACCACCCGCAGCGTCACCCGGACACCTGGGTCCCATTCCCGCACCCCCACCCCCGCCACCCGCAGCGTCTCCCGGGGCCCCTCACTCACATGAGGATCCAGTACCAGCTGCTGGCAAAATCCTCAAAGATTTTCATCCCGATGTCCTTGGCGTTCAGAGACTCCACGATCGGCCTGGGGGCGAGATGTGAGGGGGGCGGGGCTAGTGGGGGGCTGCGAGGGGGGGCCCCAGCCGGGCTGGAGCTGTGGGTTGGGGAGGGGCCCCAGCCAGGACAGGGGAGGGGCCCCGACGGGGAGGGGGGGCGGGGGGGGTCCCAGCTGGGCAGGGGAGGGGCCCCGGCTGGGAGGGGCAGCGGGCGGGACCGGGGGAAGGGGGTCCCCGGCTGGGAGGGGCAGCGGGGCGGGGGGGAAGGGGGTCCCCGGCTGGGAGGGGCAGGGCGGGACCCCGGGGAAGGGGGTCCCCGGCTGGGAGGGGCAGCGGGGCGGGACCCCGGGGGAAGGGGGTCCCCGGCTGGGAGGGGCAGCGGGGCGGGACCCCAGGGGGCAGGGGTCCCCGGCTGGGAGGGGCAGCGGGCGGGACCCCGGGGGCAGGGGTCCCCGGCTGGGCAGGGGCAGGGGGGACCCCGGGGGGGGGGGGGGGTCCCTGGCTGGGCAGGGGCCGGGGGGCGGGACCCTGGGGGCAGGGGACCCCGGCTGGGAGGGGCAGGGAGACCCCGGGGGCAGGCGGGACCCGGGGGCAGGCGGGGCAGGACCCTGGGGGCAGGGGTCCCCAGCTGGGCAGGGGACCCTGGGGCAGGGGTCCCCGGCTGGGAGGGGCAGGGGACCCCGGGGGCAGGCAGGGTCCCCGGCTGGGAGGGGCAGGGGGGGACCCCGGCTGGGAGGGGCAGGGGGGACCCGGGGGGGCAGGCGGGGTCCCCGGCTGGGAGGGGCAGGCGGGACCCGGGGGGGCAGGGGGGCAGGACCCCAGGGGGGGCAGGGGGGGTCCCCGCGCTCACTGGGCTCCGGACGAGAGCAGCTCCTTGGTCTCGTTGGGCGTCCGGCCCGGCAGGGCGAAGCTGCTCAGGCCGCTCGTGTTGAAATCGGGGAAGCAGCGATTGAAGGCTGGAGAGAGGGGGGGGGTCAAATTGGGGTACAGTCACGGGGGCGCTTCAAGGCACCGGCAGGGACGGCCCCCCCCAGCCCCCGGAAAACCCCCCTCGGCTGTGGCTGGACGGAGCACGGACCTCGCGACGGGACGTCAGCGAACGCCGGGAACTGGCTGGTGAGATCCGGGGGGGTCCAGCAGCAGAGCCCCCCCTGGCCCCCCCCGGGGACCTGCAGCCCCCCGAGGCGCCGAGCAGGAGCCCCCCGAGGTGCCGAGGAGCAGGGGGGTGGGGGGTTCTCGGGGACTCTGGGGCCGGACGTTGGGCGTGCGGGAGGCTCCGGGTCGCGGCGGGGGGGGGCGGACGCCTGCGGGGAGGGGCTGGAGGACCCTGAGTCCTGCCCTGAGTGCAGGGGGCCGGGCCAGACCCCTCCCGAGGCCCCTTCCCTACAGTCCCACGAGGCTGTTAATTAAATCTACGCGGGGGGGGGGGGGCGCATCTGACACAGGGTGCAGTTCCCATTGTGTCCACTGGATGGCAACAGAGAAGCCCC
This sequence comes from Mauremys reevesii, assembly GCF_016161935.1. Lineage (NCBI taxonomy): Eukaryota > Metazoa > Chordata > Testudines > Geoemydidae > Mauremys > Mauremys reevesii. The sequence goes on from NW_024100715.1 coordinate 293,199, forward strand.
CACGCCCCTCCCAGAGCCGGGGAGAGAACCCAGGAGTCCTGGCTCCCAGCCCCCCCTGCTCTAACCCACCAGCCCCCACTCCCCTCCCAGAGCCAGGGAGAGAACCCAGGAGTCCTGGCTCCCAGCCCCCCCTGCTCTGACCCACCAGCCCCCCCTCCCCTCCCAGGGCTGGCCGAGAACCCAGGTGTCCGGGCTCACTTGGCGCAGATGCGATGGTGTATCGAGGGCAGAGCTCCCGGTTCAGAATCTCTGACACTGTCTGAGGAAGAGACATTGAATGTTTGTTAGATCGGGCGCCGGGACAAATCTGGCCACTAGAGGGAGCCCTGGGCTGGCAGGGGCTGCGGGTCGGGAGTGAGGGGCACCGGCAGGGCTTGGGGGGGCAGGGGCTGCGGGTCGGGAGTGAGGGGCACTGGCAGAGCTGGGGGGGCAGGGCAGGGCTGGCGGGGGCTGCAGGTCGGGAGTGAGGGGCACCGGTAGGGCAGGGCAGGGCTGGCGGGGGCTGCAGGTCGGGAGTGAGGGGCACCGGCTGGGCTGGGCCGGCAGGGGCTGCGGGTCGGGAGTGAGGGGCACCGGCAGGGCTGGGCCGGCGGGGGCTGCGGGTCGGGAGTGAGGGGCACCGGCAGGGCTGGGCCGGCGGGGGCTGCGGGTCGGGAGTGAGGGGCACCGGCAGGGCAGGGCCGGCGGGGGCTGCGGGTCGGGAGTGAGGGGCACCGGCAGGGCAGGGCCGGCGGGGCTGCGGGTCGGGAGTGAGGGGCACCGGCAGGGCAGGGGGCGGGGGCTGCGGGTCGGGAGTGAGGGGCACCGGCAGGGCAGGGCGGCGGGGCTGCGGGTCGGGAGTGAGGGCACCGGCAGGGCAGGGCCGGCGGGGGCTGCGGGGCGGGAGTGAGGGGCACCGGCAGGGCTGCGGGTCGGGAGTGAGGGGCACCGGCAGGGCTGGGGAGGGCAGGGCCTGGGGTCAGGAGTGAGGGGCACCGGCAGGGCCTGGGGTCGGGAGTGAGGGGCACCGGCAGGGCAGGGCCGGGCGGGGCTGCGGTCGGGAGTGAGGGGCACCGGCAGAGCTGCGGGGTGCAGGGCAGGGCCGCGGGGCTGCGGGTCGGGAGTGAGGGGCACCGGCAGGGCTGGGCCGGCGGGGGCTGCGGGTCGGGAGTGAGGGGCACCGGCAGGGTTGGGCTGGCGGGGGCTGCGGGTCGGGAGTGAGGGGCACCGGCAGGGCAGGGCCGGCGGGGCTGCGGGTCGGGAGTGAGGGGCACCGTGGGTCGCACGCACCAGGCTGGTATCGGACAGGTTGAGGCTGGGGTCACACCAGCTCTGGTTCAGCACGGCCGCCGGCTTCGCCCCAGGCAGGTATCCCGCGGGCGGCACCACCCAGAAGGCGTCGGGGCAGGAAGCGACACAGACCTGGGGCACATCAGAGAACATCACACAGCGGGGGTCACGTCAAGGGGGGCGAATGGAAGTGACAGAACCCAGGCGTCCGGGCTCCCAGCCCCCCCTGCTCTGACCCACCCGCCCCCACTCCCCTCCCAGAGCCGGAAGAGAACCCAGGAGTCCGGGCTCCCAGCCCCCCCTCCCCTGAGCGCGCCCAGGAGAGGACCCAGGCATCCGGGCCGTACCTGCGTGGTCGGACACTGCAGCCCGTTCATCGCGGCTGCCAGGATGTTGAGGGAGGTGACGCACTGGAGCAGGTCGAAATACAACACGTAGGGTTTGCCCCTGGGGGGAGAGGGGGGGGTCCGAGACAGGGGGACCGAGGCAAGGAGCCGGGGGGGGGGGACGGAAGAGATGGGAGATGAAGGGAGATGGGGGCAGAGCGAGAGGAGCAGAAGGCTGGCGTGGTGGGGCCGGGGGGGCCGATCGAAGATGGCAGAAGGGGTGAGAGACAGTGGCCACCCCCATACGCAGCCCCTGGGGATGACACGTCCCAGGGAGGGGATGAGGTCAAGGGGGCAGTGGGGATGAGCTGGGGGTGAGGGGGTCGGGGCGGAGGCAGGAGGGGCGATGAGGGGGATCGCAGAGGGGCGAGGCGATGAGGGGGATCACACTGGGGCTGAGGGAGGGTCGGGGCAGGGGCGATGAGGGGCGAGGGGCTGGGGGTTGGGGCGGGGGCGATGAGGAGGGCGAGGGGCTGAGGGGGATCGCGCTGGGGGCTGAGGGGGCAAGGGGCTGAGCTGGGAGGTGAGGGGGTCGGGGCAGGGAGGGGATGAGGGGATCATGCTGGGGCTGAGGGGGGTCGGGGCGGGGGGAGGGAAGGGTGATGAGGGGGGCGAGGGGCTGAGGGAGGGGTGGGGGCGGGGGGAGAGGGGCTGGGGGTCGGGGCGGGGGCGATGAGGGGCGAGGGGCTGGGGGGGCGGGGCGGGGGTCACTCACGCGTGGGCCCCGAGCCCGCAGTAGGAGCCGGTCGAGTTCCGGGGGTAAATCACCTGCCGGGGGTCCCCGGAGAGCCAGGCGGGGGGCGAGGGGTGAACTGAGCGACGGTGGGGATCCCGCAGCCCCCCCGCCTGCCCCCCGAGCCCCCCCACCCGCTGAGCCCCTGCTGCCCCCAACCAACCCTCCCACTCCTCCAACCCTGCCCCGGCCCCCGAACCCCTGCCTGCGCCGGCTCCACCAACCCCTCCCACTCCTACCCCAGCCCCCAGGGACCCTTTGACCCCCCAGCCCAGCCCCTAGCGCCCCTGGGGCCATGGGGAGCCCTGACTGCCCAGGCAGAGCCCCTGCTGCCCCGCAGCCCAGCCCCCAGCGCCGCCCTGGGGCCATGGGGAGCCCTGACTGCCCGGGCAGAGCCCCTGCTGCCCCCGCAGCCCAGCCTAGCGCCACCCTGGGGCCATGGGGAGCCCTGACTGCCCGGGCAGAGCCCCTGCCCCCCCGCCCCTAGCGCCGCCCTGGGGCCATGGGGAGCCCTGACTGCCCGGGCAGAGCCCCTGCCCCCGCTACCCCGCCCTAGCGCCGCCCTGGGGCCATGGGGAGCCCCGACTGCCCGGGCAGAGCCCCCTGCTGCCCCCCCGCAGCCCAGCCCCTAGCGCCGCCCTGGGGCCAAGGGGAGCCCTGACTGCCCGGGCAGAGCCCCCGGCTGCCCCCTGCAGCCCAGCCCCTAGTGCCGCCCTGGGGCAATGGGGAGCCCTGACTGCCCGGGCAGAGCCCCGCTGCCCCCTGCAGCCCAGCTCCTAGCGCCGCCCTGGGGCCATGGGGAGCCCTGACTGCCCGGGCAGAGCCCCTGCTGCCCCCTGCAGCCCAGCCCCTAGCGCCGCCCTGGGGCCATGGGGAGCCCTGACTGCCCGGCAGAGCCCCTGCTGCCCCCTGCAGCCCAGCCCCTAGCGCCGCCTGGGGCCAGGGGGAGCCCGGACTGCCCGGGCCGAGCCCCCTGCTGCCCCCCCAGCAGCCCCGCCCCTCGCGCCGCCCTGGGGCCCTGGGGAGCCCTGACTGCCCGGGCAGAGCCCCCTGCTGCCCCCCCTGCAGCCCAGCCCCTAGCGCCGCCCTGGGGCCATGGGGAGCCCTGACTGCCCGGGCAGAGCCCCCTGCTGCCCCCCCCCCCCGCAGCCCAGCCCCTAGCGCCGCCCTGGGGCCATTGGGAGCCCTGACTGCCCGGGCAGAGCCCCCTGCTGCCCCCCCCCGGCCAGGCCCCGGCGCCCCGGGGGGGGGGTGTCACTCACCCAGGATTCCCACCACCATGTAGCCGGCCAGGAAGACCATGAAGAGAACGCAGCAGATGATGTGGGTGCAGCTCCGGGGGTGGGGGGGGGGGCAGAATGAGACCTGGGGGGGACAAACGAGCGCAGCCGGGACTGGGGGGAAAGGGGGCCCTGCGGGGGCTGACAGCGAGCTCCCGGGGCTGGGCCGGCTGCGGGAACGGGGGGGGAGGGGGGGCGAGTCACTCACCTGTGCCGAATCGGGCCCCGGACCGCGGGGGGATATTTACACTGTTCCCCTGCAGAGAGAGAGCGGTCAGAGGGTGGGGGCTGGGAGCCAGGACTCCTGGGTTCTCTCCCAGATCTGGGAGGGTAGTGGGGGCTGGTGGGTTAGAGCAGGGGCTGGGAGCCAGGACTCCTGGGTTCTCTCCCAGCTCTGTGAGGAGTGGGGGCTGGTGGGTTAGAGCAGGGGGCTGGGAGCCAGGACTCCTGGGTTCTCCCTGGCTCTGGGAGGAGTGGGGCTGGTGGGTTAGAGCAGGGGGCTGGGAGCCAGGACTCCTGGGTTCTCTCCCGGCTCTGGGAGGAGTGGGGCTGCTGGGTTAGAGCAGGGGGGCTGGGAGCCAGGACTCCTGGGTTCTCTCCCGGCTCTGGGAGGGGAGTGGGGGCTGGTGGTTAGAGCAGGGGGGACTGGGAGCCAGGACTCCTGGGTTCTCTCCCGGCTCTGGGAGGGGAGTGGGGGCTGGTGGTTAGAGCAGGGGGGACTGGGAGCCAGGACTCCTGGGTTCTCTCCCAGTTCTGGGAGGGGAGTGGGGGCTGGTGGGTTAGAGCAGGGGGGGCTGGAGCCAGGACTCCTGGGTTCTCTCCCCGGCTGTGGGGGTGGGTATAGAGTGGATCTGGGGGAATCCGACCCAGATGTCCTGCCTCCCTTTGCAGGAAGCTCCCAGCCGCTCTCCCAGGCAGCGGGTGCGAGTGACACCCAGGGGGGCGTGTCAAGGTTATTGGGGTGGGGGGGGGGTCAGGGCCAGGCCTGATAGGAGCTGAGCCATCAGGGGCAATTAGGAGAGATAAGGGCCGGGTGGGGCCAGGGAGCGGCCAGGACAGCGCCCACCAGTGGGGAAAACCCCACTGCACCCCCGCCCCAATCCCCCCCCCACTTCCTTATTGCCCCACTCGAAACCACAAAGTCCAGCCCCATCCGGGGGTCCCCCCCGACTCTAGACCAGCTGGGAGCCAGGATGGAGCTTCACCACCCCTAACCTCCCCAGCCCTGCCCCCAATCCCTGTCTGCACCCCCAGCCCTGCCGGTGGCCCTCACTCCCGACCCGCAGCCCCTGCCAGCCCAGCCCTGCCCCCCCCACCCCTGCCGGGGCCCCTCACTCCCGACCCGCAGCCCCTGCCAGCCCAGCCCTGCCCCTCCCCCAGCTCTGCCAGTGCCCCTCACTCCCGACCCGCAGCCCCCGCCAGCCCAGCCCTGCCCCCCCCAGCCCTGCCGGTGCCCCTCACTCCCGACCCCCCGCCCCGGCCAGCCCAGCCCTGCCCCCCCCAGCTCTGCCGGTGCCCCTCACTCCCGACCCGCAGCCCCCGCCCGCTCAGGCCCGACATGGGCGGGGTGCGCAGGTGAAAGGGGGGGCCGGGGCCCGCCTGGGGAGGTGAGGCTGGCAGAGAACGGGGGGGGGCTCTGAACGGGGGGGCCACTGAACGGGGGTTTCTGGGCAGACCCCCCCAGCGGACACCCCGGGGTAAGGGGGGGCCCCTCCCCAGCACACGGCCCGGGGGGGTCAGTCAAGCCCGAGCGGAGCCCCCGACCCCCCCCCCCGGGCTGGGGAGTTTGTTTCCTTGTTCCTCGAGCACCGCGAACAAACCCGCCCCGCCCGCGGTGCCGAGCCGAGCCGAGCCGGGAACGGGACTCGGCCTGCCCAGGGGGTGGGACCGGGCTGGCCCGGGGGCAGTTGCCGGGGACCGGGCTGGCCCGGGGGCAGTTGCCGGGGGCAGTTGCCGGGGGACCGGGCTGGCCCGGGGGCAGTTGCCGGGGACCGGGCTGGCCTGGGGGCAGTTGCCGGGGGACCGGGCGGCTCCGCGCCGCTGTCTCCCCTGAGCCCCGCCAACCCAGCAGGGGGTCGGGGGGGGGTAGAGCGGGGGGACCCCCCTGGGGCCCCCCCCGCGCTGCTCCCCAGTGACGCTCCCTGGTTTGGGGGAGACCCCGCGGCCCCCCCGCGGCCCCCCCTCACCGTAGGGCGCCGGGTCCGGCCGCTCCCCCTTGTCCTGGCGGCCCATGGCGGGGCGGGGGCACCTGTGGCTGCGGCCGGAGGCTGCGGCTGGAACTGGGCCGGGGCGGGGCCGGCGGTTACCTGCCCCACGTCACAGACACCTGCCCCGGGCCACGCCCCTGCACCTGACCACAAGCACCGCCCCCTGCGTACCAGGCCACGCCCCTACCTGGCTCAAAGCCCCGCCCCCTGTGTACCAGGCCACGCCCATCTCTCACCTGCCCGGGCCACGCCCCCCACCTGCCCCACGTCACAGACACCTGCCCGGGCCACGCCCCCTGTGTACCAGGCCACGCCCCATCTCACCTGCCCAAGTGCCACGTCCATCTCCAGGCCCTTGAGTTTAAGGACTCAGCCCCCAACCTCAACCCCCCAACACACCCACAACCGGACACCCCAACACAACCCGACACCCCCACCCATCCCCGACAACCCCACAACACAACCCGACACCCCACCCGCATCCCACTCATCCCCGACACTCCCACCAACACAACCCGACACCCCAACACAACCCGACACCCCCACCCATCCCCAACACCCCCCCCCACCAACACAACCCGACACCCCCACTCATCCCCGACACCCCCCCACACCAACACAACCCGACACCCCCACCCACATCCCACTCATCCCCGACACCCCCACACCAACACAACCCGACACCCCACCCATCCCCAACACCCCCACACCAACACAACCCGACACCCCCACTCATCCCCCACACCCCCACACCAACACAACCCGACACCCCCACCCACATCCCACTCATCACCGACACTCGGCCACACCAACACAACCCGACACCCCCACCCATCCCCTACACCCCCCCACACCAACACAACCCGACACCCCCACTCATCCCCGACACCCCCACCCACATCCCACTCATCCCCGACACACCCCCACACCAACACAACCCGACAATGTGCAATTCACCCCACTCCCTACTCCATCACTGACACACACCGACACCCTAGTGCAACACAACCCGACACACAATCACACTCAGCCCCTGCCATCACAACCCCAAGCCAACACCCCAAACCCCAACCCAACTTCGCAACCGCCCACAACAGCATCAAGGCCCCTCCCACAATCACACTCACCCGACGCACAAACACTACCGAACAGATGCACCTGGACCTCACGCCCCAACACAATCACCCAGACACAACCGCAAAAGGGGGTAGCAACACACTGCCCCACCACCAGGCCTACAAGCAGCCAGTCCTCAGCCCCCAATCACACCACAACGTAACTCGCTCGCAAGATGACAACCCTGAACCTGCAACCCCCACCAGGCAAACAGCCTTCCCTGGCCCACAGACACCACAACCTGCCCCCCCAGGCAGGCACAGCACAAATCCCCCCCCCCCCCCAGCTGTGTGTGCAGACACGTGGGTGAGACAAAGCAGACAGCACCACACACAACCCTTGCAACAGCCGCAGGCCACAGACACACAATCGCACCCAGCGCAAAGGGTCGCACCCAGGGACACCACAACTCAATCCGACGACACACAAACACCCCCTCGAGACAACAGCACAAATCTCACACAGCCACAACTGACCTCAGCAACCGCAAGGAAACCCACAACCAGGTAAAGCCCCAGCCCTCACCCTCAGCACCAACCGATCGCGCACACCCCGCAGCAGGGGGGGCCATCGCGTGCACACCCACACCCCCAGCAGGGAGCAGTGATCGCACGCGCACCCCCCCCCCTAGCAGGGAGCGGCGATCACACACGCACACCCACCCAGCAGGGGGGGCCATCGCGTGCACCCCCACACCCCCAGCAGGGAGCAGTGATCGCAGACGCACACACCCCCCAAGCAGGGCGCAGTGGTTGCACACACACACAGCAGGGGACGGCGATCGCAGATGCACACAGACACCCAGCAGGGGGCGGTGGTTGCACACACACACACACACACCCCCCCCCAGCAGGGGGCAGCAGTCGCACACCCCCCCGGCAGCGGACGGACAACGCACACCCTGGCCGTGTTCCCGGCGGCGCCGGCGTTTATTGGGTTCAGCCCCCCAGGACGTTACAGTTAAAAAGGGCCCGAGCCGGGGGGGTCCCCGCGGTTCCTGCAGCGCTGCCGTTACCGCCAAGGGGTCGCTGGCGGCTGAGCCCTGGGGGAGCCCCAGGAACGGGGCTCAGGGGCCCGGTGGGGTCACCTAGGGGTTTCCGGGACCCAACAGTGTAGGGGGCTCTGCCAGGGGGCTCAGGGTCCCAGCAGGGGCAGGGTGGGGAGTATCCCCCGGGGGGGCTCAGGGGTGGGAATCGGGGTCCCTGGGGGGCGCAGGGGCCCAGCAGGGGCTGGGTGGGGCGTATCCCCTGGGGGGGCTCAGGGGTGGGAATCGGGGTCCCTGGGGGGCTCAGGGTCCCAGCAGGGGCAGGGTGGGGCGTATCCGCAGGGGCCCAGCAGGGGCAGGAACCGGGGGGCGTCCCCGGGGGGGGCTCAGGGGCCCAGCAGGGGCAGGAACCGGGGCGCCCCCAGGGGCTCAGGTCCCAGCAGGGGCAGGGTGGGGAGTATCCCGGGGGCTCAGGGTGGGAATCGGGTCCCTGGGGGGCTCAGGGGCCCAGCAGGGGCAGGAACCGGGGGGGTCCCCGGGGGGGGGGGGCTCAGGGGCCCAGCAGGGGCAGCCCCCCCACGTCGGGCAGCAGCTCGGGGTGCGCCTCCAGGCGGGCCAGACGGCTCTGCTCCAGCGCGATGGCCTCGGCCGAGTGTTTGCACTTCTCCGCCCCGCACTGGCACGTGAAGTATTTGCTCTTGATGTCCCAGAACCGGTCCCCGTAGTCGAACCTGGGGGGCACGGGAGGGGTCAGCACGGGGGGACAATACCCCCCCCGACAGGCCCGCCCCCAGCCCCGCCCCATCTCCTCAGCCCCTCCCGTACTCACCAGCCCCTGCCCCAATCTCCTCCCCCAGGCCCCGCCCCATCCCCTCACCCCGCCCAGCCCCTCCCACACTCCCCAGCCAGCCCCACCCCCATCTCCTCAGCCCCGCCCATACTCACCAGGCCCTGCCCCAGCCCCTCCCAGCCCAGCACTGGCCCCAGCCCCTGCCCCCGGCCCGCCCCAGCTGACCCCCAGCCCCGCCCCGCCCCGCCCCGGCTGACCCCAGCTCCTCCCCTGCCTGGCATTGACCCCAGCCCCTGCCCCCACCCCACCCCTGGCACTGACCCCAGCCCCTGCCCCAGCCCCGCCCCGGCTGACCCCGGCCCCGCCCCAGCCCCGCCCCGGCTGACCCCAGCTCCTCCCCTGCCTGGCATTGACCCCAGCCCTGCCCCCCCAGCGCCCCGGCTGACCAGCCGCCCCGGCTGACCCGGCCCGCCCCAGCCCCGCCCCCGGCTGACCCCGGCCCCGCCCCCCAGCCCCGCCCCCGGCTGACCCCAGCTCCTCGCCGGCGCGGATGTCGCGGCTGCTGAAGAAGGCGATGCGGGGGAAGCGCAGGTCCTGGTGCAGCATGAACACTCGCACCGGGATGATGTTGGGCTCGCACAGGTGGTTGATGAACCGGCTCACGTTGCCGTAGTAACGGGCATCAATGCAGTACACCTCGCCGTCCTGCGGGGGAGGGGAGAGAACCCAGGAGTCCGGGCCGCCAGCTCCCCTCCCAGAGCTCGGAGTAGAACCCAGGCGTCCTGGCTCCCAGCCCCCACCCGGCCCAGAGCCAGGAGAGAACCCAGGCGTCCTGGCTCCCAGCCCCCACCCCGTCCCAGAGCCAGGAGAGAACCCAGGCGTCCTGGCTCCCAGCCCCCACCCGGCCCAGAGCCAGGAGAGAACCCAGGCGTCCTGGCTCCCAGCTCCCCCCTCCCCGAGCACCAGGCATCCGGGCCCCCGCACCTTGTTGTCCAGATCAAAGAGATACGAGTCATCTTCCCGCACGTCGGCCTCCGCGTCGGAGATCAGCTCCCCCACGTACCTGCGGCAGGGAGGGGGGGCAGAGCCGTCACGTCCCGGCGACTCCCAGCCCTGCCCCCGCCCCCCAGCCGAGCTGGTGCCCCCCCCCGTGCCCCCGCCCCAGCTCACTCACTCGCAGATGAAGGTCCCTTGGGGGATGGTTTGAAGGGCTCGCACCCCCCAGCCCATCTTGGCCGTCCGGTAGAGCTGCAGTCGGACCCTGCCAGGGGAGAAGCTGCTTGTTAACCCGCGGAACTCCCTGCCACATGACACCCCAGCCCACCAGTTCCAGCCCAGCAATCCTAACATTGATTCCTGTTAGCCTGGGGAACTCCCTGCCACATGACACCCCAGCCCACCAGTTCCAGCCCAGCAATCCTAACACTCATTCCTGTTAGCCTGGGGAACTCCCTGCCACATGACACCCCAGCCCACCAGTTCCAGCCCAGCAATCCTAACACTGATTCCTGTTAACCCACGGAACTCCCTGCCACATGACACCCCAAGCCACCAGTTCCAGCCCAGCAATCCTAACACTGATTCCTGTTAGCCTGGAGAACTCCCTGCCACATGACACCCCAGCCCACCAGTTCCAGCCCAGCAATCCTAACACTCATTCCTGTTAGCCTGGGGAACTCCCTGCTACTGGACTCTCAGGAATAGGGGGTGATGCCCCCTCCCTGGGGACTCACTTGATGCCGCTCTGGACGACCCGGTTCTTGCAGTTCCTCCAGCAGGTGCACGCCTGGTTACACTCGAAGATGAGGGGCGGCTCGATCTTGTTGAATTCCTGGAGCAGGCGCCCATCCTGAGGGGAGGAGGGGTCATAATCTCTGAATAGCTCCCAAATTCTGCCTCCCCCAGATGGGGTGGGGGAGTGGAGGAAGGCCCATGGGAACTGGGGTCTGAATATTCTAGGGGGACTGAGGCAGCCATGCAGCCTATGAGGGGGGGAATCTATCAGTTTCATTTGACAGTGTCCAGGCTCCCCCCTCCCCTGTCAGTTTCATGGCTCCCCCACCACGTGATTGGACAGTCAGTTTCTGGGCTTCCCTCACACCCAATGGGGAAGTTACCAGGCTACCCCCTCCTTCTTCTCATCTGAGAGTCAGTTTCTAAGCTCCTCCCTCCTACCAGCCCCATGGCTCTATTTGTCTGCCTTCAGGCTCCCCCACCCCCATATTCTCTTGTCAGTTTCCAGGCCCTCCATTGCCATATTTGGTGGTTTTCAGGATACCCTCAGTGTCTATCAGTCCCAATCCAAGTAGTTGCCAGCCCCCCCGCCCCCCCCCATGGGGTCTGGCATGGCAGTTTCCAGGCTCTCCGCCATCCCCACAGTGTCAATGTAGCAGTTTCCAGGCCCCCCATGGCATTCCAGGCCCCCCCAACCGTGCAGTTACCCGGGAAGGGGTGTGGGTGTCTCACCTTGTCGTACCAGCAGCGGATGCTGAGTTGGCCGCACAGGCAGTTGCTGGAGGAGCAATCGTCCTGGCAGGTACAGTGCTGCAGAAGTGGGGTGGGGTGGGGGGGACACAGCTTAGCAGGGCCTGCCCCCACCGCAGTTGTCAGTTTCCAGACACCCCACCCAGTCTGCACCTTCCCTGGTTTCTCAGCTCCCCCATTTCCCCTCCAAGCCACCGCAGGCCAGTTTCTAGGCTCCCCCCTCAAAAAACAATTCTGCATTTGTCGGTTTCTAGCCCCCTCCCCCCCCCCCCCGTACTGCATTTGCAAGGTTCTACGCTCTCCTCCCTCCAAAAATGTTCTGCATTTGTCGGTTTCTAGGCTCCCCTCTCCAAATGGGCAGCTCCGGGCTGCCAGGCCCCCCGGGGCGGCTACCTGCAGGTGTGTGATGTTGCGGTCGATGTTCATGGTGGAGGTCTCGCAGTTCTCCGAGATGTATTTATAGTCGTCGGGACACGGCTCATCGTCCACCGAGTTGACGCAGGGGATGGGCACGTTCTCGTAGCCGCGGGCTACGTCCCTGGGGAGGGGCAGGAGGGGTGAGACCGGAGCCGGCCAGCTGGGCCCCCTCGTCCCCCCACCCCACCCCACCCCGGGCCCAGCCCCACCTGCTGATGATGCGCTCGGTCCGCAGCGCCCGGTTCAGGATGCCCTGCCGGATCTTGCGGTTCAGCTGCAGAGCGAACCAGACCTCGGAGTTCTCCAGCGTCAGGTCCACGGGGCAGTCACCCTCCTTGTTCCGCACCTCGGGGTCAGCCCCTCGTGACAGGAACAGCCTGGGGGGGGGGGGGCAGATTGGAACCCAGGAGTCCTGGGCTGTAACCACCAGCCCCCACTCCCCTCCCAGAGCTGGGGAGAGAACCCAGGAGTCTGGGCTCCCAGCCCCCCTGCTCTAACCACCAGCCCCCACTCCCCTCCCAGAGCCGGGGAGAGAACCCAGGAGTCCTGGCTCCCAGCCCCCCTGCTCTAACCACCAGCCCCACTCCTCCCAGAGCCGGGAGGGGACCCAGGAGTCCTGGCTCCCAGCCCCTGCTCTAACCACCAGCCCCCACTCCTCCCAGAGCCGGGAGAGAACCCAGGAGTCCTGGCTCCCAGCCCCTGCTCTAACCACCAGCCCCCACTCCTCCCAGAGCTGGGAGAGAACCCAGGAGTCCTGGCTCCCAGCCCCCCTGCTCTAACCACCAGCCCCCACTCCCCTCCCAGAGCCAGGGAGAGAACCCAGGAGTCCTGGCTCCCAGCCCCCCTGCTCTAACCACCAGCCCCCACTCCTCCCAGCGCTGGGAGAGAACCCAGGAGTCCGGGCTCCCAGCCCCTGCTTTAACCCACCAGCCCCTACTCCTCCCAGAGCTGGGAGAGAACCCAGGAGTCCTGGCTCCCCCCCCCCCGGTTCTACCCCACCCGCCCCCGCTCCCCTCCCCGCGCTGGGAGAGAACCCAGGAGTCCTGGCTCCCAGACCCCCTGCTCTAACCACCAGCCCCCGCTCCCCTCCCAGAGCTGGGAGAGAACCCAGGAGTCCCGGCTCCCCCCTGCTCTAACCACCAGCCCCCGCTCCCCTCCCAGAGCTGGGAGAGAACCCAGGAGTCCCGGCTCCCCCCTGCTCTAACCACCAGCCCCCGCTCCCCTCCCAGAGCTGGGAGAGAACCCAGGAGTCCAGGCTCCCAGCCCCCCCTGCTCTAACCACCAGCCCGCGCTCCCCCGCGCTCACATGACGCAGTCGTGGTAGCTCTCGCGGGCGGCGATGTGCAGCGGCGTGTCCCCGTGACAGTTCACGGCGTGCAGGTCGCACTGCGCGTTCAGCAGCACCTCGGCGATCTCCGCGCTGCCCGTGAAGGAGGCCCAGTGCAGGCAGATGTTCTCCTCCTGCGGGGGAGGGGTTACGGGGAGCCTTGAAACCAGCAAACCCAGCTCCGAGCGGAGGGGGGGGGCTGGAAACCAGCAAAGACATTGAGGGGCAGTAGAGACAGCGGCCAGTGCTAGGGGTGGAGCTAAGACACCAATACACAGACTGGGAGGGGAGCCTGGAAACCGACAGAGACGTGGAGGGAGCCTGGAACCAGACACATGCAGAGACAGCGACAGGTACAGATTTGTGGGGCAGGGGGGCATTGAGAAGACGCCGGGGGAGCGAGAAACCGCCACTCACGTTGTCTGTCAGGGTGACGTCGGCGCCGCGGGTCAGCAGCATGCGGATCACCTCGATGTGCTTGTGCTCCGCAGCCCAGATGATGGGGGTCCAGCCGCCGTTGTCCTGCCGGGGGGGAGCACGGGGGTCAGCGCTGCCGGCCGGGGGGGAGCCCCCTGCTGCCCCCCCCGCCCCCAGTGCCCCCCTGGGGCCATGGGGAGCCCTGACTGCCCGGGCAGAGCCCCCTGCTGCCCCCCCCCCTGCAGCCCAGCCCCCAGCGCCGCCCTGGGGCCATGGGGAGCCCTGACTGCCCGGGCAGAGCCCCCTGCTGCCCCCCCCCCTGCAGCCCCGCCCCCCGCGCCGCCCTGGGGCCATGGGGAGCCCGGACTGCCCGGGCAGAGCCCCCTGCTGCCCCCCCTGCAGCCCAGCCCCTAGCGCCGCCCTGGGGCCATGGGGAGCCCTGACTGCCGGGGCAGCGCCCCTGCTGCCCCGCAGCCCAGCCCCTAGCGCCGCCTGGGGCCATGGGGAGCCCTGACTGCCCGGGCAGAGCCCCCACTGCCCCCTGCAGCCCAGCCCCTAGCGCCGCCTGGGGCCATGGGGAGCCCTGACTGCCCGGCAGAGCCCCTGCTGCCCCCTGCAGCCCAGCCCCAGCGCCGCCTGGGGCCATGGGGAGCCCTGACTGCCCGGGCAGAGCCCCTGCTGCCCCTGCAGCCCAGCCCCAGCGCCACCCTGGGGCCATGGGGAGCCCTGACTGCCCGGGCAGAGCCCCCTGCTGCCCCCCCTGCAGCCCGGCCCCCAGCGCCACCCTGGGGCCATGGGGAGCCCTGACTGCCCGGGCAGAGCCCCCTGCTGCCCCTCCTGCAGCCCAGCCCCTAGCGCCGCCCTGGGGCCATGGGGAGCCCTGAGTGCCCGGGCAGAGCCCCCTGCTGGCAGCCGGACGCCTGGGTCCCCGACTCACCTGGGCGTTGACGTCCACCTGCCCCGTGGCCAGCAGCAGAGAGACCATGGCCAGGTTCCCGCACTTGGCCGCGTGATGGAGGCAGGTCGAACCATCCTCCTCCTGGCGGCGGGGGGGAGACCATGTTGTGATTGGCAGGCAGGAAGCCCCCCGCCCGCCCTGCGCCCCCCGCCCGCCCTGCGCCCCCCGCGCTGACCTTGCTGTAGACGCAGCCGCCCCGGCGGACGATGTACCGCGCCGTCTCCACCTGGTTGCTCACCACGGCCTCCATGAGCGGCGTCCGCCGCGTCTTGTCCACCGCGTTGATGTTGGCGCCAGCCTGGGGGGGGGGTTAACAGCCAGAGTCTGAGCTCGCCCCCTGCCAGGCAGGAATCCCCCCGCCCCCCGCCCCGCCCCCCCTCGCCGCCCCACCTGCAGCAGCACGTGGCAGATCTCCAGGTACCCCTTCTGCGCGGCGGCGTGCAGCGGGGTGCGCTTGCTCTGCTGGTCGCTCTGGAAGTTGGGGTCCAGGTTGTCCACTGGGGAGGGGGAGGCAGAGAATCGGGGAACAGGATCAGAGCCGGGAGCGGGGTCACAGCCCCACACGCCCCCCCCCAGCCCCCTTTCCCGGGGCCCCCACTCACGCAGCATCAGCAGCACCTTCTGCAGCTCGCCCTGCTTGACGGAGAGGTAGAGCTGGCGGGGGTGGAACCGCAGCTTCTTCCGCCTGGCGGAGCGAGGGAACGAGACGGGGTCAGCGGCAGGGCTGGCGGGGGACGCACAGGGAAGGGGAGGCCAAGGGACGGAGCATTGGTGGGTGCGGTGGGATCACAGGTGTGTGGCAGAGGGAGCCCTGGGGGGACCAGAGGGAGATGGACTGGTGGTTTCCCTGGGACCACAGGGACGTGCGTGGGTGGGGGGAAATGAGTGGGTGCCATGAGTCACAGATGGGCCATACCAGGCGGCAGAGAGAGAGGTGGGTTGGGAGGATGGTGGATGCCAGGGGGAGGATTGTGGGGCACCCACAGAGCGCTAGATTTCAAGGGGCAGGACAACGTACTGGTGGGTGAGATAGGATCTCAGTGGCTGGGGTGGAAACAGGTACTGGTGCTTGTGGTGGGATCACAGTGGCTGGGGCGAGGACAGGTGTATCGGTGGGTGCAGTGGCATGTCAGTGGCTGGGGCAGAAACAGGTGTATTGGTGGGTACAGTGGGATCTCGGTGGCTGGGGCAGGGACAGGTGTATTGGTGGGTGCAGTGGGATCTCGGTGGCTGGGGCGGGGACAGGTGTATTGGTGGGTGCGGTGGGATCTCGGTGGCTGGGGCGGGGACAGGTGTATTGGTGGGTGCAGTGGGATCTCGGTGGCTGGGGCGGGGACAGGTGTATCGGTGGGTGCAGTGGCATCTCGGTGGCTGGGGCAGGGACAGGTGTATTGGTGGGTGCAGTGGGATCTCGGTGGCTGGGGCGGGGACAGGTGTATTGGTGGGTGCAGTGGGATCTCGGTGGCTGGGGCGGGGACAGGTGCATTGGTGGGTGCGGTGGGATCTTGGTGGGAGCAGTGGCATCCCGGTGGCTGGGGCGGGGACAGGTGTATTGGTGGGTGCGGTGGGATCTCGGTGGCTGGGGCAGGGACAGGTGTATTGGTGGGTGCGGTGGGATCTCGGTGGCTGGGGCAGGGACAGGTGTATTGGTGGGTGCCGTGGGATCACAGAGAGCAGGAGGGTCGTGGGAAGCGGGGGGAGGGTCTGGGGGTCCCACCTCTCGGCCTCCTGCACGATCAAGGCCTTCTCGAGCTGCTCGCGGCCCGGCCCCGGGCCCAGCCCCAGTGGCGAGATGGCGGCGCCCGACGGCAGGGTCAGCACGGGCCCCCCGGAGCTGTCGATCCCGTCGGCCAGTGGGTCATGGGGGACCAGGCGTCCCTCGCCCTTCCCCCGCATCCGGGCGCTGAACGGGAGAGGAGGGGGCAGCAGGGTGGGGGGGTCAGAGACTGAGACACCCCCTCCCCGACACGGCCCCCGCGGTGCCCCCCCCACACTGACGCGCTCTCCGCCCCCCACGCGCCCCCCGGCGGCTCACCTGGGCTGGGTGGTGTCGGCGCGGCCGGGGGCGTCGGGGGGCTCCTGGCCGGGCGGGGCGGGGTGGAGGTGGAGGTGTCGGCCCGGGCGATGGTGATCTCCTGGGCCTCCGAGGCGTCCTCGCCGCAGTGCGGGCAGAAGATCAGCCCGTTGAGCTGGGACACGCAGCCCTTGTGGAACCGGTGGGTCACCCGCAGGTCGGGGTGGCACTCCAGGAAGGTGCCCTGCGGGGAGACGGGGCCCCTCAGTCCCCACCCGCCGCCCCCGGCACCTCCACTCCCAATCCACAGCCCCCCAGCACCCCCCACTCCCGACCCGCAGGCCCCCAGCGCCCCCGGCACCTCCACTCCCAATCCACAGCCCCAGCACCCCCACTCCCGACCTGCAGCCCCGGCGCCCCACTCCCGACTGCAGCCCCGGCGCCTCACTCCCGACCCGCAGGCCCCGGCGCCCCACTCCCGACCCGCAGCCCCCGGCGCCTCACTCCCGACCCGCAGGCCCCGGCACCCCCACTCCCGACCCGCAGGCCCCGGCACCCCCACTCCCGACCCGCAGCCCCGGCACCCCACTCCCGACCCGCAGGCCCCGGCACCCCACTCCCGACCCGCAGGCCCCGGCACCCCACTCCCGACCCGCAGGCCCCGGCACCCCCACTCCCGACCCGCAGGCCCCGGCACCCCACTCCCGACCCGCAGCCCTCCGGCACCCACTCCCGACCCGCAGCCCCGGCGCCCCACTCCCAACCTGCAGCCCCGGCACCCCACTCCCAACCCGCAGCCCCCGGCGCCCCACTCCCGACCCGCAGCCCCCGCACTCACGGCCGTGCAGAAGTGCCCGCAGCCGGGGCAGCAGTGGTGTTTCACCATCCGGGCGCGATGGGACTCGCACAGAACCATGAGGGGCACCCGGCTGGACGGGCGCATGGTCTCCCGCTTCAGCACGCTGGAGCCACAGCCACTCAGCTGGGGAGGGGGATGGGGGGTCAGCCCGGACGCCAGGGTCCCGTCCCTCCCCAGAGTCTCACCCAGCCGCATCTCAGCGCTGGGCAAGGGGTCCCTTCCCATCCCAAAGAATCCATGCCCCACCCCAGAGCCAGCCGCAGCTCAGTGCTGAGCTGGGGGTCCCCAGATAACCAGCCCCCCACGCCCCACCCCAGAGCCAGCCGCAGCTCAGTGCTGAGCTGGGGGTCCCCAGATAACCAGCCCCCCACGCCCCACCCCAGAGCCAGCCGCAGCTCAGTGCTGAGCTGGGGGTCCCCAGATAACCAGCCCCCCACGCCCCACCCCAGAGCCAGCCGCAGCTCAGTGCTGAGCTGGGGGTCCCCAGATAACCAGCCCCCCACGCCCCACCCCAGAGCCAGCCACAGCTCAGTGCTGAGCTGGGGGTCCCCAGATAACCAGCCCCCCACGCCCCACCCCAGAGCCAGCCACAGCTCAGTGCTGAGCTGGGGGTCCCCAGATAACCAGCCCCCCACGCCCCACCCCAGAGCCAGCCGCACCTCAGGGCAGGGCCAGGGGTCCCCAGATAACCAGCCCTCGCGCCCCACCCCAGAGCCAGCCGCAGCTCAGTGCAGAGCCAGGGGTCCCTTCCTGTCCCAAACACTCTGTGGCCCCGTCACCCCACCAGCTGTGCCTCCCTGTCTGCCCCGCCCCTGCCCATCACCCCGCCCCTCACCTCCCCAGCCCCGCCCCTGCCTGTCGGCCCCGCCTCACCTCCCACCGCCCCGCCCCACCCCATCACCTCCCGCCGGCCCCGCCCCGTCACCTCCCGTCGGCCCCGCCCCGCCCCGCCCGCCTCACCTCCCGCCGGCCCCGCCCCTCACCGCCCTGCCGGCCCCGCCCCGCCTCACCTCCCGCCTCCCCGCCGCCCCGCCTCACCTCCCGCCGCCCCGCCCCGCCTCACCTCCCGCCGGCCCCACCCCTCACCTCCCGCTGCCCCGCCCTCGCCTCGCCCCGCCGCCTCACCTCGCCGCCGGCCCCGCCTCACCTCCCGCTGCCCCGCCCCGCCTCACCTCCCGCCGCCCCGCCCCCTCCCCGCCCTCCCCGCCCCTCACCTCCCGCTGCCCCGCCCGCCTCACCGCCGCCGGCGCGCTCGGTGGCCATGCAGTGGCTGCGGGCGGCCTCGCTGAGCCGCTCGATCTTGGGGGCCTCCATGCGGCAGGAGCAGAGGGGCAGCTCTCGGCGCCGGTCTCCAGCGAGCCTGCCTGCTGGACACGCCTGGGACCGATCAGTGGGGGGGGGCTGCAGCCGGGTTGGGGGGAAGCAGAGGGGGCCGGGTCTCACCTGCGTTGTTGGGGGACAGCGCCCCCTCGCCGGGCAGCTCCAGACACCCCAGCGGCACCTCCGTGTACTCGCTGTGCCCGGCCGCGGGGACCCCGGTGACACCTGGCCGAGGGGGCGACAGGGACACGTGTGCAACGAGCCGCGGCTGCTGCCCCCCAGACGCCCCCCAGCCTCACCCCAGGATCCCAGCCCGCCGGTTACCCTCTTGCCCGGGTCAGGCCGACCCCCCCCCCCGCGCCGGCCCCTTTCTCTGGCACCATTTGGGGCAGAAACGAGCCGCCGGCACCGCCAGGAAGCACCGACCTGGCGCCCTGGCGCCCCACGCCCGGAGAGGGAGCAGGCACCGAACCCACCAAGGAATCCCGCCCGGGGGAAACACAGCAGGGGGGTGGGGAATATCTCCCAGGCCAGGGGGGCTCCAGACACGGCTCCGGTACCGCCGCGAAGCCCAGACCCTCCTCTCTCCGCCGCCGCGACCCGCCGGCCCCCAGCCGCCTCGGCTCCGGAGCCACGGGCCGCCACGCGCCCCCTCACCTCGCCCGTCCTTGGGCCGAGCCTCCTTCCTCTTGCGTTTGCGGGACGGTTTCACCCAGGGGCTGTCGTTTTTCCAGCGCTTCTTGGCCTTGCGC
The DNA here is from genome assembly GCF_016161935.1 of Mauremys reevesii. NCBI lineage: Eukaryota > Metazoa > Chordata > Testudines > Geoemydidae > Mauremys > Mauremys reevesii. The sequence continues at coordinate 312,513 of NW_024100715.1, forward strand.
TTGGTGCTGGACGCGCTCTGGGCGGGGGAGCGAGGCGGAGCCGGGGGGGGACGAGAACACGGAACGGTCATGGGGGAAGAGAAGGAGGGAAGTTCTCCTGCCCCCCCCTGCCCCCCATCCTGCCCCCCCGGGGGCTCACCCTGTCCGACATGGTCCCGGATTCTTCGTCTTCTTCATCCTCTTCCTCCTCCTCCTCCTCCTCCTCCTCTTCCTCACTCATTTGTTCCCCTGCCCTGTCGGCCTCCGACTGGACAAGAGAAGGGAAAAGCTCAGCTGGGGGGAGAAGCCAATTCAGGCATCCGGCCCCGAATGAGCTGCGATTCCCCTTCCCGAACACAGCGCGCCCCACCCCAGAGCCAGCCGCACCTCAGGGCAGGGCCAGGGGTCCCCGGATAACCAGCCCCCCGCGCCCCACCCCAGAGCCAGCCGCAGCTCAGGGCAGGGCCAGGGGTCCCCACCCAACCAGCCCTCGCGCCCCACCCCAGAGCCAGCCGCAGCTCAGGGCAGGGCCAGGGGTCCCCGGATAACCAGCCCCCCGCGCCCCACCCCAGAGCCAGCCGCACCTCAGGGCAGGGCCAGGGGTCCCCGGATAACCAGCCCCCCGCGCCCCACCCCAGAGCCAGCCGCACCTCAGGGCAGGGCCAGGGGTCCCCGGATAACCAGCCCCCCGCGCCCCACCCCAGAGCCAGCCGCACCTCAGGGCAGGGCCAGGGGTCCCCGGATAACCAGCCCTCGCGCTCCACCCCAGAGCCAGCCGCAGCTCAGGGCAGGGCCAGGAGTCCCCGGATAACCAGCCCTCATGCCCCACCCCAGAGCCAGCCGCACCTCAGGGCAGGGCCAGGGGTCCCCACCCAACCAGCCCTCGCGCCCCACCCCAGAGCCAGCCGCACCTCAGGGCAGGGCCAGGGGTCCCCACCCAACCAGCCCTCGCGCCCCACCCCAGAGCCAGCCGCACCTCAGGGCAGGGCCAGGGGTCCCCACCCAACCAGCCCTCACGCCCCACCCCAGAGCCAGCCGCAGCTCAGCGCAGGGCCGGGGTCCCCGGATAACCAGCCCCCGCTCCCCACCCCAGAGCCAGCCGCACCTCAGGGCAGGGCCAGGGGTCCCCACCCAACCAGCCCTCGCGCCCCACCCCAGAGCCAGCCGCACCTCAGGGCAGGGCCAGGGGTCCCCGGATAACCAGCCCCCGCGCCCCACCCCAGAGCCAGCCGCAGCTCAGCGCAGGGCCGGGGTCCCCGGATAACCAGCCCTCGCGCCCCACCCCAGAGCCAGCCGCAGCTGAGCGCCAGGTCCCCGTGTGTGCAGCCCGGCCCGGCCCGGCCCACCTTGCTGTCCGAGTCACCGTGCTCGTCCACGGAGTAGCTGTCGTAGAAAAGGCTGAAGTCCTCGCCCACCTCGGTCTCCCACTCCTCCAGGGGCCCCCCCGCACCCCGGGCCCCCGAGGGGTCCCCCAGGGGGCGGGACTCGCTGGGCGGAGCCGCCATTTCCTCCGTCACCGTGATCTGGGGAGGACAATGGGTCAGAGCTGCACCGCGCCCCAGGAGGGAGGGAAGGAGGGAGGGACCCAGGCGTCCGGGTGGGCCGTACCTCGGTGCTGGCCCGGGGGCTGGATCTGTGCAGGGAGGACGGGAGCCGCTTGTGAATCGAATCCGTCCTGTAGTCCAGCTTCTGCCGCTTGGCCGGCTCTGGGGGGAGAGGGAATGAACGAGGGGGGGCGGGAGATGCCCCCCAGCTCCCGTCACTCCCGACCCGCAGCCCCCCCAGCGCCCCTCACTCCCGACCCGCAGCCCCCCCAGCGCCCCTCACTCCCGACCCGCAGCGCCCCTCACTCCCGACCCGCAGCCCCCCAGCGCCCCTCACTCCCGACCCGCAGCCCCCCAGCGCCCCTCACTCCCGACCCGCAGCCCCCCCAGCGCCCCTCACTCCCGACCCGCAGCCCCCCCAGTGCCCCTCACTCCCGACCCGCAGCCCCCCGGATACCTGGCTCCTCGATGCTCCGCAGGTCGTCAGAGACTCGGAAATGCAGCATCTCAGAGACTCGCTTTTCGGGGACCTGCGGACAGGATTGGGCGGGGGGGCGGGGGGAGGGGGTCAGACACGGCGCTGAAACCTGGAGCAGCCCCTCCCTAAGGCGCTGATGGAACCCAGGCGTCCGGGACATGGTCCTTAGGGGCCGCAGTGGAGATGAGAGGATGGGGTCAGGCAGCTGGGATGACACCTCGGGGGAGGGGCGCGAGGGGACCCAGGCGTCCGGGACGACACCCCGGGGGAGGGGCGCGAGGGGACCCAGGCGTCCGGGACGACACCCCGGGGGAGGGGCGCGAGGGGACCCAGGCGTCCGGGACCCACCTGTCCGTTGCTGGGCTTGGCCATGGTCTTGCGGGCCCGGTGGACCTTGGGCTTGGGGTCCGGGGGGGCGGGGGGCGAGGGCTCCCCCGCGGGCCCCCCCTCCAGGGGCAGGCGGGCGCCGGGCAGGCTGAGCAGCCGCATGGCCAGGCTCTGCACCGACGGGGGCGACTTGCTGGTGCCCGTCAGCGACATCTTGGCGCGGCTCGGCCCCCCCCCGGCCTTGCTGGGCGAGGAGGGCAGCGTCTTGCTGGCGTGGCCTGGGGGAGAGACGGTGCTCCTCACTCCCGACCCGCAGCCCCCGGGGCCCCTCACTCCCGACCCGCAGCCCCCGGGGCCCCTCACTCCCGACCCGCAGCCCCCGGGCCCCTCACTCCCGACCCGCAGCCCCCGGGGCCTCACTCCCGACCCGCAGCCCCGGGCCCTCACTCCCGACCCGCAGCCCCGGTGCTCCTCACTCCCGACCCGCAGCCCCGGTGCTCCTCACTCCCGACCCGCCGCCCCGGGGCCTCACTCCCGACCCGCGCCCCGGGGCCCTCACTCCCGACCCGCCGCCCCGGGGCCGCACTCCCGACCCGCAGCCCCGGTGCTCCTCACTCCCGACCCGCAGCCCCGGGGCCCTCACTCCCGACCCGCCGCCCCGGGGCCCCTCACTCCCCGACCCGCCGCCCCGGGGCCCTCACTCCCCGACCCGCCGCCCCGGGGCCCTCACTCCCCGACCCGCCGCCCCGGGCCCCCTCACTCCCGACCCGCAGCCCCCGGGCCCCTCACTCCCGACCCGCAGCCCCCGGGGCCTCACTCCCCGACCCGCAGCCCCCGGGCCCCTCACTCCCGACCGCAGCCCCCGGGGCCCTCACTCCCGACCCGCAGCCCCCGGGGCCCCTCACTCCCGACCCGCAGCCCCCGGGGCCCCTCACTCCCGACCCGCAGCCCCCCGGTGTCCTTCCCTCCTGCGGCCCCTCACTCCCAACCTGCCGCCCCAGCTCCCTGCCCCAGACCCGCAGCCCCGGTGTCCTCCTCGCAGGGCAGCTCCCTCCCCGACCCGCAGCCCCCAGCTCCTCCCGGACCCACAGCCCCCGGCACCTTTTCCTTCCCCCAGCACCACCCCACGCACCTTCCCCTGACCCCACTCACCTGGCAGCCCCTTGCTCCCTGAGCCGGGTGTGACCATCACAGTTGCTGGGGTCCCCTCCTCTTCGGGTGACGCTCCAGCCACCTCCTTGGGGCTCCCGGACACCTGGGTCCTCACCACCTCGTCCCCGCTGTTCCTCTCTGTGGGGGGACTCTCCCCGTCCCCTCCCCCACTGCTCTCCCCCTCCCGTCCCGGCTTCCACTTCTCCTCCGGCCCCAGGGCCCTCGGCGGGAGCGCGGCACCGGTGGGGAGGTCCCGGGGGGGCACCTGCCCCATGGGATGCTGACCTGGGGGGGAGGAGAGGAGAGATGGGGGGACTGTCCATGTTTCAGCAGCCCCATGTTCGTCCGTGGGGCTGACGCTGCTGGGGGTAACCCCCAAAAGCCAGGGGAGGGGCCGGTCTGTCCTAGCCCGCCCTGCGGGGCCCCGGGTGCGCAGGGCTGATGGGAACCCCAAGGGAATTGGGGGGCCCGTGTGTCATGGGGGCGCAGGGAAAGGGGGGAACCCCAAGGGGATTGGGGGGCCCGTTTGTGGGGAAAGGGGGGACCCCAAGGGGATCGGGGGGCCCGTGAGTCATGGGGGCACAGGGAAAGGGGGGAACCCCAAGGAGATTGGGGGACCCATGTGTCATGTGGGTGTGGGGAAAGGGGGGACCCCAAGGGGATCAGGGGGCCCGTGTGTCATGGGGGGCACAGGGAAAGGGGGACCCCAAGGAGATTGGGGGGCCCGTGTGTCATGGGGGTGCAGGGAAAAGGGGGACGCGGGGTCCCTGTAACCGGCGCAGGGGTGGAGCCGGGAGCCCGTAAGGGGCCGGTGCTGTTACCCCAGCCAGGACCTCACCCATGGGGCCGGGAGCCCCTGGGGGGCACGTGGGGGGCACTGCCCCCCCACTCACCTTTCTCTCCCGGCTCCTTCTCCGCCACCAGCGCCGCCCTCGGCTCTGCCCCAGCCCGGCCCCGGCCAGCGACCCCTGCCCCCAGCCCGGCCCCCCACTGCCCCCAGCCCGACCCCAGCCAGCGACCCCCTGCCCCAGCCCGGCCCCCAGCCAGCGACCCCCTGCCCCCAGCCCGGCCCCGGCCAGCGACCCCGTCCCCAGCCCGGCCCCAGCCAGCAACCCCCTGCCCCGGCCCGGCCCCCTGCCCCAGCCCGGCCCCCGTCCCCAGCCCGGCCCCAGCCAGCAACCCCTGCCCCGGCCCGGCCCCCTGCCCCCAGCCCGGCCCCCCTGCCCCGGCCCGGCCCCGCCCCGGCCCGGCCCCAGCCAGCAACCCCTGCCCCAGCCCGGCCCCCCGGCCAGCGACCCCACTGCCCCAGCCCGGCCCCCATTGGCCCCGGGCTCACACAGACTCGCCCTGCCCCGGACGCCTGGGTCCCGCCGCCCTCCCCACCTCGCCCGCTCCCGCCGCCTCCCTCGCTCGGTCCCGGCAGCCGCGCGGCGGCAGCGCCCGGCCGTGACGTCACCCGCGGGGCGGCCGGAGAGCCCGAGACCCCGCCCCCAGCGCAGCAAGCCCCGCCCCTCCCCGCGCTAAGCCCCGCCCCCTCCCGTCCCCCAGCGATCCCCATTGGCGCTTCCCCGGGAACGTCCCGGAGCCCAGACCCCCCCCCCCCGAGCTGGAGAGAGAACCCAGGAGTCCGGGCTCCCCACCAGACCCCACTCCCCTCCCAGAGCCAGAGAGAACCCAGGAGTCCTGGCTCCCAGCCCCCTGCTCTAACCACCAGCCCCACTCCTCCCAGAGCCAGGAGAGAACCCAGGAGTCCTGGCTCCCAGCCCCCTGCTCTAACCCACCAGCCCCACTCCTCCCAGAGCTGGGAGAGAACCCAGGAGTCCTGGCTCCCAGCCCCTGCTCTAACCACCAGCCCCACTCCTCCCAGCGCTGGGAGAGAACCCAGGAGTCCTGGCTCCCAGCCCCCCCTGCTCTAACCCATCAGCCCCCACTACCCTCCCAGTGCCGGGGAGAGAACCCAGGAGTCCTGGCTCCCAGGCCCCGCTGCTGTAACCCACCAGACCCCACACCCCGCCCAGAGCCAGGAGAGAACCCAGGAGTCCTGGCTCCCAGCCCCCCTGCTCTAACCACCAGCCCCCACTCCCCTCCCAGAGCTGGGGAGAGAACCCAGGAGTCCTGGCTCCCAGCCCCTCCTGCTCTAACTCACCAGCCCCCACTACCCTCCCAGAGCTGGGGAGAGAACCCAGGAGTCCTGGCTCCCAGCCCCTCCTGCTCTAACTCACCAGCCCCCACTCCCCTCCTAGAGCCAGGAGAGAACCCAGGAGTCCTGGCTCCCAGCCCCTCCTGCTCTAACTCACCAGCCCCCACTCCCCTCCCAGAGCCGGGGAGAGAACCCAGGAGTCCGGGCTCCCCACCAGACCCCACTCCCCTCCCAGAGCCAGGGAGAGAACCCAGGAGTCCTGGCTCCCCGCCCCCCCTGCTCTAACCCACCAGCCCCCACTCCCCTCCCAGAGCTGGGGAGAGAACCCAGGAGTCCGGGCTCCCCACCAGACCCCACTCCCCTCCCAGAGCTGGGGAGAGAACCCCGGAGTCCTGGCTCCCAGCTCCCCCTGCTCTGACCCACCAGCCCCCACTGCCCTCCCAGAGCCGGGGAGAGAACCCAGGAGTCCTGGCTCCCAGCCCCCCCTGCTCTAACCCACCAGCCCCCACTCCCCTCCCAGAGCTGGGGAGAGAACCCAGGAGTCCTGGCTCCCAGCCCCCTCTGCTCTAACCCACCAGCCCCACTCCTCCCAGAGCTGGGGAGAACCCAGGAGTCCTGGCTCCCAGCCCCTGCTCTAACTCACCAGCCCCCACTCCTCCCAGAGCCGGGAGAGAACCCAGGAGTCCTGGCTCCCAGCCCCCCTGCTCTTACCCACCAGCCCCCACCCCACCCCCTCCCAGAGCTGGGAGAGAACCCAGGAGTCCTGGCTCCCAGCCCCTGTTCTGACCCACCAGCCCCACTCCTCCCAGAGCCGGGAGAGAACCCAGGAGTCCTGGCTCCCAGCCCCCCTGCTCTGACCCACCAGCCCCCACTCCCCTCCCAGAGCCGGGAGAGAACCCAGGAGTCCTGGCTCCCAGCCCCCACTCCCAAATAAAACAACTTTGACACTTTTTTCTTTTCTTTCTTTTTAATAAAAAAAAAGGTTTAAACGATCTAAAAACTGGTTGTGGCCGTGGCGGGTGAGCCCCAGCGCCGGCGCCCCCCAGAGGGGAACAGCCGCATCAGCCAGCCCCCGCCCTGGGGCCAGAGGGGACCCGACACCCCCCAGAGAGGCCAGGTCCCGTGCCCCATCCCCGCCCATCCCCCTCTAATTCCTAGTGGCTAATCTGCGCTGGGCCAGCTGAAGGGTGCTAACCCGTCTTGCCGGCGGAAAGAAGAGATGGATAAAAGCCTACTACTACCAGCTACTGGAGATTCCCCCCGCCCGTGGCCTTTCGCTCTGCGCATCCTGGGCTCCAATTCCCGCCGGGACGTCCGTTCTTTGGTTGCTGGGAAAACCCACCCGGCTCTAACCTGGTAGCCCCCCTCCCGTCCCCTCCCTGAGCCTGGGATGGAACCCAGAGGTCCTGGCTCCCAGCCCCCACCCCCAGATCTAACCACCAGCCCTCACTCCCCTCCCAGAGCTGAGGAGAGAACCCAGGAGTCCTGGCTCCCAGCCCCCGCCCCCTCCGCTCTAACCACTAGACCCACCTCCCCTCCCAGAGCCAGGGAGGGAACCCAGGAGTCCTGGCTCCCAGCCCCCCCTGCTCTAACCACTACACCCCACTCCCCTCCCAGAGCCGGGGAGAGAACCCAGGAGTCCTGGCTCCCAGCCCCCCTGCTCTAACCACTACACCCCACTCCCCTCCCAGAGCCAGGGAGAGAACCCAGGAGTCCTGGCTCCCAGCCCCCCCCTGCTCTAACCACTACACCCCACTCCCCTCCCGGAGCCGGGGAGAGAACCCAGGAGTCCTGGCTCCCAGCGCCCCTGCTCTAACCACCAGCCCCCACTCCCCTCCCGGAGCCGGGGCGGGAACCCAGGCGCCCGGCGCCCCTAGGGCAGCAGGACGTTGATCTCGGAGACGCTGGCCTCCAGCACGTTCTCGGCGGTGGTCTTGCCGTGCTGCTCCTTGAGGTGGCGGCGGATGGCGGGCTTGTGGGCGAAGCGCACGTCGCAGTAGGAGCAGCGGTAGGGGCGCTGCCCGCTGTGCAGGTTCATGTGGTCGTGCAGGGTGGATTTCTGGGTGAAGCTCTTGCCGCAGACGGCGCAGGAGTGGGACTTCACGCCCCGGTGCACGTTCATGTGCCGGTTGAGGTTGCTGCTGTGGTTGAACTGCTTGCCGCAGCGCGGGCACATGAAGATGAAGTGCTGGGCCCGCATGTGGAAGACCAGCTTCTCCACCCCCTGGAAGGCCTCCTCGCACTTGGCGCAGCGGATGCTGCGCAGCGGGTGGGGGCCCGCCGGCCCCCCGCGCCCGGCCCCGGGGCGCCCGCCGCCCTCCTCCGCGTAGGCGCCCCCCGGGAAGATGAGCAGCCCCTCGCCCTCGGCGTCTTCGGCCAGGCTGTAGCAGGCCTTGACCACGCCCTGCGGGGCCGGCTCGGGCGGCGCCGGCCCCTCGGCCACCGTCGAGTTCACCTGGGCCTCCTGCTGCTGCTCCTTGGCCCAGCCGGGCGGCGGGGCCCCCTCCTGGCCCAGGCCGCCACCGCCGCCGCCGCTGCTGCTTCTTCTGCCGCTGCGCCACCTCCAGAGCCGACTCCACCTTGACGATGCAGATGTCGGAGACGCCGTCGTCGTCCCCGTAGTCCTCCTCCTCCTCCTCGTCCTTCAGCTCCAGCTCCTCCAGCTCCAGCTTGAGGGGCCAGGCCGGCAGGCGGTGCCGGGCCCGCTCCTGGGCCGAGGGGCCGGCCGGCGCCCGGGCGGCGCCCCCCTTGGCCGGGGGGGCGTCCTCCTTGAGGCCGATCTGGGGCTGGATGAACTGGGAGAGGGCGTTGCGGCACTTCTCCACCACGTGCTCCATCTGCAGGTAGCTGGCGGCCGTCAGGTAGTTGACGATGTCGCGCACGGCGAACTCCAGGGCGCCGGTGTAGCAGGAGAGCAGCAGGTCGGCCACGATCTTGGCGCTGTGCATGAGGGAGACCTGCAGCTCGGAGGAGGGGTTCAGCAGGAACTGGTCACGCAGGAACGGGGAGCAGGCCGCCAGGATCACCTTGTGGCCCCGGAACTTCAGGCTCTCGGCCACGATGGTCACGTCGCAGAACCGCTCCTCCGAGCGCAGCTGGTTCATGTTCCGCAGCGTGGCCGCCTCGTGCCCCGGCAGCTGGAACCGCAGCAGCTCCACGCCTGACGCCATGGCGGGGGGCTGGGAGGGGAGCCGGGGGGCGCGGGGGAGTTGTGGGGCTGGAAGGGGAACTTGGGGGAGCTGCGGGGCCTGGAACGGGGAGTTGTGGGGTGGAGGACGAGCTGGGGCCTGGAAGCTGGAGATGGGGGCAGCTGTGGGGTGGAGGAGGAGCTGGAAGGGGGAGCCGGGGGGCTGGAAGCAGGAGCCGGGGGAGTTGTGGGGGAAAGGAGCTGGATGGCCAGAAGGGGGAGCTAGGGGCTGGAAGGGGCAGCCAGGGGAGTTGGGGGCTCAGGGGACTTGGAGAGGGACCCTGTGGAAGCTGGGGGCTGAAAGGGGGAGCCGGGGTGTTGTGGGGTGGCGTGGCAGCAGGGGCTGGAAGGGAGCCGGGGGAGTTGGGGGGCCGGAAGGGGGAGCCGGAGGGAGTTGGGGGGTGGCGTGGCAGCAGGGGGGCTGGAAGGGGGAGCCGGGGGGAGCTGTGGGGTGGCGTGGAAGCGGGGGGGCCGGAAAGGGGGCCGGGGAGTTGGGGGCCGGCAGGGGGCCGGGTGAGTAGAGGCCAGGCCGGGCTGCAGGCAGACAGGAAGGACGGAGGTCGCAGCAGCCAGACAGCCCCTTGCCCCGTCCGGCTCCCCCTTTGCCCCCAGCCCCCCGATCACACCCCTCCGGCCCCCCTGCCAGCCCCCCCGCCAGCCTTCCGCGCGCCCCACGTCCAGGGGGCCAGGCACCCACCTGAGCGGCTGCAAAGTGGCCCTGGACCCACCCTGGCAGAGCTTCCCCACTGCGCCCCTCCCCACTGCACCCACCCCAGCGCCCCTCCCCACTGCACCCACCCCTGTGCCTCACTGCGCCCCTCCCCACTGCACTCCACCCCAGCGCCCCTCCCCACTGCACCCACCCCTTGTGCCCCTCCCCACTGCACCCACCCCTGTGCCCCTCCCCACTGCACCCCTCCCCACTGCACCCACCCCTGCGCCCCTCCCCACTGCACCCACCCCTGTGCCCCTCCAGTGCACCCACCCCCATTGTACCCACCCCCTGCGCCCCCACTGCACCCTGCCCCTGTGCCCCATTGCCCCCCAGCGCCCCTCCCCCCCACCCTGGCGGCCCCCCCTCACCTGCAGGCGGCCGCGGGTCCCGCCCCCCGGGATTTCCGCCCCTCGCTTCGCTTTGGGGGTTTGGGGGTTTTTCTATTTTTGCACAAGGAGCCAACTCCAGAGAAAGGGAATTAAAGGGGCCAGGCGAGGCGAGGGGCCCTTAAAGGGGCAGGGCCCGGCGGGAGGGATTATTGTCCGCCAGATGAAAAGTAAACGGCGATGGGAGAGGACAGAACAAGGGGGGGATTGGCAGCTCCACCGCCCCGGTGCATTGTGGGATACGGGGTGCGTGGGGGGGGACAAGACCCCGGTGCACCATGGGATATGGGGGTGCATGAGAAGAGGCGGCCCCAGTGCATCGTGGGATGCGGGGTGTGTGTGGAGGGACAAGGCCCCGGTGCATTGTGGGAGATGGGGGTGCCTGTGGGGAGGCGGCCCCGGTGCACCATGGGAAATGGGGGGTGCCTGTGGGGAGGTGGCCCCGGTGCACCATGGGAAATGGGGGTGCCTGTGGGGAGGCGGCCCCGGTGCACCATGGGAAACGGGGGGTGCCTGTGGGGAGGTGGCCCCGGTGCACCGTGGGAAATGGGGGGTGCCTGTGGGGAGGCGGCCCCGGTGCACCGTGGGAAATGGGGGGTGCCTGTGGGGAGGCGGCCCCGGTGCACCGTGGGATCTGGGGGTGCCTGTGGGGAGGCGGCCCCGGTGCACCGTGGGATACAGGGGTGCCTGTGGAGGCGGCCCGGTGCACTATGGGAAATGGGGGTGCCTGTGGGGAGGCGGCCCGTGCACCGTGGGATACAGGGGTGCCTGTGGAGGCGGCCCCGTGCACCGTGGGAAATGGGGTGCCTGTGGGAGGCGGCCCGGTGCACCGTGGGATCTGGGGGTGCCTGTGGGGAGGCGGCCCCGGTGCACCATGGGAAATAGGGTGTGTGTGGAGGGACAAGGCCCCGGTGCACCATGGGAAATGGGGGGTGCCTGTGGGGAGGCGGCCCCGGTGCACCGTGGGAAATGGGGGGGGCCTGTGGGAGGCGGCCCGGTGCACCATGGGAAATGGGGGTGCCGGGGGGGAGGCGGCCCCGGTGCACCGTGGGAAATGGGGGGTGCCTGTGGGGAGGCGGCCCGGTGCACCATGGGAAATAGGGTGTGTGTGGAGGACAAGGCCCGGTGCACCATGGGAAATGGGGTGCCTGTGTGGAGGCGGCCCGTGCACCATGGGAAATGGGGGTGCCTGGGGGGCGGTGGCCCCGGTGCACCTTGGGAAACGGGGGGTGCCTGTGGGGAGGCGGCCCGTGCACCGTGGGAAATGGGGGGTGCCTGTGGGGAGGCGGCCCCGGTGCACCGTGGGAAATGGGGGGTGCCTGTGGGGAGGCGGCCCCGGTGCACCGTGGGATCTGGGGGTGCCTGTGGGGAGGCGGCCCCGGTGCACTATGGGAAATGGGGGGTGCCTGTGGGGAGGCGGCCCCGGTGCACCGTGGGAAATGGGGGGTGCCTGTGGGGAGGCGGCCCCGGTGCACTATGGGAAATGGGGGGTCCCTGTGGGGAGGCGGCCCCGGTGCACCGTGGGAAATGGGGGGTGCCTGTGGGGGACGCTGTCCCAGTGCACGGTGGGGTCCGGGGGTCGTGGGGGGGTGACACACCGGGGAGCCGGGCGGATTTGACCTGGGGAGTTACGCGGGGGATGGGAAGGTCCCTGGGCTGAGCCAGGAGGGGGGGGTCAGTTGGGCGCTGGGGGGGGGAACGCAGCGAACCCCCAGGCTGGGTCTGAGCTCCCGGCCCCCCAGGACACGGCCGAGGGGGCCTGGTACCCACAGGCTCCGCTGGAGCCTGCGTCCTGCTGCCCCCCAAACCGTCCCTGTCCCTGGCCGGCTGGGGGGTGCAGGGCCCCGACCCCCCCCCCCGACAGGGGGCAGCCCCGGTGCATTGTGGGAGCTGGGGCACTGGGGGATTTGGTAGCTACCTCGCCCTCCAGGGGCCCCCCCATCGCATCCTCCCCTTTAAGAACGGTGACGTCATCACGCGGCGCCAGCCACCAGATGGGCGGGGGGGACGAGGGAATTTTTTTACCCATAAAATCACCATGGAAACCACCCCCCCCACACGTGCACCTCCCCCATTTCCCACTCTGACGGGAGGGGGTGCGGGGGCCCGGACTCCTGGGTTCTCTCCGGGCGGGGGCGGGGAGGGGGGTCTGGTGGTTAGAGCAGATGGGAGGCCCCGGACTCCTGGGTTCTCTCCGGGCGGGGAGGGGGGTCTGGTGGTTAGAGCAGATGGGGGCCCGGACTCCTGGGTTCTCTCCGGGCGGGGGCGGGGAGGGGGGTCGGGTGGTTCGTGCCGAGGGGGGGCCCCGGACTCCGGGGTTCTCTCCGGGCGGGGAGGGGTCTGGTGGTTAGAGCAGATGGGGGCCCCGGACTCCTGGGTTCTCTCCGGGCGGGGAGGGGGGTCTGGTGGTTAGAGCAGATGGGGGGGGCCCGGACTCCTGGGTTCTCTCCCGGCGGGGGCGGGGAGTGGGGTCTGGTGATTAGAGCAGATGGGGGGGCCCGGACTCCTGGGTTCTCTCCCGGCGGGGGCGGGGAGTGGGGTCTGGTGATTAGAGCAGATGGGGGGGCCCGGACTCCTGGGTTCTCTCCCAGCGGGGGCGGGGCCGCGGGGCTGGCTCGGGGCTCACTAATCCTGTACCCATTAACCGGGGAGCCGGGAAATGAGCCGTTGTTTGTGCAACCCCGTGTGTGTCACCAAACCAAACAGCCCTTGACCCCGGGGCCGCAAGGCCAGACCCCCCCCACCGCCCTGGGGGGCACCGGCCCTGCCCCCTAGGGAGCGCTGCCAGCCTGAGCCCAGCCCTATCGCCTGGGGAGGGCGGGGCCCATGGGGGAGGCTCTCCATAGCAGAGCGGCCGGGGCCGGGAGCAGGTGCGCGAGTCCCCCCAGGACCCACCATGGCCCCCTCCCTCTATGCCCTCCTGCTGCTCGCCCTCCACCCAGGTACGAAGGGGGGCGCAGAGCCCCCCAGGGACAGGGCAAGCGAGGGCGCGGAGGGAGTTCGGGGGAGTCGAGCTGAGTGCGGGGGGCGGGGGGGCGAAATGTCCTCCCCACACTCCTTCATTGGGCCTGTTTCTCGTTCCCCCCATCCTGCAGCCCGTCCCTCCCGGCTTCTGCCTCCATCCCTCTTCCTCCCCCTCTCGCAGGCCGTCCGTCCGTCCGTTCTCTCATTCCCCTGTTCGTTCGTTCGTTCTCACCCCCCTTATCAGTTTCTCCTTCCCTCTCGCTCTCATTTTTCTCCTTCCCTTTTTCTTTCCTTCCCTCTCTCTCGTCTCTGCCCTTTTTGTCTCGTTCTCTCTCTCCCTTTCCCTCCGAATCGCTCGCTCGCTCTCCTCCCTAGGGCCGGGTGTTCATTCCTGCTTTCCCCGTCTCCCGCAGGTGCCTGGGCGCAGCCCCCCCAGGAGACGGCGCCCTCCTGTGGCCAGGACGTGGGCATCCGCAATGGCACGTTCGCCCTGTCGGACGGGTACCGCCCGGGCAGCGTCCTCACCTACTCCTGCCCCCCGGGCTTCTACCCCTACCCGCAGGGCAGCCGCGTCTGCGGGGACAACGGGCACTGGACCCCGCTGCACACCCCCTCCGGCTCCGTCCGCACCCAGCCGCTCTGCCGAGGTACAGGGTGCCCGGGGACCGGGCTTCTCTGGGATGGGAGGGGGGGCTCCTGTTTAAAGTGGGGTGGGGGGTGGGGGCCAGGACTGCTGGGTTCTGTCCCCGGCTCTGGGAGGGGAGTGGGGTCTAGTGGGCCAGGAGGATGGGGGGCCAGGAGCCAGGACTCCTGGGTTCTCTCCACTCCGGTTCTGTTCTGGTTTCAGAGATCCGCTGCCCGGCGCAACTGGCATTTGAGAACGGCTCGTTCCAGCCGCGCCGGGCGTCCTACCCCGTGGGCAGCGTCCTGACCTTCGAGTGTCTGGACGGGTACACGCTGCGGGGGCCGGCCCAGCGCGTCTGCCAGGGGAACGGGCACTGGGACGGGGGCACCCCCGCCTGCGACGATGGAGGTGAGACCCCCTTATCCCCTGAGAGCCCCACATTTCCCCTCTGCCCCATATCCCCCTGAGAGCCCCACATTTCTTCTCTGCCCCTATATCCCCCTGCGCCCCCATATCCCCTGAGAGCCCCCACATTGCCCCTTTGCTCCCATGTCCTCCTGCACCCCCATATTCCTCTGAGCCCCATCCCCTGCACCCCATATCCCCTGAGCCCCCATCCCCTGCGCCCCGATCCCCTGAGAGCCCCCATCCCCTGCTCCCCATATCCCCTGAGAGCCCCCCATATCCCCCTGCACCCCCATATCCCTGTACCCCCGAGCACCCCCGTGTCCCCAGGGAGCTCAGGGGTGGAAGTGGGTCCCAGGGGTTGGAGACAGAGGGATTGGGGGGCCGTTCTCACCTCTCTCTCCCCCCAGCTGAGCACTGCCCCAACCCCGGGGTGCCGCCCGGGACGACGAAGAGCGGCAGCCGGTACCGGCTGGGCGAGCGGGTCTCCTACCGCTGCCAGACGGGGCTGTCTCTGGTGGGCTCCGCGCAGCGCATCTGCACCGAGGCCGGGGAGTGGTCGGGGGCCGAGCCCAGCTGCAGAGGTGAGTGATTCCTCCCCACCCCCATCCCTGGCCCAGGGCTCCCCCTCCTGGCCCTCCACCCCCTCCAGATTCCCCCACCGCTGGGGCTCCTTCATCCCCCTCCGCAACTCCCCCGCACCTGCCCAGGGTCCCCTTCCCCATCCCTCCTTGACCCTCCGTCTCCCCCAACCTCCGTCGCCATGCTCAACGCAGCCTGGCTAACGGGCCCTGCTTCTCCCCCCGCCCAGCCCCTTTCTCCTACGACCGGGTGGAGGACGTCGGGGCCCAGTTCGGAGCCTCTTTCTCCAACGTCTTGGGCCTGGCCAGCTCCTCAGCCTCCTCCAGCCTCAACGCCTCCATCATAAAGTCACGTGAGTCTGCCCGGGAGGGTGGGGGGAGGCAGGCCCTGTGGGGGGACCAAGGGGAGAGGGTGGTCTCTGCGGGGCGATGAGGATGCAGGGGGGCAGGAGTCCAAGAGATGGGGGTGGCGGGAGGCAATAGGGAGAGGAGGGAATTGGGGGAGTAGGGGTTGGTACTACGGGGTGTAAGGGAGGTGGGGCACATGGGGGGATCCCCCTCCCCAGGATGCTGCGGATAACCTCTCCCGGTTCCCCTGCCCAGCAACGTTCCTGGGCCGCAGGGTCAGTCTTAGTGAAAACAGCTTCGTTAACGTCTACCTGCTGGTGGACTCCTCCAGGAGCGTCAACAACGAAAGCTTCCAGATCTTCAAGGAGTGGGTGGAGAACATTGTGGACCGGGTGAGTCTGGCGGGGGGCGGCAGCTCCGCTGCCAGGGACTATGTCTCAGCACTGGTTCTAAGTGCCTCAACACCCGCCATGGCTGCTGCGATTTCTAGGGGGTCGGGGCACCTCAGTGTCTGTTGTGGATGCTGCAAGTTCTAGGTACTTGTATGTCAGCTCAAAGGTTCTTCACTGCCAGACATGGATGACACAAGTTATGTGCACTTGCATGCTGGTTCTAGGTACATCAACGCTGTGAGGACCTGGGACTGTTCTTACTGGGGGCTGTGAATGCTGCGTGGGGAGTGTTGGCCTGGGAGGACGATCTGCATTGGGGGATGGGAGACTGACCTTGAGGGAGGAGACCTGAGCATGTTACACAAGAACCCAGGAAGGGGGTTGGAGGCCAGGTGACACCTCTGCCCGGGAAACTGGAAAAAGGCTGGGGGAGGAGCCGGGGAGAGGCTGGGGGAGAGACGCTGGAGGGAGTTAGAGTTTCAGGGGCTGGCTGGTGTAATGGAGGGAAACACAGACAGGGCTCTGACCCCTCAAGGGGGTTGTGGTGCCTCTGGGACTCCAAGATGGACCTAACTGGGGGGGTCCTGTTGTCTGTAGCAGCAAGGCCGGTCTTGGACTGTGTTCCTGTCGGCTAAATAGACCTGCTGCTTTCCTGGCTGGCTGAGAGTCGTGGTGAATCGCAGGAAGCTGGGGGTGCAGGGCCTTGTCTCCCCCACACTCCGTGACAAATGCCAGCCATGGACACTGCAAGTTCTAGGGGCTTATGAGCAGGCGCTACATACCAAGGCTAGCCATGACTGCTACAGATTCTAGATGCCTGCATGCCCGTTCTAGGTATCTCAATAGTAGCCATGGGCACTGCAAATTGTAGCTTCTCACACATCAGATCTAGGTATTTCAGTGCCAGCAATGAGTGCTGCAAGTTGTAGGTGCCTTTATCCCTGTTCTAGGAATCTCACTGCCTTATATGGCTGCTGCAAGGTCTAGGTGTCCATATGCTGATTCTACCTACAACGACAGCTTATAGATATTGCAAGTTCTAGGTGCCGCCATCTCGGTTCTGGATTCTTCAATACCAGCCACATGTGCTGCAAATTCTAGGTGTCTCCGTGTTGGTTTTAGATGGCTCAGTACCTGCTCTGGGCCCCTCAGCACTGGGTCTAGGTGTCTCTCATTGCCAGAGCTTGCTTTCCTGTTCTCATACGCTTTTCTCCTCTTTTTCTGTTTCCTGCTCCCTCCTGATCTCTCACCCGTTCCAGATTGCCAGCTTTGAAGTAGCGTCCAGCTTTGCTGTGATTTCCTACGCCACCAAGCCCAAGAAAATTGTTTCCATTTATGATCCTGAAGCTTCTGAGGCGGATGACGTTATTGAAAAGACAAAGATGGGGATGAATTTTCAAGGTCCTGCATGCTTCCTCTTCACGGGGCCTCCCTAATGCATGGGGGTCTCGGGCTGTCAATACCATTCACACCCCGTATTAGGTTCCTCAGGACCCTGGATATTACTTGGGTTCTAGGTGCCTCAACACCTGCCTTCAGATTGGGAGATGGACTCTGGTGGTCTCATCAAGCCAGTAATAAACCATCATTAGGGTTTTTAAAAAAATAATAGAATGTAATTTGCTAACTCAGAAAGTATTGCACCCACCATGAACTAACTCTATTTTGGATCTTACTATGACAGATAAAAAGGAATTGATCACTGGACTGGAAGTTGGTGGTTGCCTAGAGACCAATGATCATGACCTGATTGCATTCAATATGAGCAAACAGAGACAGTCCCAGCCAGAAATATATATATTTAGCACTTCAAGAGAATTAATTTCCCCAAACTAAGGAAAATGCCGAGTGAAATTGCGTGGGAGGAAATGTAAAGTCCTAGGTGCCTCAATATCAGCCCTTAATCTCACTAGAATTTTAGTTTAGTCCTGGGCAGTGTTGGTTCTTGATGACTTAGCACCACTTGTGGACACTATTGGTTCTGGGCACCTCAACCCCAGTCACAGGTATTATTGGTTCTAGATGCCTCAACACGACTCATGGGTATTATAGGTTCTAGGTGCTTCAATAGCTGCACCTCCTTTAAGACTCTAGATGCATCACCACCAGCAGAGATGACCCATGCCTGGTGATTGGGGGGAGGGAAGAGCGAGGGCAGCTGGCTTCAGCACTGTTACTGAGCATGCTCAGTCCATGTGAGCATGTTCTGTCCAAGCCAAGCAGCAAATCTGGGGGGGAAGAAAGGAACATGATCCCACATGCCCCCTCACGCATCACCTCTGGAATTCAGCTCTAGATTCCACTGCCTCTAGACAGATCTATTCCATCTATTGTCATTACTGGCTCTAGGCTCCCCCACATGGGTTTCAGATGCTTCTCACTATATCCTGGGTATATGGGGTATTTTATCCTTTTGCAGACCACGGCAACGGGACTGGGACCAACATCCGAGCAGCGCTGCTGGAGGTGTATAACATGATCCTGTTCCAGAAGGAGTCCTTCAAACGGGAGGGCAAGCCGGATGCATGGAAGGAAATCCGGCACGCCATCATTGTGCTGACAGATGGTGAGGAGCGACTGTTCCATTCTTTGGGGACCAGGGAAAGGGTTATCTGACCCCCACCCTCAGTGGGTGCAGGTCAAGCTTCCCAACTGCATAGCCCCTTGTCAATGTGCCCCTGTCTTGGGGGAAGGGAATGGGCCATATCTGCTAACCCATAGGATGTTGTTTCAGGCAAATACAACATGGGAGGATCCCCCAAGGATGCGGTAGCCAAGATAGAAGATGTCCTAGAGATCAAGCCAGACAGGAAAGACTACCTAGGTGAGTCTGCCAGCACACTTGGGTCCAGCCCACATACCAGTGATGGTTGCAGTCCTTCACTGATGTGATCTACCTGTTCTAGGTGCCTCAATGCCAGTTCTAGGTGTTTCATTACTTGGCAGTAGCTACAGTTGTCAATATCTTCCTTGGCGCTGCAATGCCAGGATCTGGGCGCTATGAGTTCTAAGTGCCTAAAAACTAGTTCAGGGATCTGGGAATTCCCAGTTCTAGACGCATCAGTATTCTATTTGTATTCTTGGCTTCAGGTGCCTCAACAGGGGTACCAGGCACTTTAAGCCCAAGTTTAACCAGCCCAGCATACTCTGTCCTGGTGTTATATCAACTCTGTATACCCCAGTGCCTTCACAACAGGTTATTTGTACTGTTGGTTTTAAATGATTTAATATCACCTGTTGGTATGGCAGCAGCATGTTCTTTGCAACATTGGTTCTAGATGTGTCTACATACATTCTGGATGCCCTCTGTGTTAGTCCTGCTACCTAACAGGTTGTTTCATCTGTTCTGGGTATCCCAATATCCTCTATGAAGATATTACCACTGCTGGTTCTAGGTGCTTCAACACCCATCCTAAGCAGCTCAGTAGCTTACTACCATGTTATTTGTACCGCTGGTTCTAGGTACCACTTACACTTGTCCTGTTTTCCCAAGACCAGACTTGGCTATGAAATTAGTTTTTTTTTTCAATTGTAACTGAAAATTGATATTACCTGCTGAACATTTTTTACCAAAAAGGTCATTTTCCTTTGTTCAGGGAGAGGGACGTTCCACATTTAAACTTTTGAATAGCTCAACTTGCTACCAAGTTTTCTGCTTTCTAGGTGCCAGTTATAGGTATGAATAATGATAACTCAGTTTTAGCATCTCTATGCTACAATTTCCAGGTTCCTCTGTGCACCCTATTCCTCACTACCCGATTCCTTCTACTCTGGGTTCCAGGCATTATTAGGTCCTAGCTGGTCCTAGGGCCTCTGTTTGTCAGAAGCTGGGAATGGGCGACAGGGGATGGCTCACTTGACGATTCCCTGTTCTGATCATTCCCTTTGAAGCACCTGGCATTGGGCACTGTCAGAAGACAGGATACTGGGCTAGATGGACCTTTGGTCTGACCCAGTATGGCCGTTCTTATGCCCTAGTAATAAGTTTTTGGCACTGTGCCAATTCTAGGCACCACAGTACCAGTCCTAGTGCCTCTCTGCTGGGGTATTTGCACTATTTGTTCTAGGTGCCTCAGCACAGGTTCTAGGTCCCTCCACCATTTCTAAGCACTGCTGGGTTCCAAAATGCCCTAATAATTGGTTCTGGGCACGCTGCTGGTTGCAGACTCCACACTACCAGGGACAAGGCTCTCCAGTGACTTTCCAGCTTCAACACCAGCTCCAAACCCTTCGGATTCTCGGTGCCCTCATGCAGTTTCGTGACTTGCCTCCTAGATATCTATGCCTTTGGGATTGGGACACAGGAGGTGCACTGGGAGGGCCTTAATGAGATCGCTTCCAAGAAGGAAGGGGAGAGACATGCCTTCAAGATGGACTCCAGCCAGAATCTCAAGGCTGCGTTCGAGGATGTCCTGGGTACGGCGGGGCCGACAGCGGGGGCGGCGTCCCCCGTCACAGCGCGGGGGCCTCGTCTTTGCAGGCTGCCAAGGAGGAGGGCTGGGGTGTCTCGTCTCCGTGTCTGGAACTGGGTGGGGGCGTCTCTCCCAGAGGGGAACCAAGCCGGGGGAGGGTCTCTTCCCATGGGGCCCCATTTTGGTTTGGGGGAGGGGGGCTCCGCTGCAACTATTTGGCCATGTGGGCTTTGGGGTCTTCCAGGACAGTCACCCTAGGGCATGGGGGGACACAGAGGGGTTGGCAAGCAGTGACCCCAAGGACTAACCCTCTTCCCCCCCACGGCGCAGACCCCACAAATATCCAAAATCTCTGCGGGCTGGGGAACGATTCATCGAGAGCCACACACCAGCAGCAGAACCCCTGGCACGTGCTCATCAAGGTGGGTCTGTCTGCTGAGCCCTTTGGGGGGATGCTGTCCCGCTCCCTCCCTCCCTGGGGGCTGGGACCGCTGTCCCGGACACCTGGGTCCCGCTCCCTCCCTCCCTGGGGGCTGGGACCGCTGTCCCGGACACCTGGGTCCCGTTCCCTCCCTCCCTCCCCGGGGGCTGAGACCGCTGTCCCGGACACCTGGGTCCCGTTCCCTCCCTCCTGGGGGAGCTGTGAGCACTGCAGGGCCCCCTGGCAGTGCTGGGGGGGGGCGCTCCTCCCATGGCCCCTCCCTGCATTGGCCCTTCTCCCTGTCCGTAGGGGACGACAGGCGTATCGTGCCGGGGGTCCCTGGTGTCTGACTCGTGGGTCCTGACGGCCGCACACTGCTTCAACCAGGTGACAGACACGTCCCTCTGGGAAGTGCAAGTGGGTAAGGGACCCCAGACAGCACTCGGCCCTCGGAACCCAGGAGGCCGGGCTCCCAGCCCACCCATTCCAACCCACCAGCCCCCACTCCGCTCCCAGAGCCGGGAGAGAACCCAGGAGTCCTGGCTCCCAGCCCCCCCTGCTCTAACCACTAGCCTCTTTCCTGGCATGCGCCCGCTGGCAGAGTCACCTCCAGCGCGGGTCTCCCTGGGCCCTTCTCCCCCGTCCGACCTTTCCTCAGCTCCAACCTGACCCGGGCCCTTCGTTCCCCTCGCCGCGCCCCTGGCCAGTGGCTTGTGAAAGCCCAGCCTGGCGCCTCCGCTGGCCCGGGCCCCGCTGCCGGGCCGGAGAGCCGCCCCAGGGGAACAGCAGAGCACGGCCCAGCCCAGCCTCTGGCAGTCCGAGGGCCCCGCCCGGCTAGCAGCCACCCCGGCCCCAGCCTCCCGGAGCTTTGGCCTTAGGGCATCCTCCGGCAGTGAGTTCCACAGGTTGTCGGGGCGTGGAGCCCGCAGCCTGGTCACTTCCTGCATGCCGGGAAGGGGCGAATAACGCGCCCCGGGTCCCGCTCTCCAGCCCCCTCGGTCGTCTCTGCCAAGCTGAGCGGGCCCAGGCGCACGGACCAGCCCCCAAATCAGCTCCGTTCCCTTCTCTGCCCCCTCTCGCTTGGCCGAGGGGCGCCCGGAGCTGCAGGCAGGAGCCGGCCCCGTGTCCCGAGGGGCGTCCGGGCTGGGGCTGGGAGGGGCGGCCGTGGGGCCGGCCCCGTGTCCCGAGGGGCGTCCGGGCTGGGGGCTGTGAGGGGCAGCCGTGGGGCCGGGCCCATGTCCCGGGGGGCGTCCGGGCTGGGGCTGGGAGGGGCGGCCGTGGGGCCGGGCCCGTGTCCCGAGGGGCGTCCGGGCTGGGGCTCGGAGGGGCGGCCGTGGGGCGTCCGGGCTGGGGCTGGGAGGGGCGGCGGTGGGGCCGGCCCCGTGTCCCGAGGGGCGCCCGGCTGGGGCTGTGAGGGGCGGCCGTGGGGCCGGCCCCGTGTCCCGAGGGGTGTCCGGGCTGGGGCTGGGAGGGGCGGCTGTGGGGCCGGCCCCGTGTCCCGAGGGGCGTCCGGGCTGGGGCTGTGAGGGGCGGCCGTGGGGCTGGCCCCGAGGCGTCCGGCTGGGGCTGTGAGGGGCGGCCGTGGGGCCGCCCCGTGTCCCGAGGGGCGTCCGGCTGGGGCTGGGAGGGGCGGCTGTGGGCCGGCCCCGTGTCCCGAGGGGCGCCCGGCTGGGGCTGGGAGGGGCGGCCGTGGGCCCGTGTCCCGAGGGGCGTCCGGGCTGGGGCTGTTCGGGCTGGGGGCTGTGGGGGGCGGCCGTGGGGCCGGGCCAGGCCTGAGGCTGTGTCTGGGGCAGGGCCGGAGGGCATCCCCATCCGGCGCAGGATCGACCACCCGCGGTACAACGTCACGGCCAAGGCCAGCCAGGGCATCCCCGAATACTACGACTACGACGTGTCGCTCGTCCAGCTGCAGCAGCCCGTGCAGTTCTCCGGGCGGGTCAGGTGAGAGCGCGGGGAGCGGGGCGGGGGCCTGGCCCCTCTGGGGGGCACCGATCCGGCCCCAGGGCAGGGACTGGCTGGCTCAGGGGGGCGGGAATGGGGCAGGGGCCTGGCCCCTCTGCGGGGCACCGATCCGGCCCCAGGGCAGGGCCTGGCTGGCTCAGGGGGGCGGGAATGGGGCAGGGGCCTGGCCCCTCTGGGGGGCGCTGGCTCCCCCCAGCCCCAGGGCAGGGCCTGGCTGGCTCAGGGGGGGCGGGACTGGGGCAGGGGCCTGGCTGGCTCACGGGGGGTGGGAATGGGGCAGGGGCCTGGCCCCTCTGCGGGGCACCGATCCGGCCCCAGGGCAGGGCCTGGCTGGCTCAGGGGGGCGGGAATGGGGCAGAGGCCTGGCCCCTCTGGGGGGCGCTGGCTCCCCCCGGCCCCAGGGCAGGGCCTGGCTGGCTCAGGGGGAGCGGGAATGGGGCAGGGGCCTGGCCCCTCTGGGGGGCGCCGGCTCCCCCCGGCCCCAGCTCACGCCCGTCTGTCTCCTCCCCAGACCCATCTGCCTGCCCTGCACGGTGCGAGCGAACCGAGCTCTGAAGAAGCCGCAGCGGGCGACGTGCAAGGATCACGGTGCGTGCGACGTCCCGGCCCCGTGTGTCCCTCCAGCCTGGCGCCCCAGGGAGTGGCCGGGGACGCAGGGGGGCCCCGCTTGGAGCGGCACGGGGGGTGGGGCCGGGTGCCTCCCACCCGCTTCCAATCCGCCGGCTCCCGGCCCGGCCCCGTGTGAAAACCTCTGTGCTGAGTGGAAGGCAGAAACCGGGGTGGGTGACCCCCACTCGGCCCCCCAAAGGCCCCCTCTGATTTTAACCCTCACTAACCCCCACCCCCACCCCGCTCTTCCAAGGAACGAACCCAGGAGTCCTGCTTCAGCCCCTGTCATACCTATGGCGGGAAGGGAGCAGCCCTGCTGTGCACAATGCTGCGAAATCCCGCCTGGCCAGACCCCAAAGCCTCTTTCCTGCCGCGGGTGAAGCGGCTCCGGCGGCTTGAAACCTTCCGTTAAACCGGAGCCCTCTGCCCGGAGCCGCAGCCACCTTCCCAGCTCCGCTTTCTGCAGCCGCACCGGAGCCACGATCTCACCGGCTTTCGGGTCCTAAACCAGCCAGCGCCGCTGGCCGCCCAGCGGGTCGCGGTTCCTGCCCCACTCCGGGGACCTGCATGTGGACCCCAAACTGAATGAGCAGCTGAGATCTGGTCGTGCTGCCACCGCTCCCACGGGCTGGCTCCTTCCCTGCCTCCAGCGAGTCCCGGGGGACCAGCTCCGACCCCTGGATCTTAACCCAGGGGGATTTAACCATCGCCCCCCCACAATGCCTGGGGAGTCCAGCTCCGACCCCTGGGTCTTAACCCAGGGGGGATTTAACCATCGCCCCCCCCCAATGCCTGGGGAGTCCAGCTCCGACCCCTGGGTCTTAACCCAGGGGGGATTTAACCATCGCCCCCCCCCCCAAGGCCTGGGGAGTCCAGCTCCGACCCCTGGATCTTAACCCAGGGGGGATTTAACCATCGCCCCCCCACAATGCCTGGGGAGTCCAGCTCCGACCCCTGGATCTTAACCCAGGGAGAAATGAAGCAGGTTCCTCAAAAGGCGGCTTTGAATTAAGAGAGAAAAGGAAAAATCGTCTCTGGAAATGAGGCTGGAAAGTGCCTGTCCCGGGACTCAGCCAGAGAACGGGGCTCCCAGTCCCAGCCACCGGGGGAAACCCTCCAGCAAAGGCCCAGTCACAAGCTGAGAAACCGGAGCCCGGCCCGGCTGCTCCCCGCGGGTTGGCGCCACAGACCCTGGCTCGGGACGATGGCCCCGAGAGCGACACCCCCAAACAAAGAGCCCCCCCCCCCCAGGATTTGAAAGTCTCTTGTCCCCTTACTGGTCCTTTGGGTCGGGTGCCAGCCAGGTGAGCGGAGCCGCTGGCCAGGCGGGATTTCGGAGCATTGTGCACAGCAGGGCTGCTCCCTTCCCGCCATAGGTACGACAGGCCCCTCCTGCTTCAGCCACTAACCCCCGGCCCGTCCGGGGACCCAGGCGTCCTGGCCAGCCCCCCTCTCTGCCACAACCACTAACTCCCCGGCCCGTCCGGGGACCCAGGCGTCCTGCCCCAGCCTCCCTCTCTGCCACAACCACTAACCCCTCTGCCCGTCCGGGGACCCAGGCATCCTGGCCAGCCCCCCTCTCTGCCACAACCACTAACCCCCCGGCCCGTCGGGGACCCAGGCGTCCTGGCCAGCCCCCCTCTCTGCCACAACCACTAACCCCCCCGCCCATCCGGGGACCCAGGCGTCCTGCCCCAGCCTCCCTCTCTGCCACAACCACTAACCCCTCTGCCCGTCCGGGGACCCAGGCGTCCTGGCCAGCCCCCCTCTCTGCCACAACCACTAACCCCGCCGCCCGTCCGGGGACCCAGGCGTCCTGGCCAGCCCCCCTCTCTGCCACAACCACTAACCCCCCAGCCCGTCCGGGGACCCAGGCGTCCTGGCCAGCCCCCCTCTCTGCCACAACCACTAACCCCTCTGCCCGTCCGGGGACCCAGGCGTCCTGGCCAGCCCCCCTCTCTGCCACAACCACTAACCCCTCCGCCCATCCGGGGACCCAGGCGTCCTGGCCAGCCCCCCTCTCTGCCACAACCACTAACCCCTCTGCCCATCCAGGGACCCAGGCGTCCTGGCCAGCCCCCCTCTCTGCCACAACCACTAACCCCTCTGCCCATCCGGGGACCCAGGCGTCCTGGCCAGCCCCCCTCTCTGCCACAACCACTAACCCCCCCGCCCATCCGGGGACCCAGGCGTCCTGGCCAGCCCCCCTCTCTGCCACAACCACTAACCCCTCTGCCCGTCCGGGGACCCAGGCGTCCTGGCCAGCCTCCCTCTCTACCACAACCACTAACCCCCCCGCCCGTCCGGGGACCCAGGCGTCCGGCCCTAACCCGGCCCCCGCCGCCCGTCCGGGGACCCAGGCGTCCGGCCCTGACCCGGCCCCCGCCGCCCGTCCGGGACCCAGGCGTCCGCCCTGACCTGCCCCGCCGCCTGCCGGGACCCGGGCGTCCGCCCTGACCCGCCCCCGCCGCCCGGCCGGGACCCGGGCGTCCGCCCTGACCCGCCCCCGCCGCCCGGCCGGGACCCGGGCGTCCGCCCTGACCTGCCCCGCTGCCCGGCCGGGGACCCGGCGTCGCCCTACCCGCCCCGCTGCCCGGCGCCGGGACCCGGGCGTCCGGCCCTACCCCGGCCCCCGCTGCCCGGCCGGGGACCCGGGCGTCCGGCCCTAACCCGGCCCCCGCTGCCCGGCCGGGGACCCAGGCGTCCGGCCCTAACCCGGGTGTCTGCCTGCAGAGCTGGAGCTGCTGGGGCTGGAGCGGGTCCCCGCCCACTTCGTCTCCCTGGCCAACGAGAGGTTAAACGTGCAAATCAAGACCAACAAGTCGGTAGGTGGGGCCCCGGGCCCCCGAGCGGGGGGGGGTCTGGCCCCGGGCCCCCGAGCGGGGGGGGGGGTCTAGCCCCGGGGGGGGCACCTGCGATTGCAGCAGGGAGAAGATGCTGCCCCTGTGCCCTGCCCCAGCTGCTCTGGGGGGGCTGATGGGGGGTGATGGGGGTGTCTCAGCCCCGCCCCCGCTGCTCTGGGGGGGCTGATGGGGGGTGATGGGGGGGTGTCCCCCTGTGCCCTGCCCCAGCTGCTCTGGGGGAGCTGGGGGGGTGATGGGGGGTGTCCCCCTGTGCCCCGCCCCAGCTGCTCTGGGGGAGCTGGGGGGGTGATGGGGGCTGTCCCCCTGTGCCCCGCCCCAGCTGCTCTGGGGGAGCTGGGGGGGCTGATGGGGGGGTGTCCCCCTGTGCCCTGCCCCAGCTGCTCTGGGGGAGCTGGGGGGGGTGATGGGGTGTCCCCTGTGCCCTGCCCCAGCTGCTCTGGGGGAGCTGGGGGGGGTGATGGGGGGGTGTCCCCCTGTGCCCCGCCCCAGCGGCTCTGGGGGAGCTGGGGGGGTGATGGGGGGTGTCCCCCTGTGCCCCGCCCCAGCTGCTCTGGGGGGGCTGATTGGGGGGGTGTCCCCCTGTGCCCCGCCCCAGCTGCTCTGGGGGGGGTGATGGGGGGGTGTCCCCCTGTGCCCCGCCCCAGCTGCTCTGGGGGGGCTGGGGGGGTGATGGGGGCAGGGGCGGCTCTACAAATCACGCTGCCCCAAGCAGCGCGGAGCACTGCGCCGCCCTTCCCCAGTCCCGCGGCGGGTCCCCTCTTCCCGCGGCTCCGGCATCCTGGGGAGGGCGGCATTTGGCTCCGGTGGAGCTCCCGCCGGCGTGCCTGCGGCAGGTCCACCGGAGCCCGGGACGAGCGGACCTGCCGCAGTCATGCCGGCGGGAGCTCCACCGGAGCCAAATGCCGCCCTCCCCAGGACGCCGCCCCAAGCGGGTGCTTGGCCCGCTGGTGCCTAGAGCCGCCCCTGGTTGGGGGGGTGTCCCCCTGTGCCCCCCTTGGGGGTGTCCCCCCCCCCCCCCCCCCTGAGGCCTGGGGGTGATGGGGGGGTGTCCCCCTGTGCCCTGCCCCAGCTGCTCTGGGGGAGCTCGGGGGGGTGATGGGGGGTGTCCCCCTGTGCCCCGCCCCAGCTGCTCTGGGGGGGTGATGGGGGGTGTCTCCCTGTGCCCCGCCCCAGCTGCTCTGGGGGAGCTGGGGGTGTCTCCTGTGCCCGCCCCAGCTGCTCTGGGAGCTGGGGGTGATGGGGTGTCCGCTGTGCCCCGCCCCAGCTGCTCTGGGGAGCTGGGGGTGATGGGGGGTGTCACCCTGTGCCCTGCCCCAGCTGCTCTGGGGCGGCTGGGGGTGATGGGGTGTCTCCTCAGGCCCCACCCCAGCTGCTCTGGGGGCTGGGGGTGATGGGGTGTCCGCTGTGCCCGCCCCAGCTGCTCTGGGGAGCTGGGGGGGTGATGGGGGGGTGTCCCGCTGTGCCCCGCCCCAGCTGCGCTGGGGGAGCTGGGGGGGTGATGGGGGGTGTCCCCCTGTGCCCCGCCCCAGCTGCTCTGGGGCGGCTGGGGGGGTGATGGGGGGTGTCTCCCTGTGCCCCGCCCCAGCTGCTCTGGGGGCTGGGGGTGATGGGGTGTCCCGCTGTGCCCCGCCCCAGCTGCTCTGGGGGAGCTGGGGGGGTGATGGGGGGGTGTCCCGCTGTGCCCCGCCCCAGCTGCTCTGGGGGGGCTGGGGGGCTGATGGGGGGTGTCTCTACTGAGCTGGGGGGCAGGGGGAGCCCGGCGGGGCCCGGAGCAGGAGCTGGACTGACACACGCCCCCCCCCCGTCTCCCTCGCACGCGCCCCGATTCGTGGGCCCCCGCCTCCCTCGCGCCACACACACACACACACACAGTCCCCCGCACCCCCCCCCGCGTGCCCCCCCCCCTGGGTCACTGTGGGCGCTGTGAGCTCTCCCTGGGCAGACAGGCCAGGCTGTGGGCTCGGGGAGTTGTGCTGGGCACACACGGAGCCGCGCCAGTCCCGCCCGAGGTGGGAGAGAACCCAGGAGTCCTGCCCCCCCCCGAGGTGGGAGAGAACCCAGGAGTCCTGCCCCGAGGTGGGAGAGAACCCAGGAGTCCTGCCCCCCCCGAGGTGGGAGAGAACCCAGGAGTCCTGCCCCCCCCGAGGTGGGAGAGAACCCAGGAGTCCTGCCCCCCCCCCCGAGGTGGGAGAGAACCCAGGAGTCCTGCCCCCCCCCCGCGGTGGGAGAGAACCCAGGAGTCCGGGCGCCCGGCTAAGCCCCAGCTCTCCCCCCAGCGCCCTTCGTGCATCGCTGGCGCCGTCCAGCCCGGCATGATCTACGCCAACGTGTCGGACGTGGCGCAGGTGGTGACCGACCGGGTCCTCTGCTCCGGGCAGGAGGCCAGCGGCGGCTCGGAGGAGAAATCTACCTGCAAAGGTGACGGGGGGGCGCCGGCGGGGAATGGGGCAGGGCCTGTCCCCTCTGGGGGGCGCCGGCGGGGAATGGGGAATGGGGCAGGCCCGCCCGGGGCGCCGGCGGGGAATGGGGCAGGGGCCTGTCCCCTCCGGGGGGCGCCGGCGGGGAATGGGGAATGGGGCAGGGGCCCGTCCCCTCCGGGGGGCGCCGGCGGGGAATGGGGCAGGGCCTGTCCCCTCTGGGGGGCGCCGGCGGGGAATGGGGAATGGGGCAGCGGCCGTCCTCCGGGGCGCCGCGGGAATGGGGCAGGGCCTGTCCTCTGGGGCGCCGGCGGGAATGGGAATGGGGCAGCGGCCGTCCCCCGGGGCGCCGGCGGGAATGGGGCAGGGGCCTGCCCCCTCCGGGCGCCGGCTCCCCGGCCGCAGGGCGGGGACTGGCTGGCTCGGGGGAGAATGGGGCAGGGGCCCGTCCTCCCGGGGCGCTGGCGGGAATGGGGCAGGGGCCTGTCCTCTGGGGCGCTGCTCCCACCCGGCCCCAGGGCAGGGACTGGCTGGCTCAGGGGCTGGGAATGGGGCAGGGGCCTGCCTCCCGGGCGCGGCTCCCGGCCGCAGGGCGGGACTGGCTGGCTCGGGAATGGGGCAGGGGCCCGTCCCCTCCGGGGGGCGCTGGCGGGGAATGGGGCAGGGGCCTGCCCCCTCCGGGGGGCGCCGGCTCCCACCCGGCCCCAGGGCAGGGACTGGCTGGCTCGGGGTGGGGGGGGAGTGGGGCAGGGGCCCGTCCCCTCCGGGGGGCGCCGGCTCCCCCCAGCCCCAGGGCAGGGACTGGCTGGCTCGGGGGGGGCAGGGAACGGGGTCTGTCCCCTGTGGGGCTGAGTTCTGGTTTCCCCCACAGGTGAATCTGGGGGGGGGTTGTTCCTGGAGAAGAGGAGGAGATATTTCCAGGTTGGTAAACCCCTCCCCCCAGCTTTCTTGTCCGGATGCCTGGGTCCCATCCTCTCTGTCCCCGGGGCTGGGAGCTGTGGGGGTGTCCCGGACGCCTGGGTCCCATCTTCTCTGTCCCCGGGGCTGGGAGCTGTGGGGGTGTCCCGGACGCCTGGGTCCCATCCTCTCTGTCCCCGGGGCTGGGAGCTGTGGGGGTGTCCCGGACGCCTGGGTCCCATCCTCTCTGTCCCCGGGGCTGGGAGCTGTGAGGGTAGGGGGCGGGGAGCTGTCCCGGACGCCTGGGTCCCATCCTCTCTGTCCCCGGGGCTGGGAGCTGTGGGGGTGTCCCGGACGCCTGGGTCCCATCCTCTCTGTCCCCGGGGCTGGGAGCTGTGGGGGTGTCCCGGACGCCTGGGTCCCATCTTCTGTCCCCGGGCTGGGAGCTGTGGGGTGTCCCGACGCCTGGGTCCCATCCTCTCTGTCCCCGGGCTGGGAGCTGTGAGGGTGGGGGCGGGAGCTGTCCCGGACGCCTGGGTCCCATCCTCTCTGTCCCGGGCTGGGAGCTGTGGGGTGTCCCGGATGCCTGGGTCCCATCCTCTCTGTCCCCGGGCTGGGAGCGGTGGGGGTGTCCCGGACGCCTGGGTCCCATCCTCTCTGTCCCCGGGGCTGGGAGCTGTGAGGGTGGGGGGCGGGGAGCTGTCCCGGACGCCTGGGTCCCATCCTCTCTGTCCCCGGGGCTGGGAGCTGTGGGGGTGTCCCGGACGCCTGGGTCCCATCCTCTCTGTCCCCGGGCTGGGAGCTGAGGGTGGGGGGTGGGGAGCTGTCCCGGACGCCTGGGTCCCATCCTCTCTGTCCCCGGGGCTGGGAGCTGTGGGGTGTCCCGGACGCCTGGGTCCCATCCTCTCTGTCCCCGGGCTGGGAGCTGTGGGGTGTCCCGGACGCCTGGGTCCCATCCTCTGTCCCCGGGGCTGGGAGCTGTGGGGGTGTCCCGGACGCCTGGGTCCCATCCTCTCTGTCCCCGGGGCTGGGAGCTGTGAGGGTGGGGGGCGGGGAGCTGTCCCGGACGCCTGGGTCCCATCCTCTCTGTCCCCGGGGCTGGGAGCTGTGGGGGTGTCCCGGATGCCTGAGTCCCATCCTCTCTGTCCCCGGGGCTGGGAGCTGTGGGGGTGTCCTGGACGCCTGGGTCCCATCCTCTCTGTCCCCGGGGCTGGGAGCTGTGGGGGTGTCCCGGACGCCTGGGTCCCATCCTCTCTGTCCCCGGGGCTGGGAGCTGTGAGGGGGGGGGGCGGGGAGCTGTCCCGGACGCCAGGGTACCATCCTCTCTGTCCCCGGGGCTGGGAGCTGTGGGGGTGTCCGGACGCCTGGGTCCCATCCTCTCTGTCCCCGGGGCTGGGAGCTGTGAGGGTGTGGGGGGGGGCGCTGTCCCGGACGCCTGGGTCCCATCCTCTCTGTCCCCGGGGCTGGGAGCTGTGGGGGTGTCCCGGATGCCTGAGTCCCATCCTCTCTGTCCCCGGGCTGGGAGCTGGGGGGGTGTCCAGGACGCCTGGGTCCCATCCTCTCTGTCCCCGGGGCTGGGAGCTGTGGGGGTGTCCCGGACGCCTGGGTCCCATCCTCTCTGTCCCCGGTGCTGGGAGCTGTGAGGGTGGGGGCGGGAGCTGTCCCGGACTCCTGGGTCCCATCCTCTGTCCCCGGGCTGGGAGCTGTGGGGGTGTCCTGGACGCCTGGGTCCCATCCTCTCTGTCCCCGGGGCTGGGAGCTGTGGGGGTGTCCCGGACGCCTGGGTCCCATCCTCTCTGTCCCCGGGGCTGGGAGCTGTGGGGGTGTCCCGGACGCCTGGGTCCCATCCTCTCTGTCCCCGGGGCTGGGAGCTGTGAGGGTGGGGGGCGGGGAGCTGTCCCGGACGCCTGGGTCCCAGCCCCGTGTCTGTCTGTCTCCCCAGGTGGGCGTGGTGAGCTGGGGCACCTACAACCCCTGCCCCCACAAGGCAAAGCAGAACAAGGAGGTGGATCGGAAACCAGCCCCCCGCGGCCACGTCCCCCGTGACTTCTACATCAGCCTCTTCCGGGTGCAGGACTGGCTGCGCCAGCACCTGGGGGGCCCGGGCGGAGAGACCTTTATCCCGTAGGGGGCCCCGCCGCCCCCCGGCCTGCGCCCCCCAATAACAGTGTTCGCTAACTCGGGTCTCTGTGTGGTTTGTGCCCCCTGCCGTTGTCCTGCCCCGGCCTCCGGCGCTGCGAGCTTCCCCAGGGCAGTGCCCCCGGCCGGGCGCCCCCCCTGACGCTGCGAGCTTCCCCAGGGCAGTGCCCCCGGCCGGGCGCCCCCCCTGACGCTGCGAGCTTCCCCAGGACAGTGCCCCCTGCTGGGCGCCCCCCCCAGCGCTGCGAGCTTCCCCAGGGCAGTGCCCCTGGCCGGGCGCCCCCCCCGGCGCTGCGAGCTTCCCCAGGGCAGTGCCCCCGGCCGGGTGTGTGACGTTATGAGGTGATATAATATCTCATTGAAAGGTGACGGGGCCAGAAAGAGTTAATCAACTCACAGACTGACCTGACCCATGAGTGAACCCTGAGGGCTGGTTAGGAAGATCTGTAAATGAACAGAGCTTTGAAATGCGAGTCTGCGTTGGTAGAGGTAGAAGGGGAGATGTTTGCTCAGGTCTTGTGATGACAGCAAACAAGTCTTGTCTATTGCTAGAGTTTTAATTCAAAGCTCAAAAAAGGAATATTAACATTTATGATGATACTTGAGTGAAATAGTATTATTGTCTGTGTGTCTCTTTGAAGGTTGTGCTAACCTGTATCTGAACTGTTTAATGGGTAAATGACCCTGTGCTAATTGCCAGGATGTTTGGGAGAAGGAGTTGAGCCGATTGTTTTCTCAGGCCGAAAGGCTGCTGGAAATGTATAAAAACCCTGGGACACGATCCTGCTTCATCTCAGATCTGCTTTGGGTTTCAAGAGGGGGAAACCTTAACCCACAAGGACTGAGATCCCCAGTCACTGACTGGAGCCACCCTGAATATTGACACTGGGCTGTAACCTCGGGACTGTTTCTAACAGGAGTTTTGGCAACTACAAGCTCATCTCTGCTGTGTCTGAACCTCAAGAATTGAATTCACGTCTGTCTGTAGATGGAGCTTTTAACCAACTCTCTCGCTTTTCTTTGTTAATAAATTTTAGCTTAGTTACTAAGAATTGGCTGTAGCGCGTATTTTGGGTCAGATCTAAGTTATAATTGGACCTGGGTATGTGGCTGATCCTTTGGGATTGGAAGAACCTTTTCTTTTATATGATGAAGTAAGATCCTCAGGAATCATCATCGTATCTGACAGGTGTGTCTGGCCGGAGGCCTGAGGCTGGGCACTTTAAGGGAACTGCGGGGTTTGGATTCTGAGTGACCAGTGAGGTGCTGTAGAAGCTGTTCTGTGCTGGTTGGTAAATCTAAGTATTGGAATAACCACCAGCGTTTGGGGTTTGTCTGCCCCGTTTGGTTTGCAGTTCACCCTGATTGAGTGACCTCAGCTGGCTCCCACGGGCAGCACCGTCACAGGGTGCCCCCCCGCCGGTGCTGCGAGCTTCCCCAGGGCAGTGCCTGTCATGACATGGGGTCCCCGGGCGCTGCTCTGGAGCTGCTCCCCACCAAGCCAGGCAGGACTCTGGGAGCCTCCTCTCCCTTGGAGCAGCCTGTCTGCAGGGCAAGAAGCTCCCACGGCTTCACCTCCTGGGTCTCTTCTTGGAGCATTCAGCCTCCCCCACCCCTCCATGCGCTTCCCCCAGCGAGTCGCCCAGGCGGGGTCCGGGGGGGGCCACAGGGTCCTGCCCCCCACGGCGCAGTCAGACGTGACTCTCAGCCAGCCGGGACACAGTCCACAACAGGTCTTGCCGGTACAGACAACCAGACCCCCCTTAGTTAGGTCGATCTGGGGGCCCCAGGGAGGCCACAGCCCTGCTGGGAGGCCCGAGCCCCATCGGGCTCCCCTCCATCCTCCAACCAGCTCCCAAAACTCCCCACCCCCCCCAGCCCCTCCTCTCTGGGCTGCGTCTTCCCCGGGCCAGGAGGTCCCCTGAGCTCTCTGTCTCCCCCACCTTTAGCAGCCCCTGGCAGGGGGAAGGGCCCGGCCCTTAGTTGCCAGGAGACAGAGGGTCGGCCAGAGCTGACCCCCCCCCCCCCGCAGTATTCAGAGGGAACATTAAACCCAGTCCCACTTCGTCACACTTCCCCACAGCAGTGCCCCCAGCCGGGCACCCCCCAGCGCTGTGAACTGCCCCACAGCAGTGCCCCCAGCGGGGCACCCCCCAGCGCTGTGAACTGCCCCACAGCAGTGCCCCCAGCAGGGCACCCCCCAGCGCTGTGTGCTTCCCCACAGCAGTGCCCCCAGCCGGGCACCCCCCAGCGCTGTGAGCTTCCCCACAGCAGGGCCCCCAGCCGGGCACCCCCCAGCGCTGTGAGCTTCCCCACAGCAGTGCCCCCAGCCGGGCACCCCCCAGCGCTGTGATCTTCCCCACAGCAGTGCCCCGGCCGGGCACCCCCCAGCGCTGTGAACTGCCCCACAGCAGTGCCCCCGGCCGGGCACCCCCCAGCGCTGTGAGCTTCCCCACAGCAGTGCCCCCGGCAGGGCACCCCCCAGCGCTGTGAACTGCCCCACAGCAGTGCCCCCGGCCGGGCACCCCCCAGCGCTGTGAGCTTCCCCACAGCAGTGCCCCCAGCCGGGCACCCCCCAGCGCTGTGAGCTTCCCCACAGCAGTGCCCCCAGCCGGGCACCCCCCAGCGCTGTGAGCTTCCCCACAGCAGTGCCCCCAGCCGGGCACCCCCCAGCGCTGTGAGCTTCCCCACAGCAGTGCCCCCAGACGTGCCCTGTGACGAAGTGGGAATGTTCTCAATGTTTGCTCTGGATACGGTGTGGGTGCCTCAGAGTCCCCTGTGCAGTTTGTAAGTCTCTAGGGGGTGGGATCAGGGGGTGGGATTGTTATTGTAGGGTTGCTGGGGAGCGCTGGGCTGTGAACAGGCTGGGTTGTTATTGTAGGGTTGCTGGGCAGCGCTGGGGCTGTGGACAGGCTGGGTTGTTATTGTAGGGTTGGGATTGTTGTGGAGCCCTGGAGGGCAGGTGTGATGGTGTCTGCACAGGGACTGACCGACACTCTGTCTCCTGGCCACTGCTGGCCTGGGCCCCTCCCCGGCCAGGGGCCAACGGAAGGGGTTGGGGACAAAGAGATCAGGTGCCTCCTGGCCCGGGAAAGGGACAAAGGCCGGAGGCGGGGCTGGAGGGTGAGTCAGTTTGGAGCTGGCTGGGGAGATGGGGGGAGGCCCAGCACCGGGGTCTGGGCTCCCCACCCCCCAAGATGGACCCGGCTGAGGGGTCCTGTTGTCTGTACCTGAAAGCTCTGCTGGGGGCTGCGTCCTGTCGGCTAATAAACCTTCTGTGTCCCTGGCTGCCTGAGAGTCGCGGTGAGTCGCAGGAAGTGGGGGGAGCAGGGCCCTGACCCCCCCACACTCTGTGACAGCACCCCAGGGCTGCGAGCTTCCCCACGGCAGTGCCCCCAATCAGGCACCCCAGGGCTGCGAGCTTCCCCACAGCAGTGCCTCCGATCGGGCACCCCTGGGCTGCGAGCTTCCCCACGGCAGTGCCCCCGATTGGGCACCCCGGGGCTGCGAGCTTCCCCGCGGCAGTGCCCCCGATCGGGCACCCCGGGGCTGCGAGCTTCCCCGCGGCAGTGCCCCCGATCGGGCACCCCGGGGCTGCGAGCTTCCCCGTGGCAGTGCCCCCGATCGGGCACCCCGGGGCTGCGAGCTTCCCCACGGCAGTGCCCCGGTATCTTGTTCCCTTCTCCAGGGGTCTGACTCCCTCCGCAGGCAGGCCCAGGACAGGGGTGAATGGGCAGGTCCCGGCCAGGCTGGGGGCAGGGAGCAGGGAGCGGACGGGGGAGGGCGCTGGGGGCCGTGACCCCCATACACAAATACAGGCCTTGGACTTCGGCCCCCATGTGCTGCGTGTCTGGGATGGGATTGGAGGGGGGGCGGGGGCTGGGAGCCAGGACTCCTGGGTTCTCTCCCCGGCTCTGGGAGGGGAGTGGGGGCTGGTGGGTTAGAGCAGGGGGGCGGGGAGCCAGGACTCCTGGGTTCTCTCCCGGCTCTGGGAGGAGTGGGGCTGGTGGGTTAGAGCAGGGGCTGGGAGCCAGGACTCCTGGGTTCTCTCTGGCTCTGGGACGGAGTGGGGGCTGGTGGGTTAGAGCAGGGGCTGGGAGCCAGGACTCCTGGGTTCTCTCCGCGGCTGTGGGAGGGGAGTGGGGGCTGGTGGGTTTGAGCAGGGGGGGCTGGGAGCCAGGACTCCTGGGTTCTCTCTGGCTCTGGGACGGGAGTGGGGGCTGGTGGGTTAGAGCAGGGGGGGCTGGGAGCCAGGACTCCTGGGTTCTCTCCCCGGCTCTGGGAGGGGAGTGGGGGCTGGTGGGTCAGAGCAGGGGGGGCTGGGAGCCCGGACGCCTGGGTTCTCTTCACACCCTCCTTTCTGGGAGCCGAAGCTGCCAGTTCCTAGGAGAGGCAGCGGGTGCCCCCCCGCCCCAGGTCTGCGGTTTGGCCCAGGGCCGGGGGCAGCTGGCGGACGGTGCGGGAAGGCGGAAGTTTGTTTAGGGAGGGGAATTAATGCGGGGGGGGGGGCGGCCCCTTGTGTTTGCTGCCCCATTTCCCGCAAGTCACCTGGTGGCTGGGCCCCCTCCTGCCCCCCCGCCTCTGTGTGTCCCCACCTGTGTGCCCCCGAGCCCCCTCCTGCCCCCCACCCCCTGCCCCTGGCTCATGCCCCCTCCCAGCCCCCCCACACACGCCCCTCAGACACCCCCCCCCCGGGTCCGTTCCCGGACGCGGTGCCAGGCAGGGCCGGTTTCGCAAGGGGCAGCAGGAACCGGCAGAGAGAGAAACCGCCCCTCCCCCTCCCCCAGCTCCCACCACCTCCTCCCCACCCTCACCCTGTACCCCCTCCCCAGCTCCCACCACCTCCTCCCCACCCTCACCCTGTACCCCTCCTCCTCCCCCAGCTCCCCCACCCCCTCCCCTCCCTCCCCTGTACCCCTCCTCCTCCCCCAGCTCCCCCCCCTCCCCCTCCCACCCTCATCCTGTACCCCTCCCCTCCCCACAGCTCCCCACAACCCCCTCCCCACCCTCACCCTGTACCCCTCCCCTCCCCCAGCTCCCACAAACCCCCTCCCCACCTCATCCTGTACCCCTCCCCTCCCCGACAGCTCCCCACAACCCCCTCCCCACCCTCACCCTGTACCCCTCCCCCCTCCTCCCCAGCTCCCCACAACCCCTCCCCACCCTCACCCTGTACCCCTCAACCCCTCCCCCAGCTCCCCACAACCCCTCCCCACCCTCATCCTGTACCTCCCCCTCCCCAGCTCCCCACAACCCCCTCCCCCAGCTCCCTTCTCCTCCCCACAACCTCCCGCCCCTCTAGCACCTGCCCCAGAGCCGCCCCTCCCGCCCCCAGCCCGCCCGCGGGCAGCGGGGCTCGGCCAGACCCGGCTCGGCTCAGCCCGGGACGGACACGCGGATCGATGGGACCCGCAGCCCCGCTGCTCGCCTGGCTCCTGGCGCTGGGCCTCAGTGGGTCCCCGGCCCCGACCCGGCCCCCAACCCCATCTCCCCTCCCGCCCCCAACCCCCAACCCGGCCCCCAACCCCCATCTCCCTCCTGCCCCAACCCCAATCCGGCCCCCAACCCCCATCTCCCTCCCGCCCCCACAACCCCACAGCCCCCGCGCCTGGCTCCCAACCCCCATCTGCATCCTCCTGCCCCCGCGGCCCCCAACCCGCCCCCACTGCCCCCGACCCGCCTCCCCGCCCGGCCCCAACTCCCCTCCCGCAACCTGACCCCGCACAGCCCCACAACCCCATCTCCCGGCCCCTGACCCGGCCCCCACAGCCCCGCGCCTGGCTCCCCATCTCCTTCTCCCGCCCCCACAACCCCACGACCCAGCCCCACAACCCCAGCTCCCCGGCCCCTGACCCGGCCCCACAGCCTGGCCCCAACTCAGCCCCCAGCCAGGCTCCGTAGTGCAGCCCCGCCCGCCCCTCCCGGCTCAGGGCTCCCCTGGCTCGGCCCCCTGCAGCCCCTGCAGCCAGTCCCGGCCCGGGGTTGTGGGTCCCAACAATGGCCGGGGTGTTTGGGGGGCCGCGAGGGGGGAGCTGGGGGGGTCCCCGCCTCGCCCTGACTCTGGCTCCCCCCGGCTCGGCCCCCCCGTAGCCCCCGCAGCCAGTCCCGGCCCGGGGGGGGTTGTGGGTCCCACACAATGGCCGGGGGGTGTTTGGGGGGCCGCGAGGGGGAGCTGGGGGGGTCCCGGCCTCGCCCTGACTCTGGCTCCCCCCAGGCTCGGCCCCCCCGTAGCCCCCGCAGCCAGTCCCGGCCCGGGGGGGGTTGTGGGTCCCACACAATGGCCGGGGGGTGTTTGGGGGGCTGGGGGGTCCCCGCCTCGCCCTGACTCTGCTCCCCCCCGGCTCGGCCCCCCCGTAGCCCCCGCAGCCCGGCCCGGCCCGGGGTTGTGGGTCCCACACAATGGCCGGGGTGTTTGGGGGGGGAGCTGGGGGTCCCCGGCCTCGCCCTGACTCTGCTCCCCCCCGGCTCGGCCCCCCCGTAGCCCCCGCAGCCAGTCCCGGCCCGGGGGGGGTTGTGGGTCCCACACAATGGCCGGGGGGTGTTTGGGGGGCGGGGGGGTCCCCGCCTCGCCCTGACTCTGGCTCCCCCCGGCTCGGCCCCCCCGCAGCCAGTCCCGGCCCGGGGGGGGTTGTGGGTCCCACACAATGGCCGGGGGGGGTTTGGGGGGCTGGGGGGGGTCCCGGCCTCGCCCTGACTCTGGCTCCCCCCGTAGCCCCCGCAGCCAGTCCCGGCCCGGGGGGGTTGTGGGTCCCACCAATGGCCGGGGGGTGTTTGGGGGGCTGGGGGGTCCCCGCCTCGCCCTGACTCTGGCTCCCCGGCTCGGCCCCCCCGCAGCCAGTCCCGGCCCGGGGGGGGTTGTGGGTCCCACCAATGGCCGGGGGGTGTTTGGGGGGCCGCGAGGGGGGAGCTGGGGGGGTCCCCGGCCTCGCCCTGACTCTGCCCCCCCCGGCTCGGCCCCTGCAGCCCCCGCAGCCAGTCCCGGCCCGGGGGGGGTTGTGGGTCCCACACAATGGCCGGGGGGTGTTTGGGGGGCCGCGAGGGGAGCTGGGGTCCCTGCCTGCCCTGACTCTGCTCCCCTCGGCCTGGCCTCTGCAGCCCCTGCAGCCAGTCCCGGCCCGGGGGGGGGTGTGGGGCCCACCCCATGGCCGGGGGGTGTTTGGGGGGCGGGGGGGGTCCCCGCCTCGCCCTGACTCTGGCTCCCCCCTGGCTCGGCCCCCCCGCAGCCAGTCCCGGCCCGGGGGGGGGTTGTGGGTCCCACACAATGCCCGGGGGGTGTTTGGGGGGCTGGGGGGGTCCCCGCCTGCCCTGACTCTGCTCCCCGGCTCGGCCCCCTGCAGCCCCTGCAGCCCGTCCCGGCCCGGGGGGGGTTGTGGGGCCCACCAATGGCCGGGGGGGGTTTGGGGGTGGGGTCCCGCCTCGCCCTGACTCTGGCTCCCCGGCGCGGCCCCCTGCAGCCAGTCCCGGCCCGGGGGGGTTGTGGGTCCCACACAATGGCCGGGGGGTGTTTGGGGGGCTGGGGGGTCCCCGCCTCGCCCTGACTCTGGCTCCCCCCAGGCGCGGCCGCCAGCGAGGCCCCGAGCTGCGACCCGCAGGCGGCGCCGATCGCGGGGGGCTCGGCGCGGCCGCAGCGCCAGGGGCAGCTGCTGGTGTATCAGTGCCCCGAGGGGCAGGTCCCGTTCCCGGCCCCGGTCCGCGAGTGCCGCTCCGACCTGCGCTGGAGCCCGCTGCGCGCCCCCGGCGGCCGCCCCCTCGCCAGGGCCGAGTGCAGAGGTGGGGGCTGGGGGTAGGCTCCGGGCTGGGGGAGGCTGGGGGTGTCTGGGGGCCAAGGGGAGATGGGGTCGGGGGAGGTGGGGCTGGGGGTGTCTGGGGGCCGGGGGTGTCCGTGGCAGGGGAGGTGGGGTGCCGGGGGCGGAGGCTGGGTGCTGGGGGTGTCTGGGTGGGGGAGGCTGGGTGGCAGGGGAGGCTGGGGTTGTCTGGGGCTGGGGAGGTGGGGTGCCTGGGGAGGCTGGGGCTGTCCAGATGCCGGGGAGGCTGGGGGCTGGGGGTGTCCTGGTGCCGGGAGGTGGGGTGCCCGGGAGAGGCTGGGGGCTGGGGGTGTCTGGGTGCCGGGAGGTGGGGTGCCCGGGAGAGGCTGGGGGCTGGGGGTGTCTGGGTGCCGGGGAGGCTGGGGCTGGGGGTCCGGTGCCGGAGGGAGGCTGGGGGCTGGGGATGTCGGGGGCCTGGGGGCTGGGGGCTGGGGGTGTCCGGGTGGCAGGGGAGGTGGGGTGCCGGGGGAGGCTGGGGGCTGGGGTGTCCGGGTGCCGGGGAGGTGGGGTGCCCGGGAGGCTGGGGCTGGGGGTGTCCTGGTGCCGGGGAGGTGGGGTGCCCGGGAGAGGCTGGGGGCTGGGGGTGTCCAGGTGCCAGGGGAGGTGGGGTGCCGGGGAGGCTGGGGGCTGGGGGTGTCCGGGTGCCGGGGGAGGTGGGGTGCCGGGAGGCTGGGGCTGGGGGTGTCTGGGTGCCGGGGAGAGGCTGGGGCTGGGGGTGTCCAGGTGCCGGGGAGGTGGGGTGCCGGGGAGGCTGGGGGCTGGGGGTGTCCGGGTGCCGGGGAGAGGCTGGGGCTGGGGGTGTCCGGGTGCCGGGGGGAGGCTGGGGGCTGGGGGGGATGTCGGAGGGGCTCGGGGGGCCTGGGGGCCTCGGGGGACCCCCAGGACAGACCGTCCCCCTGTCCCCACAGCGATCCAGTGCCCGGGCCCGCTGGAGTTCGACAACGGGCACTTCCACCCCCGCCAGCCGCGCTACAACATCAGCCAGACGCTGACCTTCGAGTGCTTCGAGGGGTACACGCTGCGGGGCCCCCCCACCCGCACCTGCCTGCCCAACGGGAAGTGGAGCAGGGGGACGGCCATCTGCGACGACGGAGGTGAGGGGAGCCGAGCGCCCGCACACGCCCTCACACGCCCGGACACGCCCCGGCACGCCCCCAGCACAGGCTGACACCCCAGACGTGCCCCAACACAGGAGACTGTGCCCCCAGTACGGGCTAACACACGCTAGCACACGCCACAGGAGGCTGACGCCCCGACACGGCCCTGACAGGGGCTGACATGCCCCGACACGGGCTGACACGCCCCGACACGGCCCTGACAGGGGCTGACACGCCCAGACATGGGCTAACACAGGCTGACACGCCCAGACACGGCCCTGACAGGGGCTAACACGCCCCGACACGGGCTGACACGCCCTGACACGGGCTGACACAGGCAGCCCTGCCCCAACACGGGCTGACACGCCCCAACACGGGCTAACACGCCCTGACACGGGCTGACACAGGCAGCCCTGCCCCCACACGGGCTGACACGCCCCAGCAGGGGCCGACCCGGGCTGACCCCCTCTCCCCGCAGAGGGCCAGTGCCCGGACCCCGGCGTGCCCATCGGGGCGACGAAGGACGGGCAGCACTACCGGGTGGAGGATCGGGTCCGGTACCGCTGCGGCCGGGGGCTCGTCATGTTCGGCTCCAAAGAACGGACCTGCCAGGAGTCCGGCGCCTGGAGCGGGACGGAGCCGGAGTGTCGAGGTGAGGGGCTGGGGATTGGGAGGGGCGGCGCGGGAGACCGGGGATTGGGGAGGGGCGGCGCGGGGGACCAGGGGATTGGGGAGGGGCGGCGGGGGACCGGGGGATTGGGGGTCGGGGAGGTGGCGCAGGGGATCAAGGGGGATTGGGGAGGGGCGGCGCGGGGGACCGGGAGGGGATTGGGGGTCGGGGAGGGGTGGCGCAGGGGATCAAGGGGATTGGGGAGGGGCGGCGCGGGGACCGGGAGGGGATTGGGGGTCGGGGAGGGGTGGCGCAGGGGATCGAGGGGATCGGGAGGGGGCGGCGGGGAGTGATCCCCAGTTTCTCAGCCCCATCTCTTCCTGCCCCCAGACCCGTCCACCTACGACACCCCGAGGAAGTGTCTTCCGTTCATCGCCTCCCTCTCGGAGACCGTGGAGGTGGCTGATCCGAACCGGACCACCTGTGAGTCACCGGGGGTGTTCGGCCGGGGGCTGGGGAGGATCGCAGTTGGGGGGCTCAGACAGGAGGGGTTGGGGGCTGGGGCGGGATCGCAGTTCGGGGGCTCGGCCAGGGGTCGCCGGGGCGGGGCGGGATCGCAGTTGAGGGGCTCGGCCGGGGTGGCCGGGGGCGGGATCGCAGTTCGGGGGGGGCTCGGCCAGTGGGCTCGCCGGGGGCGGGGCGGGATCGCAGCGGGGCGGGGCGGGATCGCAGTTGGGGGCTCGGCCGGGGTCGCCGGGGCGGGGCAGGATCGCAGTTGAGGGGGCTCGGCCGGGGTCGCCGGGGGCGGGATCGCAGTTGGGGGGGGCCGCCTGCCTGAGCTGGGGGATCACAGGCCGGGGGGGCAGGAAGAGGGAGTTTGTAATGGGGGGCTCAGGATGGGCTGGGG
Source organism: Mauremys reevesii (assembly GCF_016161935.1). Classification (NCBI taxonomy): domain Eukaryota; kingdom Metazoa; phylum Chordata; order Testudines; family Geoemydidae; genus Mauremys; species Mauremys reevesii. The sequence goes on from NW_024100715.1 coordinate 353,876, forward strand.
GCAAGCGAAGGGCCGTGGCTGGGAGCCCTGCCTGGCTGCTGGGGGTGCAGCGGGGGCTCTGCCGGGGAAGGGGGTCCAGCCCCCTCACCCCGCCCCAGCGGAGAACGTGAAGCGGAAGATCCGGATCGAGGCCGGCGGCTCCATGAACATTTATCTGGTGATCGACGCCTCGGACAGCGTGGGGGAGGGGAACTTCTCCCGCGCCCGCGACGTCCTGGTCCAGCTCATCGAGAAGGTGGGGACCCCCCCGAACCCCGGGGACCCCCAACATCCCCTAGCGCCCACCTGGCCCCATGGGACCCCCCCGAACCCCGGGGACCCCCAACATCCCCTAGCGCCCAAACCCCGGGGACCCCCAACATCCCCTAGCGCCCACCTGGCCCCATGGGAACCCCCCAAACCCCGGGGACCCCCAACATCCCCTAGCGCCCAGCTGGCCCCATGGGAACCCCCCCAACCCCTGGGGACCCCCATCATCCCCTTGTGCCCACCTGGCCCCATGGGACCCCCCGACCCCCTGGCCCCCCCAAAACCCAGCTCCTCGGGCACCCCGCAACCTCCACCAGCCACCCAAAGCCCCCAATCTCCTGCCTGTATCCCCAACGCCAGCCCCAAACCTCTGGTCCCCCTCACCGGGCACCCCCCTCAGACCTCACAATCCCCAGCCCCAGGAGCCCCAAGCCCTGGGGTTTGGGGGCCCCCAACTGCCCCTGCCCCCAGCTCCCCACACCCCCAGGTATCCCCCCAACTCTGTGCACCCCCCAAAACCAGACCCTGCCCCCAATTCCCGGGTGCCCCGTAACTGAGCCCCTCACCCGGGGGGGCCGAGACACCTGCCCCCGCCCTGACGCTCGCCCTCCCCAGATCTCCAGCTACGGGGTCTTTCCCGCCACGGGATCCTGACCTTCGCCACCGACCCCACGTCGTGGTGAGAACCACGGACCCCAGAGCAGCGACGCCGACTGGGTCAGCAGCCAGCTGGGGGCCTGAAATACGAGAGTGAGTCTGGGGCGCGGGGGCTCTGCGGGGGCTCTGCGGGGCTCTGCGGGGCCCTGTGGGGCTCTGGGGCCCTGCGGGGGCTCTGCGGGGCTCTGCGGGGCGCTCGGCGGGGGCTCGGCGGGGCGCGGGGGCTCGGCAGGGGCCCTGCGGGGCTCTGCGGGGCTCGGCGGGGGCGCGGGGGCTCTGCGGGGCTCGGCGGGGCTCGGCGGGGGCTCTGCGGGGCTCTGCGGGCTCTGCGGGGCCTGGGGCCCGGCCGCCCTGACCCCGTGCCCCCAGGCCACGCCCTGCGCAGCGGCACCAACACCAGGGCGGCGCTGGAGGCCGTGCACAACATGATCATCCAGCAGGAGCAGGACGAGATCCGCAAGGGCCACAAGGTGGCGCCAGTCGCCAACTCCACCCGCCACGTGCTGGTCCTCATGACGGACGGTGAGACCCCCTGTACCCCAACCCCTCAGTACCCCAACCCCTGTACCGCCAACCCCTGGAACCCCCAACCTCCTGTACCCCCAAACCCCAACTCCACCCGCCACGTGCTGGTCCTCATGACGGACTGTGAGACGCCCTGGACCCCCAAACCCCCTGTACCCCCAAACCCCTGTACCCCAAACCTGGAACCCCAAAACCCCCTGTACCCCAACCCCTGTACCCCAAACCCCCTGTACCCCTAACCCCTGGAACCCCAACCCTGGAACCCCAACCCTGGACCCCCAAAACCCCTGTACCCCAAACCCCTGTACCCCCAAACCCCTGTACCCCAAACCTGGAACCCCAAACCCTGTACCCCCAAACCTGGAATCCCAAACCCCTGTACCCCAAACCCCTGTACCCCAAACCCGGAATCCCAAACCCCTGTACCCCAAATCCCTGTACCCCCAAACCTGTACCCCAACCCCCCTGTACCCCCAAACCCTCTGTACCCCCAAACCCCCCTGTACCCCCAACCCCAACTCCACCCGCCACGTGCTGGTCCTCATGACGGACGGTGAGACCCCCTGTACCCCCAAACACTGTACCCCCAACCCTGTACCCCCAAACCCCTGTACCCCCAAACCCCATGGAACCCCAACCCCTGTACCCCAAACCCCTGTACCCCCAAACCTGGAACCCCAACCCCTGTACCCCAACCCCTGTACCCCAAACCCCTGTACCCCCAACCCCTGTACCCCAACCCCTGTACCCCAAACCTGGAACCCCAAACCCCTCTGTACCCCAACCCTCTGTACCCCAAACCCCTGTACCCCAACCCCTGTACCCCAACCCCGGAACCCCAACCCCTGTACCCCAAACCCCTGTACCCCCAAACCCCTGTACCCCAAACCCCTGTACCCCAACCCCGGAACACCCAACCCCTGTACCCCCAAACCCCTGTACCCCCAACCCCGGAACCCCAACCCTCTGTACCCCCAACCCCGGAACCCCAACCCCTGCACCCCAAACCCCTGTACCCCAAACCCTGGAACCCCAACCCCTGTACCCCAACCCCTCTGTACCCCCAAACCTGGAACCCCAAACCCCTGTACCCCAACCCCTGGAACCCCAACCCTCTGTACCCCAAACCTCTGTACCCCAAACCCCTGTACCCCCAACCCCGAACCCCCAACCCCTGTACCCCAACCCCAACTCCACCCGCCACCTGCTGGTCCTCAAGACGGATGGTGAGAACCCCGGTAACCCCAAACCCCTGTACCCCAAACCCCTGTACCCCCAAACCCCGGAACCCCAACCCCTGTACCCCAACCCCAACTCCCCCCACCACGTGCTGGTCCTCATGACGGACGGTGAGACCCCTGTACCCCAAACCCCTGCACCCCAAACCCCTGTACCCCAAACCCCGGAACCCCAAACCCCCTGTACCCCCAACCCCCTGTACCCCCAAACCTGGAACCCCAAACCCCCTGTACCCCCAACCCCCTGGAACCCCCAACCCTCCTGTACCCCCAAACCCTCTGTACCCCAAACCCCTGTACCCCCAACCCCAGAACCCCAACCCCTGTTGCCCCAATCCCCAACTCCACCCGCCACGTGCTGGTCCTCATGACGGATGGTGAGACCCCCTGTACCCCCAAACCCCTCTGTACCCCCAAACCCCTGTACCCCAACCCCTGAACCCCAACCCCTGTACCCCAACCCCTGTACCCCCAACCCCAACTCCACCCGCCACGTGCTGGTCCTCATGACGGATGGTGAGACCCCTGTACCCCAACCCCTGTACCCCAACCCCCAGAACCCCCAACCCCTGTACCCCAACCCCTGTACCCCCAACCCCAACTCCACCCGCCACGTGCTGGTCCTCATGACGGATGGTGAGACCCCTGTACCCCAAACCCCACTGTACCCCCAAACCCCTGGAACCCCAAACCCCATGGAACCCCAACCCTCTGTACCCCAAACCCCTGTTCCCCAACCCCTCTGTACCCCCAAACCCCAACTCCCCCCACCACGTGCTGGTCCTCATGACCGACGGTGAGACCCCTGTACCCCCAAACCCCTGTACCCCCAACCCCTGTACCCCAACCCCTGTACCCCAACCCCTGTACCCCAAACCCCAACTCCACCTGCCACGTGCTGGTCCTCATGACCGACGGTGAGACCCCTGTACCCCAACCCCTGGAACCCCAAACCCCCATACCCCCAAGCCCCGTACCCCAACCCCGTACTCCCAAGCCCCAACTCCACCCGCCACGTGCTGGTCCTCATGAAGGATGGTGAGACCCTGTACCCCCAAACCCCACTGTACCCCAAACCCCTGTACCCCCAACCCCTGTTCCCCAACCCCTCTGTACCCCAAACCCCAACTCCACCCGCCACGTGCTGGTCCTCATGACCGACGGTGAGACCCCTGTACCCCCAACCCCCGTACCCCCAACCCCTGTACCCCCAACCCCTGTACCCCAACCCCTGTACCCCAAACCCCAACTCCACCTGCCACGTGCTGGTCCTCATGACCAACGGTGAGACCCCCTGTACCCCCAACCCCTGGAACCCCAACCCCTGTACCCCAAGCCCCCTATACCCCCAAGCCCCAACTCCACCCGCCACGTGCTGGTCCTGATGACCGACGGTGAGACCCCCCCGTGCTGTTGGTGAGACCTAGTGAGGTTCGCCGGGGACGGGTGAGCCTGGCGCACAGGGAAGTGGGGGACACGGAGCCCTGGGGGGGTCGGATAGAGGAGGTCGCCTGGGCTACCCTGGCGGGAGAAAGGGGGGTCGGGGCAGAGCTGGGGGCGAGATCAAGCCAGACTCGAGCGGCCTGGGGCCTGAGCCGGAAGAGCTGAGAGCTAACACAGCGATGCCCTTGGCGTCCCCGCCGGGGGGGGGTGATGCCCGTGGCTGGCTGGGGGCAGCCGGCTCAGGAGGGACAGACGGGGACCCCCAGTGACAATGTGCCCAGCTGGCCTGAGGGGGAGACGGGAGTGTGGAGCGTCTCTGGGTCAGGGGGAAAGGGGTAAAACCCGGGCGGAGGCCGTGCTGGGAGGCTGCTCCAGGCGGAAGGGGCGGATGAGGCTTTTTTCAAGCCACTAACAAAACCACCCAAAGCCCAAGGTCTGGGGGTGACGGGGGACTCCAGCTGCACGTTGGGAAAATCGCCCCGCGGGGCCCAGACTGGCCAGTATGGTCCTGGGCCGCGTTGCAGACAACGTCGTATTTCAGAAGGTGGGAAAAGCGACTGGGGGGAGGCGGCTCTAGACTCGATTTTAACAACCAGGGAGGAACTCGGGGAGAATCTGGCAGTGGAAGGCAGCTTGGGTGCAAGTGACCGTGAAATCAGAGTTCACATTTCTACGGAAGGGCAGGCGGGAGCACAGCAACACAGAGCCACTGGATGTCAGGCAGGCGGATTCTGGGAAGCTCAGAGAGCTGCTAGGTGAGGTCCCAGGGGAATCAAGACTGAGGGGAAAACGACGGAGGAGAGTTGGCAGGTTCTCAAAGGGACACTATTCAGGGCCCCCAAGCAAGCGATTCCGCTGGGTGGGAGAGAGAGAAAATGTGCCAAGAGACCAGCCTGGCTTAACCACGAGATCTTGCATGATCTGAAAAATAAAAAGGAGCCATATAAAAAATGGAAACTAGGTCAGATTACAAAGGCTGAATATAGGCAAACAGCAGAGGATTCCAGGGGCAAGATTCGAAAGGCCAAGGCACAAAATGAGCTCAGACCAGCTACAGGAATCAGGGGAAACAAGACGACTTTTTATCAACACATTAGAAGCAGGAGGAAGCCCCAGGACAGGGCAGGGCCACTGCTCAGTGAGGAGGGAGAAACAGTGACAGGAGACTGGGAAATGGCCGAGATGCCCCATGACGCCTTTGGCTGGCTCTGCACCGAGAGGGCTGAGGGAATGTCTGACAGAGCGAGTGCTAATGGGAGGGGGCAGGTTTGGAAGATAAAATAAAAAAAGACCAAGTTAAAAATCACTTAGAAAAGTGAGCTGCCTGGGCCTGATGAAACGCCTCCCGGACTATTGCCGGAGCTAACAGAGGAGGTGCCTGAGCCTCCAGCTGTTATCTCTGGAAATCCTGGGAGCCGCAGAGTCCAGACGGCTGGAAAAGGGCCAATCTCGTGCCCAGCTCTGCAAAGGGAAATAAAAGCAACCCGGGAAGCACAGAGCAGTGAGTTCAGCGTCCGGGCCCGGGAAGCTCATGGAGCCAGGAGTGACGGGCACCGTCTGCAGACCCCTGGACGGGGGTGAGGTGCCAGGGAATCGCCGGCAGGGCTTGGTGAAGAACAAATCGTGTCACACGGAGCCGATCACTGTCTCTGCTCGGCTAAGGAGCCGTGTGGCTGGGGAGACGCGGTGGCTGTGGGATACCTGGACTTTAGGAAGGCGTCTGATAGGGTCTCGCGTGAGATTCTTATCGATAAACTAGGCAAATACCACGTGGCTGGGGCTGCTCTAAGGCGGGTGCGTAACTGGCTGGAGAAGCGCACTCACAGAGTCATTATTAACGGTCCCCAACCCTGCTGGAAAGGCAGAACGGGGGGGTCAGCAGGGCTCTGCTTTGGGACCGGCTCTGGTCAATATCTGCATCAGCGACTAGATACTGGCCTAGAAAGACGCTTATGAAGTTTGCAGACGACACCAAACTGGGGGGTTGCAGCGGCTTTGGAGGACGGGGTCATAATCCCAAACGATCCGGCCCCACTGGAGAAACGCTCGGAGGGAACGGGATGAGGTTTAACAAAGACAAATGCAAAGTGCTCCCCTTAGGAAGGACCGATCAGCGTCCCGCACACAGGACGGGGAGAGACGGGCCAGGCAGGAGCCCGGCAGGAAGGGAGCTCGGGCTCATAGGGGACCACAAGCTAAACAGGAGTCAACAATAGCACCCCAAACCCCTCTGTACCCCAAACCGCTGCACCCCAACCCCCTGTACCCCAAACCCCTGCACCCCAAACCGCTCTGTGCCCCAAACCCTGAACCCCCTGCACCCCAAACCCCTCTGTGCCCCAACCCCTGAACCCCCTGCACCCCAAACCCCTCTGTGCCCCAACCCCTGAACCCCTGCACCCAAACCCCTCTGTACCCCAATTCCTGAACCCCTGCACCCCAAACCCCTCTGTGCCCCAATTCCTGAACCCCTGCACCCCAAACCCCTCTGTGCCCCAATCCCTCAACCCCTGCACCCCAAACCCTCCGTACCACAACCCCTGAACCCCTGCACCCCAAACCCCTCTGTACCCCACGTCCTGAACCCCCTGCACCCCAAACCCCTCTGTGCCCTGACCCGGAACCCCTGCACCCCAAACCCTCTGTGCCCCAACCCATGAACCCCTGCACCCCAAACCCTCTGTACCCCAATCCTGAACCCCTGCACCCAAACCCCTCTGTGCCCCGACCCCGGAACCCCTGCACCCCAAACCCCTCTGTGCCCCAACCCATGAACCCCTGCACCCCAAACCCCTCTGTACCCCAATCCCTGAACCCCTGCACCCAAACCCCTCTGTGCCCCGACCCGGAACCCCTGCACCCCAAACCCCTCTGTGCCCCAACCCTGAACCCCTGCACCCCAAACCCCTCTGTGCCCCAATCCCAAACCCCTGCACCCAAACCTCTGTGCCCCAACCCTGAACCCCTGCACCCCAAACCCCTCTGTGCCCCAACCCCTGAACCCCTGCACCCCAAACCCCTCTGTGCCCCAATCCCAAACCCCTGCACCCAAACCCTGTGCCCCAATCCCTGAACCCCTGCACCCCAAACCCCTCTGTGCCCCAATCCCAAACCCCTGCACCCAAACCCCTGTGCCCCAATCCCAAACCCCTGCACCCAAACCCCTCTGTGCCCCAACTCCTGAACCCCTGCACCCCAAACCCCTCTGTGCCCCAACCCCTGAACCCCTGCACCCAAACCCCTCTGTGCCCCAACCCTGAACCCCTGCACCCCAAACCCCTCTGTGCCCCAACCCCTGAACCCCTGCACCCAAACCCCTCTGTGCCCCAACCCTGAACCCCTGCACCCAAACCCCTCTGTGCCCCAATCCTGAACCCCTGCACCCCAAACCCTCTGTGCCCCAATCCCTGAACCCCCTGCACCCAAACCCCTGTACCCCAATTCCTGAACCCCCTGCACCCCAAACCCCTCTGTGCCCCAAACCCTGAACCCCCTGCACCCCAAACCCCTCTGTGCCCCAACCCTGAACCCCTGCACCCAAACCCCTCTGTGCCCCAACCCTGAACCCCTGCACCCAAAACCCTCTGTGCCCCAAACCCTGAACCCCTGCACCCCAAACCCCTCTGTGCCCCAACCCTGAACCCCCTGCACCTCAAACCCCTGTACCCCCCATACCCCAACTCCACCCACCACATGCTGGTCCTCATGAGACCCCCTGAACCCCCCAGAGCCCCTGTACCCTGAACCCTGAAGTCCCAACCCTCCCACCTCCCCAAACTCCTTCACTCCATCCTCTGAGTCCCCTCCCCGTCTGCACCCCCAGCCCCCTCACTCTCCCCTCCCCAGGGAACACCAACATGGGGGGCTCCCCAGTGCCAGTGGTGAAGCAGATCCGGGAGCTGCTGAGCATCGGCCGGGACATCCGCAACCCCCGCGAGGATTACCTGGGTGAGCAGGGCCGGGGGAGGGGCAGATTGTGGGGGGTTGCATGTAGTCGGTGGGGGGGCCAATGAGGGGGGTCTCTGGGGTGGGGGGTCTGTGGGCAGGGGCGGCTCTAGGCACCAGCAAACCAAGCTGGTGCCTAGGGCGGCCAAATCTAGGGGGCGGCAGGCTGGGCCGGCGGACGTGCCGCAGTCATGCCTGCGGAGGCCCACCGAGCCGCGGACGACGGACCTGCCGCAGGCATGACTGCGGAGGGCTCGTCCCGCGGCTCGGCTGGACCTCCGCAGGCATGACTGCGGCAGGTCAACCGAACCGCCGGACCCGCGAACCGTCTGCAGCCGTGCCGCGGGAGGTCCGGTGTTCCGCGGCTGCGGTGGAGCTCCCGCAGTCATGCCTGCGGCAGGTCCGCTCGTCCGGGCTCGGTGGACCTGCCGCGGGAGCTCAACCGAGCCGCGGGAAGAGGGGACCCGCCGGGACCGGGAAGGGCGGCGCACACCGGGCGGCCTGGGGCCGCATATTTTCTAGAGCCGCCCTGTCTGTGCGGTTGGCAGGGGTCCATGGTGGGCCGTGGGGTTGGGAGGTGGGAGGTTGGCCGTGGGGTCGGCGCGGGGGTCCATGGGGGTTGGCCGTGGGGTCGGGGAGGTGGGGTTGGCGGGGGTCCATGGGGGCCTGTGGGGAGAGGGCCGTGGGGTCGGGAGGTGGGGTTGGCCGTGGTCGGCGGGGTCCATGGGGGCTGTGGGGAGAGGGCTGTGGGGTTGGGAGGTGGGGTTGGCCGTGGGTCGGCGGGGTCCATGGGGTTGGCCGTGGGGTCGGGAGGTGGGGTTGGCGGGGGTCCATGGGGGCCTGTGGGAGAGGGCCGTGGGGTCGGGAGGAGTGGGGTTGGCCGTGGGGTCGGCGGGGGTCCAGGGAGGTGGGGTTGGCGTGGGGTCCATGGGTGGCTGTGGGGGTTGGGAGGTGGGGGCTTGGCCGTGGGGTCGGCGGGGGTTCATGGGGCTGTGGGAGAGGGCTGTGGGGGTTGGGAGGTGGGGTTGGCTGGGGTCGGTGGGGTCCATGGGGGCTGTGGGTCGGGAGGCGGGGGTCCATGGGGGCCGTGGGGTCGGCGGGGGTCCATGGGGTCTATGGGGGCCGTGGGGTCGGGGGTCCATGGGGGCCGTGGGGCTTGGCTGGGGTCGGCGGGGTCCATGGGGTCGGCGGGGTCCATGGGGCCGTGGGGCTTGGCCGGGGGTCGGCGGGGGTCAGACGGGCCCCAGCCCGGCTCACCCCGCCCCAGATATCTACGTGTTCGGCATCGGGGCCATGGTGAACCACGAGAACATCGCCGAGTTGGCCTCCAAGAAGAGCGGCGAGAAACACGTCTTCCACATGCAGGACATCAGGGACCTGCAGAAAGCCTTCCACGACATGATCGGTACCGGGACCCCGGCGTCCGGCCCCCCCCGCCCCGCCCCGCGAACCCCGGCGTCGGCTCCCCACCCCGCCCGGGAACCCGGCGCCAGCTCTCCCCGCCCGGGAACCGGCGTCGGCTCTCCCGCCCCGGAACCGGCGTCGCCCTCCCGCCCGGGAACCCGGCGCCAGCTCTCCCCGCCCGGGAACCCGGCGCCTCCCCGCCCACCCTGGCGCTGCTCCCCACCCCCGCGAACCTCGCCCGGCTCTCCCCGCCCGCGAACCTCGGCGTCGGCCTCCCCCGCCCCGCCCGGGAACCCGGCGCCAGCTCTCCCCGCCCGGGAACCCGGCGTCCGGCTCTCCCGCCCGGGAACCCCGGCGTCGGCTCCCCAACCCCACCGCCCCACGAAACCCAGCGTCCGGCTCCCCACCCCTGCTCTAACCACCAGCCCCAGTCCCCTCCCTGCACTGGGAGAGAACCCAGGAGTCCTGGCTCCCAGCCCCCCCTCCCCGAGGTGGGGAGAACCCAGGCGTCCTGACCCTGTGTCTCCCCCCAGACGAGAGCGAGACGCTGAGCATGTGCGGCCTGGGCTGGGCGCACGAGGAGGCCAACGACCACCAGAGAAACCCCTGGCACGTCAGCATCAAAATCGCCGTGAGTGGGGCTGGGGGCAGGTGCAGGGGGCACACGGGGCTGGAGGGAGGAGGCGCAGGGGAGCGGGGAGGGGAGGAGCACACGGGGCTGGAGGGGAGGGGTGCAGGCGCAGGGGAGCGGGAGGAGGGGCACACGGGGCTGGAGGGGAGGCGCAGGGAGCGGGAGGAGGAGGCACACGGGGCTGGAGGGGAGGGGCGCAGGGAGGAGGGAGGGAGGCACATGGGGGCTGGAGGAGGAGGGCGCAGGGGAGCGGGGAGGGGAGGGGCACACGGGGCTGAGGGGAGGGGCGCAGGGGAGCGGGGAGGAGGGGCACACAGGGGCTGGAGGGGGAGGGGCGCAGGGGAGCGGGGAGGGAGGGGCACACGGGGCTGGAGGGGGAGGGTGCAGGGCACAGGAGCGGGAGGGAGGGGCACACGGGGCTGGAGGGGAGGGGGTGCAGGGCGCAGGAGCGGGGAGGAGGGGCACACGGGGCTGGAGGGGGGGGCGCAGGGGAGCGGGGAGGGGAGGGCACACGGGGCTGGAGGGGAGGGTGCAGGGCACAGGGGAGCGGGAGGAGGGGCACACGGGGGCTGGAGGGGAGGGTGCAGGGCACAGGGGAGCGGGGAGGGGAGGGGCACACGGGGGGCGGGAGGGGGGAGGGGGGCGCGGGGGAGCGGGGAGGGGAGGAGCACACGGGCTGGAGGGGAGGGGTGCAGGCGCAGGGAGCGGGGAGGAGGAGCACACGGGGCTGGAGGGGAGGGTGCAGGGCGCAGGGGAGCGGGAGGAGGGGCACACGGGGCTGGAGGGGAGGGGGCGCAGGGGAGCGGGAGGGAGGAGCACACGGGGCTGGAGGGGAGGGGGTGCAGGCGCAGGGGAGCGGGGAGGAGGGGCACACGGGGGCTGGAGGGGAGGGGCGCAGGGGAGCGGGAGGAGGGGCACACGGGGCTGGAGGGGAGGGGTGCAGGGCACAGGGAGGCGGGAGGAGGGCACACGGGGCTGGAGGGGAGGGTGCAGGCGAGGGGAGCGGGAGGAGGGGCACACGGGGCTGGAGGAGGGGCGCAGGGAGCGGGGAGGGGCACGGGGGCTGGAGGGGGAGGGCGCAGGGGAGCGGGAGGAGGGGCACACGGGGGCTGGAGGGGAGGGGTGCAGGGCACAGGGGAGCGGAGGGGCACACGGGGCTGGAGGGGGAGGGGCGCAGGGAGCGGGAGGGAGGGGCACACGGGGGCTGGAGGGGGAGGGGTGCAGGGCACAGGGGAGCGGGAGGAGGGGCACACGGGGCTGGAGGGGAGGGGGCAGGGCGCAGGGAGCGGGGAGGGAGGGGCACACGGGGCTGGAGGGGAGGCGCAGGGGAGCGGGGAGGAGGAGCACACGGGGGCTGGAGGGGAGGGGGCAGGCGCAGGGGAGCGGGAGGGAGGAGCACACGGGGCTGGAGGGGGAGGGGTGCAGGGCGCAGGGAGCGGGGAGGAGGGGCACACGGGGGCTGGAGGGGGAGGGGGCGCAGGGGAGCGGGAGGGGAGGAGCACACGGGGAGCGGGGAGGGAGGGGCACACGGGGCTGGAGGGGGAGGGGCGAGGGGAGCGGGGAGGGGAGGGGCACACGGGGCTGGAGGGGAGGGGTGCAGGGCACAGGGGAGCGGGGAGGAGGGGCACACGGGGGCTGGAGGGGAGGGTGCAGGCGCAGGGAGCGGGAGGAGGCACACGGGGGCTGGAGGGGAGGGGCGCAGGGGAGCGGGAGGGGCACACGGGGGCTGGAGGGGGAGGGGCGCAGGGGAGCGGGGAGGAGGGGCACACGGGCTGGAGGGGAGGGGTGCAGGGCACAGGGGAGCGGGGAGGAGCACACGGGGCTGGAGGGGAGGGGGTGCAGGCGCAGGGGAGGCGGGAGGAGGGGCACACGGGGCTGGAGGGGGGGCAGGGGACACGGGGCTCTGGGGAAGAAGGGGCTGGAGACGACGGGGTGGGGAGGGGAACTGAGGGTTTGGGGGCCAGGGGAGCCCCTGCTCAGGCTGGGGTCGTGGAGCCACGCGGCACCTGCTACCATCTGCTGGAGACACGCGCTGCCCCAGGGACCCGGCCTCAGCCCCCAGTGCCCCCCGGCAGGGACCCCGGCCGCTCACCCCACCCCCCCAGTGCCCCCCCGCAGGGACCCTGGCCGCTCTCCCCCTGCCCCAGCCGCTCACCCCACCACCCCAGTGCCCCCCCCCCGCAGGGACCCCGGCCCCACCCCCCAGTGCCCCCTGCAGGGACCCCGGCCGCTCACCCCTGCCCCAGCCGCTCACCCCACCACCCCAGTGCCCCCGCAGGGACCCCGGCCTCGGCCCCCAGTGCCCCCGCAGGGACCCTGGCCGCTCTCCCCTGCCCCAGCCGCTCACCCCACCACCCCAGTGCCCCCGCAGGGACCCCGGCCTCGGCCCCTCCTGCCCGGCCTCCCCATTCCCAGTGCCCCCGCAGGGACCCTGGCCGCTCACCCCACCCCCAGTGCCCCCACAGGGACCCGGCCTCGGCCCCTCCTGCCCCGGCCTCCCCATTCCCCCAGTGCCCCCGCAGGGACCCTGGCCGCTCTCCCCTGCCCGGCCGCTCACCCCACCCCCAGTGCCCCTGCAGGGATCCCGGCCTCGGCCCCTCCTGCCCCGGCCTCCCCATTCCCCAGTGCCCCGCAGGGACCCCGGCCTCAGCCCCTCCTCCCCAGGGGTTCTCCCACACCCTGCCCCCACAGGGACCCGGCCTCGGCCCCTCCTGCCCCGGCCGCTTTCCCCGCCAGTGCCCCCTCAGGGACCCTGGCCTCAGCCCCTCCTCCCCAGGGCGCTCCCACACGCCCCTAGTGCCCCCTGCAGGGACCCCGGCCTCAGCCCCTCCTGCCCCAGGGGTTCTCCCCACACCCTGCCCCCACAGGACCTCGGCCTCGGCCCCTCCTGCCCGGCCGCTTTCCCCGCCAGTGCCCCCTCAGGGACCCTGGCCTCAGCCCCTCCTCCCCAGGGCGCTCTCCCACACGCCCCTAGTGCCCGCAGGGACCCCGGCCTCGGCCCCTCCTGCCCCGGCCGCTCTCCCCACACGCCCCCCCAGTGCCCCCCCCTCAGGGACCCCGGCCTCAGCCCCTCCTACCCCAGGGGGCTCTCCCCACACACCCCCAGTGCCCCCCCGCAGGGACCCCGGCCTCGGCCCCTCCTGCCCCGGCCGCTCTCCCCCCCCCAGTGCCCCCCCTCAGGGACCCCGGCCTCACCCCCCCTCTCCGCAGCGCCCCGGGAAGGGGCTGGAGTCCTGCAAGGGGGCCCTGATCTCCAACTACTTCGTGCTCACGGCCGCCCACTGCTTCGACATCGACGACCAGGCCCACTGGATCACCGTGGACGTGGGTGAGCCGGACGCCGGGGTTCTCTGCCGCGCCCGGGACGGGAGGGGGGGCTGGACTCCTGGGTTCTCTGCCTGGCTTTGGGAGGGGAGTGGGGGCTTGTGGTTGGTGGTGGTGGTGGGAGCCAGGCCTCCGGGGTTCTGCCGGCTCTGGGATGGGAGGGGGGGGATGCAAGTAGGGCTGGAGCCGGACGCCTGGGTTCTCTCCCGGCTCGGGGAGGGGAGGGGGGATGCAAGCAGGGCTGGAGCCGGACGCCTGGGTTCTCTCCCGGCTCTGGGAGGGGAGGGGAGGGGGTGCAAGCAGGGCTGGAGCCGGATGCCTGGGTTCTCTCCCGGCTCTGGGAGGGGAGGGGGGTGCAAACAGGGCTGGAGCCGGACGCCTGGGTTCTCTCCCGGCTCTGGGAGGGGAGGGGAGGGGAGGGGAGGGGGGGTGCAAGCAGGGCTGGAGCCGGACGCCTGGGTTCTCTCCCGGCTCTGGGAGGGGAGGGGGGTGCAAACAGGGCTGGAGCCGGACGCCTGGGTTCCCCGCAGGGGCGTCGAGCTCGGCAAACCGGGTGGAGAAGCTCTGGAGTCACCCCCAGTACAACGTGGGGAAGCTGCGGGGGGCCGGGATCCCCGAGTTCTACGACTACGACGTGGCGCTGCTGAAACTCACCGCCAAGGTCGAGTTCTCCTTCAACGCCCGGTGAGTGGGGGTCCCGGCCCGCCCCCTCCCCGCCGGCCCCCCAGCCGCCCCCCGCTGACCCTCTGCTGCCCCCCACAGGCCCATCTGCCTGCCCTGCACCGAGGGCACCACCCGCGCCCTGCGCAAGGCCCACCCGGAGACCACCTGCGACGACCACAGTAAGAGCCGGTGCCCCCCCCGACCCGCGGCCCCCTGCCCCCGACCGCAGCCCCCGACCGCAGCCCCTGCCTCCCCGTTCCACGGTGCCCCCGACCCGTTCCACGGTGCCCCCGACCGCGGCCCCTGCCCCCTGCCGCCGGTGCCCCCAGACCCGCGCCCCACCCCAGCTCCGCCGGTGCCCCGCTCCTGACCCGCAGCCCCTGCCCCCGTTCCGCCGGTGCCCCTGCCCCCAGACCCATCGGTGCCCCCAGACCCACGCCCCACCCCAGCTCCGCCGGTGCCCCCGCTCCCGACCCCCAACTCAACGGGTGCCCCCGCTCCTGACCCACGGCCCCAGCCCCCCCCCAGCTCTGCGGGTGCCCCCTGCCCCCCCCAGCTCCGCGGGTGCCCCCGCTCCCGACTCTCTGGCTCCGCAGAGCGGCTGCTGCTGACGGTGGGCGAGGTCCCGGCGCTCTTCGTGCACGAGGAGAAGAAGAAGCTGGAGCGGAAACTCGTGAACATTAAGAACGGGGTCAAGGTGAGGGACCCCGGCGTCCGGGGTGGGCGGGAGCCGGCGCCCCCTGGAGGGGACATTCCCCGCCCCCCACAGCCAGGCAGGCCGGGGGAGGGGTGGGCTCAGTGGGGTTCCCTGGGCCGGGCCATGCCTGAGGGGCGACCCCGGGGGGGGGGGGTCTGGGGGCAGCAGGAGCCCCCCTGGGCTGAGCCTCCCTCTGCCCCCCAGAAATCGGCCTGCGAGGCCGACGCCAAGAAGGCCCCGATTTACGCCAACGTGACGGACGTGAAGCAGGTGGTGACGCCCCGATTCCTCTGCACGGGGGGGATCGATCCCGTCGTGGACCCCAACACCTGCAAGGGTGAGCGCTGCCCCCCGGGTTCCCCCAGGCCCCCGAATCTCCCCCAGCCGCACCCCAGATCCGCAGAGCCCCCCCAGCCAGGATCCCCCCAGGGGCCCCAGATCTCCCAGCCGCCCCAGATCCTCTGAGCCTCCACCCGGCTGGGATCTCCCAGGGCCCCAGATCTCCCAGCCGCACCCCAGATCCTCTGAGCCTCCACCCGGCTGGGATCTCCCCAGGGCCCCCGAATCTCCCCCAGCCGCCCCCCAGATCCTCTGAGCCTCCACCCGGCTGGGATCTCCCCAGGGCCCCCGAATCTCCCCCAGCCGCACCCCAGATCCGCACAGCCTCCACCCGGCTGGGATCTCCCCAGGGCCCCAGATCTCCCCAGCCGCCCCCAGATCCTCACAGCCTCCACCCAGCTGGGATCTCCCCAGGGCCCCCGAATCTCCCCAGCCGCACCCCAGATCCTCTGAGCCTCCACCCGGCTGGGATCTCCCCAGGGCCCCCGAATCTCCCCCAGCCGCACCCCAGATCCGCACAGCCCCCAGCCAGGATCCCCAGAGCCCCAAATCTTCCCAGCCGCCCCAGATCCTCACAGCCTCCACCCGGCTGGGATCTCCCCAGGGCCCCTGAATGTCCCCCCGCCGCCCCCCAGATCCTCACAGCCACCACCCGGCTGGGCTCGCCCCAGGGGCCCCGACACTCCCCCCGCCGCCCCCCAGATCCTCACACCCACAACCCGGCTGGGATCTCCCCCGGGCCCCGATCTCCCCAGCCGCCCCCCAGAGCCTCACAGCCTCCACCCGGCTGGGATCTCCCCAGGGCCCCAGATCTCCCAGCCGCCCCAGATCCGCACAGCCCCAGAGCCCCTGAATCTCCCCAGCCGCACCCCAGATCCGCACAGCCCCCCCAGCCAGGATCCCCCCAGGGCCCCTTAATCTACCCCAGCCACCCCCCAGATCCTCACAGCCCCCCCAGCCAGGATCCCCCCAGAGCCCCCAAATCTTCCCCGCCGCCCCAGATCCTCACAGCCCCCCCAGCCAGGATCCCCCCAGAGCCCCTGTCACGGAGTGTGGGGGAGTCCGGCCCGGCACCCCTCTTCCTGGTACCCACAGTGACTCTCAGCCAGCCAGTAAAACAGAAGGTTTATTGAACAACAGGAACGCAGGATACAGCCCAGCTTGTGTGCAGAGCCAGGACCCCTCAACCTGGCCTTTCTGGGGGTTCAGGGTACTTGGATCCCAGCCTAGGATCCCCTGAAACCCACCTCCCAGCTCCCAAAACCGAGGAATGCCTCCACTCCCCCGTTCCCTTTTGTCTCCCTCCAGCCAGAGGTGAGACCTCCCCTCCCCCAGGCCAGGCTCATGTTACAGCTGCATACCTGTCTCTGCCTACCAAGCACACAGACAGTCCCTGCTCCGTCACACCTCTCCCCCCTCCGAGACTGAACTGAGCGGGGTCACTGCCCAGTGACCCGGGGAAGTTCAGGGCCCCCTCTCCGGGACAGCGCGTCCGCTATCAGGTTGGCACTTCCCTTCACGTGGACCACGTCCATGTCATAGTCCTGCAGGAGCAGGCTCCACCTCAGGAGCTTGGCGTTGGCCCCTTTCATCTGGTGCAGCCAGGTCAGGGGAGAGTGGTTGGTGCACACGGTGAAGTGGCGCCCAAAGAGATAGGGCTCCAGTTTCTTCAGGGCCCACCCCATGGCCAGGCATTCCTTCTCGATGGCCGCGTAGTTCTGCTCCCGGGGTAGCAACTTCTTGCTCAGGTACACGATGGGGTGTCTCTCCCCCTTTTCATCCTCCTGCATCAACACCGCCCCCAGGCCCGTGTCTGAGGTGTCGGTGAACACCAGAAAGGGCTTGTCAAAATCTGGGTTTGCCAGAACTGGGCCTTTGAGCAGAGCCTCCTTCAGCGCCTGGAGAGCCTGCTGGCACTGCTCGGTCCAGACCACCTTGTCTGGCTTCCCCTTCTTGCACAGCTCAGTGATGGGGGCGGCTATGGTGCTAAAGTGGGGCACGAACCTCCGATAGTACCCCGCCATCCCGATAAAGGCCTGGACCTGCTTTTTGGTCTGGGGAGCGGGCCAGTCTCTGATCGCCTCCACCTTGGCTGGTTCTGGCTTTAGGCAGCCGCTCCCCACCCGATGGCCCAGGTAAGATACCTCAGCCATCCCCACCTTGCACTTCTCAGCCTTGACGGTTAACCCCGCTTCCCGGAGTCGGTCCAGCACTTGTCTAACCTGGGACACGTGGTCCTCCCAGGTCTGGCTGAAGACGCAGATGTCATCAATATACGCCACAGCAAAACTCTCCATCCCCCTCAGTAGCTGATCCACCAGGCGCTGGAAGGTGGCCGGCGCTCCCTTGAGGCCGAAGGGCAGGGTCAGAAACTCATAGAGCCCCAGGGGGGTGATGAAGGCCGATTTCAGCCTGGCATCTGCGTCCAGCGGCACTTGCCAGTAGCCCTTTGTAAGATCCATGGTGGTGAGGTACCGAGCCCCTCCCAGCTTGTCTAGGAGCTCGTCAGGCCTTGGCATGGGGTAGGCATCAGATACGGTGATGGCATTGAGCTTTCGATAGTCCACACAGAACTGGATCGACCCGTCCTTCTTGGGGACCAGCACCACTGGGGAGGCCCAGGGGCTGGCGGACGGCTGGATCACCCCTAAAGCCAGCATGTCCCTGACCTCCCTTTCCAGGTCCTGGGCAGTCTTCCCGGTAACCCGAAAAGGGGAGCAGCGTATCGGGGGGTGTGACCCAGTCTCCACCCGGTGGACAGTCAAATTAGTGCGCCCAGGCTGGTTGGAAAACAACTGTCGGTGCAGATGCAGCACTGCTCTGATCTCAGCATGCTGAGCCGGGGTCAGCTGATCTGAGAGGGGAATCGCCTCCAGGGGGGAACCAGCCTTTGTCCCTGGGAATAGGTCCACTAAGGGGTCATCCCCCGGCTCCTCCCAGTGGCCACACACGGCCAACACCATATTCCCTCGGTCATAATATGGCTTCATCATATTCACATGGTACACCCGGCGGTGGTGAGCCCGGTTCGACAGCTCCACCACATAGTTTACCTCATTTAGTTGCTTGACAACCTTGAAGGGCCCTTCCCAGGCAGCCTGGAGTTTGTTTTTCCTCACGGGGATGAGAACCATCACTTGATCCCCGGTGGCGAAGGCGCGGGCCCGCGCGGTCGTACCAGACCTTCTGCTTCCTCTGGGCTCGGGCCAGATTCTCCCTGGCCAGGCCCATGAGCTCGGTAAGTCTTTCCCGGAAGGTCAGGACATACTCCACCACTGACTCGCCATCGGGAGCGGCCTTCCCCTCCCATTCATCTCTCAGCAGGTCCAGGGGCCCCCTTACCCGCCTTCCATATAACAGTTCGAAAGGCGAGAACCCAGTAGTCTCCTGGGGTACCTCCCTGTACGCAAACAGCAGGTGAGGTAAGTACTTGTCCCAGTCCTGTGGGTGCTGGTGCATGAATGTTTTTAGCATCATCTTTAGCGTCCCGTTGAACCTCTCCACCAGCCCG
This sequence comes from Mauremys reevesii, assembly GCF_016161935.1. Lineage (NCBI taxonomy): Eukaryota > Metazoa > Chordata > Testudines > Geoemydidae > Mauremys > Mauremys reevesii. The sequence continues at coordinate 372,502 of NW_024100715.1, forward strand.
TTGGTCTGGGGGTGGTACGCTGAGGCCCAGCTGGGTCGGACCCCACATTTCTTCCACAGGGACTGGAGCAGGGTCGACATGAAGTTGGACCCCTGGTCCGTTAAGACTTCCTGGGGGAATCCCACCCGGCTGAAAATGGTCAGCAGCGCATCCGCCACGGTGTCTGCTTCGGTAGAGGACAAGGCCACCGCCTCGGGGTAGCGAGTGGCAAAATCTACCACCACCAGGATGTATTTTTTCCCTGACCGGGTCGCCTTGCTGAGAGGCCCCACCATGTCTATGGCCACCTTCTGGAAAGGCTCTTCTATGATGGGCAAAGGCCTCAGAGCTGCTTTCCCCTTGTCCCGGGCCTTCCCCACCCGCTGGCAGGGGTCACAGGATTGGCAGTACTGCCGGACATGGGTAAAGACCCCAGGCCAGTAAAAGTTCTGTAGCAGCCTCTGCCTGGTGCGCCGGATTCCCTGGTGCCCTGCGAGGGGGATGTCATGGGCCAGGTACAGCAGCTTGTGGCGAAACTTCTGGGGAACCACCAGCTGCCTCCTAATCCCCCATGACTCCACTTCCCCGGGGGGAGCCCATTCCCGGTACAGGAACCCCTTCTCCCACAGGAACCTCTCCTTGCAACCTCTCCTCATGGTCTGCGCTGCATTGAGGTCGGCCCGGTCCCTGGGCTTCTGCAAGGAGGGATCCTTCTGCACCTCGGCCTGGAACTCAGCAGCTGGGGCAGGGATGGGGATCTGCTCTCTCTCACCGGCTGGGTCTGAGGCCGCAGCCTCTCTGGGTCGTGTCTCTGGGCGTTCCCTCCCCGCCAGGCACTCGGGCAGAGTACTTTCCCCGTTGTCAGGGTGCAGAGCCCTGCGCCGACTCTGACTACGGGTCACAATCAGGGTACCCCGGGTATTGCCGGGCCAGGTCTCGAGGTCCCCCCCCATCAGCACCTCTGTGGGCAAATGGGGGTGCACTCCCACATCCTTGGGGCCCTCCTTGACCCCCCACTTCAGGTGCACCCTCGCCACAGGCACCTTGAATGGGGTCCCGCTCACGCCCATCAGGGACAGGTAGGTATCAGGCACCATCCGATTGCGGCCCACCACCTCGGGCCGGGCCAGCGTCACCTCTGCGCCGGTGTCCCAGTACCCAGTGACCTTCTTCCCATCCACCTCCAGGGGAACAAGGCACTTGCTCCGGAGGGGCAGCCCGGTGGCCACCCTGTAGCAGCCCCTTGGGACCGGAGCATCCAGCCCCCCAGAGGCGCTGACCGGGGGCCTCCTCCCTCCTCCCCAGGTGGGACGCTGCCAGCCCCCCTCTCTTGGGCAGGTTGCCCCTCATCCAATTGGGTCTGTACCCAGTCAACCCTCTGCGGGTTGGGTCTGCTCGGTCTGTCTCTGAGCTTGGGGCACTGGGCCCGTATGTGGCCTTGCTGGCCACAGTGGAAGCAGCCCATGTCTCGTGGGTCCCCTCGCGGGGGTCGGGTGGACCTGACGCTGGATGTTCCCCTTTTGTGGGGGTTCTCCATAGGGCCCCGCTGGGAGGTCCCATGGTGACTCTCTCTCTGCGTTGAGGCAGGCCTGCTCCCTCGAGACTCCTCCCTGCCATCCCCTGCCCGACTGTCCAGGTATTGGTCGGCCAGCCGGCCTGCGTGCTGCGGGTTCTCCGGCTTCTGGTCCATCAGCCACTGCTTCAGGTCAGACGGGCACTGCGCATACAGGTGCTCCAGTACGACTAGGTCAAGCAGGTCCTCTCTGGTTTGGGCCCCAGCCGTCCACTTGCGGGCGTACCCCTGCGCCCGGTTGACCAGTTGCAGGTATGTGACCTCCCGGGTCTTACGTTGACCCCGGAACCTCTTCCGGTACATCTCCGGGGTCAGCCCAAACTCGCGGAGCAGGGCCTCTTTGAACAGGTTGTAGTCCCGCGCCTCCTCCCCTCTCATTCGGCTGTACACCTCCACGGCGGTGGAGTCCAGTAAGGGGGTGAGGCACCGGATCCTGTCTGCGGGGTCAACCTGGTGCAGCTCACAGGCGTTCTCAAAGGCCGTCAGGAAGGTGTCTATGTCCTCCCCCTCCTTACGCGGGGCCAGGAAGTTCGTATCGAAGCTCTTTGTAGGCTTGGGCCCCCCGTCACTCACCGCAGCCGGGGCCTCCCTGTTGTTCAGTTGGGCCATGGCCAGCTCATGTCTGCGCTGCTCCTCCTTCTCTCTCGCCTCGTATTCACGCTGCTGTTGCTTCTCTCTCGCCTCGTATTCACGCTGGCTTTGTCTTTCCTCATATGCCCTCAGCTCCTTACGCTCCTCCATCTCCATCTCCATCCGTTTGATCTCTCTCTCCAACTCCAGCCGCCTGAGTTCCACGGAGGCCGAGCGTCGCCGGGACGATCCCCTGCTGGCCGGGGGGGTCACGGTGCCCTCCGTAGCTGGGCTCCTCCTCCCCCTAGGCCTAGGGGTGGGGGGTCTCGAGGAGCCCTCATCCGCCGACTGGCCACTCCCAGCTGGGACAGACACTGGGGCCTGCGCTGCATCTGCCCGGCTGCTTCCCTCAGAGACAGGGACCGGTTCATCCCTGCGATCTCTCTCCTCCAGCCAGGCAATCAGCTGGGCCTTGGTGAGCTTCCCATGGCGCAGCCCCCCCTGCTTGCACAGCTCCACCAGCTCACACTTGCGCTTCTGGGAATACATCTTCCTGCTGGCCGCTCGCAGGCCGGGGTGCTCGCCGCTCCCCACGGGTTCCAGGGGGACCCCTAGTGTGCCAGTCCTTGAGGTCACCACCTCTCTGCCAGGGTCGAGCTGCAGACTCCTCCGCCCCTGGGACCGCTCGCTGTGATCCCCCGGGGGGACCCTGTTACTGCAAAGTCCTTCTCTCTGGCCACACTCTCCCAGGGGTGAATCGCCCCTTCGTTTTCCTGTTCCCCAGTCACTTACTGCAGGAAGCGCCGTCCACGGGGTGCTGCCAATCCCACCGCTGCCACCAGTTGTCACGGAGTGTGGGGGAGTCCGGCCCTGCACCCCTCTTCCTGGTACCCACAGTAACTCTCAGCCAGCCAGTAAAACAGAAGGTTTATTGAACAACCGGAACACAGGATACAGCCCAGCTTGTGTGCAGAGCCAGGACCCCTCAATCTGGCCTTTCTGGGGGTTCAGGGTACTTGGATCCCAGCCTAGGATCCCCTGAAACCCACCTCCCAGCTCCCAAAACCGAGGAATGCCTCCACTCCCCCGTTCCCTTTTGTCTACCTCCAGCCAGAGGTGAGACCTCCCCTCCCCCAGGCCAGGCTCATGTTACAGCTGCATACCTGGCTCTGCCTACCACACACACAGACAGTCCCTGCTTCTTCACAGCCCCCAAATCTTCCCCCGCCGCCCCCCAGATCCTCACAGCCCCCCCAGCCAGGATCCCCCCAGAGCCCCTGAATCTCCCCCAGCCGCCCCCCAGCTCCTCACAGCCTCCACCCGGCTGGGATCTCCCAGGGCCTCTGAATCTCCCCCAGCCGCCCCAGATCCGCACAGCCCCCAGCCAGGATCCCCCAGGCCCCTGAATCTCCCCAGCCGCCCCAGATCCGCACAGCCCCCAGCCAGGATCCCCAGAGCCCCTTAATCTCCCCAGCCGCCCCAGATCCTCACAGCCCCACCCGGCTGGGATCTCCCCAGGGCCTCTGAATCTCCCCCAGCCGCCCCCCAGATCCTCACAGCCCCCACCCGGCTGGGATCGCCCCAGGGCCCCAGATCTCCCCAGCCGACCCCAGATCCTCACAGCCCCCACCCGGCCGGGACCTCCCCAGGGGCCCCTGAATCGCCCCCAGCCACCGGACCGGGATCCCTGGGGCCTCAAATCCTCACAGACCCTGGGTTCCTACAGCCCCTGGACCCCGAATCTCCCCAGCCAGGATCCCCCAAAGCCCGGAATCTCCCCAGCCGCCCCAGATCCTCACAGCCCCCCCAGAGCCCCTGAATCTCCCCAGCCCCGCAGATCCTCACAGCCCCCAGGCAGGATCCCGCCAGGCTCAACTGTCACCCCAGCCAGCAGCAAGGATCCCCAGCTTCCCCCACAACCTCCCTGCTCCCCCCTGGAACTGTCGCCCCCCAGCTCCTTCCAACCATCTTCTTCCTCCCCAGGCGACTCCGGGGGCCCCCTCATCATCGCCAAGGGCAAACGCTACATCCAGGTGAGTGCTGCCCCCCCGCCCCCCCAGCACTGCCCTGGGGCCGGGGGGAGCCGGCGCCCCCATTCCCTGCCCCCCTGAGCCAGCCAGTCCCTGCCCTGGGGCCGGGGGGAGCCAGCGCCCCCTAGAGGGGACAGGCCCCTGCCCCATTCCCCGCCCCCCTGAGCCAGCCAGGCCCTGCCCTGGGGCCGGGGGGAGCCCCAGAGGACAGGCCCCTGCCCCATTCCCCACCCCTGAGCCAGCCAGTCCCGCCCTGGGGCCGGGAGCCAGCGCCCCAGAGGACAGGCCCCTGCCCCATTCCCCGCCCCCCTGAGCCAGCCAGGCCCCGCCCTGGGGCCGGGAGCAGCGCCCAGAGGGGACAGGCCCCTGCCCCATTCCCCACCCCCCTGAGCCAGCCAGTCCCGGCCCTGGGGCCGGGGGGAGTCGGCGCACCCCAGTGGGGACAGGCCCGTGCCCCCTCTGATGCCCCCCCAGCTCGGCCGTGGGGCTGGGGGGACCCAGTGGGCCCTTTCCCTGCCCCATTTCCCGCCCCTGAGCCAGCCAGGCCCTGCCCTGGGCCAGGGGAGCCGGCGCCCCCCAGAGAGGACAGGCCCCTGCCCCATTCCCCGCCCCCCTGAGCCACCCAGTCCCCGCCCTGCGGCCAGGGGGAGCCGGCACCCCCCAGAGGGGACAGGCCCCTGCCCATTTCCCCCCCCGCCCCCTGAGCCAGCCAGGCCCTGCCCTGGGGCCGGGTGGGAGCTGGCGCCCCCCACAGGGGCCAGGCCCCCGCCCAGTTCCCCGCCCCCCTGAGCCAGCCAGGCCCTGCCCTGGGGCCGATGGGAGCCGGCGCCCCCTAGAGGGGACAGGCCCCTGCCCCATTCCCTGCCCCCCTGAGCCAGCCAGTCCCTGCCCTGCGGCCGGGAGCCAGCGCCCCAGAGGACAGGCCCCTGCCCAGTTCCCGCCCCTGAGCCAGCCAGGCCCTGCCCTGGGGCCGATGGGAGGACAGGCCCCTGCCCCATTCCCCACCCCTGAGCCAGCCAGTCCCTGCCCTGGGGCCGGGAGTCGGCGCCCCAGAGGACAGGCCCCTGCCCCATGTCCTGCCCCCAGCACTGCCCTGGGGCTGGGGACCCAGTGCCCCCATTCCCTGCCCCATTTCCCGCCCCCCTGAGCCAGCCCGGCCCAGCCCTGGGCCAGGGGGCAGCGCCCCAGAGGACAGGCCCCTGCCCCATTCCCCACCCCCCTGAGCCAGCCAGTCCCTGCCCTGGGGCCGGGGGGAGCCAGCGCCCCCCAGAGGGGCCAGGCCCCCCTCCTGGCAGTGGGGGGAGCTGTCCCATGTTCTGGCCGCCCCTGACCCCCCCCGTTGCCCCCCCAGGTGGGCGTGATCAGCTGGGGCGTGTTCGACCTCTGCAAGCCCCGCAAGCGCAACGAGCCGGCCCCGAACCCGGCCCACGCCCGCGACTTCCACCTCAACCTCTTCACGGTGCTGCCCTGGCTGCGGGAGAAGCTGGCCGACGAGGAGCTGGGCTTCATCTGAGGGGGGGCCAACCTGCCCCAGCCCCCCCGCACGGCACCCCCGCCCTGGAAATAAACGCTCCCTGCCCAGCCCTGCTGCCCCGGGGCTGGGAGCCCCTGGAAAGAGAGAACTCGACTCGTGACTGGGGGGGGCAGCGGGGGGCTCTGCCGGGCAGTCAGGGCTCCCCATGGCCCCAGGGCAGCGCTAGGGGCTGGGCAGCGGGGGGCAGCAGGGGGCTCTGCCCGGGCAGTCAGGGCTCCCCATGGCCCCAGGGCGGCGCTAGGGGCTGGGCTGCAGGGGGGGGCAGCAGGGGGCTCTGCCCGGGCAGTCAGGGCTCCCCATGGCCCCAGGGCGGCGCTGGGGGCTGGGCTGCAGGGGGGGGCAGCAGGGGGCTCTGCCGGGCAGTCAGGGCTCCCCATGGCCCCAGGGCAGCGCTAGGGGCTGGGCTGCAGGGGGCAGCAGGGGCTCTGCCCGGGCACTCAGGACTCCCAGGCGGCGCTGGGGCTGGGCTGCAGGGGGCAGCAGGGGCTCTGCCGGGCAGTCAGGGCTCCCCATGGCCCCAGGCGGCGCTGGGGCTGGGCTGCAGGGGCAGCAGGGGCTCGGCCCGGGCAGTCAGGGCTCCCCATGGCCCCAGGGCAGCGCTAGGGGCTGGGCTGTGGGGGGGGGGTAGCGGGGCTCTGCCCGGGCAGTCAGGGCTCCCCATGGCCCCAGGGCAGCTCTAGGGGCTGGGCTGTGGGGTAGCGGGGGCTCTGCCCGGGCAGTCCGGGCTCCCCAGGGCCCCAGGGCAGCGCTCGGGGGTGGGGTGTGGGGGTAGCGGGGGCTCTGCCCGGGCACTCAGGGCTCCCCATGGCCCCAGGGCGGCGCTCGGGGCTGGGCTGCAGGGGGAGGGGGCAGCGGGGGGCTCTGCCCGGGCAGTCAGGGCTCCCCATGGCCCCAGGCCGGCGCTAGGGGTTGGGCTGCGGGGGGGGGGTAGCGGGGGGCTCTGCCCGGGCAGTCAGGGCTCCCCATGGCCTCAGGGCGGCGCTAGGGGGCAGGGTGGGGGGCAGCAGGAAGCAGACTCAGGTGGGGGCAGTTTCAGTGGGTTTATTAAGGTGCTAACGAGCCCCCCCCATCTCAGAACAGGTCCTCGTTGTAGACGACCTGCGAGCGCCGGTCCCGGTGGGAGCCCTTCGCGCTGTTCTTCACGGCTGGGGGGGGAGGGAGGGGGGGTTAGTGCCGGCTCAGGCGGCCCCCCCCCCCGGGATAGAACCCAGCTCCCAACCACCAGCCCCCACTCCCCTCCCAGAGCCAGGAGAGAACCCAGGAGTCCTGGCTCTCAGCCCCCCCTGCTCTAACCACCAGCCCCCACTCCCCTCCCCGCGCCGGGGAGAGAACCCAGGAGTCCTGGCTCTCAGCCCCTCCTGCTCTAACCACCAGCCCCCACTCCCCTCCCGGAGCCGGGGATAGAACCCAGGAGCCCCCCCTCCCCCCGCGAGCAGGGAGAGGACCCAGGCGTCCGGGCGGCCCGCCCCTTACCCAGCGATCCCCAGACGGATTTCCCGGTGGCGGCGTCCAGCATGGGCTGCTTGCGGGCGATACTGACTTTCAGCTGCACGTCCTCGACCACGGCCCCGTTGAGCTGTGGGGAGAAGGGGGCACGGCTCTGACCCCAGCCCCTCTGCGTCCCGGCCCAACCCACAGTGGGTAACCAGCCCCTGCCCCGCCCCACCCCAGAGCCAGCCGCCCCCCAGTGCCAGGCGAGGGGTCCCCGGGAACCAGCCCCTGCCCCGCCCCAGAGCCAGCCGCCCCCCAGCGCCGGGCGAGGGGTCCCCGGGTAACCAGCCCCTGCCCCGCCCCAGAGCCAGCCGCCCCCCAGTGCCGGGCGAGGGGTCCCCGGGAACCAGCCCCCGCCCCACCCCAGAGCCAGCCGCCCCAGTGCCGGGCGAGGGTCCCGAGAACCAGCCCCTGCCCCGCCCCAGAGCCAGCCGCCCCCCAGTGCCGGGCGAGGGGTCCCCGGGAACCAGCCCCCGCCCCACCCCAGAGCCAGCCGCGTTTCCAGGCCGGGGGCCGTACCTCAGCGATGGCCTGATCCGCTGACTCCATCTTCTCATAGGTGACAAAGGCGCAGCTGTGGGGGGAGACGTGAGTCACTGGCTCCACCCCCTTCCTCAGCCCCGCCCCTTTAACTCCTCCCCTTCTTTCCAGCCCCGCCCATCCCTCCTTTAGTCCCTGTGATTTAGCCATGTCCTAGCCCCTCCCCTAATTCCTCCCAGTCCCACCCACCTGCCCTAGCCACGCCCACCTCCAACACAGGCCCCGCCCCTCGGCAGTAGCCCCGCCCTCACTTGCGGGGGTTGTCCATGGAGAGGTCGATGATGGTGCCGAAGGGGGAGAAGGCTCCGCGCAGGAGGCTCTGGGTCATGTCGGTGCCGTACACGTAAACTGTGTTCCCCTTGCGCGGGGCGCGGCGATCCGGGAACGAGTCCGACCCTGCGGGAGCCGGGGTCAGAGAACCCAGGAGTCCGGGCTCCCAGCCCCCCGGCTCTAACCACTACACCCCACTCCCCTCGCAGAGCCGGGAGAGAACCCAGGAGTCCTGGCTCCCAACCTCCCCCCAGCTCTAACCACCAGCCCCCACTCCCCTCCCAGAGCCGGGAGAGAACCCAGGAGTCCGGGCTCCCAGCCCCCCCACTCCCCTCCCAGAGCCGGGAGAGAACCCAGGAGTCCGGGCTCCCAGCCCCCCGGCTCTAACCACTACACCCCACTCCCCTCCCAGAGCCGGGAGAGAACCCAGGAGTCCGGGCTCCCAGCCCCCCCACTCCCCTCCCAGAGCCGGGAGAGAACCCAGGAGTCCGGGCTCCCAGCCCCCCCACTCCCCTCCCAGAGCCGGGAGAGAACCCCGGAGTCCTGGCTCCCAGCCCCCCCCCCCCAGCTCCACCCCCCCCTCCCCTCCCAGAGCCGGGAGAGAACCCAGGAGTCCGGGCTCCCAACCTCCCCCCAGCTCTAACCACCAGCCCCCACTCCCCTCCCAGAGCCGGGAGAGAACCCAGGAGTCCTGATTCCCAGCCCCCCTGCTCTAACCACTACACCCCACTCCCCTCCCCGAGCCAGGAGAGAACCCAGGAGTCCTGCCTCCCAGCCCCCCCTGCTCTAACCACTACACCCCACTCCCCTCCCAGAGCTGGAGAGGTAACCAGGAGTCCTGGCGCCCAGCCCCCTGCTGTAACCAGTAGCCCCCCCTCCCCTGGCGCCCAGCCCCTGCTGTAACCAGTAGCCCCCTCCTGGCGCCCAGCCCCTGATCTAACCAGTAGCCCCCTTCCTGGCGCCCAGCCCCTGCTGTAACCAGTAGCCCCCTTCCTGGCGCCCAGCCCCTGCTGTAACCAGTAGCCCCCTTCCCCTGGCGCCCAGCCCCTGCTGTAACCAGTAGCCCCCTCCTGGCACCCAGCCCCCTGCTGTAACCAGTAGCCCCCCTCCCCTGGCGCCCAGCCCCCTGCTGTAACCAGTAGCCCCCCTCCCCAGGCGCCCAGCCCCCGGCGGTAACCAGTAGCCCCCTCCTGGCCAGCCCCTGCTGTAACCAGTAGCCCCCTTCCTGGCGCCCAGCCCCTGCTGTAACCAGTAGCCCCCCCTCCCCTGGCGCCCAGCCCCCTGATCAAACCAGTAGCCCTCCCCTGGCGCCCAGCCCCCGGTGCCGTACGGCGGAAGCTGCTGTCCCGCTCGCGGTCCCGGTCCCTCTCGCGGTCCCGCTCCCGGCTCCGCTCCCGGCTGCGGTCGCGGTCGTAGTCCCACTCGAAGGTGCGCAGCCCCTCGCCGCGCTCCGGCTCCTTCTCGGGCTCCCGCTCGTCCTCCGGCTCCTTCTCGGGGTCCCGCAGGCGCTCGCTGGAGCTCACGAAGCTGCGGCAGGGCGGGATCGCAGGCCGGGTTACGGCAGAGTCACTGGGGAGCTGCCCCGGCCGGGCCAATACGGCGGGGGGGGCGCGCGGGGGCCCGGGGCGGTTACACGAGAGGGGTGTGGGGTCTGGGGGATTACGGGCGGGGAGCTCGGGGGTTACGGGTGGGAGTTTCGGGTTCAGGGGGTACGGGAGGGCGTTTGGGGGCTCGGGAGGTTACAGGAGGGGCACTCGGGGTTCACGGGGGTTACGGGAGGGGCGCTCGGGGGCCGGGCCTGTCACGGGAGGGTCTCACGTTCACTCACCTCTCGTAGAGGGATTTCCGCTGGGGGCGCCGGGACTGGAGCAAACAGAAGAGATCGTCATCCCCTCTGAGCGCAGCTCACCCCACGGGCTCGGAACCCCGGCGTCCGGGCCACAGCTCAGCATCCCAAATCCTCCCCTTCACCCCCTGCCCCAACTGTTCACAACGCCCCTCCCAGAGCCGGGGAGAGAACCCAGGCGTCCTGGCTCCCAGCCCCCCACCCCCCGCTCTAACCCACCCGCCCCCACTCCTCTCCCAGAGTCAGGGAGAGAACCCAGGAGTCCTGGCTCCCAGCCCCCACCCCGCTCTAACCCACCCGCCCCACGCCTCCCAGAGCCGGGAGAGAACCCAGGAGTCCTGGCGCCCAGCCCCCCAGCCCCCGCTCTACCCTACCCGCCCCCACGCCCCTCCCAGAGCCGGGGAGAGAACCCAGGAGTCCTGGCTCCCAGCCCCCCACCCCCCGCTCTAACCCACCCGCCCCCACTCCTCTCCCAGAGTCAGGGAGAGAACCCAGGAGTCCTGGCTCCCAGCCCCCCCCCACTCTAACCACTAGCCCCACCCTGCCCTCCCAGAGAACCCAGGCATCCGGGTACCTCCTGGCATTCGTCGTCGGCCGATAGGCTGCGCTGGAAGGGCTGGAAGGTGGGGGCTGGTCCCTTCTCAGGGTCCTAGGGGGAGACACAGAGTGAAGAGGGGTCTGGGGGGGTCTGACCCCCACGGTGCCCCCCGCCCCTCCCCCGCTCACCTTCAGCTTCCCCTCCAGCGTCCGCGAGCGCTTGAACCCGCAGTTCTTGTTCTCCGCCCTGATGGCGCTGATGGCTCCCGTCTTCACCAGCATCTTGGCCTGCTCCGTGGCCGTGGCCGTGTCCACCACCGGCTGGTCCGAGATGGCTGGGGGGAGGGGCAGGGATCGAACCCAGGCGTCCGGGCTCCCCACCCCCGCTGTAACCGTCAGCCCCCACTCCCCTCCCAGAGCCGGGGACAGAACCCAGGCATCCGGGATCCCCACCCCCGCTGTAACCCCAGCCCCACTCCTCCCAGAGCCGGGACAGAACCCAGGCATCCGGGATCCCCACCCTCGCTGTAACCCCCAGCCCCCACTCCCCTCCCAGAGCCGGGGACAGAACCCAGGCATCCGGGATCCCCACCCCCGCTGTAACCGTCAGCCCCCACTCCCCTCCCGGAGCCGGGGACAGAACCCAGGCCTCCGGGCTCCCCACCCCCGCTGTAACCGTCAGCCCCCACTCCCCTCCCAGAGCCGGGGACAGAACCCAGGCATCCGGGATCCCCACCCCCGCTGTAACCCCCAGCCCCCGCTCCCCTCCCAGAGCTGGGGAGAGAACCCAGGCGTCCTGGCTCCCAGCCCCCCCTGCGCTAACCCACCAGCCCCACTCCTCCCGAGCCAGGAGAGAACCCAGGCGTCCTGGCTCCCAGCCCCTGCTCTAACCTCCACCCCCACTCCCCTCCCAGAGCCAGGGAGAGAACCCAGGAGCCCTGGCTCCCACCTGCCGCCCCGCGACCCCACTCTGAACCCAGCCCCCACCCCCTCCTAGAGCCGGGGAGAACCCAGGCGTCCGGGCTCACAGCGTTTAATGCCTCCCTGGCTGGCCTGGCTGGTCGAACTCTGTTGCTTCTTTAGAGCCAGAAGAGCCTTTTTCTGGGGGGGTCAAAACGGAAGAGAGTCAGTTGTGGGGCAAGTCCCCCTCCCTCCGCCCCGCATTCCCCTCCCCCGCCATGCACCTCCCTCCCCTCCCCCCAGGCCCATCCAGCCTGGTATCCCGCCTGCCGGGGGAGGGGGGGGTTACGGGCTCTGACCTTCTTCTTCAGCTTCGCAAACTTCTTCTGCAGGGCCTCCTCCTCCTCGGTGAGGGCGGGGGGCAGGACGAGCATGGCGGGGGGCAGAACTGGGAGACTCCTGGGGGGGGCTGTTCCGGGGCGAGCCCCCGGCGCTGCCTCGGGTCCGGTCGCTGGCGCTGCGGGTCCTGCCCGAGGGAAGACAGAGCCGTGACTCCAGCTCCTCCCCCCGCCCCTGGAACCTACCCACAATCCCCCAGGTTAGCCTTTCTCCAGCACCCACAATGCACTGGGGCAGCCCCCACCTTCTCCCACAAGGCAGCCTGGCTGGCGAGAGCCCAGAATGCCCCAGGGCCCCAGGGGTGAAAGGGACCCTGCCAATCCCACAATGCACCTGCTCTACCCACAATGCCCTGAGGCCTAGATCAACTGACACTCGTCATGGACACTGCCGACCTTCATTATACCTGGCCCCCAGCCCAGATACCACCATCCCATAATGCCCCTGGGGTGCGCCAGCCAATCCCACACTGCCCTGCAACTCTGCCAGTCAGCAACAGCGGCCAACCCCGCCTGCCTTCCCCAGCATGCACCAGGACAGCCCTGCCAACCGCTCCCATGATGCACTGGGGCCACCGCCAATCTCCCAGTGCCCCATCACCCCTGCCAACCGCTCCCATGATGCACTGGGGCCACCGCCAATCTCCCAGTGCCCCATCACCCCCGCCAACCGCTCCCATGATGCACTGGGGCCACTGCCAATCTCCCAGTGCCCCATCACCCCTGCCAACCGCTCCCATGATGCACCGGGGCCACCGCCAATCTCCCAGTGCCCCATCACCCCTGCCAACCGCTCCCATGATGCACCGGGGCCACCGCCAATCTCCCAGTGCCCCATCACCCCTGCCAACCGCTCCCATGATGCACCGGGGCCACCGCCAATCTCCCAGTGCCCCATCACCCCTGCCAACCGCTCCCATGATGCACTGGGGCCACCGCCAATCTCCCAGTGCCCCATCACCCCTGCCAACCGCTCCCATGATGCACCGGGGCCACCGCCAATCTCCTAGTGCCCCATCACCCCTGCCAACCGCTCCCACGATGCACCGGGGCCACCGCCAATCTCCCAGTGCCCCATCACCCCTGCCAACCGCTCCCATGATGCACCGGGGCCACCGCCAATCTCCCAGTGCCCCATCACCCCTGCCAACCGCTCCCATGATGCACCGGGGCCACCGCCAATCCCTCGGCGCCCCAGCATTCCGCCAAGTGCTCCCATGATGCACCGGGGCAGACGCTAACCCCACCGCACCCAGATGCCCCCGCCAGCGGCTCCCATGATGCACCGGGGCAGGTGCCAAACCCCCCAGCGCCCTGGCCGCCCCCCCCCCAACACTCCCGTGATGCCCCGGGGCTCCTACGGCTGGAGGTTGGGGCCCCGCACTGACCCTCGCCGCTGCCCGTCGGTGGCTGCTCCGCGCTGCCCCGCCTCCCCCTGCACCGCGCAGGCGCCCAGCGCTCCGCGTCCTATTGGCGGAGAGGCGCGCGCTCATTGGTCCAGTGCGGCGGCGCGAGGCCGAAGCGTTCCAGGAGGGGGCGGGGCCCGTATGCAAATGAGACGCCCCGCCCCGCCCCCGGGTGGCGAAAGAGAGACGCGTCCCAGCCCCGTCCCGCCTCTTTCCGGCTTGGCCGAGTCACTTCCGCCCCGCAGTGTTGCCCGCCGGCCGCCCGGCTTCCGCCCCGCAGGGAGATGAGCTGGCGGAGGAGGGAGCACTTCCGGGGCAGGGGGCGGCCCGCGGCGGAGATGGAGAGAATGAGTGAGGCGGGGGGGGGGATGGTTTGGGGGGCAGGTATCCGGGGCGGGGTGTGTGGGGAGCAGGGTGGGGAGGGCTGTGGGGAGCAGGGGCGGGGGAGCTGGGGTTGTTGGGGTGCAGGGGCGGGGGAGCTGGGCTGGTGGCGGTGCTGGGGTGGAGAGGGGATGGTTTGGGGGCAGGTATCCAGGGCGGGGTGTGGGGGGTGCAGGGGCGGGGGAGCTGGGGGTTGTTGGGGAGCAGGGTGGGGAGGGGCTGTGGGGAGCAGGGGCGGGGGAGCTGGGGTTGTGGGGAGCAGGGTGGGGAGGGGATGTGGGGGAGCAGGGGCGGGGAGCTGGGGGTTGTTGGGAGCAGGGTGGGGAGGATGTGGGGTGCAGGGGCGGGGAGCTGGGGGTTGTGGGGGAGCAGGGTGGGGAGGGGATGTGGGAGCAGGGGCGGGGAGCTGGGGTTGTTGGGGAGCAGGTTGGGGAGGGGATGTGGGGGTGCAGGGGCGGGGGAGCTAGGGGTTGTTGGGGAGCAGGGTGGGGAGGATGTGGGGAGCAGGGGCGGGGAGCTGGGGGTTGTTGGGGAGCAGCATGGGGAGGATGTGGGAGCAGGGGCGGGGAGCTAGGGGGTTGTTGGGGAGCAGGGTGGGGGTGCGGATGTGGGGGGAGCTGGGCTGGTGGCGGTGCTGGGGGGCGGGGAGGGGGGATGGTTTGGGGGGCGGGGTATCCGGGGGTGGGCACCCAGAGGCCGATTGTGGAGTCTGACCCCCCCGTGTGTCCCCCCCAGAACTGCCCCCCCGGGGGCCCATGGAGCTGCCCCTCTCCGTGCTGGAAGTGGGCTGCGCCGGACGCTTCGAGCTCATCACCCGCCCGGAGGGGCCGGACGGGGACACGTTCCCCCTCTCCACGGTGAGCCCCCCAGCCCGGCCCCGCTGCCCCCCGGCCCGGCCGCTGTGAAATCTCCCTTCTCTCTGCTTCCAGCTGCCCCACGGGCTGCCCCCCTGCGCCATGGACCTGGCCTCCGAGCTGGAGCGGTGCCTCCTGGCCAGCCCCGAATGGCTGCCCCTGCACCGCGTCGACAGGGCCCCCAGGTGAGCGGCCCGGCGGGGGGGCACCGGGCACCTGCCCCAGCCGGGACCCATCCCTCCGATGTGGGGGGGGGCGTGTTGGAGGGGCTGGAGGGCGGGGACTGGTGCTGACACCCCCCCCTGCCCCCCCCCCCCCCAGGGTCTGGCCGCGGGAGAAGGACGTCTGGTCGCTGCTGGAGGCGGCCCCCACCCCCGTGCACTCCACGCTGCAGACGGAGCGGGACCCCACCACGGGGCGGATCCTGGCCTTCAGAGAGGTGAGCGCGCCGGCCCGGACGCCGGGGTCCCGTCAAAATTAAGTGATTGGGCAACAAAATGGCAAATGAAATTTAATGTGGATAAATGTAAAGTAATGCACATTGGAAAAAATAACCCCAACTATACATACAACATGATGGGGGCTAATTTAGCTACAACGAGTCAGGAAAAAGATCTTGGAGTTATCGTGGATAGTTCTCTGAAGATGTCCACGCAGTGTGCAGAGGCGGTCAAAAAAGCAAACAGGATGTTAGGAATCATTAAAAAGGGGATAGAGAATAAGACTGAGAATATATTATTGCCCTTATATAAATCCATGGTGCGCCCACATCTCGAATACTGTGTACAGATGTGGTCTCCTCACCTCAAAAAAGATATTCTAGCACTAGAAAAGGTTCAGAAAAGAGCAACTAAAATGATTAGGGGTTTAGAGAGGGTCCCATATGAGGAAAGATTAAAGAGGCTGGGACTCTTCAGCTTGGAAAAGAGGAGACTAAGGGGGGACATGATAGAGGTCTATAAAATCATGAGTGATGTTGAGAAAGTGGATAAGGAAAAGTTATTTACTTATTCCCATAATACAAGAACTAGGGGTCACCAAATGAAATTAATAGGCAGCAGGTTTAAAAGAAATCAAAGGAAGTTCTTCTTCACGCAGCGCACAGTCAACTTGTGGAACTCCTTACCTGAGGAGGTTGTGAAGGCTGGACTATAACAGTGTTTAAAAGGGGACTGGATAAATTCATGGTGGCTAAGTCCATAAATGGCTATTAGCCAGGATGGGTAAGAATGGTGTCCCTGGCCTCTGTTTGTCAGAGGGTGGAGATGGATGGCAGGAGAGAGATCACTTGATCATTGCCTGTTAGGTTCACTCCCTCTGGGGCACCTGGCATTGGCCACTGTCGGTAGACAGATACTGGGCTAGATGGACCTTTGGTCTGACCCGGTACGGCCTTTCTTATGTTCCCGGACGCCGGGGTCCCGTCCGTTCCCTCCCCGAGGGCTGGGAGCCAGGCAGCGCCCGAGAGGTGCGGTCCCGGACGCCGGGGTCCCGTCCCGGTGCTGCCCGGGATTGGGGGCCATGGGGTCCCCTGGGTGTGCCCGTCTGGACATCGGGGTCCCCTCCCCTTGTTCTCAGTGGGGTGGGATCTGTGAAGGACCCTCGGGCTGAGCTTGGTCCTGGACGCCTGGGTCCCCTCCCCCCTGTGGGCAGGGCCCGCTCTGACCCCTGCTCTCGCCCCAGGCGCCGTTGGACAATATGGGGCTGTCGGCCAAGAACTCGCTCTCCTTCCAGCGGGCCCCGGGGCCCCCGGGCCAGGCCCTGCGGGGCAGCAGCACCAACTCCCCCTTCTGGCCAGGTACGTCCCCCCGCCCCGCCGTGCCCCCCCCTGTCCCGGGGCCCCCGGGCCAGGCCCTGTGGGGCAGCAGCACCAACTACCCCTTCTGGCCAGGTCGTCCCCGTCCCCGCCCGGGGCCCCGGGCCATGCCCTGCCTGGCACCAGCACCAACGACCCCTGCGGGCCAGGTACGTCCCCCGCCGTGCCCCCGCCCGGGCCCCGGGCCTGAGCCGCTCTCTGCCCCCAGGTGGGATGGACGAACCCAGCATGGAGCAGATCACCGCCACAGGCCACCTGGAGGAGGAGATCGACTTCGAGAGAGGTACCCGCGGGACCCCGGCGTCCTGAGCCCCCCCCTGCCCTGAGCCAGCCGGTCCCGCGTCCCCGAGCCAGCCGGTCCCCTGTCCCGAGCCAGCCGGTCCCGCGTGCCGCCCCCGAGCCAGCCAGTCCCGTGTCCCCGAGCCAGCCGGTCCCCGCGTGCCACCCCGAGCCAGCCGGTCCCGTGTCCCCCTCCTGCCAGCCGGTCCCGCGTGCCCCCGAGCCAGCCTGTCCCGTGTCCCCCTCCTGCCAGCTGGTTCCGCGTGCCGCCCCGAGCCAGCTGGTCCCGTGTTCTCCCCCCCCCCGCCCCAGCCCGCCGGTCCCGTGTCCCGGCCCCATTCCCTGCCCCCTGCCCCAGCTTTCCCTGGTGACATTTTGCCCCTTTTCCTTCCCCGCTGCCCAGACTTGCTGACGGTGCCGCCGGGCTGGAAGAAGGGGGTGGAGTTCAAGCCGCAAGGTACCGCCCCTCCGACTGGGGAGCGGCTGGGGGGGGGGGAGCGGCTGGGCTGCCCCCCGCCCGGGCTGGCTCCCGGCTCCTGGCCGAGGGGAGCGCGGCAGCCGGGCAGATGCCAGGGGCTTGGGGTGAAGATGGGGGGGGGGGGCCGAGCCCTTGGCCGCTGGGCTGTAGCGGGGCGGGTGCTCATTTTGGGGGGTCCCCTCTGAGCTCCCCCACCCTGAGCTGGGAGCCCAGCCCAAGCCCCCCGTGTGTCCCCCCACGGTGGGCTGGTCCCCTGGAAGCCCCCCCCCAGCTCTTCACCCCGTACTTGCCCCCCCAGCTGCGGCGCTCCAGGCTTCCCCGGGGCTGCTGCCCCTGGCCAGCCTGCTGGGGGCGCTGGACCCCTTCGAGCTGGGCGGCTCCAGTGACGAGGAGGAGGAGGAGGGGGGGGCGAAGGCTGAGACACCCCCGGCCCCCACCCCCGCTGTGCAGAGAGCAGACAGCCTGGAGGAGCTGGTGCTGAAGGTGTGTGTGTGGGGGGGTCGGACCCAGGGATCTGGGGAGGGAGGCTTTGGGGTGGGGGAGGGATTCGGGGTTGGTTTGGGGGTCTCAATGAGCGGGTTCTTGGGGGCTAACGGGGAGGGGATGCTCTGGGGGCACTAGGGGTGGTGAGAAGGGGGAGGTGGGGGTTGGCCTGGGGGGCTGGGAGGGAGGGGGCAGGGATTGCCCTGGCTGCTGAGCCCTCTAACCAGCCCCTCTGCCCCACCAGGAGGTGACCCCTGAGCCCCCGCCGCCTGCCCAGGCCGGGCCCCCCCTGCCCCCCAAGGAGCAATGGGCGATTCCCGTCGACATTTCCTCGCCTGTGGACGACTTCTACAAACGCATCCCGGACCCGGCCTTCCGGGTGAGACCCCCGCCCCCCACCGGGTGGCGCTGTGGGGGGAGCGTCTCCCCGGTGCCTGGGGGGGGGGCGCTGTCCTGGCTGTCAGTGCTGAGTTGGGGGGGGGCTGCGGGGAGCCGACCCTGGGGCGGGGGGGGCGCTGTCCTGGCCCGTGGGTGCTGGGTCTGTCCTGAGGGGCGGGCCCAGTGGGGCGCTGTCCGGGCCTGTGGGTGCTGGGTCTGTCCTGTGGGGCCCAGCGGGGGCGCTGTCCCGGCCCGTGGGTGCTGGGTCTGTCCTGCGGGGGCCAGTGGGGCGCCGGGTCTGTCTTGGGGGCAGCAGGGGCGCTGTCCCGGCCCGTGTGCGCTGGGTCTGTCCTGTGGGGTCTGTGGGGCGCCGGGTCTGTCCTGGGGGCTCAGCGGGGGCGCTGGGTCTGTCCTGCTGGGGGGGGGCCCATCATGGGGCGCTGTCCCGGCCCGAGGGTGCTGGGTCTGTCCTGCGGGGGCCCAGCGGGGGGGCGCCGGGTCTGTCCTGGGGGGGGCTCAGCAGGGGCGCGGTTCTGTCCTGGGCGGGGCTCAGCGGGGCGCTGGGTCTGTCCTGGGGACCAGCGGGGGCCAGCAGGGGCACTGTCCCGGCCCGTGTGCGCTGGCTCTGTCCTGCGGGGGCCAGTGGGGCGCCGGGTCTGTCCTGGGGCTCAGCAGGGGCGCCGGTTCTGTCCTGGGCGGGGCTCCGCGGGGGCGCTGGGTCTGTCCTGGGGGGACCAGCGGGGGCCAGCAGGGCACTGTCCCGGCCCGTGTGCGCTGGCTCTGTCCTGCGGGGGCCAGTGGGGAGCCGGGTCTGTCCTGGGGGCTCAGCGGGGACACTGGGTCTGTCCTGCGGGGGCCAGCGGGGCGCCGGGTCTGTCCTGGGGCTCAGCGGGGCGCTGTCCCGGCCTGTGGGTGCTGGGTCTGTCCTGCGGGGCCAGCAGGGGCGGTGTCCCGGTCCGTGGCGCCGGGTCTGTCCTGGGGGCCAGCGGGGCGCCGGGTCTGTCCTGGGGGCCCCAGCAGGGGCGCTGTCCCGGCCCGTGGGTGCTGGGTCTGTCCTGGGGGCCAGCAGGGGCACTGTCCCGGCCCGTGTGCGCTGGGTCTGTCCTGCGGGGCGCGGGTCTGTCCTGCGGGGCTCAGCAGGGGCGCTGGGTCTGTCCTGCGGCGGGGGCAGCAGGGGCGCTGTCCCGGCCCGTGTGCGCTGGGTCTGTCCTGCGGGGGGCCAGTGGGGGGGCGCCGGGTCTGTCCTGGGGGGGGCTCAGCGGGGGCGCTGGGTCTGTCCGGTGGGGGGGGGGGCAGCAGGGGGCGCTGTCCCGGCCCGGGGGTGCTGGGTCTGTCCTGCGGGGGCCCAGCGGGGGGGCGCCGGGTCTGTCCTGGGGGGGCTCAGCAGGGGCGCTGGGTCTGTCCTGGGGGGGCTCAGCAGGGGTGCCGGGTCTGTCCTGGGGGGGGCAGCGGGGCCGCTCTCCGCCTGACTCGGTTTCCCGGCGCTCGCAGTGGCCGTTCGAGCCGGACGCGTTCCAGAAACAGGCCATCCTGCACCTGGAGCAGCACGACTCGGTCTTCGTGGCCGCGCACACCTCGGCGGGGAAGACGGGGGTGGCCGAATACGCCATCGCCCTGGCCCAGACGCACATGACCAGGTGAGAGCCCCCCCGCCCCCCCCCCCCCTTCACGAGCCGGATCCGGCCAGCGCTGCCCTGGGGACAGGCCCGTGCCCCATTTCCCGCCCCCCGAGCCTGCCGGCCGCCCCGTCTTTACCCCTCCCGGCCCCGTCTCCCCCCAGGACCATCTACACCTCCCCCATCAAGGCTCTGTCCAACCAGAAGTTCCGGGATTTCAAGAACACGTTTGGGGACGTGGGGCTGCTGACGGGGGACGTCCAGCTGCACCCCGACGCCTCCTGCCTCATCATGACCACCGAGATCCTGCGGTGAGGGGCTGCGGGGGGGGTGGTAGGGACAGGGTCGTGGGGCTGGCAGGGGGCCGTGGGGTGGGAGTGAGGGGCAGCGGCCGTGGGGCTGGCAGGGGGCTGTGGGGCGGGAGTGCGGGGCAGGGCAGTGTAGGGCTGGCAGGGGGCAGGGGCCGTGGAGTGAGGGCAGGGGGCCGTGGGTGAGGGGCAGGGGCGTGGGAGCGGTGGCAGGGGCTGTGGGGCGGGGCGGGGAGGGCCGTGGGGCTGGCCAGGGGCCGTGGGGCGGGAGCGGGGCAGGGCCGTGGGGCTGGCAGGAGGCTGTGGGGCGGGAGTGAGGGCAGGCCGTGGGGCGGGGCAGGGCCTTGGGGTGGCCATGGGGCCGTGGGGCGGGAGCGGGGCAGGGCCGTGGGGCGGGAGCGGGGCAGGGCCGTGGGGCGGGGCAGGCCGTGGGGCGGGAGCGGGGCAGGGCTGGTAGGGGGCAGGCCGTGGGGCGGGAGCCGGGCAGGGGCTGGTCGGGGGCCGGCCGTGGGGTGGGAGCGGGGCAGGGGCTGGCAGGGAGCCGTGGGGCGGGAGTGAGGGGCAGGGGCTGGCCAGGGGGCTGTGGGGCGGGAGCGGGGCCGGGCTGCGGGGCAGGGCCGTGGGGCTGGCAGGGGGCAGGGCCGTGGGGCGGGAGCGGGGCAGGGCCGCGGGGCTGGCAGGGGCAGGGCCGTGGGGCTGGCAGGGGCCGTGGGGCGGAGCGGGGCAGGGCAGCGGGGCTGGCAGGGGCAGGGGCGGGAGCGGGGCAGGGCCGCGGGGCTGGCAGGGGCAGGGCCGTGGGGCTGGCAGGGGCCGTGGGGCGGGAGCGGGCAGGGCCGTGGGGCTGGCAGGGGCCGTGGGGCGGGAGCGGGGGCAGGGCCGTGGGGCTGGCAGGGGGCCGTGGGGCGGGAGCGGGGGCAGGGCCGTGGGGCTGGCAGGGGGCAGGGCCGTGGGGCTGGCAGGGGGCCGTGGGGCGGGAGCGGGGCAGGGGCTGGCAGGGGGCAGGGCCGTGGGGCTAGCCGGCTGCTGTCTGGCTCAGGTCGATGCTGTATAACGGCTCGGACGTGCTGCGGGACCTGGAGTGGGTGATCTTCGACGAGGTTCATTACATCAACGACGCAGAGGTGAGTCCCGGGGGGCCGGGGGGGCTCCCCCCTCGTTCTGGTTCTCCCCGTCCTTCGCCGGCGCTTCTGCTCCCTCCGATTTCCCTCCCCGATGCAGCTTCCCCGGTTCGGGGCCCCGCGGGCTCCGCTGGGTCTCCCCTGCGGGCTGCGTTTCCGCTGAGTCTCCGTTCCGGTGGCCGGGGCCGGGCGGGGCTCAGGGAGCTGCTCTGTACTGGTGTAGGACAGGAAGCTCCCCTGGAACACAGCGAGAGGAACGAACCCCCCCCCCCCCCCCCCGTCACGTCTCGCGTTCCCAGGCCGGGATTTGCGGCCGGGCGCTGAACCGTTCACACCTGTCCGGCCAACCCCTCGGGTCCCCTCTGTGACTCCCAACGTTGGGCTGCCGGGCGGTGCCCCCGCCGCGGGGCTGGTAAACGTAGGGACGTTACGGTCGCTCCCACCACGTGCTCCGGCCACATCCACCTCGGGCCAGGCCCTGTGCTCCACTTGGGGCGAAATCACAAACTGCCTGTGCCTGGGGCGCTCCGGGACCGGCTGCCAAGGAACAGACTTGGGAGGTGTCAAGAAACCTTCTCTGTGCAGCCCCTGCGGGGGTGCCACGGCCCCAGCCGGTGCGGGGCCAGCGGAATCCCCCCGTTACTGAGGGGTTATTTTAGCCTCTCTCATCTCCCCGAGCGTTTCGGTCGCTATCCCCCGGCCCAGCAGGCGGGAACGTCTCCCCGCCGCCGCGGTCCCGGTGCCCGAGCGTTTCGGTCACTATCCCCCGGCCCGGCGGGCGGGAACGTCTCCCTGCCGCCGCGGTCCCAGGGCCCGAGCGTTTCGGTCGCTATCCCCCGGCCCAGCAGGCGGAACGCGTCTCCCGCCGCGCGTCCGGTGCCAGCGTTGGTCACTATCCCCCGGCCCGGCGGGCGGGAACGTCTCCCTGCCGCCGCGGTCCCAGCGCCCGAGCGTTTCGGTCGCTATCCCCCGGCCCGGCGGGCGGGAACGTCTCCCTGCCGCCGCGGTCCCGGTGCCCGAGCGTTTCGGTCTCTATCCCCCGGCCCGGCGGGAACGTCTCCCCGCCGCCGCGGTCCCGGCGCCCGAGCGTTTCAGTCGCTATCCCCCGGCCCAGCGGGCAGGACCGACGCCCCGCCGCCGCGGTCCCGGCGCCCGAGCGTTTCGGTCGCTATCGCCCGGCCCAGCGGGAACGTCTCCCCGCTGCCGCGGTCCCGGCGCCCGAGCATTTCGGTCGCTATCGCCCGGCCCAGCGGGAACGTCTCCCGCCGCGCGGTCCCGGCGCCAGCGTTTCGGTCGCTATTCTCCGGCCCGCCCAGCGGAACGTCTCCCGCTGCCGCGGTCCCGCGCCCGAGCATTTCGGTCGCTATCTCGCGGCCGGCCCAGCGGGAACGTCTCCCCGCCGCCACGGTCCCGGCGCCCGAGCGTTTCGGTCGCTATCTCCCGGCCCGGCGGGCGGGAACGTCTCCCCGCCGCCGCGGTCCCGGCGCCCGAGCGTTTCGGTCGCTATCCCCCGGCCCGGCGGGAACGTCTCCCTGCCGCCGCGGTCCCGGCGCCCGAGCGTTTCGGTCGCTATCTCCCGGCCCGGCCCAGTGGGAACGTCTCCCCGCCGCCGCGGTCCCAGCGCCCGAGCGTTTCGGTTGCTATCTCCCGGCCCGGCGGGCAGGAACGTCTCCCCGCCGCCGCGGTCCCGGCGCCCGAGCGTTTCGGTCGCTAGCCCCTGGCCCGGCAGGCGGGACCGTCTCCCGCCGCGCGGTCCCGGCGCCCAGCGTTTGGTCGCTATCTCGGCCCGGCCCAGTGGAACGCGTCTCCCGCCGCCGGTCCCGGCGCCAGCGTTTCGGTCGCTATCCCCTGGCCCGGGCGGGCAGGAACGTCTCCCGCGCCGCGGTCCCGGCGCCAGCGTTTGGTCGCTATCCCGCCCGGGCGGGAACGTCTCCCGCCGCCACGGTCCCAGCGCCCAGCGTTTGGTCGCTATCTCCCGGCCGGCGGGCGAACGTCTCCCGCCGCGCGGTCCCAGTACCAGCGTTTGATCGCTATGCCCGGCCCGGCGGGCGGAACGTCTCCCGCCGCGCGGTCCCGCGCCAGCGTTGGTCGCTATCCCGCCCGGCCCAGCGGAACGTCTCCCCGCCCGCGGTCCCGGCGCCAGCGTTCGGTCGCTATCTCGGCCCGGCCCAGCGGAACGTCTCCCGCTGCCGCAGTCGGCGCCCGAGCCTTTCGGTCGCTATCCCCTGGCCCGGCGGGAACGTCTCCCCGCCGCCGCGGTCCCATTACCCGAGCGTTTCGGTCGCTATCGCCCGGCCCAGCGGGAACGTCTCCCCGCCGCCGCGGTCCCATTACCCGAGCGTTTCGGTCGCTATCCCTGGCCCGGCGAACGCGTCTCCCGCCGCGTCCCATTACCAGCGTTTGCGCTATCGCCCGCCCAGCGGGAACGTCTCCCGCCGCCACGGTCCCGGCGCCCGAGCCTTCGGTCGCTATCCCTGGCCCGGCGGAACGTCTCCCGCCGCCGCGTCCCATTACCCGAGCGTTTGATCGCTATCGCCCGCCCAGCGGGAACGTCTCCCGCCGCCGCGTCCCATTACCAGCGTTGTCGCTATCGCCCGCCCAGCGGGAACGTCTCCCGCCGCCACGGTCCCGGCGCCCAGCGTTGATCGCTATCTCGGCCCGGCCCAGTGGGAACGCGTCTCCCGCCGCGGTCCCGCGCCAGCGTTCGGTCGCTATCCCCTGGCCCGGCGGGCAGGAACGTCTCCCCGCCGCCGCGGTCCCGGCGCCCGAGCGTTTCGGTCGCTATCCCCCGGCCCGGCGGGAACGTCTCCCCGCCGCCACGGTCCCGCGCCCGGCGTTTGTCGCTATCTCGCCCGCGGGCGGAACGTCTCCCGCCGCCCGCGGTCCCAGTACCAGCGTTTGGTCGCTATGCCCGGCCCGGCGGGCGGAACGTCTCCCGCCGCGCGGTCCCGGCGCCAGCGTTTGTCGCTATCGCCCGGCCCAGCGGGAACGTCTCCCCGCCGCCGCGGTCCCGGCGCCCGAGCGTTTCGGTCGCTATCCCCCGGCCCGGCCGAGCGGGAACGTCTCCCGCTGCCGCAGTCCCGCGCCGAGCCTTTCGGTCGCTATCCCCTGGCCCGGCGGGAACGTCTCCCCGCCGCCGCGGTCCCATTACCCGAGCGTTTCGGTCGCTATCGCCCGGCCCAGCGGGAACGTCTCCCCGCCGCCACGGTCCCGGCGCCCGAGCCTTTCGGTCGCTATCCCCTGGCCCGGCGGGAACGTCTCCCCGCCGCCGCGGTCCCATTACCCGAGCGTTTCGGTCGCTATCCCCGCCCAGCGGAACGCCTCTCGCGCCGCCACGGTCCCGGCGCCCGAGCGTTTGATCGCTATCCCGCCCGCCCAGCGGAACGTCTCCCGCCGCGCGTCCCGCGCCCGAGCGTTTCGGTCGCTATCTCCCGGCCCGGCCCAGCGGGAACGTCTCCCCGCTGCCGCAGTCCCGGCGCCCGAGCCTTTCGGTCGCTATCCCCTGGCCCGGCGGGAACGTCGCCCCGCCGCCGCGGTCCCATTACCCAGCGTTTGGTCGCTATCGCCCGGCCCAGCGGAACGTCTCCCGCCGCCACGGTCCCGGCGCCCGAGCCTTCGGTCGCTATCCCCTGGCCCGGCGGGAACGTCTCCCCGCCGCCGCGGTCCCATTACCCGAGCGTTTCGGTCGCTATCTCCCGGCCAGGCGGCACCGCCTCACCGCCGCCACGGACACGGAGCCCGAGCCATTCGGTCGCTATCCCCTGGCCCGGCGGGAACGTCTCCCCGCCGCCGCGGTCCCATTACCCGAGCGTTTCGGTCGCTATCCCCCGGCCCAGCGGGAACGTCTCCCTGCTGCCGCGGTCCCGGCGCCCGAGCGTTTCGGTTGCTATCCCCCGGCCCGGCGGGAACGTCTCCCCGCCGCCGCGGTCCCATTACCCGAGCGTTTCGGTCGCTGCCTGTTGCGTTGCAGGCGGGCCGGATAAAGCACAACAACCAATATGATTGCAAGCTGAATCATTTATTATTTACAATGCATCATATTATATAGGCTTCTCCATATTAGCAAACGTCAGACACACTAACATTACATTGCTGCTGATTGGTTCTTTGTCTGATACACACACTTTTCACATGCATGGCCCTTTGCTTACTGATTTCCCATTTCCCATGCAACTTATCTGATCCCAGTTAGGCCACCTGGCATTTGCCTCGCTCTGGCAGTTCCCTACTTTCTCATAACAACTTTATCTAACTCCTCTATTCTTGTTGTCCTGCTGCTGTAACTTTCCACCAAGGCAGCATAGGGATGATGTAACCCGACAGCTGCCCAGAGAGATCCTGGAGGCAGTTTGGCTCGTTTAAGATTTTTACTTCATTTGATTCTACACTTCGGTTCACATCCAGCCCAGCTCCCCCGGCAGCCCGACCTGGTCTGTGCTCCCCACAGATTTTGTACCCTGGTGTTACTGTGCCCCACTGATTATCCTCATTCCACCACGTGTCTGGGGTGCCCATAGCCTCCCGTAGCGCCAGACGCTGGTTCACAGCTACGGTATTTCGACTCCTAGCGTTGGCACAGCAGCACTTTAAACCCGGGTCCCGGTTTAGCCGGCTGCCGTTCCACCATGTCCCGGGCCGGTTTCCCATCAGCCCCTACCCGTGTTCTCCCCCTCACTGGGACCCAGACTCCCCCCGGAAGGAGCCTCGTGCTGCTCCGCACCGCGCAGTCCCCCAGCCCGGGGGTTACAAACTGCTCCACGGCCGTTTGTGTCAGGGGCCAGCCGCCTGGCTCCAGCCGGGTTTGGGTGGAGCCCGTCCTCCCTGGCCAGGCTCCCCCTGTGCCCAAAGTGTCCCCAGCTCCTATCGCGTCTACCCCCCCCCCCCCCCGGTGTCATCCACGCACAGAGACCCCACACTTCTGCCAGCAGCATGGGGCATCAGGCAGGGGGCTTGGGTGGGGATCAGGGAGGGGTCTCTGGGGGGGCTTCTGGCTCGAGCAGACCCCCCAGTGTGGTGTGGGAGGGGGCAGGCTGTACGCTGACCCCCCCCGTGCCCCCCCCAGCGCGGCGTGGTGTGGGGGGAGGGGGGACGGGCCGTACGCTGACCCCCCCCGTGCCCCCCCCAGCGCGGCGTGGTGTGGGGGGAGGGGGGACGGGCCGTACGCTGACCCCGTACCCCCAGCGCGGCGTGGTGTGGGAGGAGGGGGACGGGCACGCTGACCCCGTGCCCCCAGCGCGGCGTGGTGTGGGAGGAGGGGACGGGCCGTGCACGCTGACCCCGTGCCCCCAGCGCGGCGTGGTGTGGGAGGAGGGGATGGGCCGTGCGCTGACACCCCGTGCCCCCAGCGCGGCGTGGTGTGGGAGGAGGGGACGGGCGTGCGCTGACCCCGTGCCCCCAGCGCGGCGTGGTGTGGGAGGAGGGGACGGGCCACGCTGACCCCGTGCCCCCAGCGTGGCATGGTGTGGGAGGAGGGGGGACGGGCCGTACGCTGACCCCGTGCCCCCAGCGCGGTGTGGTGTGGGAGGAGGGGGACGGGCCATACACTCACACACCCCGTGCCCCCCCCGGCGTGGTGTGGGAGGAGGGGGGACGGGCCGTACGCTGACCCCCCCCGTGCCCCCCCAGCGCGGCGTGGTGTGGGAGGAGGGGGGACGGGCCGTACGCTGACCCCCCCGTGCCCCCCCAGCGCGGCGTGGTGTGGGAGGAGGGGGACGGGCGTGCGCTGACCCCCGTGCCCCCAGCGCGGCATGGTGTGGGAGGAGGGGACGGGCGACGCTGACCCCCGTGCCCCCAGCGCGGCGTGGTGTGGGGGGAGGGGGGACGGGCCGTACGCTGCCCCCCCCCGTGCCCCCGCGGCGTGGTGTGGGAGGAGGGGGGACGGGCCGTACGCTGACCCCCCCCGTGCCCCCCCAGCGCGGCGTGGTGTGGGAGGAGGGGGGACGGGCCGTACGCTGACCCCCCCCCGTGCCCCCCCAGCGCGGCGTGGTGTGGGAGGAGGGGGACGGGCGTGCGCTGACCCCGTGCCCCCAGCGCGGCGTGGTGTGGGGGGAGGGGGGACGGGCCGTACGCTGACCCCCCCCGTGCCCCCCCCAGCGCGGCGTGGTGTGGGGGAGGGGACGGCCGTCGCTGCCCCGTGCCCCCGCGCGGCGTGGTGTGGGAGGAGGGGGACGGGCGTCGCTGACCCCGTGCCCCCCGAGCGGGGCTTGGTGTGGGTGGCGGGGGGACGGGCCGTACGCTGACCCCCCCGTGCCCCCCCAGCGCGGCGTGGTGTGGGAGGAGGGGGGACGGGCTGCACTGACCCCGTGCCCCCAGCGCGGCGTGGTGTGGGAGGAGGGGGGACGGGCCGTACACTGACCCCGTGCCCCCAGCGCGGCGTGGTGTGGGAGGAGGTGCTGATCATGCTGCCGGAGCACGTGAACATCATCCTGCTGAGTGCCACCGTCCCCAACACGCTGGAGTTCGCCGACTGGATCGGGTGAGGGGGGGTCCTGGGGGGGCGAGAGCGGTGGGGACAGGAGGGTGGGGTTGGGTAGGCAGGGGTGGGGGCTGGGAGGCTCTGGGGCTGGGGAAGGAGGGGTGTATGGTGGGGGCTGGGAGGCTCGGGGAAGGAGGGGGTGTATGGTGGGGGCTGGGAGGCTCTGGGGCAGGGGAAGGAGGGGGTGTATGGTGGGGGCTGGGAGGCTCTGGGGCAGGGGAAGGAGGGGGTGTATGGTGGGGGCTGGGAGGCTCTGGGGCAGGGGAAGGAGGGGTGTATGGTGGGGGCTGGGAGGCTCTGGGGCTGGGAAGGAGGGGGTGTATGGTGGGAGGCTCGGGGCTGCGGGGAAGGAGGGGGTGTATGGTGGGGCTGGGAGGCCGGGGCTGGGGAAGGAGGGGGTGTATGGTGGGGCTGGGAGGCCGGGGCTGGGGAAGGAGGGGGTGTATGGTGGGGCTGGGAGGCTCGGGGGCTGCGGGGAAGGAGGAGGTGTATGGTGGGGGCTGGGAGGCCGGGGGCTGCGGGGAAGGAGGGAGGTGTATGGTGGGGGCTGGGAGGCTCTGGGGCTGCGGGAAGGAGGGGTGTACTGTGGGGTTGGGAGGCCGGGGCTGGGGGAAGGAGGGGGTGGTGTGGGGCTGGGAGGCTCGGGAAGGAGGGGGTGGTGGGGCTGGGAGGCTCTGGGGCTGGGAAGGAGGGGGTATGGTGGGGGCTGGGAGGCCGGGGGCTGGGGAAGGAGGGGTGTATGGTGGGGCTGGGAGGCTCTGGGGCTGCGGGGAAGGAGGGGGTGTATGGTGGGGGCTGGGAGGCTGGGGAAGGAGGGGTGTATGGTGGGGGCTGGGAGGCTCGGGGCTGCGGGAAGGAGGGGGTGTATGGTGGGGGCTGGGAGGCTGGGGGAAGGAGGGGGTGTATGGTGGGGGCTGGGAGGCTGGGGGAAGGAGGGGGTGTATGGTGAGGGGCTGGGAGGCTCGGGGAAGGAGGGGTGTATGGTGGGGGCTGGGAGGCTCGGGGCTGCGGGGAAGGAGGGGGTGTATGGTGGGGGCTGGGAGGCCGGGGCTGGGGGAAGGAGGGGTGTACTGTGGGGCGGGAGGCCGGGGCAGCCGGGGCTGCGGGCGCTGACCCTCCCCAGGCGGATCAAGCGGAAGCGGATCTACGTGATCAGCACCCTGCGGCGCCGGTGCCCCTCGAGCACCATCTCTACACGGGCACCAGCCACAAAACCCAGCACGAGCTCTTCCTGCTGCTCGACGCCCGCGGGGCCTTCCTCACCAAGGGTGAGCCCCGGGGCCCCTCCTCCCAGGGCCCCCTCCTCCCCCGGGGCCCCCTCCTCCTCCTCCCGGGCCCCCTCCCGGGGCCCCCTCCTCCCCTCCTCCCCCGGGCCCCCTCCTCCCCGGGGCCCCCTCCTCCCGGGCCCCCTCCCCTCCTCCCGGGGCCCCCTCCTCCCGGGCCCCCTCCTCCCCGCTGCCCCCGGGGCCCCCTCCTCCCGCTGCCCCGGGGCCCCCTCCTCCCGGGGCCCCCTCCTCCCCGGGGCCCTCCTCCCGCTGCCCCCGGGGCCCCGCGCTGGGCCGGGCGGCTCCTCCCCGCTGCCCGGGCCCCTCCTCCCCGCTGCCCCGGGGCCCCTCCTCCCGCTGCCCTCCGGGGCCCCCGCGCTGGGACGCGGCTCCTCCTCCTCCCCCGGGGCCCCTCCTCCCGGGGCCCCCTCGCGCTGGGACGGGCGTCTCCTCCCCTCCTCCCCCAGGGCCCCCTCCTCCCCGGGGCCCCCTCCTCCCCGCTGCCCCGGGGCCTCCTCCCAGGGCCCCTCCTCCCCGCTGCCCCGGGGCCCCCTCCTCCCGGGGCCCTCCTCCCCGGGCCCCCTCCTCCCCCGGGGCCCCTCCTCCCCGCTGCCCCGGGGGCCCCTCGCGCTGGGACGGGCGTCTCTCCCCTCCTCCCCGGGGCCCTCCTCCCGGGGCCCCCTCGCGCTGGGACGGGCGTCTCCTCCCCTCCTCCCGGGCCCCTCCTCCCGGGGCCCCTCGCGCTGGGACGGGCGTCTCCTCCCCTCCTCCCGGGCCCCCTCCTCCCCCGGGGCCCCCTCCTCCCGCTGCCCCGGGGCCCTCCTCCCAGGGCCCCCTCCTCCCCGCTGCCCCGGGGCCCCCTCCTCCCGGGGCCCTCCTCCCCCAGGGCCCCCTCCTCCTCCCGGGGCCCCTCCTCCCCGCTGCCCCCGGGGCCCCTGTCCTGGGCCGGGCGGCTCCTCCCCTCCTCCCCGGGCCCTCCTCCCGCTGCCC
The DNA here is from genome assembly GCF_016161935.1 of Mauremys reevesii. Classification (NCBI taxonomy): domain Eukaryota; kingdom Metazoa; phylum Chordata; order Testudines; family Geoemydidae; genus Mauremys; species Mauremys reevesii. The sequence goes on from NW_024100715.1 coordinate 402,017, forward strand.
TCCGGGGCCCCTCGCGCCGGGACGGGCCCCTCGCGCCGGGGCGGGCCCCTCGCGCTGGGCCGGGCCCCTCGCGCTGGGCCGGGCCCCTCTCCTCCCCTCCTTCCCCGGGGCCCCTCCTCCCCGCTGCCCCGGGGCCCCTCGCGCTGGGATGGGCGTCTCCTCCCCGGGGCCCTCCTCCCGGGGCCCCTCGCGCTGGGACGGGCGGGCTCCTCCCCGCTGCCCCCGGGGCCTCCTTCCCGGGCCCCCTCCTCCCCCGCTGCCCCCCGGGGCCCCCCTCGCGCTGGGCCGGGCGGCTCTCCCCCTCCCTGGGGCCCCCCGCGCGCTGGGCCGGGCGGCTCTCCTCCTCCCCGCTGCCCCCGGGGCCCCTCGCGCTGGGCCGGGCGGCTCTCCTCCCCCAGTGCTGGGCCGGGCGGCTTCTCCCCCACTGCCCCCCCGGGGCTCCCCACTCCCCCAGTGCCGGGCCGGGGGTCTCCCCCATCCGCTGTCCCTGCTCCCCCAGCGCCGGGCTGGGGGTCTCCCTCATCCACTGCCCCTGCCCCCCTGGGGCTCCCCGCACCTCCAGTTCCAGGCCGGGGGTCTCCCCCATCCGCTGCCCCTGCCCCCCAGCGCCGGGCTGGGGGTCTCCCCTCTCCCACCCACCCCCGGGCCTCCCTGTGTCCCCCTGCGCACCGGGCCAGGCATCTCCCCTCCCCCGCTGTCCCCCAGGTACTACGCGGCGGTGGAGGCGAAGAAGGAGCGCTCCAGCAAACACGCCCAGACCTTTGGGGCCAAGCAGCCCACGCACACGGGCACCGGGCCGGGCCAGGTCAGCGCCGGGGGCCACGGCTGGGTGGGTGGGGGTCACTGTGATGTGACAGGCTCCGGGGCGACAGCGGGTGTGGTGGGAGGTGGGTATGGGGGGGGACTGGGGCAGGCGTGGGGGGTGCTGCTGTTGGGGGGCCGTTCAGGGGGATTGGGGGCAGGGCAGAGACACGGGGGATCTCAGGGCCCCGGTGTGACCCCCCCCCGCAGGAGAAGGGCGTGTGGCTCTCGCTGATGGACGCGCTGCGGAAGCGGGACCAGCTGCCCGTGGTGGCCTTCACCTTCTCCCGCGCCCGCTGCGACGACAACGCGTCCGCGCTCACCACCCTCGACCTGACCACGAGCGCCGAGAAGAGCCAGATCCACCTCTTCTTCCAGAAGTGCGTGTCCCGCCTGAAGGGCTCCGACCGCCAGCTGCCCCAGGTCAGGGCCGGAACGGGACAGGAAGTGGGGTTTGGGACAGGAAGTGGGGCTGGCATTGGTCTGGCGCTGCATGGATGGGACAGGAAGTGGGGGCCTTAATATGGCTGGAGGTGCTACCCTGCAGAGGTCAAAGGGTGTGGGTGGCCATCTTGGGCATTGGCACAGGCTTGTCTCCCCATGGATGGGATAGGAAGTAGTGTTTAGGACAGGAAGTGGGGCTGGCACTGGCCCGGCTCCTCGTGCATGGGACAGGAAGTGGGGTTTGGGACAGGAAGTGGAGCTGGCATTGGCTCGGCTGCCCATGGATGGGACAGGAAGTGGGGCTGGCATTGGCTCGGCTGCCCATGGATGGGACAGGAAGTGGGGGCCTTAATATGGCTGGAGGTGCTACCCTGCAGAGGTCAAAGGGCATGGCACAGGAAGTTGCATTGGGTGATACAGGAAGTGGATATCCTGGGTCCCCGAGGGGTTGGCGTGAGTTCAGGGCTCCCCCTGGTGCTTCCGGGTCGAAGGGCGCTGGACAGGAAGTGTCCTGGGGCGAGGCAGGAAGCAGGGTCTCCAGCGCGCGCCCAGGTTTAATGTGTCCCCCCGGCGGGGGGGCGGTTTCAGGTGTTGCACATGGTGGAGCTGCTGAAGAGGGGCATCGGGGTGCACCACAGCGGGATCCTGCCCATCCTCAAGGAGGTCGTGGAGATGCTCTTCAGCAAAGGGCTGGTCAAGGTGAGAGAGGGCGGGTGGGAGGAGCCGACGGGTGTGGGGGCGGGGCTGGGCGGGTGGGAGGAGCCAGAGGGGGGGGGTTTGGAAGCTGGGTGGGAGGAGTCGGGTGGGGGTGGGGCTCGGCGGGTGGGAGGAGCCGACGGGTGGGGGGGGGCTGGGTGAGTGGGAGGAGCTGGAGGGGGTATTACCACACGTTTTGTGTCCTCCCCCCACCCCACCCCAGATCCTCTTTGCCACCGAGACCTTCGCCATGGGGGTGAACATGCCGGCCCGCACCGTGGTCTTCGACTCCGTCCGCAAACACGACGGCTCCGGCTTCCGCGACCTGCTGCCAGGTGGGTGCTGGGGGCCTCTGCTGTGGGGAGCAGAGCTGGGGCAGCAGGGGGCTCTGTCCAGGCACTCAGGGCTCCCCAGGGTGGCGCTAGGGGCTGGGCTGCAGGGGGGGCAGCAGGGGGCTCTGCCCGGGCAGTCAGGGCTCCCCAGGGTGGCGCTAGGGGCTGGGCTGCAGGGGGGGCAGCAGGGGGCTCTGCCCGGGCAGTCAGGGCTCCCCATGGCCCCAGGGTGGTGCTAGGGGCTGGGCTGTGGGGGGGGGGGCAGCAGGGGGCTCTCCCCGGGCAGTCAGGGCTCCCCATGGCCCCAGGGTGGCGCTAGGGGCTGGGCTGCGGGGGGGCAGCAGGGGGCTCTGCCTGGGCAGTCAGGGCTCCCCATGGCCCCAGGGCGGCACTAGGGGCTGGGCTGCAGGGGGGGGGTAGCAGGGGGCTCCCCCCGGACAGTCAGGGCTCCCCATGGTCTCAGGATAGTGCATGGGGCTGTGCTGTGGGGCTGGGGGTGGAGGCAGCAGAGAGCACTAGGGGGCTGTGGTGTGGGGCAGGGGTACCAGGGGTGGGGCCTCAGGCGCCAGGCTCCGTGGGTCAGCAGGGGCTCAGGCTCCGTGGCCGGGCGCCGGGGGCTGGACACCACGGGGATGGTCATCGTTCTGTGCAAGACCCGCGTGCCCGAGATGGCCGACCTGCACCGCATGATGCTGGTGAGCGACCCCCCCCCATCTGCCCCGGAGCCCCCTGGGTGGGGGCTGAGCCCGGCATGGCCCCCCAAGGGCGGGGGAAGGGCCTGGATTGTGTCCTGGGGCTCCCGAGGTTCTCTGCCCGTGGATACCCCCCGGGAGGGCCCCTGGGACCCCCAGCCCACTACCTGGCCCTGGGACAGGACCCCTTCCCCTGGCCAGCCGCTCTGGGACCCCCCTCACCGCCCCAGGGACCCAGACCCCACTGCCCCCCAGGGACCCCCCAGCCGGCTACCTGCCCTGGGCAGGATCCCCACTTCCCCTTGGCCAGCCGCCGCTCCCAGGGACCCCCTCAGGGACCCCCCAGGGACCCCCCAGCCGGCTAACTGCCCTGGCCAGGATCCACCTTCCCCCTGGCCAGCCGCCGCTCCCAGGGACCCCCCAGGGACCCCCCAGCCGGCTACCTGCCCTGGGGACAGGATCTCCCTTCCCTCTGGCCAGCTGCCGCTCCCAGGGATACGCGCCCCCTCCCACCCTGCGGCCTTGTCCCCCCTCACCCGCCAGCCGCTGCCCCCAGGGGATCCCCTCACCCGCCAGCCACTGCCCCCAGGCACCCCTAGCCGACCCCCTCACCCGCCAGCCACTGCCCCCAGGCACCCCTAGCCGACCCCCTCACCTGCCAGCCACTGTCCCCCAGGGGACCCCCTGACCCAGCCCGCTGCCCCCAGGGGAAGCCGACCCAGCTGCAGTCCCAGTTCCGCCTGACCTACACCATGATCCTGAACCTGCTGCGGGTGGAGGCGCTGCGCGTGGAGGACATGATGAAACGCAGCTTCTCCGAGTTCCACAGCCGCAAGGACAGCCAGGTGAGCGGGGGCCAGGTGAGCGCGAGGCCGGGTGAGCGAGGAGCCGGGAGCGTGGGCGCGGAGGAGCGTGGGAGGGGGGCTGAGCGGCCACTGAGGCTCCGCGCCGCCCCCCGCAGGCCCACGAACACGCCATCGCCCAGCTGAGCCGCCGGCTGGCGGCCATGGAGGAGGTGGACACGAGCGGGCAGCTGAGCGACCTGCCCGAGTACTGCCGGGCCGTGCAGGAGCTGCAGGAGACGCGCCGCCTCATCCAGGTAGGGGGGCTGGCTCGGGGGGCCTGTCCCTGCTAGGGGGCACTGGTTCCCATCTGGCCCTGGGGCGGAGACAGGCTAGGTGTGGGGGCAGGGAATGGAGGGGGTGGGGAATGGGGTTGGGAGATGGGCCGGCTGGGGAGGGCTGGGGGTTGGGGAATAGGGGGTGGGGTAAGTGTCCCCTCCCCGGCTGCAGAGGCGGCTGGCGGAGTCGGCCAGCGGGCTGAAGGCTCTGGGGGTGGGGGGCGGCCCGGCTGGGGGGCCGGGAATGGGGTAACCGTCCCTCCCCGGCTGCAGAGGCGGCTGGCGGAGTCGGCCAGCGGGCTGAAGGCTCTGGGGGCGGGGGACGGCCTGGCTGGGGGGCAGGGAATGGGGGTAACCGTCTCCTCCCGGCTGCAGAGGCGGCTGGCGGAGTTGGCCAGCGGGCTGAAGGCTCTGGGGGTGGGGAGCGGCCCGGCGGGGGGGCAGGGAATGGGGGTAACCGTCCCCTCCCCGGCTGCAGAGGCGGCTGGCGGAGTCGGCCAGCGGGCTGAAGGCTCTGGGGGTGGGGAGCGGCCCGGCTGGGGGGCAGGGAATGAGAGTAACCGTCTCCTCCCGGCTGCAGAGGCGGCTGGCGGAGTCAGCCAGCGGGCTGAAGGCTCTGGCCCCGGGTCGAGTGGTGATCGTCAATAACCCGGCTCACCGGAACGCCCTGGGGGTGATCTTACAGGTGAGGGGCACTAGGGGGCGCTGGGCTGCAGGGGGGGGATGCTTCCTCTTCCCGCCCCAACCCCTTCACGGCGTTATATTCAGCTGTTCCCGGACTGGGCGCGCCCACCCCAGAGGGGCCGCATTTCAGTGCCCGGGTAACCAGCCTCCTCACGCCCCACCCCAGAAGGGCCAGGTCCTGTCTCCCCGGGTAACCAGCCCCCTCACGCCCCACCCCAGAGGGGCCGCATCTCGGTGCCTGGGTAACCAGCCCCCTCAGCCCAGAGGGGCCGCCTCTCCGCACCAGGCCAGGGGGTCTCCGGGTAACCAGCCCCCTCACGCCCCACTGCAGAGGCACCACCTCTCCGTGCTGGGCCGGGGGGCCCCAGGTAACCGCCCCCCCCATCTCCCCTCGACAGGTCTCCTCGGACGCGGCCAACCGGACGTTCACCACCCTGGTGCTGTGTGAGAAGAGCCCTGAGGGGGGGAGCACGGGAGGGGGCAGCCCCACCCCGGAGGTTCCCTTCCCCGATGACCTGCTGCTCAACAAGCTCTTCCTGCCGGAAGGTAGGGGGCTGGGAGCCCGGACGCCTGGGTTCTCTCCCGGCTCTGGGAGGGGAGTGGGAGCTGGGAGCCCGGACGCCTGCGTTCTCTCCCAGCTCTGGCAGGGGAGCAGGGGCTGAGAGCCCGGACGCCTGGGTTCTCTCCCAGCTCTGGGCGGGGAGTGGGGGCTGGTGGTTAGAGCAGGGGGGGGCTGGGAGCCAGGACTCCTGGGTTCTCTCCCCGGCTCTGGGAGGGGAGTGGGGGCTGGTGGGTTAGAGCAGGGGGGGCTGGGAGCCCGGACGCCTGGGTTCTCTCCCGGCTCTGGGAGGGGAGTGGGAGCTGGGAGCCCGGACGCCGGGGTTCTCTCCCAGCTCTGGGAGGTGAGTGGTGGCTGGAGGGTTAGAGCGGGTGGGCTGGGAGCCCGGACGCCTGGGTTCTCTCCCGGCTCTGGGAGGGGAGTGGGGGCTGGGAGCCCGGACGCCTGGGTTCTCTCCCGGCTCTGGCAGGGGAGTGGGGGCTGGGAGCCCGGACGCCTGGGTTCTCTGGCTAGCGTCTCTCCCCCAGGGCCCTGCAGCCACGCGGTGGAGCAGCTGGGCCCCTGCGACCTGGCGGCGCTGACGGGGAAGACGCTGCGGGTGAACGCCGAGCGCATCCTGGAGGACGTCAAGAAGAGACAGATGCCGCGGTTCAGGTCAGGGGGTCCCGGGGAGCCGTGGGGGTGGGAGCCCGTCTCCCCATGGGACAAGAGTGGGGTGGAAATGGGGCTCCAGGGGTCGCCAGGTGAGGGGCTGGGAGGGACCCTATTCCCCTGTGGTGGAGGGTGCTGGTGAGTGGGGCCATGGCGGGGCTGGGGGCCGGGGCTGACGTGTGCCGTTGCAGGAGCGACCCCCCCGGCCCCTCGGCGGTGCAGGTGGCCCAGGAGCTGCTGCGGCTGGCGGAGGGTGCCGGGGCTGCCCGCCTGGACCCGGTGGGGCCCTGCAGCTGAAGAGCTGGCGGTGGTGGAAGGCGTCATGCGGCTCCGGCGCCTGGAGGAGGCGCTGCCCGGCTTCCAGTGCGTGCACAGCGCCCGCTTCCCCCAGCAGGTGAGTCGGGGGCTCCAGCAACTGCCCGACACCCCAGCCCCCTTCCCCAGCAGGTGAGTCGGGGCTCCAGTGACCGACCCCCCACACACACAGACACAGCCCCTGCTTCCCAGCAGGTGAGGGGGCTCCAGCAACCGCCCGACCCCCAGGCCCTGCAGCTCGCTGGGGGTGGGGTGGGCGGGATGACACCCCCCCACCCACACACACATAATACCTGTGGCTCGCTGAGCGGGAGGGGTCGGGGCCTGTGACCCCCACACACCCACACCCACACAGCTGGCCGAGCGGGGGGGATGGGAGTTCGGGGGGGTGACCGGGGCCAGTCTCACCCCCTTGTCCCCCCCTCCCCCCAGTACGTGCGCCAGGCCGAGCGGCTGCGGCTGCGGGCGGAGCTGGAGCACCTGCGCTTCCTGCTGTCGGACCAGTCCCTGCTGCTGCTGCCGGAGTACCAGCAACGCGTGGAGGTGAGCCCTGCCCCACGGCCCCCAGGGTACAGCAACGCGTGCAGGTGAGCCCCGCCCCACGGCCCCCAGGGTACAGCAACGCGTGCAGGTGAGCCCTGCCCCACAACCCCACCCCACGGCCCCCAGGGTACCAGCAACGCGTGGAGGTGAGTCCCGCCCCACGGCGCTGCCCCACAACCCTGCCCCATGGCCCCCAGGGTACCAGCAACGCGTGCAGGTGAGCCCTGCCCCACGGCCCCCAGGGTACAGCAACGCGTGGAGGTGAGCCCTGACCCACATCCCCCCCCCAGGTGCTGCGGGCGCTGCGCTACGTGGACGCGGGCGGCGCGGTGCAGCTGGCCGGGCGCGTGGCCTGCGAGATCAGTAACCACGAGCTGCTGCTGACGGAGCTGGTGTTCGACAACCTGCTGACGGAGCTGCGGCCGGAGGAGAGCGTGGCCCTGCTCAGCTGCCTGGTCTGCCAGAGCAAGGGGCCGGCCGAGCCCCCGGGGCCCAGCGTCCTGCGCAAGGTGGGGTCTAGCCTGGGGCTCGGGGGAGGGGGGAGGAAGGTGGGGCCGGGAGCCCGGACTCCTGGGTTCTCTCCCACCTCTGCGGGGGGGGGCCGGGAGCCCGGACTCCTGGGTTCTCTCCCAGCTCTGAGGGGCGCTAGGAGCCTGGCCTCCTGGGTTCTCTCCCAGCTCTGAGAGAGGCGTGGCGGGGGCTGGGAGCCCGGACGCCTGGGTTCTCTGCCGGGGCAGGCACCCCCCCTCACCGCCGGCTCTCCGCGGCAGGGCATGGAGCGGATCAGGGCGGTGGCCGAGCGCATCGCCCTGCTGCAGCGGGAGTGCGGCCTGCGGGAGTCGGTGGAGGATTTCGTGGCGCAGTACAACTTCGGCCTGGTGGAGGTGGTGTACGAGTGGGCCCGCGGCATGGTGAGTGCCCGGCCCCCAGCCAGCCGGGCCCCCGGACAGGAGGGGAACCCCAGGCCCCGTGTCCCACCCCCCCAGCCAGGCCCCCGTCCCGGGACGGGAGGGGAAGCCCAGGCCCCCATCCCACCCCCCAGCCAGCCAGGCCCCCGTCCCGGGATGGGAGGGGAACCCCAGGCCCCGTGTCCCACCCCCCAGCCAGCCAGGCCCCCGTCCCAGGACGGGAGGGGAATCCCAGGCCCCGCGTCCCACCCCCCCCGCCAGCCAGTCCCCATGACCCCCGCCCGCTCTCCCCAGCCCTTCGCCGAGATCGCCCGGCTGACGGAGGTGCAGGAGGGGATCATCGTGCGCTGCATCCAGCGGCTGGAGGAGACCTGCCGGGACGTGCGCAACGCGGCCCGCGTCATCGGGGAGCCCACGCTGCACGCCAAGATGGAGCAGGCCTCCAACCTCATCAAGAGAGACATCGTCTTCGCCGCCAGCCTCTACACGCAGTGACCCCGCCGGGCCCTGCGCCCTTTCACCTCTGCGAGGTTAGCGGCCCCCCAGGGCAAGGCGAGAGCGCGTGGACTGTGACTGGATCATGCTGATGTCCCCCCCCATTGTGTGATTGGGGGGGTCAGCCTCTGCCCTGTGACCTTTCACCTCTAGCCATGGCATCTGCCCTTTCACCCCAGCTGACAGGGATGGCAGGAGGTTGGAGTCTAACCTTTGCCCTGCAGCTCAGGGGTCAGTGGGCGGCAGCAGCCCTGACCCCTCCCCCCAGCTCCCCTAGTGGCTGACAATGAGGAGGGGGGGGGGGACAGGGATCCGGTGCCCCCAGCAGGGGCCTCTGTGTCCAAGCTGTTAATAAATCTGTCTCCAGCCGCTGCCGTGTGGGGGCTTGATTGGGGAACGGGTCACCCCCCCCACCCCGCAGGGCTGGGCCTGGGGGGAGCTATGGGGGGGGAATGTGGGGCAGCTTCCCTGGTGCGGTCAATGTCCCCTATGCCCCAGCCTCACATCCCAGCTGCTCCTGTGGGGCATTCGGGGGGGGGGCCTGTACTGGAAGCGTCTGACCCCCCCCCCCCCCACCAGAACCAGGAGGAACCCAGGAGTCCTGTGCCCACGGTTCGGGGCGGGGGGGGGCGGGGGACAGCTGGGCTCATGGACTCTGTGCTAATGAAGGAAAACGGGTATTCGGAGACAAACCCCTCTCCCCCCCCCAAGCACAGGTGGACTAGTCCATGCTCCGCCTTCCCCCCCCTCTGCCCACCACAGATGGGCCAGTCCAACTGTGGATCCACCTCTGCTTCTGTCAGTAAGTGGTTGGGTCCATGAATCCTCCACAAGTGCAGAGCAGGGTTCCCCTGGCGATGGAATGTCCCATTGCAAGAGGGGAGCAGAATGCTCATGTGACCACAGAGGGGGGAGGAGCTTTGAAGTGGACTGTTCCATTACAGCTGGGGGGACCCCTCTCAGGTGCCCTGCTGCCCCCCATGGCCCTGGGACGTGCACAGCCGGGCAGGACGGTTCTCGCTGCTGGGCCCCTCCTGCTCCCTTCCCAAGGGGTGGGGCTCTCCCAGAGGAGGGTGGAGCCTGTAGCCCCCCCAGTAACCTCTGACCCCAAGGAGCAGCTTCAGCCTTGAACTGGGTTAAAGGTCACCAGGGTTAAAGGTCAGGCTGCCCTGCAGGTGCCCACAAGTGGGGGCCCCTGGCCTCCTGCCAGCTTGTGCCCTAGAGGGGGGCAGGCTCCGCCCCTTACCCCCAGCTCCAAGTCATGACCTCCCTGGGTGCCCCATAGGGCAAAGGTCACGCTCCTTGTGCCAATGGGGGTCACGACCTTTTCCTGCTGCTCGTGGGCAGCCAATCCGGCCCTTTACCCCTGTCCCTCAAAAGGTCACATCCTGACCTTTCACCCTTTCCCCAGAGAGGGGTCATGACCTTTACCCGCCCCCCCCCGGACAAAGGGACACGGCAGTCACGCGGCCCTGACCCTCTCCCACGGTTTATTGGTGCCCCCGTGGCTGCCGGCGGCTCAGTCTGGCCTCTTCCCTCCGCTCATGGTCTCCACATACCAGGCCGGCAGGACGACGTGCTCCCCGCCCCGGTGCCGGGTGTAGGACACAGGGCTGCCGGGCTCCCAGGCAAACAGGTGCACGAGTCTGGGGAGAGAAGGTGGGGGGGTGATAGCGGGGGGGCCTGGGTTCTCTCCCCGGCCCTGGGAGGGGAGTGGGGGCTGGTGGTTAGAGCAGGGGGGGCTGGGAGCCAGGACTCCTGGGTTCTCTCCCCGGCCCTGGGAGGGGAGTGGGGGCTGGAGGTTAGAGCAGGGGGGGCTGGGAGCCAGGACTCCTGGGTTCTCTCCCCAGCTCTGCGAGGGGAGTGGGGGCTGGTGGTTAGAGCAGGGGGGGCTGGGAGCCAGGACTCCTGGGTTCTCTCCTGGCTCTGGGAGGGAAGTGGGGGCTGGTGGGTCAGAGTAGGGGGGGCTGGGAGCCAGGACTCCTGGGTTCTCTCCCCAGCTCTGGGAGGGGAGTGGGGGCTAGGCCAGGGGTTCTCAACCTTTTTCTTTGCATACCCCCCCCCCCACTATAAAAACTCCACGTCCCCCCTGTGCCCCACTCCCTGTTTTTCTGTGTCTAGCGAGTCTAACGCCAGTCCTGCTTCGCTGACCCCCTGAATCCCGGGGGCAGCCCCCCCCCCCCCCGTTGCGAACCCCAGGTCTGGGGGGGGGGGGGGGAGCGCACAGGGGCGCTGGGAGTCCCGCGTTCTCTTCTACTCACTGTGGATCATCCTCCGTCACCACGCTCTTGAGGAAGGCCAGGAAGGCCTCGCAGAAGTTCATGCACACGGCCGGCTTCCAGCAGCCCCGGTCGCCCTGCGTGGGGGGCGGGGATCAGCTTGAAATCACTGCTGGGGGGGGGCGCGAGGGGGGAGTGGGGCAGGGAGGGAACAAGGGGCCGGAGCGAGGGTCTAGGGCAGGAGCAACAGCCAGGGCTGGGCTGCCGTATGGGGATTGGAGCAGAGAAGTGGGGGACAAGGAGGGGGGCCGGAGTGAGGGTGTAGGGCGGGAGGGAGGGGCAGGGCTGGGCTGCCGTATGGGGATTGGAGCAGAGAAGTGGGGGACAGGGAGGTCAGAGGGATGGCAGGGGCTGAGGGCCCCAGTGACGGACGGGGACCTACACCAGCTGGAGGGGAAGTGGGGGCCTGGAGAGGATGTGGGGGGCAGGGCTGGCAGGGGGCAGCTCCCCACACTCACCCGGATCAGCTGGAAGATCTTCATGGTCTCGAAGGTCTCCAGGGCGGCCACGGAGCCGTCGGGGGCGCGGAACCCGGCCACGATGCGGGAGACGCCCGGCAGGAAGGACTGCGCCCACCACTTGATCATCTTGTGTCTGGGGGGTGGGGGGGGAGGATCAGCCTGGGTCCCTAGCACCCCCCAGCCTCCCTTCCACCCCCCCATGCAGGAAATACAGGATGGAGACCCCCCCCCAGCCCGCCTGGCCCCACAGAGAACGTGCACCCAGGGGGGGACCCCCCAGCCCGCCTGGCCCCACAGGGAACGTCCAGCCAGGGCAGAGACCCCCCCGGCCCCGCAGAGAACGTCCACCCAGGCTGGCCCTAGGCTGGAGGGTTCCTGGGGGCGTAGCTGGGGGGCTGGCCCACGGGGGGCTCTGACCTGTAGAAGCTCCTGCGCTGAGTGGGGCTGTGCAGCTCCTTGCACGTCTTGAGCTCCACGTAGCAGGCGGGGGGCTGGGGCCAGGCCCCGCGGGGGTCGGTGCAGTCCACCTCCCCGGCGAAGAGCAGCGAGTGCGAGCCCAGCCGCGTGCGCACCACCGTGCAGAACGCCTCGTTGGTGTTCACCACCCCCGTGGGGTCCGGGCTGCCGTCCGGCGTGTCTGGGGGGACAGGCACAGCACAGGACGCCTGGGTTCGCTCCTCAGCTCGGGGAGGGGAGGGGGAGCTACTGGGAGCCAGGACGCCTGGGTTCTATTTACCCGCACACATGTAGCGCTCGAACTTGTAGCCCATGTAGGCCAGCTCCTGCAGCATGTCGGAGCGCTGCTCCCGCTGCTGCCGGGCCGCCGGCGTCTCCACCTCGCTGACGTACAGGCTGCCCCGGAAGAGGCTGACGGCCAGCAGCCAGCCCTCCTGGCTCTCGTAGGGCGTCGTCAGCACCTTGGTAAGGTGCCCCCGCCAGGTCACGAAATCTGCGTTCACGGGGCGCCTGCGGGTGTGGGAGGGGGGGATAACGGGGTGGCATCGCCACACGCCACATCGGTAGGTTTCAGAGTTAACAGTTCTCTGCTGAGCTGAACGGGGCCATATGAGCCCTATGGTGTCAGGCTCTCGGCAGACTCAGGTATTCAGACCTGAACCCCCCCACCCCGAGCTCCTGAACCCCCAAAGCCTGTATGCCGTGTCTACCCCTCCCCCAGCTGAGCCAGAACCGTGGGGCAGCCCACACCACTATGTGCAGGAAAGGGGGCGGGGTCTCAGGTCCCCTACCTGCCCCCCGGTCCCCATCTCCCTCCGCTCATGCACTGGCTTCCCAGCGACCCCTCCTGCCTGGCAGGACCCCATTAAGCCAGAGCCGCCCCTGCTGGTCCTACCCGTAACCCAAGGTGCCCCAGGTCAGGACAGGTGTCCCACAGCACCCCCTGCCAGCCTGGAGGACCCCAGTCACTCCACAGCCCCCCAGATCAGCGGTGGCCACCTGCCGTTCCCCCTGGAGGACTCACCCCCGAGTTCAGCGGGGAGCCCCCCCAGCGCCCCCTGCTGGCCAGGGGCTCTCGGCCTGCCCCTCGCTCACCCCGCGGCGTCGCCCTGGGCCCGCAGCCGGTCCCGGTTCCCGGCCACCCACTGCAGGAGGTGCTCCAGCCCCTCGCGCCGGCCCTCGTCCCGCCGCACGTAGCAGTCGCGGTAGCCGTGGCGCAGGTCGAAGGGGGCTCGGGCGCTCGGCGGGGCGGGCGAAGCGCAGCTGGCGGGCGTCGGGGTGGTAGAGCCGCTGGGCGTCAAGGGAGAAGCGACCCTCCTCGGCCGGCCGCCGGTAGAAGGGGAAGGGCCCGTCGTAGAGAGCCGGCTCCACGTGCAAGGTCGGGGGGGCCCAGCGGCGCGCAGGGACCCCGGCTCCGTGGGGCCTCGGCGGCTCCGCTGCTGCGCTTGGCCGGGCGGGTGCTGGGCTCCATGGCGGCCTGGAACAGCGAGAGGAGGTGAGAAGGGGAGCTCGGCTGAGATACCCCCGCTCTGGAGGAGACCCCTCCCCACCAGCCCCAGGCATTTCCCCTGTGAGCCCCGCCCCCAGCCCTGGCAGCCCCCCCCCGGGACCCCCCCTCCCCGCCCGCAGCCCTGGCAGCCCCCGGGACCCCTCCTGCCCCAGCCTGGCAGCCCCAGGACCCCCTCCCTGCCCGCAGCCCTGGCAGCCCCCGGGACCCGCCTCCCTGCCCGCAGCCCTGGCAGCCCCAGGACCCCCTCCCCGCCCCCAGCCCTGGCAGCCCCTCCCCAGGACCCCCTCCCGCCCCAGCCTGGCAGCCCCCGAGACCCCCTCCGCCCCCAGCCCTGGCAGCCCCCCAGGACCCCCTCTCCCCCAGCCCTGGCAGCCCAGGACCCCCTCCCTGCCCCAGCCTGGCAGCCCCCAGGACCCCCTCCCTGCCCCAGCCTGGCAGCCCCCAGGACCCCCTCCGGCCCCAGCCCTGGCAGCCCCCGGGACCCCCTCCCTCCCGCCCTCTGTCCTTTCACCCCGACGCCCGATCACTTTCACTCCCGTCCCTGTCCGGTGACCTTTGACCCCGGCCACCCCCGGGCTTCCGCCTCCGTCATCGGGGAGCGACGCGCGGCCCCGCCCCCGCTGTTCGCCTCGGGACTCAGCGCCGGCTCGTTCCGCGCCGCGCAAACTGTGACGTCATCAGACACCTCCGGGTCCGGCGGGCTCGCGCCGTGACGTCATTGGAACGCGCCCGGAAGAGGCGCTTCGACGCCGGAGCCTCGCGCCGCGTCCGAGGGGAGAGGGGTGTTGACGTCATCACCCAGGGACGGGGGCGGCTGGTAAGGGGAGGGGGACCCGGCTGAGGGGGAGGAGAAGGAGGAGGGGATCTGGCTGGGGAAGGGGAGGAAGGGGATCTGGCTGGGGGAGGAGAGGATCTGGCTGGGGGAGGAAGGGGATCTGGCTGGGGAGGGGATCTGGCTGGGGGAGGGAAGGGGGATCTGGCTGGGGAGGAAGGGGAGGGGATCTGGCTGGGGAGGGGAGGAGAGAAGGGGATCTGGCTGGGGAGGAGGAAGGGGATCTGGCTGGGGGAGGGGAGGGGATCTGGCTGGGGGGAGGAAGGGGGATCTGGCTGGGGAGGGAGGAGGATCTGGCTGGGGAGGAAGGGGATCTGGCTGGGGGGGAGGGGGAGGGGGATCTGGCTGGGAGGCAGAGGACCGGCTCAGGGGGGAGGGCGATGCCCATGACGGGGATGGACCCGGCCGGGGGCTCCCTCTGTGCTGACCATCCCCCCCCCCCCCCCGCCCCATGGAGCGCCGCCGCCAGCTGATCTCCAACACCCTGAAGGCCAAGAAGCGGCGCCTGCAGCCGGGACCTGACCCTGGGGATGCGGGAGAGCCGGACAGACCGGGTAACCGGGGTGGGGGCTGGGAGCCCGGACTCCTGGGTTCTCTCCTGGCTCTGGGAGGGGAGTGGGGGCTGGTGGGTTAGAGCAGGGGGGCTGGGAGCCAGGACTCCTGGGTTCTCTCCCGGCTCTGGGAGGGGAGTGGGGGCTGGGGGGTCAGAGCAGGGGGGGCTGGGAGCCAGGACTCCTGGGTTCTCTCCTGGCTCTGGGAGGGCAGTGGGGGCTGGTGGGTTAGAGCAGGGGGGGCTGGGAGCCAGGACTCCTGGGTTCTCGCCCGGCTCTGGGAGGAGTGGGGGCTGGTGGGTTAGAGCAGGGGGCTGGGAGCCAGTACTCCTGGGTTATCTCCTGGCTCTGGGAGGAGTGGGGGCTGGTGGGTTAGAGCAGGGGGCTGGGACCCCGGACTCCTGGGTTCTTTCCTGGCTCTGGGAGGGGAGTGGGGGCTGGTGGTTAGCGCAGGGGGGGCTGGGAGCCAGGACTCCTGGGTTCTCTCCCGGCTCTGGGAGGAGTGGGGCTGGTGGGTTAGAGCAGGGGGGACTGGGAGCCAGGACTCCTGGGTTCTCTCCAGGCACTGGGAGGGCAGAGGGGCTGGTGGGTATGAGCGGGGGGGGCGGGGAGCCAGGACTCCTGGGTTCTCTCCTGGCTCTGGGAGGAGTGGGGGCTGGTGGGTTAGAGCAGGGGGGCTGGGAGCCAGGACTCCTGGGTTCTCTCCCGGCTCTGGGAGGAGTGGGGCTGGTGGTTAGAGCAGGGGGGCTGGGAGCCAGGACTCCTGGGTTCTCTCCCGGCTCTGGGAGGGGAGTGGGGGCTGGTGGGGCAGAGCAGGGGGGGGCTGGGAGCCAGGACTCCTGGGTTCTCTGCCCGGCTCGGGGAGGGGAGTGGGGGCTGGTGGGTTAGAGCAGGGTGGGGGCTGGGCCCCAGGACTCCTGGGTTCTCTCCCTGGCTCTGGGAGGGGAGTGGGGGCTGGTGGGTTAGAGCAGGGTGGGGGCTGGGCCCCAGGACTCCTGGGTTCTCTCCTGGCTGACCCTGTGCTGTTGGTCGGCAGAGGGCCCCGGGGCGGTGGAGTCGGCTCTCCGGTATCTCGCCGCCCTCTTCCCTCGCCAGCTGTTTGAGGATGCGCTGCCCCCCCTCGTCCTGAAGCACCAGCTCTACAGCCTGGTGAGGGACCGCACAGCCGTGGACAGGCAGCTGGTAAGAGCTCCCCCCATCCCCCGGTTTCCGGCCCCCCCCATCAGATTCAGGGGCCCTCCTGCCTGGGATCTCCTTCCCCAGGCTGCCCCCCGTGGCAGGTTTGGTCACAGAGACCCCCTTGGGAGAGTCTCCTGATATTCTGGGACCACCTCTGAGCCTGTTTTCCCTGCCAGCCGGGGACTCCAGCACCCTGCCCCGCTGAGTCCCACACGCCAGCCTGCTGCAACCCAGACCCCGGCCTGGACCCCCCCAAACCCGCAGGCTTTAGCCAAAACCAGCTCAGCAAGTCCCCTGTCTGCAGCACCCGGCCCCCAGCTCCCAGCGGGGTCCACACCCCAAATCAATCCCTTTTCCCCTGTGCAAAGCGCATACAGGGTAACCCATAAACTGTCCACACTCTGTAACGCTGCCAGAGAGAGATGCACAGCTGTGGTCTCCCCCTGGAATTAATACCTACTCTGAGTGAATTAATAAGTACAAAGTGATTTTATGAAGTCTAAAGAGGAGGATTTCAGCGGCTCCAGTTACCAAGTGAAATAATATAAAACACACAAGTCTGAGCCTAACACAGTAGGAAACTACATGCAGGTAAATCTCACCCACTGAAATGCTCCAATCAGCTTCTTTCACAGACTAGACACCTCCCTAGTCTGGGCCCCTCCCTTCCCCTGGGACAGCTCAGGGGGTAACCGCAGCCCCCTTTGCCCTGCGCCCCCCATTATAGCGTCAGCCCAAGGCGGGAACCCTTTGTCTGCGGACCCCCCCCCCCACGTGGCAACGCCCCAGGTTCAAGCTGGATTCCAGGACCAGGTGACATGGCCCCATGTCCTGGGAGACCCCCAAGCCTCCATTCCTCCCAGCCTGGCTCACAGGAAGGCCTGCGAGTAAACAGCCACCCACAGTTAACTGTCCTCGTTAGTGGGAGCCGTCAGGATTCCAAACCACCATTCATGGCCCCCACTTTGCATAATTGCAGTAGGCCTCCGAGTTCTAGTCCATATTCCTAGTGTCAGACACAAGACTGATCCGTGCACACAAATGGGGTGAACACGCGCAGAGGAACGTAACCTTTGCACAGATCTGCTCCGTGGCACATCCAGCATAAACCAGATCCCAGTGATGTCGTATTTACGCTCATCGGCAGATCTGTGTAAAGCAACGTCACCCCCCCTTAACCTTCTCCCCCGCAGAGCCGGCTGAAGGACGAGGGGCTGATCCGGCTCTTCCAGCTTGGATTCGACTCAGACGTCTTTGGGGTGGCGTTCACCCAGGACTACACAGCCAAGGTGGGTGTCTGACCCCCAGCAGTGGGAGGGGGGTCTCCGTGGTCCCGGGGGCGCTGGCTGGTGGTGACAGGCCCCCGTCTCCGCCCAGGTGCTGCAGGCCGTGGCGGGGAAGGAGCACGCCGGGATGGTGCGCAGGTTCCTGGAGACGGCGTTCGCCTCCTGTCCTGAACTCAGCTACGACAACGGCCGCATGCTGAGGGACTTCGGCTTCCGGGACCCGGACATCACGTGGGTGGCTGGGAGCGCGGGGGCGGGCAGGGGCCACGCAGGCTTCCTGGGCCCCGTGGCAGCCACGTTCCCCTTCCCCTCCTCAGCCCTGCGCCTGCTTGGTGTTCTGTGCGGCTGTTCCCCACCCCAGAGGGGCCGCATCTCTGTGCCGGGGGAGGGGTTCCCACATCCCAGCCCAGAGAAGCAGAGCCCCAAGCCAAGCGAGGGGTCCCTGGGTAACCCAGAGGGGCCGGGCGAGGCGTCTCTGGAGCGAAGGACACTGAGGTGACGGGGTCTCTTCTCCTGTCCCCCGGCCCAGGCAGCTGGTAAGTGCCGGGGTCCTGACCGTCCGTGATGCTGGCAGCTGGTGGCTGGCCGTGCCTGGAGCCGGGCGCTTCGTTAAATGCTTCATCAAAGGTTTGTGTGGGACCCGCCAGCCCCCGCCCTGGGGCCGGCTCAGCGCCGGCGCCCCCTAGAGGGAGAAGGCCGACTGAGTCCGCTCTCTCCCCGCCCAGGGCGCAAGGCCGTGCTGGGCATGATCCAGAAGGCCAAGTACAAGGAGATTTTGCTGTCGGATCTTCAGAGCCGCCGGGCTCCCAGCGCCGTGAAACTGGGGCTCCCCTACCACATCCATGACCTCATCGGGGCCCAGCTGGTCGACTGGTACGTACCCCCCCCCCCCCGAACCAGGGAGAGAACCCAGGAGTCCTGCCTTCCAGCTCCCCCTGGCTCTAACCCACCAGCCCCCACTCCCCTTCCAGAACCAGGGAGAGAACTTTCCCCTTCCCCCCCATCCCCCAAGCCGGGAGGGAACCCAGGAGTCCTGACTCCCAGAACTCCCTGCTCTAACCCACTAGCCCCCCGAACCAGGGAGAGAACCAACCCTCCACCCCCAGCTCTAACCCACAACACACACCCCCCAGAGCTGGGAGGGAACCCAGGAGTCCTGCCCCATCCCCATTGTCCTATGGAGGGAGCTAAGCTAACAGCCTCTCTCTGGTTTTCCCAGCATCCCCTGCACTTCCGGGACCCTGCTGCGATTGGCCGACTCCTGACCCCGCGACCCGAGGAGCTACCCGGGATCTGTGCCAAGCACTGACTGAGGCTGGGGGGCGGAGGGGGCTCGCCGTGGCTCCCTGCCGTGGGGACTGGGGTTTCCCTCAGCCCCTGCGGAGTGACGGGGGGTTAATTTATTTTGTGGATCAATGTTTGCACATGGGAGGGTGAAGGATCGGGGCCCGGCCCCGTGGGACCTGTGGGGGAGACGGTGAGATTTGAGCTGCGGCTCAGCGGCAGGGCCGTGGAGGGCAATAAATGGGGGTTTCTCTGCTCCCCGGCCTCCTGGGGTCCCTGCTTCCCCCCGGCGCAGCCCTGCCCGTCCTGGGCTGGGGGCAGAAATCAATGGTTTGAGAAGGGGGGGAGCCAGGGCCAGGTGGGGGGTATGGTGCCCCCTAGTCTTGGGGTAGAGAATTGCAGCAGCAGAGACCCCTGAATGGAATCAACCCACTCCCCTCCTAGAGCCAGGGAGAGAACCCAGGAGTCCTGGCTCCCAGCCCCCCTGCTCTAACCACCAGCCCCCACTCCCCTCCCAGAGCCAGGGAGAGAACCCAGGAGTCCTGGCTCCCAGCCCCCCTGCTCTAACCACCAGCCCCCACTCCCCTCCCAGAGCCAGGGAGAGAACCCGGGAGTCCTGGCTCCCAGCCCCCCTGCTCTAACCACCAGCCCCCACTGGGAGGGAACCCAGGAGTCCGGACTATCTGGTCTAACTACTACACCCCACTGCCCACGTTCCCTGTCACCCCATGGGCGTCTCCCGGTTGTTTTTCTACCTGTTGTTTTAGCTCCAGAGCCCTGAGTCAGCTGGGCTGGGGCTGGTGAAATCCACTGTCTGCTCCAATTAGTAGGAGAACATCTGCCCCTGTCCTGCCCACAGCTGGGAGAGAACCCAGGAGTCCGGGCTCCCAGCCCCCCTGCTCTAACCACCAGCCCCCACTCCCCCCCCAGAGCCGGGGAGAGAACCCAGGAGTCCTGGCTCCCAGCCCCCCCGCTCTGACCCACCAGCCTCCACACCCCTCCCAGAGCAGGGGAGAGAACCCAGGTGTCCTGGCTCCCAGCCCCCCCTGCTCTAACCACCAGCCCCCACTCCCCTCCCAGAGCCAGGAGAGAACCCAGGAGTCCTGGCTCCCAGCCCCCCTGCTCTAACCCACCAACCCCACTCCTCCCAGAGCCGGGAGAGAACCCAGGCGTCCGGGCTCCCAGCCCCCCCTGCTCTAACCACCAGCCCCCACTCCCCTCCCAGAGCCAGGAGAGAACCCAGGAGTCCTGGCTCCCAGCCCCCCTGCTCTAACCCACCAACCCCCACTCCCCTCCCAGAGCTGGGGAGAGAACCCAGGCGTCCGGGCTCCCAGCCCCCCCTGCTCTAACCACCAGCCCCCACTCCCCTCCCAGAGCTGGGCACTTGTCGGGGTCGCTGTCCCTTTAAGGGAGGGGAGATGGGTGGGGCCAAGAGCTCAGTCATGTGACACACCGAGGCACGTGCGTCTGTATCGAGGGCGGTTCCCTCCGCCAATCACGCGGTTCCGCTTTGAGTCATGTGACCGCGGGCGCTACATTGTAACGAGCGGCGCAGCCGGGCCGGCGGCGGGTTAAAGGGGCCGCGACCCAGGGTCCATGGGGCGCCCGCGGGCCCTGCCCCTGGCGGGGCTGCTGCTGCTGGGGCTCGGCGGGGCCGCGGCCTGGGCGGGACCCCCGGAGCAGGTACGTGCTGCGGCCCCCAGATCCCCGGGTCCCGACCCCAGCCCCTGCCCCGGGACTCGCCCTCCCACGCCACCAACAGAGTCCGGGCCCCAGCCCCTCTGCCCCTGGGATCGGCCCCTGCGGCCCCCCCCTGAGTCCCGAACCCCAGATCCCCCCACCCGGGTCCGGGCCCCCAGCCCCGCTCTGCCCCCCTGGGATCGGCCCCCGGCGGCCCCCGATCCCCCTCCCGGGTCCCGACCCCAGCCCCTGGAATCGCCCTCCCCGCCACCAACAGAGTCCGGGCCCCCGGCCCCTCTGCCCTCCCGGGATCGGCCCCTCTGCCCCCGATCCCCCTCCCGGGTCCCGACCCCAACCCCACTCTGCCCCTGGGATCGGCCCCCGGTCCCTCCGTTCTCCTCACCCGGGTCTGGGCCCAGCCCCTCTGCCCCCATTCTCCCCACACGGGTCCTGCCCCTCAGCCCCCCTGGGATCGCCCCCCCGATCTCCCCACCCGGGTCCGGCCCCCAACCGGCCGGTACGACCCCGGTGGCCCTCCTGAGATCGGCCCCTGCGGGCCCCCTGCATCCTCCTACCCAGGTCTTGACCCCCAGCCCCTGTATGGCCCCTCTGCTCCCCTCCGGGATCTGTCTCCCCACTTGGGTAGGGCCCCCCTGGGACCTCGGTACCTCCCCCCAGGGCCTTGGTCCCCTCCACCCAGGTCCAGCCCGTCTGCCCCACCACGTAGGTTCTTCCCCCCCCCCCGGTACTGCCACCAGGTGCCGCCCGCCTGACCCCCCAGCCGGGTCCAGCCCACAGCTCCCCCCACCCAGGTCTCGGGTGGCCAGGCAGCAAGTGCGAAGCATCGGGGGGGGGGGGGGAATAGGAGCCGATATAAGAAAAAGCCCCAGAAATCGGGACATCTGGTCACCCCGCCGGGGGGGGGGGGCGGTTCATCTGTATCAGTGAAAACAGCCCGGAGCCCGGGGCACCTTCGAGACGATTTGCCCACAAACGCTGGTGCCCAAATCAATTCTTAGACTCCACCGTGCGGCAAGGATCCTCGTCCCAGCCCCCCCGAGCCCTGCCCAGGGCCAGCCCCCCACTCCCACCCCGTGTTTGGGGGCAGGAAACTGAGTCTCCCCATTCCCTGTAACGGGGGGGGGTCTCGCTTCTGCCCGGGAGAACCCCCTGCTGCCCCCACAGCCCAGCCTCCCAGTACGTCACTGGGGCCATGGGGAGCCCTGACTGCCCGGGCAGAGCCCCCTGCTGCCCCCCCTGCAGCCCAGCCCCTAGCGCCGCCCTGGGGCCATGGGGAGCCCTGACTGCCCGGGCAGAGCCCCCTGCTGCCCCCCCTGCAGCCCAGCCCCTAGCGCCGCCCTGGGGCCATGGGGAGCCCTGACTGCCCGGGCAGAGCCCTTAACCCTTTGGCCCCTGGTGTCTCTGGGCAGGTCACTCCCCTGATCACCCTGGAGCAGCTGCTGTGGGTGAGCGGGCGGGAGATCGGGGAGGTGGATACGTACAGGATCCCCCTCATCGCGGCGACGCCCCGCGGCTCCCTCCTGGCCTTCGCTGAAGCCCGGAAATCCTCCTCGTCGGACTCGGGGGCCAAATTCATCGCCCTGCGGCGCTCCACCGACGGAGGTGTGTGCGGAGAGAGCGCGGAGCTGCGGGTCGGGAGGGAGGGGCGCTGGCAGAGTGGGGGGGCTGCGGGTCGGGAGGGAGGGGCACCGGCAGAACGGGGCGGCGGGTCGGGAGTGAGGGGCGCTGGCAGAGTGGGGGGGCTGCGGGTCGGGAGTGAGGGGCCCCGGCAGAGTGGGGGGGCTGCGGGTCGGGAGTGAGGGGCACCGGCAGAGTGGGGCGGGGTTGGGAGTGAGGGGCACCGGCGGAGCAGGGAGGAGCCCAGGGGACTGTGGGTCGGGAGGGAGGGGCGCCGGCAGACTGGGGGGGCTGCGGGTCAGGAGTGAGGGGCACCGGCAGACTGGGGGGGCTGCGGGTCGGCAGTGAGGGGCACCGGCAGAGGGGGGGGGCTGGGGGTCGGCAGTGAGGGGCACCGGCAGAACGGAGGGGCTGCGGGTCGGCAGTGAGGGGCACCGGCAGACGGGGGGGGCTGCGGGTCGGCAGTGAGGGGTACCGGCCGACCGGGGGGGCTGCGGGTCGGCAGTGAGGGCACCCGGCAGACTGGGGGCTGCGGGTCGGCAGTGAGGGGCACCAGCAGAGCGTGGGGCTGCGGGTCGGCAGTGAGGGGCACTGGCAGAGTGGGGGGGGCTGCGGGTCGGCAGTGAGGGGCACTGGCAGAGTGGGGGGGCTGCGGGTCGGCAGTGAGGGGCACCGGCAGAACGGGGGGGCTGCGGGTCGGCAGTGAGGGGCACCGGCAGAGCCGTCTCTCTCGCCCAGGCGCGACGTGGTCCCCCAGCTCGTTCATCGTGGACGACGGGACGCGGGTGGACGGACTGAACCTGGGGGCCGTGGTCGTGGACCGGGCGAACGGCTCCGTGTTCCTGTTCTACGCGCTCTGCATCCACCAGCCGCAGCCCTGCGCCTCCAGCACGATGCTCATTCGCAGCCGGGACGACGGCCTATCCTGGAGCCGCCCCCGCAACCTCTCCCAGGAGATCGGCCTGGACAGGTTTGCCCCGGGGCCCGGGCTCGGCATCCAGGTGGGCACCCGGGGAGCTGCCGCGATTTCTGTCATGATGTTCCACTCGGCTGTGTCCCCACCCAGAGCCAGCCGCATCTCCCCGCTGGGGAGGGCGTGACGTTCCCCTGGTGTTCTCCGGGCTGGTGATCTGCTCGGTCACTCCAGTCCTCGACTCTGGCAGCCAGCCTGCCCCTGCCCCGCTGTGAGAACCCCCCTCCCGGGCTGGTCACGCAGCCGCTGGCACGGACGCTGCTCCTTGGCTTGTGCAACCGAATGACACTAGCCAGCGTCTCCGGCCCCAGCCACCACCTAGGAAGCTCCGTCTGGCAGTGCCCAGGTAGAGTCTGTCAGATTACCGGAGAGATGGGTAAGCACCGGGCTGGTTCTCCCAAGGGGGCCTGACCCGCTGCCCACCCGCGCGGCTGCAGGTAGAACAGACACACGTGTAACGACAAGGGGAGATTTCAGTGATCCTAAGTCACAGCACAAGGCAGGTTGGGTGAAATGAAATGAAAGCAGAGCCCAGGCCGAGCGGAGCCGAACCCTTCCGGGGCCCTCACGACCGCGGCTGCTTCTCGCCCTTCAGCCCGGCTCCCCCCTTCCATCGCCTCAGGCGCTTGCTGGGGGCGGCTGCAGATGGAGGGGGCAGAGCCTGGCAAATGTCTCCCCCTTTGATCGTGTTCTTTCCTCCCTCCTGGCTCTGCCCCCACCCCGCCCCCGGGGTCAGGTCAGCGTCACCCCACCGCAGCCCCAGACTGCCCAGGGGAGGGGGGTGACTCTCACTCCGGAGTCCAGCAGACCCTTTGCTGCAGCCTCGGCCAGTGTCCCTTGTTCCTGTGAGGCTGGGCTGGGTCCGTCCCATCCGTGCCCTGATGAGGTGTGAACTGCCCCTCTGCTCCTGGGGAGTTTTGCCTGGGCCTGTTTTAAGCCACGAGGAGCCTCATAACGATACACCTGAAATTCCAGCCCATAACGTCCCTGTAGCGAGTATCGGGGGCCGGGTTAGGCTGTAGCCACAGGGGCTGTAGCCACGGGGCACCCGAGGGACTAACAGCTTCATTTGGGCAGAAGCTTCCGTGGGTAAAACCCACTTCCCCAGCGGCCTGGGGTGACAGTCCCGGCGGCAGGCGTTGCACTGCCAGTGCGGAGCGGGGGGGGGCGGTGCCGGCAGGGCCCATTCGACGGGGGGGATGTGCCCCCCTCCCAGCGACAGGTGAGGAGGCGTCGGTTCCCGCAGAGGCCTGGGATGCGCCAGCCGCTCCCAGGCCCCGGCCGAGCCCGGCTCAAGGGCGTCACGTCTGCGGGTGACTGGCCGCGCCGCGGCTGCTCTCGCACGGCTGGTGCTGAAGGGGGTTGTCGCAGGACGGCAACTTTTCCACGTGTTCCGCGTGGCCAGGGAGATGGACGTGTCCAGCCGCCGGCGTTCGCACGGTGCCGTTCTGCGGCCCGGTCTGTGTCCGTCGTTCTGTTCCGCGGGGACTGGCCGGTTCGGCCGGTGCACATGGCAGAGGGGCACAGATCCCATCGGGAGAGGTGCCGGTGAACGGCCCCTGGTGCGTGGCTGGGTCCTCGGATGGTGTCGCTGGAGTGGCTGTGGGGACAGCGCAGGCACCGGGGTTTGCTGCAGGGTTGGTGTGTCTGTGCTGTGGTGTGTGGTTGCTGGTGAGTGTTTCAGGCTGGGGGCGGGCGGGGGGGCTGTCTGGGAGGGGGACTGGCCTGTCCCCAAGGGCTGGGAGAGGGAGGGATCGGATCCCAGCACGGGCTGTAGATCGTCGATGCGCTGGGGCTGCACGTGGCAGCCAGGGCTGGTCTGTTATTTCCTTGCCGGGCCTGCCCTGAGTTCTGGGTACCCGACTCGCTCGCTCAGGCCGGTTCCTCACTTCCCCGGGCGGGCAGCGTAGTTTTAAGAAGGCCTGAGAGAGACGTGCTGGGTGCTGGGTGCCTGGGGAGGTGAGGAACTGGCCTGACAGAGCGAGACGGGAACCTAACCCAACCCCCTTCACCACCAGCCGTGCGAGAGCAGCCGCGGCGCGGCCAGTCACCCACAGACATGACGCCCTTGAGCCGGGCTCGGCCGGGGCCTGGGAGCGGCTGGCGCATCCCAGGCCTCTGCGGGAACCGACGCCTCCTCACCTGTCGCTGGGAGGGGGGCACATCCCCCCCCCCGTCGAATGGGCCCTGCCGGCACTGGCCCCCCCTCCCTGCTCCGCACTGGCAGTGCAATGCCTGCAGCCGGGACTGTCACCCCAGGCCGCTGGGGAAGTGGGTTTTACCCACGGAAGCTTCTGCCCAAATGAAGCTGTTAGTCCCTAGGGTGCCCCGGGCCCCTGCTCTTAGCTCGGCAACGACGGTAACGTCACCGGAACAGCCGAGCTCAGGGCACCACGCGCCCTTCGGAGACACCCGGCCTGACAACCTTTGCACTGGGTCCCACACAATCATTTTATAAAGATGAACGTGGGGGTGCAGAGTGTTCCCCCGAGGTACAGAGCATCACAAGGGATCCCCGGGTAACCTGCCCAACCCCAGAGCCAGCCGCACGTCAGCGCAGGGGAGGGGTCCCTGGATAACCAGCCCCCCCGTGCCCCACCCCAGAGCCAGCCGCACGTCAGCGCAGGGGAGGGGTCCCTGGATAACCAGCCCCCCGCGCCCCACCCCAGAGCCAGCCGCATGTCAGCGCAGGGGAGGGGTCCCTGGATAACCAGCCCCCCGTGCCCCACCCCAGAGCCAGCCGCACGTCAGCGCAGGGGAGGGGTCCCTGGATAACCAGCCCCCCGCGCCCCACCCCAGAGCCAGCCGCACCTCAGGGCAGGGCCAGGGGTCCCTGGATAACCAGCCCCCCGTGCCCCACCCCAGAGTGGCCGCATCTCGGCTGGGGGGCTGGTGACTCAACCCCCTCTCTCCTGGCCCGGCCTCAGAAACGCTACGAGCCCCGCAGGGGGCGGCTGATTGTCTGTGGCCACCGGACGCTGGACCTGGACGGGATTTACTGCCTGCTCAGCGACGACCATGGCGAGAAATGGCGCCTGGGGGGGGCCCTGCGGGGGATCCCCTACGGGGGTCCCAAGTTAGCTCACGACTTCAACCCCGACGAGTGCCAGGTGAGCAGGATGGGACCCAGGTGTCCGGGAAAGGGCCCCCCCAGTGCCCAGACACTGAGGGGATGGGACCCAGGCATCCAGGATAGGCCCCCTCCTCAGACAGGGAGGGGATGGGACCCAGGCATCCGGGACAGGCCCTCTCCTCAGACAGGGAGGGGATGGGACCCAGGCATCCGGGACAGGACCCCCCCCCAGTGCCCAGATGGGGAGGGGATGGGACCCAGGTGTCCGGGACAGGCCCCCTCCTCAGACAGGGAGGGGATGGGACCCAGGCATCCATGGCGAGGGGGTGGCAGGGCGGAAGGGACCCAGGCGTCCGGGTTAACCCCCCCCCTCCCCCTCCCCAGCCCTACGAGCTGCTGGACGGGTCGCTGGTGATCAACGCCCGGAACCAGAACTTCTACCACTGCGCCTGCCGCATCCTGGCCCGGAGCCGGGACGCCGGCGAGACCCTCCCCCCCGAGGCCGTGACCTTTGACCTCACCCTGGTGGACCCCGCCGTGGCGGCCGGAGCCGTGGTCACCGGGGGCCTGGTCTTCTTCAGCAACCCGGCCAACGACACCCACCGTGCGTGGGGGGGGCGGCGCTGGGGGGGCTGCAGGGGGCAGATGGGGCGCAGGGCGAGGGAGGGGAGGGGCCTGTCCCAGGGGGGCTGCAGGGGGCAGATGGGGCGTGGGGGGGGCGCAGGGCGGGGGAGGGGAGGGGCCTGTCCCGGGGGGGCTGCAGGGGGCAGATGGGGCGTGGGGGGGCGCAGGGCGGGGGAGGGGAGGGGCCTGTCCCGGGGGGGCTGCAGGGGGCAGATGGGGCGTGTGAGGGCGCAGGGCGGGGGAGGGGAGGGGCCTGTCCCGGGGGGGCTCCGTGCGTCTCACCCCCTTTTCTCCCCCCCCAGGCCTGAACCTGACCCTGCGCTGGAGCTGGGCCAAGGACCCCGCCGGGTGGCAGCGCCCCCTGCAGGTCTGGCCGGGGCCCAGCGGCTACTCCTCCCTGGACGTCCTGGAGGCCCCCGGGGAGCCCCCCACCCTCTACCTCATCTACGAGAAGGGGCGGAGCCAGTCCATCGAGAGCGTCTCATTGGTCAAGATCAGCCTCTCCGGGAGCCTCTGACCCCCAGAGCCCGGGGCCCTGCCCCACTGCCAGCCTGGCCCTGGGGCGCTGGGGGGGGGGAATCGGCCCCTAACCCAGGAACCAAAGGGGCAGGAACTGCACTAACGGAGCAATAAAGGAAACGAAACTTCGCCGCCGGCCTGAAATCATTTACAAGTGGGCTGCGGGTCGGGAGTGAGGGGCACCGGCAGGGCTGGGCTGGCAGGGGCTGCGGGTCGGGAGTGAGGGGCACCGGCAGGGCTGGGCTGGCAGGGGCTGCGGGTCGGGAGTGAGGGGCACCGGCAGGGCTGGGCTGGCAGGGGCTGCGGGTCGGGAGTGAGGGGCACTGGCAGGGCTGGGCTGGCAGGGGCTGCGGGTCGGGAGTGAGGGGCACCGGCTGAGGTGCGGGGGCAGGGCTGGGCTGGCAGGGGCTGCGGGTCGGGAGTGAGGGGCACCGGCAGAGCTGGGGCAGGGCTGGCTGGCAGGGGCTGCGGGTCGGGAGTGAGGGGCACCGGCAGGGCTGGGGGGGGGCAGGGCTGGGCTAGCAGGGGCTGCGGGTCGGGAGTGAGGGGCACCGGCAGAGCTGGGGGGGGCAGGGCTGAGCTGGCAGGGGCTGCGGGTCGGGAGTGAGGGGCACCGGAAGGGCCGGACTGGCAGCGGCTGTGGGTCGGGAGTGAGGGGCACCGGCAGGGCTGGGGGCAGGGCTGGGCTGGCAGGGGCTGCGGGTCGGGAGTGAGGGGCACCGGCAGGGCCGGACTGGCAGGGGCTGCGGGTCGGGAGTGAGGGGCACCGGCAGGGCTGGGGGGGGGGGCAGGGCCGGACTGGCAGGGGCTGCGGGTCAGGAGTGAGGGGCACCGGCAGAGCTGGGGGCCGGGCTGGGCTGGCTGGGGCTGCGGGTCGGGCGTGCGGGGCACCGGCCGCGCTGGGGGGGCAGGGCTGGACTGGCAGGGGCTGCGGGTCGGGAGTGAGGGGCACCGGCAGGGCTGGGCTGGCAGGGGCTGCGGGTCGGGAGTGAGGGGCACCGGCAGAGCTGGGCTGGCAGGGGCTGCGGGTCGGGAGTGAGGGGCACCGGCAGGGCTGGCAGGGGCTGCGGGTCGGGAGTGAGGGGCACCGGCAGGGCTGGGCTGGCAGGGGCTGCGGGTCGGGAGTGACGGCTATGTGCACGGGGCGCTGCCAGAGGCTGGGGGTACCTGGGGGCTGCAGGTCAGGAGGGCGGGGCACGTGCAGGGCGCTGGCAGGGCTGGGGGCCGGCAGAGGCTGGGGTACCTGGGGGCTGGCAGGGCTGGGGGGTACCTGGGGGGCACTGGCAGGGCTTGGGGAGCCAGCAGAGGCTGGGGGTACCTGGGGGCTGCAGGTCAGGAGTGCAGGGCACGCGGGGGCTGGCAGGGCTGGGTGGGCCGGCAGAGGCTGGGGGCTGCAGGTCTGGAGTGAGGGGCACGCGGGGGCTGGCAGGGCTGGGGGTACCTGGGGCTGCAGGTCAGGAGTGAGGGGCACACACGCGGGGAGGCTGGGGGCGCGGGGCGCTAGGACCCCGCCCCAGCGCAGGGCCGGCCATGGCGAGCCAGTCGCAGGGAATCCAGCAGCTGCTGCAGGCGGAGAAGCGGGCGGCCGAGAAGGTGGCGGAAGCCCGAAAACGTGAGAGGGGCCGGGGAGGGGATGGGGCTGCGGGGAGGGATGGAGGCTCTGGGGAGGGGAGGGTGGGGGCGATTGGGCTGTAGGGGAGGGATGGAGGCTGTAGGGGAGGATGGGGCTGTGGGGTGCAGGGGAGGACAGGATGGGGTGATGGAGTCTGGAGGGGAGGAGGGGATTGGGCTGTGGGGAGGGATGGAGGCTGTGTGGGGAGGGGAGGATTGGGCTGTAGGGGAGGGATGGAGGCTGCGGGGAGGATGGGGCAGTGGGTGCAGGGGGAGGGGATGGGATGGGGTGATGGAGTCTGGAGGGGGAGGGGAGGGGATTGGGCTGTGGGGGGAGGGGAGGGGTGGGGGGGATTGGGCTGTAGGGGGAGGGATGGAGGCTGCGGGGGGAGGGATGGGGCGGTGGGTGCAGGGGAGGGGACGGGATGGGGTGATGGGGAGGAGGGATTGGGGGGCGATGAGGGGTTGGGGTCTGGGGCAGGGTTTGGGAGGGGGAGGTCCTGGCACAGGGGTCACAGCTGGGGGGGCGCAGACACGGGGGGGGGAGAGACCCCATGGACAGGTTTCCCCCCCAGAATCCTCCAGGGGCTTGGGGCCATCGGGGAAGGGTCCCTCAGTACTTGGTGGGGTGGGGGTGGAGAGCCCGGACTCCTGGGTTCTCTCCCGGCTCAGGGAGGACGTGGGGGTGGAGAGCCCAGACTCCTGGGTTCTCTCCCGGCTCCGGGGGGGGCGGGGGGCGGCGGCCCGGACTCCTGGGTTCTCTGTCCCCCCAGGGAAGGCCCGGCGGCTGAGGCAGGCGAAGGAGGAGGCGCAGGCGGAGATCGAGGGGTACCGGCGGGAGCGGGAGCGGGATTTCCAGCAGAAGCACCAGGCGGTGAGGGGGTGTGTGGAGAAGTGGGGTGGGTGGAGGGGTTGGCTGTTGGGGGGCAGGATCAGGGCTGGGGTTGGGGGGATCGGAGCCATGGGACGGGAGGTTGGGGGAGGCAGTGGGGTGGTTGGAGGGCAGGGGATATTGGGGGCCCTGCCCCGGACTCACTCCCGTCTCCCACAGGCACTGGGCTCCCAGGGGCAGTGGGGGCGGTTGGGGGGCTGGCGGGGGGCCGGGGCTAGTGGCCCCCCGGCTCACCCCCCTCTCCCGCAGGCGCTGGGCTCCCGGGGGCAGTGGGGGAGGTTGGGGGGCTGGAGGGGGGACAGGGGATATTGGGGGGCTGGAGGGGGGCAGGGGATATTGGGCCCCCCCATCTCACCCCCATCTCCCGCAGGCCCTGGGCTCCCGGGGGCAGTGGGGGAGGTTGGGGGGCTGGAGGGGGGCAGGGGATATTGCCCCCCCGTCTCACTCCCGTCTCCCGCAGGCGCTGGGCTCCCGGGGCCACGTGTGCGCGGAGGTGGAGTCGCAGACGCGCCGGCAGGTCCAGGCCATGCAGGGGGGCCAGGCCCAGGGCAAGGAGCGGGTCCTGCGCCAGCTGCTGGGCCTGGTGTGCGCCCCACACCCCCAGCTGCCCCCCAACTACCGCCCGGGCGCCTAGGGTGTCCCTGGCCCGCCCCTGCTCCCCGGCCCGCCCCTGCCTGCCGGCTCCACCCCTGGCTCCCAGCTCCGCCCGCACCCCAGCTGCCCCCAACTACCGCCCGGCGCCTGGGTGGCCCTGGCCCCGCCCCCTGCTCCCCGGCCCCGCCCCCCGGCCCCGCCCCCGGCCTGCCGGCTCCACCCCCTGGCTCCCAGCTCCGCCCCGCACCCCCAGCTGCCCCCCAACTCCGGCCCGCGCGCCTCGGGCGGCCCCGGCCCCGCCCCCAGCCCCTGGCTCCGCCGCCCGCCCAGGCTCCCCCCCCTGCCCCCCAACTACCGCCCGGGCGCCTAGGGCTGCCTCAGCCCCACCCCCTGCTCCCCGGCTCGACCCTCTGCCTCCCAGCTCCCCCCCCTGCCCCCAGCTGCACGCCAACTACCGCCTGGCCGCCAAGGGCTGTCCCGGCTCCGCCCCTGGCTCCTGGCTCCGCCTCCCATCCCAAGCTCCACCCCCTGCCCCCAGCTGCTCCCCAACTATCGTCTGGCCACCTAGGGGCTGCCCCCTGCCCCCCATCTCCACCTCCTGTTCCCAGCCCCGTGCCCCCCGTGAGCTCTTGTGGGTCTGCCCTGATCCCTAGTGGGCCGATTGCCCCCTGAACCTCCAAACCGCCCCCTCCCACCAGCTGTGCCCTGTACCCCAACCCCGCACGGCTTGTGCACTGACTGTGTCTGTGAAACGTGGTGAATAAACAGTGAGCAGTGGCGAGAGCCTCGTTATTTCACAGCGGGGGGTGAGGGCGGGGCAGGACACCTGGGTTCTATCCCAGCTCCGGGAGGGACATGGGGTCTATAGCATTAGAGCAACTGGCTCTGGGGTGGGGCGCGGGGGCTGGTTATAGGGGGAGCCCTCGCCCGGCGCTGAGCTGCGGCTGGCTCTGGGGTGGGGCGCGGGGGCTGGTTATAGGGGGAGCCCTCGCCCGGCGCTGAGCTGCGGCTGGCTCTGGGGTGGGGCGTGGGGGGCTGGTTATATGGGAACCCCTCACCCGGCGCTGAGCTGCGGCTGGCTCTGGGGTGGGGCGCGGGGGCTGGTTATACGGCTGGCTCTGGGGTGGGGCGCGGGGGCTGGTTATAGGGGGAGCCCTCGCCCGGCGCTGAGCTGCGGCTGGCTCTGGGGTGGGGCGCAGGGGCTGGTTATAGGGGGAGCACCGGGTCCAGGGGTGCAGCCCCGGGTTGTGTCCTTCCCAGGCAGGGTGTTTGCAGCCGCTTTGCCCCGTGCCGGGGCCCGACCTGGCACCCGGGTTGTGCTCCGTGCCCACCAGCTGCCGGCTGGGGCAGTGCGAGCAAAGCCCCGTCCCACCGCTGTGGGAATTGAAACCCCTGATTCTGCAGCCCCCGGCTCAAACCCCAGCCCCGGGATTTCACCAGGACCGATCGTGTTTGCACGACTGTCTGTACGACGCCCCCTTGCACTGGGCAGGCTTTGGGGGGCTCCGGGCCAGGCCTCTGCTCCCAGCTCCTCGACTCAACCGGGGCCTTTCTCCACCACCGTCTCTGAGAGAACCCCAGGAATCTGGGGGGACACTACAAGGAGCAGCTAATAGATACCAGCTCAAAATGTCCCTGCAAACGGGGACGCTCCCCCCCCCCGCAGCCGGGGGGGTCCAGCGGGTCCCGCAAGGATCCGTTCTTGGCCCTCCGCGAATTCATGTTTTTCTCAACGACTTGGGAGAAAACACAAAACCGCAATGGATAAAACGGGCCGAGGACACGACGCCGGCGAGCGGAACCAGCGAAGGGGCAGGGCCCGGATCCCGAGGGGCCGGTGGGGCACAGGGTGGCTGCGCCGGAGCCAACAGTCGGGGTGT
Source organism: Mauremys reevesii (assembly GCF_016161935.1). Classification (NCBI taxonomy): domain Eukaryota; kingdom Metazoa; phylum Chordata; order Testudines; family Geoemydidae; genus Mauremys; species Mauremys reevesii. The sequence continues at coordinate 433,579 of NW_024100715.1, forward strand.
GGCTCCAGCGCCAGGGGAGCGTCTCTGTCCAGGAGCAGCGTGTGGTGGGCGTAGGGCCAGGCTGGGGCCGCAGGGCCGCCGACCCCGTCAGTCAGCCGGGGCGGCGCTGGGCGAGGGGCGAACGCCGTCCTGGGATGCGGCCGGGGGGGGATTTTCCCCCGGCTGGAGCCTGGCTCCGTCCCGGTGCCTGTGATTCGAGGGGGACGTGGGGCACTCGGGGAGGAGCCCCCGGGACGATGGAAGGGTAGAAAACCGGCCTCCGCGCGAGCCCCCCCAGGAGCTCGGTCCAGGAGCTGAGCACGGCCGGCGAGGGGGGGGGCGTGTCCCTGACCAAGGGAACCAAACACCCCCCCGTGGGGCTCAGGCCGGCAGGGGATTGAACCCCAGCCTGGCCGGGAGCCGGAGCTGGGCAGAGCCAGCCTGGGAACAAGGCATCAGCTTGTGCCGGGACGATTTCCCTGGGCCTGGGGAGGCTCTCGCCCTGGCCAGCGTCACGTCACGTCCCGCCGGGCCGGCTTTCGGAGGGATCCATGGTGGCTCACCCGGGGCTCTGGCCAGCGTCGTGTCCTGCCGGGCCGGCTTTGGGAGGGATCCGCGGGGGCTCTGGCCAGACCGGCTTTCGGAGGCAGGGCCGGCTTTAGGAAGTGCGGGGCCCGATTCGAACAGTTTTGACGGGGCCCCGGCAGGGATGACTTAAAAAAAACACGTGGGGCTTGTACTCACCGGGTGGCGCTCCTAGTCTTTGGCGGCAGGTTCTTCACTCACTCCGGGGTCTTCAGCAGCACCAAAGGACCTGCTGCCGAAGTGCTGCCGAAGACCCGGAGCGAGCGAAGGACCCGCTGCCGAAGTGCCGCCGAAGACCTGGAGCGCCGCCGGGTGAGTAAAAAATTAAAAAGGAGCCTCTAGCCAGGGAAGGGATTCTCAGCCACTTCCCTCCCTCCTCCCCCACCCCGCGGCTCTGCCACTGGGCGCGGGGCCCTCTTAGGTGCGGGGCCCAATTCAGGGGAATTGGTGGAATTGGCCTAAAGCCGGCCCTGTTCGGAGGGATCCGCGGGGGCTCAGCTGGGGCTCTGGCCTGCGTTAGCCGGGAGCTCGGACTCGCTGGGCCCAGGGGTCCCGTCTGGCCTTGGGATGCAGGAATCCGGCCTGCAGCGATGGCAGGCCCCAAAGCCCAGGCCTGGAGCCCGTTGCTAAGACTAAGCGGAGGGGAAGTGGGACGTGGCGGCCCGAGGCGGCGCAGGGCTGGGCTGACAGATCACACGGTTAATGCACTAGTCTGGGGACTGAAACGGGGCCAGGACTCCTGGGTTCTCTCCCCAGCTCTGGGAGGGGAGAGGGGGCTGGTGGTTAGAGCAGGGGGGCTGGGAGCCAGGACTCCTGGGTTCTCTCCCCAGCTCCGGGAGGGGAGTGGGGGCTGGTGGGTTAGAGCAGGAGAGGGCTGGGGGCCAGGACTCCTGGGTTCTCTCCCAGCTCTGGGAGGGGAGTGGGGTCTAGTGGTTAGAGCAGGGGAGGGCTGGGAGCCAGGACTCCTGGGTTCTCTCCCCGGCTCTGGGAGGGGAGTGGGGTCTGGTGGGTTAGAGCAGGGGGGGCTGGGAGCCAGGACTCCTGGGTTCTCTCCCGGCTCTGGGAGGGGAGTGGGGGCTGGTGGGTTAGAGCAGGGGAGGGCTGGGGGCCAGGACTCCTGGGTTCTCTCCCCGGCTCTGGGAGGGGAGTGGGGTCTAGTGGTTAGAGCAGGGGAGGGCTGGGAGCCAGGACTCCTGGGTTCTCTCCCCGGCTCCAGGAAGGAGCCACCGAGGGATGTGGTGCTGGGTTGTGGCCAGAGGGAGACGTGGCATCACAGGCACGTGGCCACCTGGTGCCTTGAACCCAGGAGAAGGGCCCAGAGGCACAGCGAAGGGTGACCAGAGAGACCACGGTTCCCTAGCTGGAAGTGGGAGCCAGGCAAGGCAGGGTCAGTGCTCAGGGGAGAAGCAGCTACGGCGGGTTCATACACTGTATAGATACGGTCACCTCTTTCCCGGTTTCATATATTATACTTCAAAGCCAGCCGCTCCGGGCCTTGTTCCTCCTCCTGCCGTTCCTCAGGGCGGGAAGGGGCTTGGCACCAGTTGCATTTCTCGGACGATCTATTTTTCGGCGGGTTTCCTTGTCTTTCAGCCATTGTCCTAGAACGCCGGACAGTCCGGAGCAAAGCTGACTCGACGCAGGAGACAGCCCGCACGGTGGAGACCTTCCGATGGGATTTCTCAGGAGACCGCACCTCACTCCTCATTGGAAAGACACGTTCGACGGGCGCCGTGGTCCCAGGCAGACCCAGCACAAATTCCACAGCCTTGGCTCGATCTGCGTCGCGGGCCGGGCGTTCTCTGCTGGTTCCAGTCGGAAAGGCAGCCGGAGACAGTGGAATGTGAACCAAAGAGACGATTCTCATCCAACGTATTCACGGTGGGGATTCCGGCGAGGCGTCCGGCGAGGCTGCCTCACTCCAAGTAGGCCTGGCAGGTGGTGCAAAGCTTGCCGACTACGTCACCGAACTCCTTTGCCCGCGTTCACCAAGAGCGCGCAGTAGTCGCTCCACTTCCCTCGGGCCAAAGCTTTCCCCGAGCCTCGCCGAGAAGTTAACAGGCAGGGAACGTGTTTGCAGCGCAACGTCTGTCGCCGACCAGCCGTTTCTCCGTTACGTTTCGGAACGTGGCAGTGTGTTGGCTGGCAAAGAGAAGCCACAGCTGAGTGGCAGGATCATCAAAGAGGTTTTGTAGCAGCGTCGGGCGTTTATCTTGAGAAAGAAAATCCGCTTGCAGCCCGTGTCCAAAGGACGACAGTCGGCTGCAGTTTGAGGCAGTCATGCACCACACCCGATACTGAAGATCTCTTCCTAAGTTAGCCTGGAGCTTTCGCCACCAATTGTTTTTCCCACAATGCCTGGCACCCCAAAGTTAGTATTGGTGTCACCTGCAGAAATTCTCAAATTCTCAGCAGGTGAAAATGCGGGACCAGAACAGGGAACGTTTTTTGGCCCTGTTTATTTGACGCATCCACACCCAGCGTAACGAAGGAACACCTGGCCGACTCGCGCCGCACTTCTGCAGTGGAGAAAGGGGCGAGGCCGCTGCAAACGCTGCCTTGGATTTTGCGCGAGCAGATGAATCCTCAGGCTGGCCGTTTCGTAATTATTTGCGATGTACAGTCAGCGGAACAGAAACTGTCCGTGCCGGACTGAGGGGTAAGCGAACCCCCTCGCTGCCAAACATTTGTTCCACTTCTGTTTCTTGCCTCAGAAAAAATCCTGAAACGCTTGGAGATGAACACGTTTATCAGCGTCTCTGTGTTTCCTGCTCTGGAGGTGGATTTCGGCCGCCGTGAGCAATGGAGAAACGTGCTCCGCACGTCTCGCATACCCCTTGGCCGTCAGCCAGTGCCGAAGGGCCTTTTTAAAAAACTTTCCCGGCTTGTGGAGGTCTTTGTTAAAATGACACAGGTGTTTCGGTGACATTTTTCCAGCCAGAAATGACCACAGGCGAACTACTGCTTCTTCTAGGGACACAACAGAACCAAAGCAACACAGGGCTGCAACCCCAGGTGATGCTGGAGGGTAGCTGCTTGCTGGGGGGCCTAGCTCTGAAGACAGCGCCCGCTGCAGCGCAGACGTCAGGGCAGCGCGGTGAACACTGGCTCAGCCGAGCATCAGAACACGATGCTCGGCCAGTCCAGCGGGCTCAGGGGACTTTCGGCTCCCACAGAATGTGCAATTAACCCCCCCTCCCAGGCTAGGCAAACGCTGGAGCTGGGACGAGACCCGAACACGCTGCTTTCAGCCTGCAGCTCGGCTAACCAGCAACATCAGCGATCGCGAATCAGATCACAGCCACCGACCCGCGGGCCGACGCTCACAAGCCATGTAGCCAGGTGCCCGTCACTGACGGGGGCTCCTACCGTCTCCTTGCTGGCCTTGTGCGGAGCTGATAGGAAAATGAAGGCAACGCTTCGACGGCCTCCCGCTCCAGTTCCTCGCAGCCTTCTGTGTCGAGCCGGGCGGTAAGGAAGGCTCGGACTCTGAGGCAGCGCAGACGCCGGGGTGGTAATACTATGCCAGCCTGACGTCTCCACTCTGCCTTGTGGCTGCCTGGGGGGGACAGCTCTGAAGGCAGTGCTGCTCGTGCAAGTCGGGGACCCATGCCCAGTTTGGGCGAAAAAGTCGGGATGGCTGAGTGAGAGCTGGAAAAGGGGACTATGGTCCCCCTAACTACAGGGAACCTGGCATCACAGGGCATGGCCAGAGGGGATGTGGCATCACACGGGGTGGCCAGAGGGGAGTGTGGCATCACACGGGATGGCCAGAGGGGATGTGGCATCACAGGGGTGTAACCAGAGGGGATGTGGCATCACAGGGGTGTAACCAGAGGGGAGCGTGGCATCACAGGGGTGTAACCAGAGGGGACGTGGCATCACACGGGGGTGGCCAGAGGGGAGCGTGGCATCACAGGGGTGTAACCAGAGGGGAGCGTGGCATCACAGGGGTGTGGTCAGAAGGGATGTGGCATCACACGGGGTGGCCAGAGGGGCTGGGACGTGGCATCACACGGGGTGGCCAGAGGGGAGTGTGGCATCACAGGGGTGTAACCAGAGGGGCCGTGGCATCACACGGGGGTGGCCAGAGGGGATGTGGCATCACAGGGTGTAACCAGAGGGGACGTGCCATCACAGGAGTGTGGTCAGAAGGGATGTGGCATCACACGGGGTGGCCAGAGGGGAGCGTGGCATCATGGGGGTGTAACCCGAGGGGAGCGTGGCATCACAGGGGTGTAACCAGAGGGGATGTGGCATCACACGGGGGTGGCCAGAGGGGATGTGGCATCACAGGGGTGTAACCAGAGGGGATGTGGCATCACACGGGGTGGCCAGAGGGGATGTGGCATCACACGGGGGTGGCCAGAGGGGAGCGTGGCATCATGGAGGGCTGCCCCTGGCACCCAGTGACGTCAGCCCAGGACAAGGCCTCAGAGGCAAAGTGAAGCCTGAACCAAACTACTCCCAGCCCCTCCCCTCATGGCCACCAATGCCTGAAGGACCCCGTGGGGAAAACAATCCCCCGCCCCGTCCTGCTGCGGGGAGAGGTGCCCCCCTCAGTCGCCTGATCAAAAACATGAACCCGCGAAGCAGCCGTGAATCCGGTGCGCTCGGGTCCGTCCTAGTCGGGATTAAAAAATGCTGCAAATGGCCCCATTTGTGTGGGGGTGTGCGTGCGTTTTTTTCCAATCAGGCGCCGCGTAGGGCAGCCCCATCCGGCGCTGGCGCGGGGTCCTGGCCGCAGCGCGCTCCGCCCCCCGCATCCCGGAAGTGAAGGCGCCGCTCACTTCTGGCCGCGGCCGCCGCTCGGAGGAGACTTGGGCGCCCCTCCCCCCGCAGGAGGTAAGAGCCTCGGCGGGAATCGGTCGCGCATCGCCGCCATCTTGGGCCATCCGCCCCCCGGCGGGGCCGATACCCCTTCTCCGGGCGATTCTCCCTCCGATGGGCCCGGTCTCGGGGGCCATTTCCCGCGCGCGACCCCGATAAGCGGCCTGGAAGGGGCCCCGGGGGGGGATGGCCGGATTCCCCATTGTGCGCCTGTATGGCCAGGAATCCAAGATGGCGCCGGCCCTGCTCCCGTCTCCCCCCGCCCCGCTCCGTCATCCGCGAACATCGGCCCCGTCCTGCCCCTGCGCCGCCGGGGGCCCGGCCGGGTGGGGAGCGGGGACGCCCCCGCCGCCCCCCCGCGGGGTATTGGGGGGCCCGCGAAATAAACAAATAAAAAATATGGCGCTTAAGACGCCCCCCCCCCCGGGCTCCAGGGGGAGCCTGTGGCAGGCCGCGGGGAGGGGGGGAGGGTGTATAAGGGAGGGGGCGTGGGGGCAGTGCAGGGGAAAGGGGTTGGGGTGCAGTGAATTGGGGCGGTGCCTGAAGGCTGGGCAGGTGCATGGGGGGGGCGTGGAAGCAGCCCCCCCCCCCCATTGCAAGCTGCGTGTGGAGAATGGGGGGCTGCCCCCTGGCAGCCTGGGAAGCGGGTATCGCGGGGGGGGGTGCGGGCAGCCCCGTTTCCTCACGGCTGCCAAGGGAGGCCGGGGGCCCCTCTGTATTTCCTGGCCCCCGGGCAGCTGAGGCAGCTCCCCCCGGTCCTTGGCATGGGGGGGGTGGAGTTGGGGGGTGCCCCTGCCCCGGCCGTTGTTTGCTTTGTACTGCGCATGGGGAGGGATTTGGGGACACAGACACCCCAGTGTCTGACACACCTGCTGTGTGTCGGGGGGACGGGACCGCACCCCCAAGTTCTAATCCCCCCTCAGCTGGGGAAAGAACCCAGGAGTCCTGGCTTTCACTGTGGGGGGGGCCCAGCATCGCAGGCTGTAGCTAGGGGGCGAGTGGGGTCCAGTTTGCTGGACAGCGCTGGGGTTTGGGGGCGATGGCTGCACCCCAGGGACCTCCCCTCAACGTGGGGCTTCTGGGGCCTGGCTGCACCCCATTATCTGCTGGGGGGGTCGGCTCCCGCCTGCCCCGTGCCCATGGGAGGTGAATGCTGGCACCCACGAGTGGGTGGGATCTGGGGGGGCGACTGCACCTCATTATAGTGGGGGCTGGATTCTACAGAGCTGTACATTGGGGGGAACGGGGTGTGTGAAAACAGCCCCCCAGGTGCTGGGAGAGGGGCGGGAGGAGGACACCCCAAAACACTTCTCTGTAGCCTGCTCATACCGGGGCAGGGTGCGCACATGGGGTACACGTGCGGCTCCCCAGGGCACAGTGGGCTCAAGTGGATGGGGGGGCAGTGACGCCCCCCGAGTTACAGTCATGGGGTGGCTGGGAGTTGAGTGCCCCCCCATTGCACGGCTCCTCTGGGGTTAGGAGTTGGGGGGTATCTTGTGTGCTCCCCACATCTGCAGGGCCAAGGCTGCTGGACGAAGGGGATTTGGGGTCTCAGCGCCAGTGGGGATTTGCGAGTGACCCAACTTGGACCCCATACTGGGGGGGCTATTGAGGGGGACATGGAGAAGTTAGGAGCTGGATAAAGGATTCCCCTAACTGGATTCTGGGACTGGCTGGCTCTGCGGGGAGAGTGGGGCGGGGGCGGCTGGCTCGGAGCTGGGAATGGGGTATGGGTGGCAGGGAATGGGGTACTGGGGGTGCCGGTCTCAGGGCAGGGACTGGCTGGCTCTGGGGGTGGAGTATGAGGTACGGGGCGGCTGGCGGGGAATGGGGTGTGGGGGCAGCTGGCTCGGAGCAGGGAATGGGGGCTGGGCAGGGGCTGGCTCGGAGCAGGGAATGGGGTGCGAGGCGGCTGGCTCGAGCAGGGAATGGGGGCTGGGCAGGGGCTGGCTCGGAGCAGGGAATGGGGTGCGAGGGGCGGCTGGCTCGGAGCAGGGAATGGGGGACTGGGCAGGGGCTGGCTCGGAGCGGGGGTCAGCTGGCTCGGTATGGGGTGCGAGGGGCGGCTGGCTCGAAGCGGGGAATGGGGGGCGGGGGGCGGCTGCCTCGGTACGGGGAATGGGGCGGCTGGCTCGGAGCAGGAATGGGGCGGCTGGCTCGGAGCAGGGAATGGGGGGCGAGGGGCGGCTGGCTCCGAGCGGGAATGGGGCGGCTGGCTCAGGACGGGGGCAAGGGCGGCTGGCTCGGAGCAGGAATGGGGGCGAGGCGGCTGGCTCGGAGCAGGGAATGGGAGGCGGCTGGCTCGGAGTGGGGAATGGGGCGGGGCGGCTGGCTCGGAGCGGGAATGGGGTGGCTGGCTCGGTATGGGGCGAGGGGCGGCTGGCTCGGAGCGGGAATGGGGGTGGCTGGCTCGGTACGGAGGGCGAGGGGCGGCTGGCTCGGAGCGGGAATGGGGCGGCTGGCTCAAAGCAGGGAATGGGCGGGGCGGCTGGCTCGGTACAGGGGCGAGGCGGCTGGCTCAGAGCAGAGAATGGGGCGGCTGGCTCGGAGCGGGAATGGGGCGGCTGGCTCAGAGCAGGAATGGGGGCGGCTGGCTCGGAGCGGGAATGGGGCTGGGCAGGGGCTGGCTCGAGCGGGAATGGGGCGGCTGGCTCGGTACGGGGCGAGGGGCGGCTGGCTCAGAGCAGGGAATGGGGCGGCGGGCACGGAGCGGGGAATGGGGAGCGACTGGCTCGGTACAGGGGGCGAGGGGCGGCTGGCTCAGAGCAGGGAATGGGGCGGCTTGCTCAGAGCGGGAATGGGGCGGCTGGCTCGGTACAGGGGGCGAGGGGCGGCTGGCTCAGAGCAGGGAATGGGGCGGCTGGCTCGGAGCGGGAATGGGGCGGCTGGCTTGGTACAGGGGCGAGGCGGCTGGCTCGGAGAGCGGGAATGGGGCGGCTGGCTCGGGGCGAGGCGGCTGGCTCGGAGCAGGAATGGGGCGGCTGGCTCGGAGCGGGAATGGGGCGGCTGGCTGGGGCGAGGCGCTGGCTCGGAGCGGGAATGGGGGCGCTGGCTCGGAGCGGGGCGAGGCGGCTGGCTCAGAGCGGGGAATGGGGGGCGGCTGGCTCGGTACGGGGGGCGGCTGGCTCAGAGCAGGGAATGGGGCGGCTGGCTCGGAGCGGGAATGGGGCGGGGCGGCTGGCTCAGAGCGGGGAATGGGGGGCGGCTGGCTCGGTACGGGGGGCGAGGCGGCTGGCTCGGAGCGGGAATGGGGAGTGGCTGGCTCGGAGCGGGAATGGGGGCTGGGCAGGGGCTGGCTCGGAGCGGGAATGGGGCGGCTGGCTCGGTACGAGGGGCGAGCGGCTGGCTCAGAGCAGGGAATGAGGCGGCTGGCTCAGAGCGGGAATGGGGCGGCTGGCTCGGTGCAGGGGTGAGGCGGCTGGCTCAGAGCAGGAATGGGCGGCTGGCTCAGGCGGCTGGCTCAGAGCAGGGAATGGGGCGGCTGGCTCGGGCGGCTGGCTCAGAGCAGGGAATGGGGGGCGGCTGGCTCGGAGCGGGGGGCGAGGGGCGGCTGGCTCGGTGCGGGGGGCGAGGGGCGGCTGGCTCGGAGCGGGGACTGGGGGGCTGGGCAGGGGCTGGCTCTGAGCAGGAATGGGGCGGCTGGCTCGGTGCGGGGGGCGGCTGGCTCAGAGCAGGGAATGGGGGGCGGCTGGCTCGGAGCGGGAATGGGGCGGATGGCTCGGAGCAGGGAATGGGGCGGCTGGCTCAGAGCGGGGGGTGAGGGGCGGCTGGCTCGGGGCGGGGGGCGGCTGGCTCGGAGCCGCCTGACCCCGCTGCCCCCCCAGTCTCAGCAGGCCCCTCCGGCGCCGCCATGGCGGAGAACGACGTGGATAACGAGCTGCTGGATTACGAGGATGACGAGGTGGAGAACCAGGCGGCCGGCGACGGGGTGGACGTGCCCCCCAAGAAGGACGTCAAGGGCTCCTACGTCTCCATCCACAGCTCCGGCTTCCGGGACTTTCTGCTGAAACCCGAACTCCTCCGGGCCATCGTCGACTGCGGCTTCGAGCACCCCTCGGAAGGTCAGCCGGACGCCTGGGTCCCACCCGGGGCGGGGGGCCAGGATGCCTGGGGTCTCTCCCGGCTCTGGGGGGAGGGGGGGCTGGTGGGTCAGAGCACGGGGGCGGGGCGGGAGCGGGGCCCGGTGGTCAGCGCGGGAGGCTGGGAGCCAGGACTCCTGGGTTCACGCCCAGCTCCGGGAGGGGAGTGGGGGCTAGTGGTCAGAGTGGGGGGGCTGGGAGGAGAGTGGGGCCTGGTGGCCAGGGCTGGGAGGGGCGGCTGGCTGGGGGGAATGGAGCCAAGACTCCTGGGTTCTCTCCCAGCTCCAGGAGGAGTGGGGCCCGGTGGTCAGAGCGGGGGCTGGGAGGGAGCGGGGCCCCGTGGTCAAAGCGGGGGCTGGGAGGAGGAGCGGAGGGCCGGGAGTGGGGCTGGAGGTCAAAGCCGGGAGGCGGGGCCCGGCGGTCGGAGCGGGGGGCTGGCAGGGGAGCGGGCCCGGCGGTCGGAGCGGGGGGCTGGCAGGGGAGCGGGCCCAGCGGGTCAGAGCAGGGGCTGGCAGAGGCGGGGCCCGGCGGTCGGAGCGGGGGCTGGCAGGGAGCGGGCCCAGCGGGTCAGAGCAGGGGCTGGCAGGGGAGCGGGGCCCGCGGTCGGAGCGGGGGCTGGCAGGCGGGGCCCGGCGGTCGGAGCGGGGGGGCTGGCAGGGGAGCGGGGCCCGGTGGTCGGAGCAGGGGGGCTGGCAGGGCGGGGCCCGGTGGTCGGAGCGGGGCTGGCAGGGAGCGGGGCCCAGCGGGTCGGAGCGGGGGCTGGCAGGGCGGGGCCCAGCGGGTCAGAGCAGGGGCTGGCAGGGGAGCGGGGCCCGGCGGTCAGAGCGGGGGCTGGCAGAGGCGCGGCCGGCGGTCGGAGCGGGGCTGGCAGGGGAGCGGGCCCGCGGTGGGCGGGGCTGGCAGGAGGCGGGGCCCATTTGCGGTCGGAGCGAGGGCTGGGAGGCTGGGGAGGCCCATTGCGGTCGGAGCGGGGCTGGCAGGGGAGAGCCCATTTGGGAGGAGCGAGGCTGGCAGGGGCGGGCCCATTTGCGGTCGGAGCGGGGCTGGCAGGGGATCGGAGCCCATTTGGGAGGTTGGAGCGGGGACCCTGGCAGGGGATCGGGAGAGCCCATTTGGGAGGTTGGAGGGTGGGACCCCTGGCAGGGCGGGGCCCGTGGTCGGAGCGGGGCTGGCAGGAGGCGGGGCCCAGCGGTCAGAGGGCTGGCAGGGATCGGGGCCCATTTGGGAGCTGGGGGCTGGGAGGGAGCTGGGGTCGGAGCGGGGCTGGCAGGGGCGGGTCGGAGCGGGGCTGGCAGGGAGCCCATTTGGGGTGGGACCCTGGGAAGGGCTGGCAGGGGAGAGCCCATTTGGGAGGTTGAGGGGGGACCCCTGGGAAGGGGCTGGGGGGGTGGGAGAGCCCATTTGGGAGGTTGGGGGGGTGGGACCCCCTGGGAAGGGGCTGGGGGGTGGGAGAGCCCATTTGGGAGGTTGGGGGGTGGGACGCCCTGGAAGGGCCTGGGCGGGTTGGGAGAGCCCATTTGGGAGGTTGGGGGGCGGGACCCCCTGGAAGGGCCTGGGCGGGTTGGGAGAGCCCATTTTGGGGCGGGACAGTTGGTGACTGGCTGGGGTGGGGCAACTGGGGAGAGACCAATTGGTGACTGATGGGGGAGGGGGGAGTTGGGAGAGACCATTGCGGGGGGGTGGGGGTGGAAGGGCCGGTTGGAAGTTGCCTGGGCTGGCCGGGGGGCCCTGCACTAACGCCCCTGTCCCCCAGGTGTCGGTGCTGGTGATGTGCCACACGCGGGAGCTAGCGTTCCAGATCAGCAAGGAGTACGAGCGCTTCTCCAAGTACATGCCCAGCGTCAAGGTGAGGGGTGGGGCGCTGGGGGGCAGGGAGCCAGGCTGGGGGACTTGCGGGGCAGCCAGCAGGGGGCTCAGGGCTGGGAGCCAGGCCGGGGCGCGGGGGGGGAGGCAGCCAGCCGGGTCTCACCCCTGAGCCAGGTGGCGGTGTTTTTCGGGAGGTGCGGGGGGCAGCCAGCGGGGGGTTCGGGGCTGGGAGCCAGGCCGGGGCGCGTGGGGGAGGCAGCCAGCGGGGTCTCACCCTGCCCCCCCCCCAGGTGGCGGTGTTCTTCGGGGGCCTGTCCCTCGAGACGGACGAGGTGGTGCGGGAGAAGACCTGCCCCCCCAGCGTGGTGGGGACGCCGGGCCGGATCCTGGCCCTGGCGCGCAACAAGAGCCTCAACCTCAAACACATCAAGCACTTCATCCTGGACGAGTGCGACAAGATGCTGGAGCAGCTCGGTGAGCGGGGGGGGGCTGCCGGGGGGGCAGGGACGTGCCCCTGGGGCTCAGGGAGTGGGGGGGGCACGACAGGGACATGGGGGCCCTATAGAGTAGAAGGGGCAGGTTATCCTGGGGGCTGAGGGGCAGGTTTTGGGGGGTGGGGGGTGTCCCCTGCCCATCTGGGGGGTGAGGGGCAGTTTTGGGGGGTGGGGGGTGTCCCAGCACCCCGTTGCTGACCCCGCCCATCCTGGGGCTGAGGGGCAGTTTTGGGGGGTGGGGGGTGTCCCCCGCCCATCCGGGGGCTGAGGGGCAGTTTTGGGGGGTGGGGGGTGTCCCAGCACCCCGTTGCTGACCCCACCCATCCCGGGGCTGAGGGGCCGTTTTGGAGGGTGGGGGTGTCCCAGCTCCCCGTTGCTGACCCTGCCCGGCTGGGGGCTGAGGGGCAGGTTTCCCAGGGGTGGGGGGGTGTCCCAGCACCCCGTTGCTGACCCCGCCCCCTGCTCCCCCCAGATATGCGCCGGGACGTCCAGGAGATCTTCCGCATGACCCCGCACGAAAAGCAGGTCATGATGTTTAGCGCCACCCTGAGCAAGGAAATCCGCCCCGTCTGCCGCAAATTCATGCAAGACGTAATTACCCCCTTCTACCTTCTTAGCCCCCCCGGCGCCCCGCGGCGCCCGGCCCGGCCCCTAGCACAGGCCCCCAGAGCTTCCGGAAGATCACTCGGGTTGCGCTAGCCTCGGCACCCAGCGCGAACGCAGGCGCCCCTCCCCGCCCCCCCTTCCTGCCCGGCACCGCGGCCTCCGGATCGGCTGGCCCCATACACCCAGGCAAGTGAGTGCTCCGCCTACCACGCACAAAGCCAGAGACCCCCCCCCCCGGCCCAGCCCAGTCCCCCCCGGCGCTCTGGAGACCGGCGGCGCCCCCCTGTGGCGAAGAGCAGCGTGGAGAGCGGAGACGGCCCCGGCGGCGGCTCGCGGAGACTCGGCGGCGCCAGGATCCGGCTTATCCTTTTTCGGAACCGGACTCGGGGGGGTTGGGGCTCACGGCAAATCTTTTCCCGTCTCCATCAAGAGCGAGATGGGGGGCCAGTGGGGTGCGGGAGGCAAGGGGTTAATCGGAACCCCCCCCTCCCCTAGACGGCCCGGGGGGGGCTTCACCCGGGGCATGCTGGGAGCTACGCCAAGGGGAGGGCATTTTGCCCTGGAAGACAGGTGCATGCTGGGAAAATTTCCCGGTGCATGCTGGGAGCTGTGTCAAGGGGAGAAGCCTCGAACGCTTGCCTCATGGCTGGAAGCCCAGTGCATGCTGGGGAATCGAGCCCCTTCCTGGCCTTCCATTTCCCAGCATGCTCTGGGCCCTGGCAGGTTGGCGTCTGACCTCGCCCTCCCTGTGGGCTGGCTGGGGGGGGATTATGTCTTGGGGGGCTGCTCCCCACGATCCCCCGCAGGGGGCGATCAGGCCTGTGGCACTGGCTGGGGGGGTTGTGGAGAGTAACGGGGTGCTTTCCCCATGGACCCCCCACGCACTGCCTGTGGGGGTGGTGCACCCCGACCTGGGCGCAGCAACCTAGGGTGAATGGGGCTTCCGAGAGCGCTCAGCCCTGGGCAATGAGAGGATGGGACCCAGGCGTCCGGGCAGGACCCGAAGGGCCCCGAGGCTCACAGCCCCGGGGGGTCGGGCTGGGACCCAGGCGTCCGGGCAGGACCCGACGGGCCCCACAGCTCACAGCCCTGGGGGGTTGGGCTGGGACCCAGGCGTCCGGGCAGGACCCGACGGGCCCCACGGCTCACAGCCCTGGGAGGTTGGGCTGGGACCCAGGCGTCCGGGCAGGACCCGACGGGCCCCACAGCTCACAGCCCCGGGGGGTTGGGCTGGGACCCAGGCGTCCGGGCAGGACCCGAAGGGCCCCGAGGCTCACGGCCCCGGGGGGTTGGGCTGGGACCCAGGCGTCCGGGCAGGACCCGACGGGCGCTCACAGCCCTGGGGGGTTGGGCTGGGACCCAGGCGTCCGGGCAGGACCCGACGGGCCCCACGGCTCACGGCCCCGGGGGGTCGGGTGTGGGGGCGGGGCGGATGGCTGGGTGTTCCCCGGGGGGCATGCTGGGGTGGGGGTCTCTCCCCCAGCGCGGGCGGGGGGTTCACCCTGCTCTGCCCCCCCAGCCCATGGAGATCTTCGTGGACGACGAGACGAAGCTGACGCTGCACGGCCTGCAGCAATACTACGTCAAGCTGAAGGACAACGAGAAGAACCGCAAGCTCTTCGACCTGCTCGACGTGCTGGAGTTCAACCAGGTAGCGCCCGCGGACCCAGGCGTCCGGCCGGGGGACCCAGGCGTCCGGGCGCTGCTGTCCCTCTCACCGCCTCCCTCCCTCCCCCCGCAGGTGGTGATCTTCGTCAAGTCGGTGCAGCGCTGCATCGCCCTGGCCCAGCTGCTGGTGGAGCAGAACTTCCCGGCCATCGCCATCCACCGGGGCATGCCCCAGGAGGAGAGGTGAGGGGGGGCCGGGATCCCCCAAACCCCCCAGCCGGGGCCTGGCTAGTGACCAGCACCCTGGCCATGGCCATCCACCGGGGCATGCCCCAGGAGGAGAGGTGAGGGTGGGCCGGGATCCCCCAAACCCCCCAGCCGGGGCCTGGCTAGTGACCAGCACCCTGGCCATGGCCATCCACCGGGGCATGCCCCAGGAGGAGAGGTGAGGGGGGGCCGGGATCCCCCAAACCCCCCAGCCGGGGCCTGGCTAGTGACCGGCACCCCCCCGGCCATCGCCATCCACCGGGGCATGCCCCAGGAGGAGAGGTGAGGGGGGGCCGGGATCCCCCAAACCCCCCAGCCGGAGCCTGGCTAGTGACCGGCACGCCCCCCCCAGCCATCGCCATCCACCGGGGCATGCCCCAGGAGGAGAGGTGAGGGGGGGCCGGGATCCCCCAAACCCCCCAGCTGGGGCCTGGCTAGTGACCGGCACCCCCCCGGCCATCGCCATCCACCGGGGCATGCCCCAGGAGGAGAGGTGAGGGGGGGCCGGGATCCCCCAAACCCCCCAGCCGGGGCCTGGCTAGTGACCGGCACCCCCCCCCCCCCTCGGCACAACGCGAGTGGAGCCCCCCACCCAGGGGGGTGCGTGAATACGCCCAGAGCCGCTCACCAGCCGACCCCCCCCGGCATGCTCCATGCGAGGGGTGCACGGTTAGTCATTGGGTCGCCCGACTGTGCAGACCTGAGCAGATTGGTGCACACACGGGCACAGGGAAAGGTGCGACTCCGCTCCGTGCCTGCAGCCGAAGCAGGTTGTGGGTTGTGACTCTGACCCCCAGCCGGGCGCTGGGTACCTCCTCCCTTGGCGTGTCCCGGGGAGCTGGCGTCGGCGCTGCCCGTGCCAGCCGGACAGCACGTTCCCGGCCCCCGATACCGGCTGCGGCTGCTTCACGTGCAAGGTCACGGTGACATGGAAAGCAGGAATGTGGGAGTGCTTTGCCAGTAGGGGGCAGGGCCGCCGGGGGGGCTCTTTGGGGGCAGGCAGTGACCCCAGACACCCCCCTGCCCCCCCCCAGGCTGTCCCGCTACCAGCAGTTCAAGGATTTCCAGCGCCGGATCCTGGTGGCCACCAACCTCTTCGGGCGGGGGATGGACATCGAGCGGGTCAACATCGCCTTCAACTACGACATGCCCGAGGACTCCGACACCTACCTGCACCGGGTGAGCCGGACGCCTGGGTCCCATCCTGCGGCGGGGCTGGGTTCTCCCCCGGCTCTGGGGGGACGGGGGGCTGGGAGCCAGGACTCCTGGGTTCTCTCCAGGCTCTGGGAGGGGAGTGGGGGCTGGTGGTTAGAGCAGGGGGGGCTGGGAGCCAGGACTCCTGGGTTCTCTCCCCAGCTCTGGGGGGGCTGGGAGCCAGGACACCTGGGTTCTCTCCCCAGCTCTGGGGGGGCTGGGAGCCAGGACTCCTGGGTTCTCTCCCGGCTCTGGGAGGGGCATGGGGGCTGGGAGCCAGGACTCCTGGGTTCTCCCTGGCTCTGGGAGGGGAGTGGGGGCTGGTGGGTTAGAGCAGCGGGGGCTGGGAGCCAGGACTCCTGGGTTCTCTCCCGGCTCTGGGAGGGGAGTGGGGTGTAGTGGTTAGAGTGGGGGGCTGGGAGCCAGGACTCCTGGGTTCTCTCCCGGCTCTGGGAGGGGCATGGGGGCTGGGTGGCGCGATGGGCCCCCGGCAGCGCAGAGCTCTGACCCCCCCCCCCATCCCCACAGGTGGCGCGCGCCGGGCGGTTCGGCACCAAGGGCCTGGCCATCACCTTCGTGTCGGACGAGAACGACGCCAAGATCCTGAACGACGTGCAGGATCGCTTCGAGGTGAACATCAGCGAGCTGCCCGACGAGATCGACATCTCCTCCTACAGTGAGTGCGGGCGGGGGACCGGGGGGGGAGCCCAGGGAGGGTGCGAAGACCGAGGGGGGAGCAGGACAGGGCGTGGGAGGCTCCCTGGGGGCGCAGCCATTAACCTCCCTCTCCTCTCCCTCCCGCAGTCGAGCAGACCCGATAAGGGGCGTCCTCGACACTCCTCGTCCCGCGTCGTCGTCGTCCTTTTGGTGGTTTTAACCCCCCCCACACACCCCGTTTCATTTCCACGCGACCCCGAGAGCCGACGAGGAGGATGGAGATGGCGGCCCAGGCCCTGCCCCCGCCCTGGGGACCGCAGCCCTGCCAGACTTCGGGGGGGGGGGCAGGACGGGGGCGGGAGAACCATTGGAAGAGCGGACTGGAGCGGTGGGGGGCGTAGCAGGGTTCACCCCCGTCCTGCCCTGCTGTGGGGGAAGGATCCCACCTCACCCCCCCAGCTGTGGGAAGCATCCCACGACTGCCACCAATGAGCCCTGGCCTTTGTTGGCGCCGATGGAAGGATCCCACGGCTACCACCAACAGTCCTGGGATCCACCACCAAGGAGCCCTGATTTCCCCCCCCCGTGGGCCCTAACCGAGGGAGATCCCAGCGCTGCCACCAGCGACCCCTGGGCTGGGCTCCCTCGCCTGGCGCCAGCGCCGACCCCGCCCCCCGTCCTGCAAGAATTTCAACACTAGCGAGCCCTTGGCTCCCCCGATCCCTGCCACTCGCGGCAAGTTTGTGTTTTTATAGGAAATGAGAAAATCCTGTAAAAAAAAAAAAAAGCCCCGCCCCCCCGCGTCCTTTTTTTTTTTATACCACGGTTGGAGCCGGTTTTACCAGCGTCGGGCGGGTTTGTGCGTTTCCCCATTTTTCGTTGTCTGCAGGGAGCGTCCAGGCCGCGCGGGGCCCTGCCAGGCCGGGCCGGGCGAGCGGGCACTGGGGGGCAGCGCGGGGGGGGCCGCTCGCGGGCAGCTTTGGAAACGTCGCCCTGAGGATGGATTAAAAGACTTGTCAGAACCCAGAGCCTGCTGCTGGTTTGTGGGGGGGGGCCTGGCCCAGACGCGGCCCCCCGGGAGGAGCCCTTCAGTGCGATGACCCTTCTGGGGGGGGGCCGCTCGCTCTCCAGGGCAGGGCCCCGCCGCCCCTCTGAGCCTCCCGCCGCCTGGCTCTGCCGTGGGGCCCTTGCCCTAGCCCCCCCCCTCTCCCCTCAGCCCATTGTCAGCTGTTCCCGAGCTGGGGGCCCCCGATCTCCAGGCTGCCAGGCGAGGTCAGACCTGGTCCCCTTCAGCAACAACCCCCCCCACACACACCCACATTGTTACACAGGAAACTGAGGCACACACAGTACTCAGCAAAACACAGAATCGCCTGCTTTGTCCCACCTGGCTCCCAGCCCCCGCTCTAACCACTGGACCCCCCCCTCCCAGAGCCAGGGGCCACCCCCAGGCGTGTGAAAGGAGGTTACAGGGGGTCTGGGGTTTGAGGAGAAGCCATTGTGTGGGGCAGGGGGGGCTGGGCTACTCCCTCCCTGATCCGTTGGAGTTTTCCCTCATCCTCTTTGCCCCCCCAGTGAGGAACCTGCCCCGAGCCCCCCAGGGGAGCAGCCTCCTGCCCCGAACCCCAGCGGCACCGCAGGAGTTAACTGGCCCAGCGGCTCTCGACCCTCCTGGCCGCCTGGGCCCCGGTCAGGAGCCTGCTGGGTCAGGTGTCCCCCCGAGTGTCACCCCACTGGAAAACCTCCTGCTTCCACTGTCGGCCACGAACCCCCGGCCGGGCCCCGGCGCTGCCCCGTTCCTGCCCGGCGCCTCCGCTCGGTACCCGGCCCCGGCGCTGACCCGTTCCTTCCCCCTCTGCTCGGCCCCCGGCCGGGAACCCGGCCCCGGCGCTGCCCCGTTCCTGCCCGACGCCTTCCCCCTCCGCTCGGCCCCCGGCCGGGAACCCGGCCCCGGCGCTGCCCCGTTCCTTCCCGGCGCCTTCCCCTCGCTCGGCCCCGGCGAACCCAGCCCCGGCGCTGCCCCGTTCCTGCCCGGCGCCTCTGCTCGGTACCCGGTCCCGGCGCTGACCCGTTCCTGCCCAGTGTCTACGCCCTCCACTCGGCCCCTGGCCGGGAACCCAGCCCTGGCGCTGCCCCGTTCCTGCCCGGTGTCTACGCCCTCCACTCGGCCCCTGGCCGGGAACCCGGCCCCGGCGCTGACCCGTTCCTGCCCGGTGCCTCCGCTCGGTACCCGGCCCCGGCGCTGACCCGTTCCTCCCCGGCGCCTTCCCCCTCCGCTCGGCCCCCGGCCGGGAACCCGGCCCTGACCCGTTCCTGCCCGGCGCCTCCACTCGGTACCCGGCCCCGGCGCTGACCCGTTCCTCCCCGGCGCCTTCCCCCTCCGCTCGTAGTTTGTACCGATGTGCCTGGCGCTCCTGCCGCTGGTGGGAAAACCACCGTCCCTGCCTGAGCCGCCAGAGCCCCCCGGGGCGCGGACCCCCAGGAACTGCTGGGGCCTCTGCCCGCGTCTGGCAGCCAGTAGCAGTGGCCCCAGGTGTCGACACCCCCGGGGTGGAGCTCTGCGGCTGCGGGCGTGTTCCCCGGCTCTGCAGGTCGCTGGCCCGGAGACCCCCAGCGACCCAGACCCCCCTGAGCTACGAAGGCACCGACCGGCTTCATTGTCAAAGAGAAACAGGCTCCAGCTCCCAGCGTGGAGGCCAAGGTGCCGCAGGGGTGCGGTGAGCCAGTGCGGCTGGGCCCTCGGCAATGGGCTGGCTCCACTGCGCCCTAGGCCGGCCCCAGACAGCGCCCCGGGGCTGCGTTCTTACAAGGCCCAGCGCTCCTGGCGTATTGTGGCGCTGCCGCCCCTCGGCCCGGCCCGGCGCCGCCTCACCTTGTACGTGTTGTTTCGAACAAACCAGCCCCGTCCAGGGCGTTCCCCTTGGGCCTGCCGGGGGCTGGGTCGCCGGTTCCCTGTCCCCGTGTGGCGTGTCCGAGTAGGCGGCTGGTCTGATCCCTGGGGCCCAGCAGCTGTTCGCTACGTCCCTGGCTGCAGCCCCAGCGGCTCCTTCCAGCGGCTGCGGGCAGGGCCTGCCCCTGGCTCACCGCCCTGGCCGTGCCTTCGGCGCAGGCCTCTGCGCCCAGGGTTTGTACCTCGGGGCCTCTTCCTCCAGCAGGGAGGTGTGGGGGCAGCCGGGCCGCTCTCCCCAGGAGCAGTGTGTGTGTGTGTGTGGGGGGAATAGACTGGATCCAGCCCCATAGCTATGCAGGGAGGGGGAGTGAGGGGAGAAGAGGCTCTGCCCTGCAGGCACCATGGGGCAGGGGGGAAGTGATGGCAGCTCAGGAACCCAAACGACCCCAAAGTTGGATCAGTGGCCGTAGCCTGCAGCCCCCTGAGGCACATGGGAGCCGGGACTGGGGGAGCCCTCGCCTCTCTGCAGGGCCTGAGCGCACTGGATCCAGCCTGGGGCCCCCCCTTTAGGGAGCTGAAAGCAGCTATCAACCCCCCCCCCCCCTTCTCTCCTGCAGACTGAACAAGCCCAGTTCCCTCAGCCTCTCCCCGTACGTCATGTGCACCAGCCCCCGGAGCATTTTCCTTCCCCTCCCCGGGGCTCGCTCCAGTGTTTCCACATCCTTCTTGTAGGGCGGGGCCCAAAACTGGACCCAGGCTCCAGCTGAGGCCTCCCCAATGTCGACTAGAGGGGAATGATCCCGTCCCTCGATCTGCTGGCAATGCCCCTCTCATCCAGCCCACGATGCCGCTAGCCTCCTTGGCAGCCAGGGCCCCTGCTGCCTCCTGTCCAGCTTCTCGGCCCCTGTGACCCCGGGTCCCTTTCTGCAGAACGGCTGCCTGGCCGCTCGGGCCCCAGCCTGTCGCCGTGCCTGGGATTCCTCCCCACGCGGCCCACAATGGGAAATGGGGCGAGATCCTGGCTCGGGGGGGCTGGGAACTGACTCCCAGCCGAGGGGCTTCACGACGGGACCAGCCTTTGATTTCCTGCCCAGCCACCTGTAACTCCTGGTGGGAAACACCTCCTGGCCGCGGAGGGCGGGGGGTTCGGAGAAGTGCCGGGGCTGGGCCGGAGGACTCCCCGCCCGGGCCGGGTTTGTGGGGCTGGGAGCCCCGCAGCTGGGAACGTGGTGGGCCAGAGCCCCGGGGCGCGGGCCGCAGGGAAGGATCCTGCCTTGGGCTCGCAGGGGGTGGGTGAGATGGGCCCGTCGGGGGATTTTCGTATGTCTGATTTCTATGGAACAAAGAACTGTCGGGGTGGGGGGGGGCACTGCCAGGGCTGCAGGAGAGTTTGGGGGCCAAGACAGGGATGGGGGGGAGGGGAGCTGTGGGTCGGGAGTCGGGGCACCGGCTCTGGGGGGAGCCCAGGGCTGGGCTACGCTCTAATATGGGGGGTGCCCCTGGCTCCTGGTCGGAGGAAATCCCAACCCTGTTACCCCACTGCCTGGTCGTTACCCCAGCGCCTCCGGCACTGCCCGGGACACCCACACCCTGGCTGTGTCGTGGGCTCCCCCGCCCCCCCCCCCGGGCTGTCTCGGCTCCATACAGCCCCCGGGAGTCGCCCCCATCGGTGACGGCCCTTCCCGGGGCGGCTGCTGGGTCTCGGGGGTCAGGTCTCGGGGCTGCCTCCCGTGACCACCCCTCTGAGCCTCCAGCAGCCTGGAGGGAGCCCCCCCTCTGGCCCCCCAGAGCCCCCAGAGAGCCCCCGATCCCCAGCTTGCAGCGCCTCTCCGCCCGCATCGCACTGGAGGGCTCGGCAGCGTCTGCACCCAGCCCGGGGGGGGAGGGGGTCTCAGCCCGGCCGGGGGGGCTCTGGCTGCTCCTGGTCCCCTCCCCCCCCCGCCCCTCCTCCGCCCTTTGTCCTCGGTCCAGGCCGCTGCCCCCCCCCGGCTGGACCCGAGCTGCATGGGGGGGGGCCCAGTCACCCGTCGCTGGGTCCCCCGCCTCCCAGCCGCTGTCTGGGGTCCCGGCTGCCGGGCGAGGTCACCCCGGTCCCCGGCACCAACAACCCCCCCCGCACGTCGTTACACGTGCAGCGCACGGGGAAACTGAGGCACGTGCACCCCCCCCCCCCCAATCCCAGACCGGGCCCGGGGCTGCCTCGGCCCGTTTCCCGGGACCTGCGGGGTGGGGGGCAGCGGCGAGGGGGCCGCAGCTGAGCCCTGGCAGCCCCCCCCATGTTGCAATTCTGGGTGCGCCCCCTTTCCCCGGGGGAGGGCAGGGGCCGGGCTGGGGGGGGAAAGGCCCGGAAGCCCCCGCTCCCCATTCCCCCCCCCCGGTGGTGCCGCCGCCATGTTTGCTGAGGGCACCGCCCCGCGGCGCTGCGGCCGCCATGTTGGGTGTGGGCAGAGGGGTCCTGGCGGCACCGCCCGGCCCAGGGCGCTTGTTACGGGCGGGTCGCGGGGACGCTCCGGAACCTCCCCCGCCCCCCCGTCCCGGGCCGGTGTTTATTGTAGGGCCGCCGGGCCGGCCGCGATCAGGCAGCGCCCGGGGCAGCCCCGGCCCGGGAAGGACCCGCTATAAATAGCCCCGCAGCGAGCGCACGTGTCTCTCCGCGCGCCGGGCCCGGCCGGGACAGAGCCATGGGGGGAGGGGCCGGACGCCTGGGTTCCCTTGGGCGGGGGGGGCCTCACTCCCGGCGGGTGGCTCAGGTGAGGGGCGAGATCCGACCAGAGCCTCCCATGGGAACGGGGGGGCTGGGAGCCCGGACTCCTGGGTTCTCTCCCGGCTCTGGGAGGGGAGTGGGGGCTGGTGGTTAGAGCCGGGTGGGCTGGGAGCCAGGACTCCTGGGTTCTCTCCCGGCTCTGGGAGGGGAGCGGGGGCTGGTGGTTAGAGCAGGGGTGGGAGCCAGGCCTCCTGGGTTCTCTCCCCAGCTCTGGGAGGAGTGGGGCGGGTGGTTAGAGCGGGGGGGCTGGGAGCCAGGACTCCTGGGTTCTCTCCCCAGCTCTGGGAGGGGAGTGGGGGCTGGGGGGTAGAGCGGGGGGGCTGGGAGCCAGGACTCCTGGGTTCTCTCCCCAGCTCTGGGAGGGGAGTGGGGGCTGGTGGTTAGAGCGGGGGGGCTGGGAGCCAGGACTCCTGGGTTCTCTCCCCAGCTCTGGGAGGGGAGTGGGGGCTGGGGGGTAGAGCGGGGGGGGGCTGGGAGCCAGGACTCCTGGGTTCTCTCCCCGGCAGGGGATAAATGCCCTGTTGGTGATTTGCAGGCAGTGGTGATGTGCAGCGCTGGAGCTGAGGACTCTGGGGCATCTGGGTAAGTCCTGGCCCCCAGCCCCTCGCTCCGGGCTGTGCCCCCCCGCCCCCGGCTCCGTTGCGATGATGAATTCGCTAGACTAGAGTCTCCGACCCCCGGTGACGAGATTCGCAGCGCCCTGAGCAATAGCCCTGCCAGCCCCCCTGCCGGCCCAGCCCCGGGCCCCCCCTCGGTCCCAGCCCATAGCCCCGTCTCAGGACTTTAACTCTCTCCTCTCTTCCCCCACAGCTGGATTCTCGCCCCATGTCTAGCTCTGAGCTGAGCCCAGCGTGGTGAGACCCCCGGGGTCTCTGGCCGGAGAGCCCATGGCCAGCACAGCGCAGCGGCAGGGTGAGGAGTGGGATACCAGAGACGGGGGGCGGTGGGGCTCCCCCTGGCAGGCAGGGGCGGTGGCACTGCTGGGAATAGAGGGGCTGGGCTGGGGGCCCCCGATCCGGGGAGCAGGGGGTGACGATTTGTTCCTCGACAGGAGCTCCCACCTCAAGGTTGGGATTCACATGAAATAACACAACTTGGACTGACCCTGCTCCCTTGGGGATCGGGTGGGGACGGGAGACGGATAATGTGGGGTGGGGAGACCCCATCTGTCCTGAGCTAACGGGGGTCCCCGCACCCCAGGGCCTGGCTGGCTGGATCTGACCCCGAGGTCTCCAGATTGGGTCAGAGTCGCTGATGACAACCCAGCCTGCTCCAGAGACCTGTGGGGTTGTAATGGGTTCGGGTTGGGTGGGGTGTCTGGCAGCCAGGACTCCTGGGTTCTCACCCTGGCTCTGGGAGGGGAGTGGGGGCTGGTGGGTTAGAGCGGGGGGGGGGCAGCTGGGAGCTTGGACTCCTGGGTTCTCTCCCCAGCTCTGGGAGGAGAGTGGGGGCTAGCAGGTTAGAGCAGGGGGAGGTGGGCTGGGAGCCAGGACTCCTGGGTTCTCTCCATGGCTTTGGTAGGGGAGTGGGGGCTGGTGGGTTAGAGCAGGGGGGCTGGGAGCCAGGACTCCGGGGTTCTCTCTCCGGCAGGGGATAAATGCCCTGGTGGTGATTTGCAGGCAGTGGTGACGTGCAGCGCTGGAGCTGAGGACTCTGGGGCATCTGGGTAAGTCCTGGCCCCCAGCCCCTCGCTCCGGGCTGTGCTCCCCCCCCGCCCCCGGCTCCTTCCCAGGGGCCGTTGCGATGATGAATCCGCTAGACTAGAGTCTCTGACCCCCAGTGACGATATTCGCAGCGCCCTGAGCAATGGCCCTGCCAGCACCCCTCAGTCCTGACCCACAGCCCCATCTCAGGACTTTAACTCTCTCCTCTCTTCCCCCACAGCTGGATTCTCACCCCATGTCTAGCTCTGAGCTGAGCCCAGCGTGGTGAGACCCCCGGGGTCTCTGGCCAGAGAGCCTATGGCCAGCACAGCGCAGCGGCAGGGTGAGGAGTGGGACACCAGAGACGGGGGGCAGTGGGGCTCCCCCTGGCAGGCAGGGGCGGTGGCACTGCTGGGAATAGAGGGGCTGGGCTGGGGGGCCCCGATCCGGGGAGCAGGGGGTGACGATTTGTTCCTCGACAGGAGCTCCCACCTCAAGGTTGGGATTCACATGAAATAACACAACTTGGACTGACCCTGCTCCCTTGGGGATCGGGTGGGGAGGGGAGACGGGTAATGTGGGGTGGGGAGACCCCATCTGTCCTGGGCTAACGGGGGTCCCCGCACCCCAGGGCCTGGCTGGCTGGATCTGACCCCGAGGTCTCTAGATTGGGTCAGAGTCGCTAATGACAACCCAGCCTGCTCCAGAGACCTGTGGGGTTGTAGTGGGTTTGGGTTGGGTGGGGTGTCTGGCAGCCAGGACTCCTGGGTTCTCTCCCCGGCTCTGGGAGGGGAGTGGGGCCTGATGGTTAGAGTGGGGGGGCTGGGAGCCAGGACTCCTGGGTTCTCCCCGGCTCGGGGTGGGGTGTGGGGGCTGGTGGGTTAGAGCAGGGGGGCTGGGAGCCAGGACTCCTGGGTTCTCTCCCAGCTCTGGGAGGGGAGTGGGGGCTGGTGGGTTATAGCAGGGGCTGGGAGCCAGGACTCCTGGGTTCTCTCCCCGGCTCTGGGAGGGGACTGGGGGCTGCTGGGTTAGAGCAGGGGGGGCTGGGAGCCAGGACTCCTGGGTTCTCTCCCCGGCTCTGGGAGGGGAGTAGGGGCTGGTGGGTTAAAGCAGGGGGGGCTGGGAGCCCGGACTCCTGGGTTCTCCCCGGCTCTGGGAGGGGAGTGGGGGCTGGTGGGTTAGAGCAGGGGGGCTGGGAGCCAGGACTCCTGGGTTTTTTCTTCTGCAGTGGGACATAACTCCCCTGTTTGATTTGCAGGCACTGTGACACTCGGCCTCAGCCCAGGAGCCTCCCAGCTATCTGGGTAAGTTTCTCCTGGGCCGCTGCTCACGGCTGGGTTGGGGTCCCCCCAGTCTCATTCCCTGGGGGGGCCGTTGTGGTGATGAATCCGCTAGACTAGAGTCTCTGACCCCCAGTGACGATATTCGCAGCGCCCTGAGCAACGGCCCCCACCAGGCCTTCTGGGGCTCCTGATCCGCAGCCCCTGTTAGCCCAGCCCTGCCCCCACCCCAGCTGTGCCGGTGCCCCTGGCTCCCCATCCATAGTCCCCTGCTAGCCCAGCCCTGCCCCCCCACCCCCCAGCTCTGCCGGTGCCCCTGGCTCCCCATCCATAGTCCCCTGCTAGCCCAGCCCTGCCCCCCCACCCCGCAGCTCTGCCGGTGCCCCTGGCTCCCCATCCGTAGTCCCCTGCTAGCCCAGCTCTGCCCCCACCCCCCAGCTCTGCCGGTGCCCCTGGCTCCCCCTCCGTAGTCCCCTGCTAGCCCAGCTCGGCTGGTGCCCCTCATTCCCGACCCTCAGGCCCTGTTCCAGAATCGTGGCACATCCCAGTGTTGACATCCCCAATATCCTAAACTCTGGAGTTCGGCCTGACTTCACTTGGGTTCACGAAGCCTGGATCATGGCTTAGGGGGTCCCGGGGCGGGACTGAAAAGCTACTGCCTAAAACACGGATTTTAATCAACTTTTCCGTTTGTACTTTAGCAGTTCTCGATGGTGCTGGGTGGATGCCGGTGTCGGTTACCGAGAGGAGAGGCCAGGGCCCTGCGCCGTGGGGGAGGGGACAGGCTGCGGGACGGGGACTGAACGGAGAAGGGGTGGGACAGCCCCCGCCCCCGCCGGCCTCGCTGGTCAGCCTGACAGGAGCCGGCAGCACCAGCCTCGTGGGGGGGGCCTGGGGGTGTCGCCTCAATAAATAATTGTGCACCAAATTGTGTCTGTTTCTGCCCCTGGGGGAGGGGCCGGGTCCAGGGGCTCCCTGGGGCCCAGCTGCAGCTGGCTCTGGGGGGGGATCCATGGGGGGGGGTAATTTGGTGCTGCCCCTGAGAGGGGGAGGGGAGCCGGCTAGGGCAGCACGTGACCCCTGCCCTTGAACCCTTCAAGTCAGTGAGGGCCGCTGGGAACGTGGAGTGCCCAGGGTCACGTCACTTCCTGTCCTCCCGGGTCGATTTCCGCTCTGGAACCGTCACTTCCGGTCTCATGAGGCGGTTTGCGCTAGGCGGGCACAATCCCCAACTACTTCCGGTGTGGTCGCACTACGCCCTGGGGTGGGGCTTGGGGTTGTGTACGTAGGGAGGGGGAGGGGCTCCCTCATCGCCTTGGCAACGGTAACCGCGGCTCGCCGATTGCGCATGCGCCACCGCCGGGGAGCCCCGCCCCTCCTCTCCCCCTCCCGTTCGGGAATGGAGCTGCCCGCGGCGAACGCCTGAGCCGATCCTGCAGTGCGGGGCTTGGGCTGCCGCCAGGGGTCCCCGCTCTCGCAGAGCTCTCCCGACCCATTCCGCCGGCGACAGAGTGACTGGGTCCCTCTCCGTCACAGGCCGAGCAGGCACCTGCCAGGACACCTACATGAATACGAAGGACCTTTACGGGGCTTCGCACTGCCGCACATGCGTATTGAAGGCAGTGGGCGCCATGTTTTCTAAGGGCACTTTAAATAATATAGGAGCGAAACCAGAGTGCGCAGCCATCTTAGAGATGGGCTGCGGTTATACCTGTTCCCACCCCCCCCGCGCCATATTTTTTTAGGGCAAAATCTGCCTGTTCTTATGGGCTGAAGCTAGGTCGGTGGCCATTTTGGATGTGGTCACTGGGGCGCTTTTCTCCCTTATACCTAATGGCGCAGCCTCCCCCTCCGCCATCTTTGTTGGGGGCAAAGAGACTGGCTGCCTGTTATTGCAGCAGGGTCTCTTAAGGACCCAGGGCTGCCCCCACGTCTTTAGTTATTGTAGGGTCTGCCCTGTCTCCGTGCCTGGGAGAGAACCCAGGAGTCCGGGGTCCCAGCCCCCACTCCCCTCCCAGAGCCGGGGAGAGAACCCAGGAGTCCTGGCTCCCAGCCCCTCCTGCTCTAACCCACCAGCCCCCACTCCCCTCCCAGAGCCGGGGAGAGAACCCAGGAGTCCTGGCTCCCAGCCCCCCCTGCTCTAACCCACTAGCCCCCACTCCCCTCCCAGAGCCACGGAGAGAACCCAGGCGTCCGGGGTCCCAGCCCCCCCTGCTCTAACCACCAGCCCACACTCCCCTCCTAGAGCCAGGGAGAGAACACAGGAGTCCTGGCTCCCAGCCCCCCCCTGCTCTAACCCACCAGCCCCCACTCCCCTCCCAGAGCAGGGGAGAGAACCCAGGAGTCCTGGCTCCCAGCCCCCCCCCTGCTCTAACCACCAGCCCCCACTCCCCTCCCAGAGCTGGGGAGAGAACCCAGGAGTCCTGGATCCCAGCCCCCCCCTGCTCTAACCCACCAGCCCCCACTCCCCTCCCAGAGCCAGGGAGAGAACCCAGGCGTCCGGGGTCCCAGGCGTCCGGGGTCCCAGCCCCCCCTGCTCTAACCACCAGCCCCCACTCCCCTCCCAGAGCCGGGGAGAGAACCCAGGAGTCCTGGCTCCCAGCCCCCACCCTGCTCTAACCCACCAGCCCCCACTCCCCTCCCAGAGCCAGGGAGAGAACCCAGGCGTCCGGGGTCCCAGCCCCCCCCCTGCTCTAACCACCAGCCCCACTCCTCCCAGAGACGGGGAGAGAACCCAGTAGTCCTGGGTCCCCGCCCCTGCTCTAACCCACCAGCCCCCACTCCTCCCAGAGCCAGGAGAGAACCCAGGAGTCCGGGGTCCCAGCCCCCCACTCTAACCACCCGCCCCCACTCCCCTCCCAGAGCCGGGGAGAGAACCCAGGAGTCCTGGCTCCCAGCCCCCCCCTGTTCTAACCCACCAGCCCCCACTCCCCTCCCAGAGCTGGGGAGAGAACCCAGGAGTCCTGGCTCCCCGCCCCCGCTGTGGAAAGAACCCAGGAGTCCGGGCTCCCCAGAGGCCCCACCCCCTGCCCAATCCCGTCCTTCCTGAAACGCGACCAGCTGCTGGATTCTCCCATCTAGGGCTGGGCGCGGAGCCTCTCCCGTCCCTGCCACGCTCCCGGCCCGCCGCTCCCCCACGCTTAGGGGGTACTCGGTGCCCGGGGACCCCGCTGCGAGGCCGGACGGAGCAGCCATGGAGCGAGATTTCCCGGGGACCCCCCCGCCCCCAGCAGGTCAGAGAGCGCTAAAAACGGGGGGGGGTCGGGCAGGATTTGGGGGGGTGCCACTTCCCCCACCCTGGAGAGTTTGGGGGTGAAATTCACCCGCTCTGTTGTTTTGTGGGAGCAGGGGGGCTGGGGGGTGCCCGAACCAGCGATACTGTGGGTGTGTTTCGGGGATCACTGTTTCGGGGTGTATCCCCCTCTGCCCGAACAAGCAGTGAGGATGGGGCTTGGAAACGATCCCCCGGCGTTTCAGGGAGGGTTTGATTTGGGGGGGGTTGCGAACCTCTGCTGCCCTCCCTGACAATGGGGGGGGTGAAATTGCCCCGCTGGGGTTTCGGGAGGTGCTTCCCCTGCCAGAACCCGTGAGACTGTGGGGTATAGTAGCTGGCATTTCAGGGTGAGCCTGATATTTCAGGGGTGTATCCCCCCACCACCATGAGTGACCCTATGGGGTGAAATCAGCCAGGTGGTATTTGGGGGAGCAGTGCTTTTGGGGTGCATACTGCCACCAGCACAGAGAAAGAGAGACTGAAGTTAATGGGATTTGTCTGTCAGAGGATTACTATTTCGGGGTGCAAAGCTCCATTAGAGGTGGCGACCGGTGTGCCTGACCAGCCAGGATTGCTAGGTTTTGGGGTACAGTGTTTGGGAGGGGACCTCACCAGCACTGACAATGTAGGGGTGAAATTAACTAGCTGGGGTGTGTTGTAGGGGGTGAGATTTTCTGTTATCCTGGCCCTGAGCACAGAAATTTCAAGGAGTGAAGGATTTTTACCCTTCAGAGATGGGGTAAACCTGTCGGGGTGCATGAACCGCTGTGATCGCACTTAACGAGCATGTGCCTGTTTCAGGGGCGCAGTATGTGGGGGTGTCTTATTTCTGCTGCCAGGAGAATTGGTGTAGGGCAAAGGAGAAGTATTGGGGGGTGTCTCAGTCCTGCTGCGATTGGATCCTAAAGTGGGTTTGTCTGTTTCAGGGGGACTCGTGATACCGGGGTGACCCAGCATTGAGGATGGGAGCCTGAAACAAACCAGCTGCTGTATCTTGCACGGGATTTCGGGGGGTTCCTGCCCCAGAGAGTCAGGGGAGTGAAATTGGTGAAGATCGGTATTTTTCCAAGGGTCACTGTTTCGTGGGGGGCGGACAATTCTTGCCGGCGGAAGAGACACGTTGGGGTGGATTGAACCAGCCGGTGTACGTTTTGTGGGGGGGCAGCATTTTGGGGTGAATTAGCACCATTTCTAGTGGATACAACTCAGGGGCTGAAATTAACAAGGAGCCATATTTTGGGGAGTGTCCGAGCTCTGCCCCCAGCCCAGAGAATTCGGGGGTGAAATCAACAAGGATTTGTCTCTGTTGGTGGAAAGGATATTTTGGGGTTCTGTTAGCCCTGGCGCCGGTGGATAGAATTGGACCTCGACAACACACATCCCGACTGGCTGAGGGACCAGTATTTTGGGGCAAAGGACCCCAGGCCCAGCAGAGACGACTGAGGGAGATTCAGATTTTTGGGTGACAGCAGCTGGCAGCGGGACTGAAGTTAACCCCGACACAGAGGAAATTCGTGGCTATTGTGGGGTGAAGGGTCCCTGATACTGCAAAATCGAGGAGCTGGCGTCTGGTTCTGGGGAGCAGCACGGGACCCTGAACTAACCAGGTGTTTGTGGAAGGCGGCTTTAGAGGGGAAAACGCCCCAGAGAGAGTTTCAGGGAGGCCGGTGCGTTGGAGAGGGGAGCTGGCTGGTCCCCCAAGGTCTGGACCCCCTCACTGCTCCCTCCGCCCCCCCACTCCAGTGCTGATTTTATTTGGGGTGCTGGATTTTCGTTGGTTTCCCCCATGTCCCTAACCAGAGCCAAGGCCTGGCTGACAAAACTGCGCTGGGGGGGGCCCGAGGCAGGACAAGAGGGCAGGCCGACAGAGGCCCCCCGGAAATCCCAGCGGTGGGGCGCCCGGCGCCTCCTGGCTCTGATCGGATGGGGACGCGCCGGGGACCCGGGACCCGCCCCAGGAGAGGGCCTCTTCTCTAGGGTCTCCCAGGTCCCTCAGTATCTGTCCCCCCACCAGCCGCCGGCCGACATCCCGGAGCATTTCCAGATCTGTTTCAACTTCGCCCGGCACCTCTTTGACCTCTGCGTGGTGACTCTGCTCTGCGCCTGCTCCCCGGCTTTCCGGCTGCTCCTGGATATTTTGGGGTTCAGGGGGCCCCTGAAAGTCTGGCTCCACGGACTGGCCACCTTCCTTGTCACCACCTACGGGATGTACCTGGCCCTGTGGCTGGTCCAGAAATACCTGCTGCAGTTCGCCTGCCTCTACGGCTTCCTGCAGACGCTGGTGCTGTGCGTGAGCATCCGGGCCGCCGAGGAGGAGGGGGAGAGCGGGGGCGGCCCGGGGGGTGTGGACCCCAGCGGTGGGGCAGAGGCAGAGAGGACGGAGTGACAGCCCCACCCCTCCGCCTCGCACCTCAGCAATAAACCTCAGAGTCACCAGCGCCTGGGTGTGCGTGCGAGGACCGAGCTCCGCCCACCTTCCACGCGGAGACACGAGACTCCACCCCCCGGCACTACGGGGGTGAGGGCACCAGGACTTAGCCCCGCCCCCCTTGGGTACAGAGACACGAGACTCCGCCCCCAGGCACTTGTGCGAGGGGGTGGGGGACTGGCTGGCTCAGGAGTTTGGGGGGGTGTGTGGGGGATCAGAACCACTACAGGGAAGGAACCAATCAGAACCGCTGGGATCCAGCCAAGCTGCAAGTGGATCTGCGGCGGGGGGGGCGGGGAGGAAGCGGATCGGAACCGCTCCGGGTCAGGGAGGGCGAGGGGATTTGGGACCACAGGGAAGGGAGAAAGCGGGGTGGGCGGGATCCAGGGGTCAGAACCCAGGGAGTGGATCTAGCTGAGCCATGGGATGAGGGGTTCTGTGTTGGGGGGAAGTGGGGGGGATCCGGGCGTGGGGAGCAATGGGGGGGGTCTCTTCTTAGCAATAACTCCCTTCCTTGGTGGTGGATGCCAGGGGAGGGGACCCCCGGGGAGGGGTCTGACAAGGGAGATGGGGGGAGGGGAGGTCTAGACCCCACCCCCCACATCCCGGGCTCCCAGCTGGGGTGATCCCATGTTCCTGCTCTAGAACAATCTAGAACGTGACTTGGGTCTCCCACCTCAGGGGTGGTGGGGATGGACCCTGTCGCTCTCTTATAGACCAACCTCCCCCCGGCCATCGCTTCCAGGCTTGCTGCTGATCTAGAGCGAACAACGTCACCATGGTGACGTTATCTAGAACTGACCGCCGCAGCCAGCCTTCAGGGCGTGGGCCGTGGTATTTAAGGAACACTACATCCCGTCCCCACCCCAGCGTGATCTAGAACAACCCAGACGGGAAAGACAAGGCATGATCCAAAACCTTGGTGACCGATCTAGAAACAAGAGGTGCCGGTGATAGTCTAGAACATGCCACCAACCCCACCGGCCCTACGTGCTACTGGGACAGGCCATCACCCAGTCTAGACCCTGCTGTTATAATCTAGAACCTCTCCTGAGGGAGGCCTGCTGGTCTGCAGGCTAGAGCCAGTCCCTCTGGGAAGCCTCTGGCATCTGACCTAGAACAGAGCTCTGGTCTCCACCTCTTTGCCGTCAGCCATCACACAAGCTCTAGAACAAGGACCTTATTTAGACACAATCTAGAGCAAGCCCAAGTGCCCGCTTTGCCTCACAGTCCAGAGCGAGCCCGCTGTCTCTGTGGGACACTGTCCCTTCGCGATGATTCTCACCAGCACCCCCGTCGCTCTGCAATCTAGAACGAACCCTCCGGCTCCTGCATGGGATCTAGAAGGTCCACTCCCCTTGCCTTATGTTCTAGCCCATGCGCTCGCTGCTGAGATATCGTCTATCGCAGCCCCCAGTACCTCCCTCCCGATCGACACTGCTCCAGAGACCCCCAAGTGATCTAGAACATGCTCTGGGACACAGTCCAGAACCCCACCCCCCTTTGTGCTCCAATCTAGCGCACGCTCGGCCCTGCCCAGAAATGCCCTAGAATGACCCTCAGGCTCTGGAGTCTGGGAAGCTCCCTTCTCCCATGTGTGATCTAGAACAACTTTCCCAGCATCCCTGCTCTTCTGCCGGATTCTAGAAGAACCCCCCCCCCCTTAACTCACCCAGCGTAGGGACAATCTAGCATGACCCACCGTGCACCCAACCCAGACTGGTTTCCTGCTGTCTTTTCTCAGCAGCGTGGTGCTAGACAGTCATTCCTTGCACTCTCCAGATCACCCTGATCTAGAACGTGTCTGATCTAGAACACAGTTGAAAGGAGATTTGAGTTGAGAAAAGTCTTTGTACTTGATCCTGCCTGGCCTCCTCCTCCAGCTCTGCTGGTGCCCCTTAATCCCGGCCTGCACCCCCCCAGCTCTGCCCCAGATCCAGTCGGGGGGGTCTAGATCAGCACCTATGGTGTGGGGCGGGGGCGTTGGAGTCGGGGTTTGCTGGGCAGGAGGGTCGGACCTGAAGTTGCTCTGCTCTGGAGCAGCGCGGGGGCAGAAATCTGTGACCTTTAGCTGTGGATTAATCCAGACCAGCGCTCGGGAGCCGATTCCAGAGCCCGGCTCCCGCGCTGGGTTTTAAACCTGTGTTTTATTTAAATAAAATGGAAAATTTGACAGACGACGAGCGTCCGGCCTGGGCTGGTTTTCTTACGTGGCCCAACCGAGACTGTCCCCCTCCCCCCGTCGCACCAGGCCCTGCCCAGACAGACAGGGAGAGACCGTCCCCGCCCTGGGGCGTTCAGAGGCTCCCCGAAGTCTGGGTCATTCAATCAGTGGGGAAACTGAGGCCCAGAGGGAGATGAGAATTTCCCAACGTCACACGGGAAAGACGTTTCCTTTAAGTAAGGAGCAAATAACCCCAGGCTGGGCAGTAGAATATAGCAGCCTGCCCCCCCCCCCCACCCCAGCTGGTGCCCCTCACTCCCGACCCGCAGCCCCTGCCAGCCCAGCCCCACAGCTCTGCTGGTGCCCCTCCCCTGCCAGCCCAGCCCTGCCGGTGCCCCTCACTCCCGACCGGCAGCCCCTGCCAGCCCAGCCCTGCCCCCCTCCCCGCTCTGCCGGTGCCCCTCACTCCCGACCCGCAGCCCCAGCCAGCCCAGCCCTGGGCTCCCCCACAGCTCTGCTGGTGCCCCTCACTCCCGACCCGCAGCCCCTGCCAGCCCAGCCCTGGGCTCCCCCACAGCTCTGCCGGTGCCCCTCACTCCCGACCCGCAGCCCCTGCCAGCCCAGCCCTGCTCCCCCACCACTGGCCACGCCCCATGTGTTTGTGAGTCGAAACCAGCGCTTAGGGACACACTGTCACAGATGCGGCAGGACTGGGATTTATTTGCCAGGCTCTGCGGAAATGGGGTTTCTTCCTCCAGGCGAATGAGGGGGGTCAGTCTTCGGGGGGGGGGCCTTTCCTCAGAGGGGCCAGTCGCAGCAGCCTGGGGGGCTGGCAGAGGGGAGGAGAGAGAAACGGAGAAAGGCCTGAGATGGAAAACCAATTTCAGCATCCGATGGGAAACCCGGGCCCCACAGAGCCCCCCTGAATTGGGGGGGGAGACCCAGGAGATGTGCCCCCCCAATCAAAGCCAACCCCCCCCCACAGAATGGGGAGCTCGGTCTCTGGAGGCCTGGCCGGGGGGGGGGGGAATCTGGCTGAGACCCGGCTCACTCCAGCCAGGCCAGGGGATGAGGGGCCCCTGGGGCGGGGGGGGGGTGTCCTGGGGCTGGGCTCACCTGGCAGTGGGTCAATCAGGAATCCTGAAGCTGGCAGGTGTCTGGGGGGGCAGAAGAAGAGGGAGAGGGTTAGGGGGTGCATGTCAGGGGGAATCACCCCATGGGGTAGGGACGGGGGGAGATTTCTGGGTGGGGTTGTGCATCAGTGAGCGTTTTGGTGACCCCAATAATCTACCCTGAATCCTCTTCCGTGCCCCCCAAATCTGCCCATCCCCCAACACCTGTCCAACCGCCTCCTGAACCCCCAAACCTCTCACCCCCACAACCTCCTTTCTTCTCAGCGCCTCCCAACCCCCTCCTCCAAATCTACCCCCCCATCTCCTGCCTCCCCCAACCCACCGCCTTCCCGCCAAACTAATCCCACTGGCCGATGGGGTGAGGGGACCCCCTAAAGGCCTCCCCATCCGGGTGGTACCTTGGCTGCGGGGGATAAGCAGGAATTCTTCCATGTCCAGGCAGTAGGCTTGGTTCCGGAAATCCTCAATGCAGTCGTCAGCCAGGTCGGGGGTGCGGGCTTGGGGGGGAGGGAGGACAGGGAGTGACACCTCAGAGAACCCAGGAGTCCTGGCACCAAGCACCCCCCCCCCAAGGACCCACTCCCCTCCCAGAACCAGGATAGATCCCAGGAGTCCAGGCTCCCGGCCCCCCTGCTCTCACCACCAGCCCCCACTCCCCTCCTGGAGCCAGGGAGAGAACCCAGGCGTCCGGGCCCCCACTCACAGTACAGCAGGATCCTTTGATAGTCTCGGTCGGTTTCCTGGACAATGATGGTGTCTGGACACTTGCTGGAGAACAGCTCAGTCCTCATCCCCGGCCGCCCTGTGATGGGGGAGACAGAGCCAGGAGCTGGGGGCTGCGGGTCGGGAGTGAGGGGCACCAGCAGAGCTGTGGGGGGCAGGGCTGGGCTAGCAGGGGCTGCGGGTCGGGAGTGCGGGGCCCCGGCCGAGCTGGGGCGGGGCAGGGCTGCGCTGGCAGGGGGCTGCGGTTCGGGAGTGAGGGGCACCGGCAGAGCTGGGGGGGCAGGGCTGGGCTGGCAGGGGCTGCGAGTCGGGAGTGAGGGGCACCGGCAGAGCTGGGGGGTGGCAAGGCTGGGCTAGCAGGGGGCTGCGGGTCGGTTGTATGGGGCACCGGCAGGGGTGGGGGGGGGCAGGGCGGGGCTAGCAGGGGCTGCGGGTCGGGAGTGTGGGGCACCGGCAGAGCTGGGGGGGGCAGGGCTGGGCTGGCAGGGGCTGCGGGTCGGGAGTGAGGGGCACCGGCAGAGCTGGGGGGTGGCAGGGCTGGGCTGGCAGGGGCTGCGGGTCGGGAGTGAGGGGCACCACTCACCTTCTGTGGCCAGGTCGGTGCTCCCTTCGTTAAGCAGATAAATCCATGATCTGGGCACGCAGCCCCCTGATTTCCTGGGGGAGAGGGGGGGGGACAGCTGGAGGGGCCTTTGGGGAGCTGGGTGGAGGGGGGTGGCTGGCCCGTGAGGGGAGGGTCAGAGCACAGAGGGGCCATGTGAACGTCCCATCCGACATGCTGCCACCCGCCCCCCCCAGCACCCCCTCAGCCACCCCCAGAGGGGCCTGAGCCCCCCCCCATGGCCGGGAACCGATTTGGGGCGAGCCGCCTGGCTCATCCTGCTGAGACCCCCCCAACGGGGGTCATGGCCCATCAGAGCTGGGGACCTGCTCCTTCCCCGCCCCGCCCCCGGCGTCTGCGCGGCCCGGGGGGAGCAGCTGGCTGGGACGACGCGCAGAGACCCCCCCCGGGGCCTTTCGAGGGAGAGGAGTAAAATCATCCCCGGAGCCGGGGGGGGGAATCCCTTCCTGACCCTGCCGGTGAGACCCTGAAGCCTGAGTGTTGGGCACATTCTGCACCCTGCCTGCCGGGCGCGCCCTGGATCCGGGCGGGGGGGGGGCACTCACAGGCGGAGGGCGGCGCGGAGCTGCAGGCGCTGGGGCTGGGGGCCCTGCCCCATGTGGAAGACGGAGCCGTCGGTGCCCGCGAAGGTCTCCAGGGCAGCAGGGGTGGCTGCTGCGGCGGCGATGAAGTGCCAGGTGCCCAGGTACTGCCGGGGGAACTGCGGGGGGTCAGGGTGCTGCAGAGACCCCCCCCAGCCGCCCTCCCCACAGACACCCAATACCGGTGAGGGAACCCCACACCCTTCCCTGCCGCCCAGGGTCCCCAGGCCCACCTCTGGGGGGGCTCATCCCCCAACCCCCACATGGGTCCCCCCACAACCGTCAGTGCCCCAGCCTTGGGGATCCCCCGACCCACCCCCCAGGGCCGGTACCTGGTCCCGGTCCAGCCCGCTGGCTGGCAGCGGGGCAGGGGGGGCGCATGGGCTCAGGGCGCCGATCAGGGCCCCATACAGGTACAGCAGGTAGGACCAGGTGCGCTGGAGCATGGCCGGTGGGGGCCGGGTTCGGGGCCGTCTGCCGGCCCTTGGCCCTGTGGCTGGCTCACCTTTGCCCCCTCCGCCCCCCGGCCCCTGTTAATCGTTAACTCGCCGGAGTCCAGAGTCCCGTGCGTGGGAGCGACCCGACACCCACTGAGGCAGGGGGGCCCGATGGCAAACAGTGCAGCGAGGGAGGGGCCCTGGGGACCTCCAGGAGATCCCACAACAACAGGGTGGGTGTGGAGGGGGTGGAGCTTGCAGGAGACCCTACAATAATAAATCAGTGTGTGTAGCTGGGTGTTTGCAAGGGACCCCTCCCCCCAATAACACTGAGCCCCAGGCGCCCCTACAATCCCAAGACGAGGGCGGGCGGCTGATGCTGGCGAGGGACCCTACAATAACAAACCTGTGTAGACAGAAACCCCCCCGAGAACAGGGCTGGCGCCCGCAGGGTTCTGGGGGGAGCCCTACAGGAACACGATCGGTTGGGAGCCACCCACGCGCGCGAAGGGTGAGAAACCCCCGAGCCCGGCAGCCAGGCCCATTTCGGCCGGAGATTGGGAGACACTTTCTGGCTCTCAGGGGCGTTCGGTGCTTGGGTCGGGGGTGTTGTGGGATCCCCGTCTCGGGAGGTTTAAGAGCCCCCCTCAGGCCGGGCCTGGGCTGACCTGGTCCTGCCTCAGCGCGGTGCGGGGGGTGTGTCTGGTCTTGGCGACGTCTCGGGGGCCCTCCCCGCCCGGCCTGGCTCTGGTTTGGCAGTAACGGGGTGGGCGTCCTTAGTGCCTTGGGGGAAATGCTGCAATAACATCAGCATGCCCGGGGCCCCTCGTGTTTTGAGGAGACCCTACAATAACACAAAGAGGGGGAGGCATGTTCACCATTTTGGGGAGGCCGTACAGTAACATAAACAAACCCAGGGCCTGTATTGTTTTGAGGAGACCCTACAATAACACAAAGAGGAGTGGGCGTCCCCAGTGCTTTTGGGAGACCCTACAATAACAAACTGGCATTCTCTGCCTAGCCAAACTCATTGCCCATAACAAAGATGGCGGATGAGCGGGTTATTAAAGTACAACGTAGCCCCCAACCGGGACAGGGACCATGTGCCCTCAATAAATATGGTGGCAAGTCAGTTATCATAAGTATGTGCCCATAACCAATATGGCCGCCGCTTTGGCTTCGGCTCCTTGGAGCGCCAAGGTGTTGCCCTCAAAAGGTCTGTCGGGCCGGGGAATCCGCGTCATCATTTCCACGCCAACGTCCAAGATGGCCGCCGCGCTGCCTTCACCGTATACGCAGCCGCATGGGCCCGCCCAGAAGAAAGATGGTGGACAAAGGCCTTAGTACGCAGGCGCCGGCGAGCGAGGCCCCTCGAGCCGGGTATAGGAGCCCGAACGGTGCCTGGACAAAATCTTCGCGATCGGAGGCGAACAAGCGGCACCGCCGCCGCCGCCGGGCGAACAGACCCGGCGGCTCGGAACCGAGGAGCGATCAAGGAACGAGCGGCGGGGGCGCGGGAGGGCGAGTAGGTCGGTTTCACGGTGTATTTAATCAGGCGCCGGCCCGGACAGCCCCGGGGTGAAGGACCCGCTGTGGGAAGGCGGGGGCGCGCACCGCTCTCGCGCATGCGCAGTCGCGCGCAGCAGCGGCGAGAGGCGGCTGGAGGGAGTCGCTCCAAGGAGGCGCCGGGTCCCGCGGCCGCTTCGCCCCGTTCCGAGCCCGCAGCGTCTCCCCGGCCGGGCCCGGACGCGTCTCCCCCCCGCGGCCGCCGGACCCCGCGGGGGACCGGAAGTGGGGCCCCGGGGCTCGGGCTCCACCGGAAGTGGCTCCGGCTTGACCGGAAGTTCCCGCCTGCGAGGCCGGGGGGCGGGGCCAGCAGGACTGGGCGCCCCTCCCCCTCCCCCCGCCGAGAGGGGCCCTTGGAGCGGGGTGAGCGTCACGGGTCACGTGGGGGGGGGGGGTCCGTGCGCGTGTCCCCCCCCCGCGCGGGGATAATGTCGGGTGGGGGAGGGGCGTGTTCAGCGCCCTGCGGGGGCCGGGGTGTAAGGTGGGGAGGCCGGCAGGGGTGTGGGGGAGGATTGGGGGCAGGGAGGGAGGGCAGGGGCCAGGGTATAACAGTGGGGAGGGAGGGTGGGGGCCGGGGTGTAAGGTGGGGAGGGGGTGGGTGGGGGAGGGTGTGGGGGCAGGGAGGGGTGGGTGGGGTCGCGTTCAGGACACCCAGGGGTGGCGGGTCTGGAGGGAAGGGGGGACCCGGTCGTGTAACCCGCTGTCCCGTGGCAGGAGCCGGCGCCATGGCGGAGGCGGAGACCCTCGAAGTGATGGTGAAGACGCTCGACTCGCAGACCAGGACCTTCACCGTGGAGGCGGAGGTGAGCGGTTGGGAGGCTGCTGGGTGCGGCTCGATCCCTTAGCGATCCGTGCCGGCTAAAGGGCTCTGCACCGGCCCCATTCGGCTGTTTGGCAGCCCCTGCCTCCCACCCCAGAGCCAGCCGCAGCTCAGCCCCGGGCGGGGGGTCCCCGACTAGCCAGCTCCTGCGTCCCACCCCAGAGCCAGCCGCAGCTCAGCCCCGGGCGGGGGGTCCCCGACTAGCCAGCTCCTGCGTCCCACCCCAGAACCAGCCGCAGCTCAGTCCCGGGCGGGGGGTCCCCGACTAGCCAGCTCCTGCGTCCCACCCCAGAACCAGCCGCAGCTCAGTCCCGGGCGGGGGGTCCCCGACTAGCCAGCCCCTGCCTCCCACTCCAGAGCCAGCCGCGGCTCAGCCCCGGGCGGGGGGTCCCCGACTAGCCAGCTCCTGCATCCCACCCCAGAGCCAGCCGCGGCTCAGCCCCGGGCGGGGGGGTCCCCGACTAGCCAGCCCCTGCCTCCCACCCCAGAGCCAGCCGCAGCTCAGCCCCGGGCGGGGGGGTCCCCGACTAGCCAGCCCCTGCCTCCCACTCCAGAGCCAGCCGCAGCTCAGCCCCAGGCGGGGGGTCCCCGACTAGCCAGCCCCTGCACCCCACCCCAGGGTGCTGCATGCACGGGGTGGCGACCCCAGCGTGTGAGCCGAGACGAGGTGATGGGGGCAGGTTTGACCCCGCTGGTTCTTTCCCCTTTCCCCTGTAGGTGACAGTGAAGGAGTTCAAAGAGCACATTGCAGGCTCAGTAAATATCCCCGCGGAGAAACAGCGTCTGATCTACCAGGGGCGAGTCCTGCAGGACGACAAGAAGCTAAAAGAATATAGTGAGTGTGGGGGGCTGCGGGTCGGGACTGAGGGGCACCGGCAGAGCTGGGGGCGGGGGAGGAGATGGAGTCCAGAGGTTTGAGGTTCTGGTTTCACCCTCCTTTTGTCTCTTTTTTCCAAGATGTTGGGGGGAAAGTGATCCACTTGGTGGAACGAGCCCCTCCCCAGGCTCAGTCGCCCTCCTCTGGGGGTCCCTCTGGAGCCAGCTCGGCCTCAGCCCCCCACAATGGCATCGGGGGCCGGGGAGCCGGTGCCACCGTCCACGACCGTAACGCCAACAGCTACGTCATGGTCGGGACCTTCAATTTACCAGTCAGCATTATGGACCCGCAGCCGCCCTCCCAGGTGAGTTCCTGCCGGGGGCGCCGTGCGGGTGGGGGTGGGGCTCTCTCCTGCCGGCAGCGCTAGCCCCAGTGCCTTGCCGGGGGTCGGCTCCTGGAAGAGGCAGGTTCTCACTCTCCTCTGGCAGTTTGCTTTGGTTTATTCTCTGTGTGGTTCTCTGATGGGTGTGAGATCTTCTGGCTGGTGTGTGTCACTAAGTGTGATGGACGGGTGGGAACTCAGGACTCCTGGGTTCTCTTCCCGGCTCTGGGAGGGGAGTGGGAGCTGGTGGTTAGAGCAGGGGGGGCTGGGAGCCAGGACTCCTGGGTTCTCTCCCTGGCTCTGGGAGGAGTGGGGCTGGTGGGTTAGCGCTGGGGGGGCTGGGAGCCTGGACTCCTGGGTTCTCTCCCTGGCGCTGGGAGGGGAGTGGGGGATGGGGTTAGAGCAGGGGACTGGGAGCCAGGACTCCTGGGTTCTGTCCCTGGCGCTGGGAGGGGAGTGGGGGATGGGGGTTAGAGCAGGGGGGGCTGGGAGTCAGGACTCCTGGGTTCTGTCCCTGGCGCTGGGAGGGGAGTGGGGGATGGGGGTTAGAGCGGGGGAGCTGGGAGCCAGGACTCCTGGGTTCCATCCCGGCTGGGGGAGGGGAGGGGGGGTCCAGTCTCTATCCACCTCCCCCTTGTGCTGAGTGTCTGTGGCCTCTCCCGCCTTTCTCTGTTTTTATTTATTTTTCTCTTTCTTTTCCTGTTTTTCCTCCTTTCCTCCTTTTTTGTTTCCTTTGGTTTTCTCCGTCCCTCCCTCCTTCGCTCCCGTCTCCTCCCTCCTCCCCCTAAGATCGACGGATCCTCTGTGGATGTTCATATTAATATGGAACAGGCGCCCATACAGGTACTGGAGGGGGGTGGGCCTGGGGGGCGCAGGGGTGAAAGGTCGGCAGCGGGGGTTGGGGGGCGGGGGGGATTCTGGGAAGGGTTAGAGAATTGGCAGAGCACAGGGCAGGTTCTGGGTCTGATCCAGTGAAATTCCCTCCCGGAAATCTTGTTGGGGGCAGGGCTGAAGAGGACAGGAAAGAGCTGAGTGGGCCCATGGGCTGATCCTGGGGTTACTTGGCAGGATAGTTCATGGGTCTCATTGGGGGGTGGTGGCGGTAGGGGGGCAGGGCCCATGGATCTCATCCAGGAGGCGGGGGTCCCAGGCTGGACGAGCCCGAGGGGTGTCCTGGGAGGGGTCTGGGTCCTGTTCTGGATTGACCCTTGGTCTGGGGGCCCCGTGCTGGCCGGACCCAGGGGTGTGTGTGTGTCCGTGTGTGTGTCCCCATGCTGGCCTGGCCCGGGGGCGTGCGTGTGTTTCCCTGGCTGGCCGGGTCGGGGGTGTGTGTGTGTGTGTGTGTGTGTCCCCCTGGCTGGCCGGGCCCGGGGTGTGTGTGTGTGTGTGTCCCCCTGGCTGGCCGGGCCCGGGGTGTGTGTGTGTGTGTGTGTGTCCCCCATGCTGGCCTGGCCCGGGGGTGTGTGTGTGTGTGTGCGTGTGTGTGTGTCCCTGGCTGGCCGGGCCTGGGGTGTGTGTGTGTGTGTGTGTCCCTGACTGCTCGGGGGTGTGTGTGTGTGTCCCTGGCTGGGCGGACCCCGGGGGGGGGGGTGTCCCCTTGGCTGGCCGGGCCCCGGGGCCTGGTCCGGGTTAGTACCAGGCCGTCCCCTTGTCAGCTCCACTCCCAGGCCCAGCCCTGACCTGGCCCTGCCCTGTTGTTCCAGAGTGAGCCCCGCGTGCGCCTGGTGATGGCACAGCACATGCTCCGAGACGTGCAGGGCATCCTGGGCCGGCTGGAGGTGAGTGCCAGGGGCTGAGGCCTGGCAGGGGAGGGGCGGGAGTGCCGTGGGGCTGAGGCCCGGCGGGAGGGGAGGGGGCGGGAGTGCCGTGGGGCTGAGGCCCGGCGGGAGGGGAGGGGGCGGGAGTGCCGTGGGGCTGAGGCCCGGCGGGAGGGGAGGGGGCGGGAGTGCTGTGGGCCTGAGGCCAGGCGGGGAGAGGGGCGGGAGTGCTGTGGGGCTGAGGCACGGCGGGAGGGGAGGGGGCGGGAGTGCCGTGGGGCCGAGGCCCGGCGGGAGGGGAGGGGGCGGGAGTGCCGTGGGGCTGAGGCTCGACTCGGGGGGAGGAGGGGAGTCCCAGGCTCTGAGCCCAGGTTCTCTCTCTCTCTCGCTAGGGTCGCACCAACGGGCAGCCGCAGCCCACGCCAGAGAATGCCCCCCCGGCCCCCGACGAACCGCCACCCTCCACCAGCCCCGGCCAGCGGGAGCCCATGGAGGCAGCTGATTCGGAGCCCCCAGCCGCGCCCGGCGAGGAGAGCCCCCAGCCTGGGCCGGAGCCGCCCCCGGCTGCCGAAGGGGCCCCCAAGTGAGGACAGGGCTGAGCGGGTGGGGTGGGGAGCGGGGCCCTGGCGCCCACTGAGCCCTGTCTCCGGTCTCCCTGCAGCCACCCGGCGCCGGCCGAGTACGTGGAGGTGCTGCTGGAGCTGCGCAGGGTGGAGGAGCAGCTGCAGCCCTTCCTGCAGCGATACCAGGAGATCCTGGCCACGGCCAGCACCACTGACTACAACAACAATGTAAGGGCTAGTTACCCCCCCCCGCACCGGGCAGAGAGAATGGGATGTGCCAGGCCCACCCCGTCCCAGGGAGAATGGGATGTTCTGAACACCCCCCCGTCCCTGAGATTGGGATGGTCCAAGTCTCCCCTCAGAATGGGATGTTTGGAACATTCCCCCCAACGCTGTGAGATTGGGATGGTCCAAATCTCTTCTCTGCCCCCCATCCTGGTGATAATGGGATGGTCCAAATTCTGCCCTCCCCCCCAGTCTGTGAAAGGATGGCAGGATCCAAATCCCCCCTCCCCACAAGTCAGTTCTAACCCTTGGGGATGGTCCAGGCTCCTGCCCCCTGCTGTCAGGCGTTTGATTGGCTAGAAGCCGAGCAGTTCATTTTTGGGAGTAGGGGTGTGAGAGCATTATGGTTTGCACCATGCAAGGGGGCGGGGATTATTTTGGTTCTGAGATGGGTGATACCATGAACAGGGCGATGGGGACCCTGAGCTGGGTTGCACCATGGATGGGATGGGGGAAGTGGGGGAGGCGGGCGATACCATGGGCGGCAGGGGGGCACTGTGGGGGCTGACTGTGCCCCCTGTGTTGGCAGACGGAGGGGCGCGAGGAGGACCAGCGCATCATCAACCTGGTGGGGGAGTCCATGCGCCTGCTGGGGAACACCTTCGTGGCCCTGTCTGACCTGCGCTGCAACCTGTCCTGCAGCGCCCCCCGCCACCTCCACGTGGTCCGGCCCATGTCCCACTACGCCGCCCCCATGGTGCTGCAGCAGGCTGCCATCCCCATACAGGTGAGCTGGGGCCTCGCGGGACCCAGGCGTCCGGGACGGCGCCTGCCCCTCAGGGGCCTCGCGGGACCCAGGTGTCCGGAACGGCGCCCGCCCCGGGGGACCTCGGAGCTCTTAGAGAGGGAGAATGGACCCAGGTTTCTGGACTGACACCACCTGGGGGGCTGCCGGGGAGTCAGGTGTCTGGGATGATACCCCTAGAGGGGCTCGGGGCTGGACCCAGGAGTCCAGGATGACATGTCTAGGGAGGGTCACAGCCCAGGGAGGGAGAGGATGGACCCAGGCATCCGGGACGGGCCCCCTAATTTCTCATCTGTCCACAGATCAATGTTGGGACCACAGTGACCATGACGGGGAACGGTGCCCGCCCCTCCCAGCCTGGCTCCGAGGGACCTGCCCCCACCCAGCCTTCCCCCCCGGTCCCGGCTGGAGCCCCCAGCCCCGGGGAGCCAGGCCGGGGCCCAGAGAGCCAGCTGGGGCCCGGGGCGGCCCCAACTCAGACCCAGGGCTCCCAGACCAGCCACCCCCGGGTCATCCGCATCTCCCACCAGACCGTCGAGCCCGTCGTCATGATGCACATGAACATACAGGGTGAGTGGGAGACCCCCGAGGGGCGCTGGCTTGGGGGGCGGGGAATGGGGCAGGGGCCCTGTCCCCTCTAGAGGGCA
Source organism: Mauremys reevesii (assembly GCF_016161935.1). Classification (NCBI taxonomy): domain Eukaryota; kingdom Metazoa; phylum Chordata; order Testudines; family Geoemydidae; genus Mauremys; species Mauremys reevesii. The sequence continues at coordinate 477,205 of NW_024100715.1, forward strand.
CTGGCTGGTTCGGGGGGAAACGGGGGGGATGGGGCAGGGGCTGTTCCGCTCCAGGACTCCTGGGTTCCATCCTGGTTCTGTGCTGGGTCAATCGTCTGTTTCTTATCCTCAGATTCTGGGTCTCAGGCACCAGGGGGCGGCTCTGGGGGCACCGTTCCCATGGGCACTGCTGGACCAGCCGGGCATGGCCCGGGCATAGGTGAGATGTGCCCAGCCTTAGAGCCCAGGGCTGGGCTAGCAGGGCGCTGGCGGGGTGGACTGGCAGGGGTGGGGGGAGCTGGGGGGGTGGGGCTGGATGGGGGGGACGGGGGGCTGGACTGGACTGGAGAGGGCGTGGTGGGGGCTGGGGGGCAGGGCTGGACGGGGGGGCGGGGGGCAGGGCTGGAGCTGTTGCGGCGGCTCCCCAGCAGGAGGCGCTGCGCTGACACCGCCCGGTGACCCGGCTGTCCCCCTCCCCCCAGCAGGAGGCGCTGCGCACGTCCCCCTGCCCAGCCTGCCCCCGGAGCTGATGCAGGCGGTGGCTCACCAGATCACCCAGCAGGCCATGGCGGCCGCGGCTTCCGCCGCCACAGGTGGGTGCGGCCAGTGGGGGGTAGCGGGGGGCCGCTCCGCCCCAGAGGTGGCTGCATTCCCACCCCGGCGGCTCGTTCTAACCCGGTTCCTTCCTGTGCCACAGGCCAGCAGGTCCCTGGCTTCCAGTCGGCCCCAACCCGCGTGGTGATTGCCCGGCCCTCGGCCCCATCCGCCCGGCCCACCCACCCGGGGGCCCCCCAGGCGCCAGGACCTGCGGTGAGAGCCCAGCGAATGGGGCATGGGGCCTGTCCCCACTACGGGGACTGGCTGGCTCAGGGGGATGGGGAATGGGGCAGGGGCCTCTCCCCCCTGGGGGGCGCTGGCTCCCACCCGGCCCCAGGGCAGGGACTGGCTGGCTCAGGGGGGCACGGAGTGGGGCGGGGTCTCTCCCCGCTAAGGGGCACTGGCTCCGAGATAACGTCTGTCTCCCCCCCAGACCCCCGGCATAGGGGGCAATGCCTCCCTGGCACAGATGATCAGCGGGCTCCTCGGGCAGCTGCTGATGCAGCCGGTTCTCGTGGGTAAGTCTCTGCCCCACACGTCTCCTTTGGGGTGGGGGGCAGGAAACTGGGGCGGGGGGGGGGCTTTTCTCCCCCGTTGTCTTGCACCATAGGGGTTCGAGGGGCTTTGGCAGTGCGAGGTGCTGGGTCATGGGTGGGGCAGCGTGTGCGGGGGGGTTATTTCGGGGGAGGCAGACAGAGAGGATTATGGGAGGGGTAGTGGAGTGGGTAGGGAGAGATGGAGGGGTTAGGCAGGGGGCATCATGGGAAGGGGAGGGGCAGGGCCTTCTATGCTAACTTTGCCCCTCCCAGCTCAGGGCAGCGGCTCGTCATCGGCGTCGTCCTCCTCCTCCTCCTCCACCACCACCAGCACCAGCACCGCAGCGGCCTCCTTCCCGGCCCCGGCCTCCCCGCCCACGGCCTCGGCCAGTGCCGCCACCACCAACACGGCCACCACGGCGGCGGGAGGCAGCTCTGCCGGGGCGCCTGGGGGCCCCGTGCCCTCCGCCTCCTCCTCGGCCCAGCCGCCCCCCCCCACTGACGATCTCCACTTCTCCCAGCTCCTGGGCAGCCTGCTGGGGGCGGCGGGCCCGGGCGTGGCTGGCGTGGGCTCCCCCACCATCACCGTGGCCATGCCCGGTATGCCCGGCATGCCCGCCTTCCTGCAGGGCATGACAGACTTCCTGCAGGTGAGCCCCGCCCCGCCCACCCCGTGGCATTCTGGGTAAGGCCAGAGTTCCCCCCATGTCCTTGACTGGACAGCCTGCCCGAGCCGGCCTTGACTACTGTCTCTTTCTGTTCTGCAGGCCACGCAGATGGGGGCTGCCCCCCCCCAGGTGCCAGAACAGGCTCCACCCCCTGCCCCTCCCCCTCCCCCGCAGCCAGAGGCCCCTCCAGCCCCCGCCCCGCCCCTGATGTCTGAGCGGGTGTCAGGCGGGGAGCGGGGGCGGGGCCGCCCCCCTGGGGGCCCCGAGGCCCTGACCCCCGAGTTCTTCATCAGCGTGGTGCAGGGGGTGCTGTCGTCCATGATGGGCTCGCTGAACGCCCAGCAGGGCAGCACCGAGAGCATCGCCAGCTTCATCCAGCGCCTCAGCGGCACCAGCAACCTCTTCGAGCCGGGCACCGAGGGCGCCATCGGTGAGCCCCGCCCCTTCCGGCGGCCACGCCCCCTCTGGGCTGCCGGGCCCCGCCCCTTCTGGCGGCCACGCCCCCTCTGGGCTGACGGGGCCCCGCCCCCACTGGGTGGCCTGTCCCTTCCGGCGGCCACGCCCCTCTGGGCTGACGGGCCCCGCCCCCTCTGGGTGGCCTGTCCCTTCCGGCGGCCACGCCCCCTCTGCGCTGCCGGGCCCCGCCCCGTCTGGCGGCCATGCCCCCTCTGGGTGGCCTGTCCCTTCCGGCAGCCATGCTGCCTCTGCCAGGCCCCACCCCTTCTGGTGGCCCCGCCTTCCCAGCCGGGCCCCACCCCTTCGGGCGGCGCCGCCTCCTGTGGGCTGCTGGGCCCGCCTCTGGGCTGCCAGGCCCTGTCCGTTCCCACAGCCCCACCCCCTCTGGGCTGCTGGGCCCCGCCCCTTCTGGCGGCCACGCCCCCTCTGGGCTGCTGGGCCCCGCCCTGTCCGGCGGCCACGCCCCCTCTGGGCTGCTAGGCCCCGCCCCTTCCTGGGGGACATGCCCCTTCTGGCCCATCCCCCACCATCCTGCCAGGCCACATTACTCTTGGCTTCCTCCGCCCCCTCCTGCCTGGCCCCCCCGCCAGACCCTGCCCCCCAGCGCCCCCCAGGGATGTCCCGCTGCCCCACGGCCCCCGTCTGTTCCCAGGCTTCTTCGGGGACCTGCTCTCGCTGATCTGCCAGAACTTCTCCATGGTGGACGTGGTGATGCTGCTCCACGGGCAGTTCCAGCCGCTGCAGCGCGTCCAGCCCCAGCTGCGCCGCTTCTTCCACCAGGAGTACCTGGGGGGGCGGGAGCCCTCGGACCACAACGTGCGGGTGAGGGGCCCCCCGAACCCTCCTGGGTCCCCCGAATCCCCCGACCCGGCCCCCCGAATCCCCCGCTCACTGCTTCCACCAGGAGCACCTGGGGGGGGGCGGGAGCCCTCGGACCACAACGTGCGGGTGAGGGGCCCCCAAACCCCCATGAGCCCCCCACCCCTGCTCCTTGTGGCCCCCACTCCCGACCCCCAGCCTGGCTGCTCCCCTTTCTCCCCCCTAACCTGTGTTTGCTCCCCCAGGTGGCCACCCACAGCCTGATCACTGGCCTGCAGGAATACATCCGCGAGAGCTTTGTGAGTGTCCCCCTGGCTGGGGGGCCCGTTCTCCCCTCCCCCCCGGCTGCGGGGGGGCCCACTCTCATCGGCTGCGGGGGGGGGGGCTGTTCTCCCTTCACCCCCCACTGGCTGGGGGGCCCCGTTCTCCCCTCACTCCCCCCCGGCTGCAGGGGGGCCCCCACTCTCATCGGCTGCGGGCTGGGGGGGGGGGCTGCTCTCCCTTCAGCTCCCACCCGCCACCGGCTGGGGGAGGCTCTGCTCTCCCCTTGCCCCCCCCGTCTGCGGGGGGCCCCCGCTCTCCCCACTCCCACCGGCTGCGTGCTGGGGGGGGGGGGCTCCGCTCTCCCCCATTCTGGTCAGAGGTGGCCTGAGGATAATGGGGCAGGCAGGAACAGCCCCCCAGTAATGGTGTGTGAGGGGCTTCCCGGGGCTGGGGGTGGGGGGCTCCGGGTGTGCGTGGGGGGGTCCCCAATGTCTCATGGCTCCCCCCCCCCCCAGGCCTCGGTGCGGGTGCAGGACGGGGTCGACATCACCCGGACCAACCTGGAGTTCCTGCAGGAGCATTTCAGCCGCATCGCCACCCACATCCTGCGCTGCGCCGGTGAGGGGGGCCGGGGGGGCCCGGGGGCAGGTCCCTGAGGCTGGGGGGGGGTTTCTGGGGGGCTTGGAAGGGGGTTTCTCGGGGGGGGGCTGTCCCAGGGGAGGTCCCTGAGGCTGGGGCTTTCTGGGGCTGTTGCCGGGGAGGTCTGAGGTGGGAGGGGGTTTCTGGGGCTGTTGCGGGGTCCCTGAGGCGGGAGGGGGTTTCTGGGGCTGTTGCGGGGGGGGGTCCCTGAGGCGGGGAGGGGGGCTGTGGGGGTTCCAGGCCCAGCTCTAATGCCCCCCCCCCCGCAGACCCCACCTTCGGGTGCCGGCTGCTGGAGCTGTGTAACCAGGGGCTGTTCGAGTGCCTGGCGCTGAACCTGTACTGCCTGCGGGGGGAGCGGGGCGCCCTGACCGCCGTCATCAACGACCGCATCGTGAGTGCCCCCCCGGGCCCCCCCCGGGCCCCCCAGCCCACAGGGCCCCGGCCAGGATTGTGGGAGGGGGCATCTCCCCCTGCCGGCGGGGGGTGCGGGCGGCAGGTCTGGGGGGCCGGGCTGGCCAGCGGGGGCAGCGCTGTCTGGCTTGGGGGTGCGGGTGGTACCGGCCGGCGGGGTTCGGGGCGACGCTGACCCCCCCCGTCCCGCAGCTGCGGCTCTCGGCGGACGTGAACCCCTCCCTGGTGAGCTGGCTGCCGGGGGGGCGGTGCCGGCTGGTGGGGGGTGCAGGGGTTTCGGGGGGCTGACCAGCAGCGGCGGTGGATGACCAGCTGGTGAGCTGGCTGCAGGGGTTCGGGGCGACGCTGGGGGTGCAGGGTCCGCGGCAGCGGCAGCGGCTCTCGGCGGACGTGAACCCCTCCCTGGTGAGCTGGCTGACGGCCATGATGGGGCTGCGGCTGCAGGTGGTGCTGGAGCACATGCCGGTCACCGAGGAGCAGGTGCTGCCCTACGTGCGCCGCGTGGGCGAGGGCCCCCAGGTACGGACGGGCCGGGGGGGGGCGGGGGGCAGGGCGACCCCCCCCCCGTGTCCTCTCTGACCCTCCCCCTCTCTGCAGCCGGTGCCGGATGAGCCCATGGAGGTGCAGGCGGCCGAGCAGCCCCCTGAAGCCGCGCAGGTACCGGGTGTGGGGGGTCCCTGCGGTGAGGTGGGGCTGTCGGGGTCCCTGCCGTGGGGGCTGTCAGGGTCCCTGCTGTGAGGTGGGGGCTGTCGGGGGTCCCTGCCGTTGGGGCTGTGGGGTCCCTGCCATTGGGGCTGTGGGGCCCTGCCGTCTCTAACCCCGGTTACAGCGGGACAGCGCCTCGCCCGGCCCACCACGGCGGAGGAGGCCCTGGCGCGGTGCCTGGAGCCGGAGCCGGAGCCGGGGGAGCTGCCGGGGGAGCCTGCACCCGACGCCGAGCCCTGGGCAGCGGCTGTGCCCGCGGTGAGTGCCAGGCCTGGGGGGGCCAGGGTGGGGGGCACCCGCATCCCCTGACTGACCCCCGTGCCCCCAGGAGTGGGTGCCCATCATCCGCGAGGACATCCAGACCCAGCGCCGCGGGAAGCAGCAGCCGCCGCTGAGCGACGCCTACCTGACGGGCATGCCGGCCAAACGCCGCAAGGTGAGCCCCCCAAGTGCCTGCCCCCCAAGTGCCTGCCCCCCAACCGCGCCCCCTGCCTGCCCCCCACCCAGCCGCTGAGCGACGCCTACCTGACGGGCATGCCAGCCAAGTGCCGCAAGGTGAGCCCTGCCCCCCAAGTGCCTGCCCCCCAAGTGCCTGCCCCCCAACCGCGCCCCTGCCTGCCCCCGCCCAGCCGCTGAGCGACGCCTACCTGACGGGCATGCCAGCCAAGCGCCGCAAGGTGAGCCCCCAAGTGCCTGCCCCCAAGTGCCTGCCCCCAACCGCGCCCCTGCCTGCCCCCTGCCTCTGAGCGACGCCTACCTGACGGGCATGCCAGCCAAGCGCCGCAAGGTGAGCCCCCCAAGTGCCTGCCCCCCAACCGCGCCCCCTGTCTAGCCCCCCTGCCTCTGAGCGACGCCTACCTGACAGGCATGCCACCCAAGCGCCACAAGGTGAGCCTGCCCCCCCTGTGCCTGCCCCTCAACGGCACCCCCTGCCTGCCCCCCAGCCCCTGTACCTACCTGGCAGGCCGGCCAAGCGCCGCGAGGAGAGGCCGCCCCCCGGCTGCTGAGCGAGGCCTGAGGGGCAGGGTGGCCGAAGGCCGTGAGGTGAGGCCCCCGCCTGCCCCCCAACCGCTCAGTTCTGCGCAGGGCGCAGGCCCCCCCCAACCGCTCTCTCTCCGCTGTGCCCAGACCATGCGGGGCGACGGCCCCCAGCTGCTGCTCTCCGAGGCCGTCAGCCGAGCCGCCAAGGCCGCCGGCGCCAAGCCCCTGGGCGGCAGCGAGAGCCTGAGCCGGGAGCTGGCCGAGCCGGCGCTGCAGGAGGGCTACCGGCAGCAGGTGAGCCCCCGCTGCCCCCGCTGCCCCTGCCCCCGGCCCGCAGCTCGGCCCTGCCCGCTGCCCCCAGCCCTGTCCCCTTTGGGTCTGCCCTGCCCAGTGCCCCCACCACTGCCTGCTGGGGACTGCACACCCCACAGGTCAGCCCCAGCCCTGTCCCGGCCCACAGGTCGCCCTGCTCCCCACCCTGTGTGGGTTTGCCCCACTCAGCACCCAGCCCTGTCCCCTGTGGGTCGGCCCCATCCAGCACCCCCCATGGGTCTGCCGCAGCAGGGGAGCCCCTGGGTCCCCCACAAATGGGGCTTTGGCAGCAGCTGGGACCCTGAAGCTCTGGGGGGGGGCTCCCCATACCTCTGCGCTCACCCCTCCCCCGCTCTTTTCCAGCTCTGCGCTGACCTCCAGAAGCGGCTGCGGGAGGATCCCAGCTTCACCCCCCAGCGGTTCCCCAACGCCGCCCGCGCCTTCGGGGACGAGGCCTAGGGGGGCCCTGCCCCCTGCCCCCTATTTATCCCCCCCCCCAATAAAGCCGCTTGGTGTCACGCTGTGGGTCCTGTCTGTGCCGGGGGCCCTGCCCCACTCCCTGTACCTCAGTTTCCCCTGGTCCGTGGCTGCCCCGGGTGTGTGTGTGTGTGGGGGATCAGTTCTCAGCCGGCGAGAGGGAAATGGGGGGGGTCCCCTGGCTGCGGAGATAAATCAGCTGTGAGCCCCCGAGTGAGGGGGAGACCGGGTGGGGCTGGGGGCAGGGAGGGGAAAAGACAGAAAATCTCCCCGGGGGCCCAGGGCCAGGCTGGGGCTGCGGGTTCGGTGGCTGCTCCAGCCCAGGGGGACGCGCTGGCTGCTCCTTCCTGCCACCCCTTGGCCTGGAACAGGCCGTGGGCCCGGGCCCCCCGCCCCTGCCCCAAACCCAGGGATTGGACTGGGGCCTTGGCCACGCTGGAGGGTGCAGGGCTGGTGGAGGCTTTCCAGGGCTGCAATTAGTAACTGTCCACACCCGCAGGGCACGGCCAGCGCTGCAACGCCCTGGCCCCACACCTGGTCTGCTTGGGGGGTAGCAAGGGCAGCGCTGGCCCCACACCTGGTCTGCTTGGGCGGCAGCGAGGGCGGCGCTGTGAGTGGCCTCCAGGCTATCGCCCAGGCTGCTTGTAACTAAATTGCTCTTTGTGTTGTTGTGACCTCGGGGCTCCTGTTTGCCGGGATCAGTCACTGGCGAGACCCCTGTGAATGGGGCAGGCGGGGCGGAGACAGGGAGTCCCTGGGAGCGGCTGCTCCTCTGGGCTGCTTGAGGGGTTGGGAAATTTTTCTAATTTTGCAAGGCAGGGAGCTGATACGCAGGGTCGGCTCCAAAAATCCACTGTTCCCCCCGCCCCCCGGTGACACTGCACCCCCCACCCCCCTCTTTTGAAAAGCACGTGGCTGCCCATAATGCACCACTCCCAGCAGCGCGGGTAGCTGCGAGTGTGGCCACACCCCAGCGCTTTCCCTGCACCGCTGCAACTCCCAGCGCAGCCAAGCCCTGGGAAACAGCACAGCCGGGGGGGGGGGGGGGGGGTGTCCGACCGGAGCTCTGCCACCAGCCAATCACTGCGCTGGAGCCTGCGAGTTCAGTGCTGACAGGTCAATGTTGTCCCCTGGGCCCCAGACACAACAAATCGAGCCCTGATCCCATTGATCCCCTTCCCCGGTTGCCAGGGAGGGAGGGGGTCACCCAGCGCCATGTCTGCCCCCGTTAACCCCGGGGACTCCTCGCCCCAGGACAGTGCGACAGCCGAGACACGGGCTCCCGCTGGCCCCGGAGGACAGGCCCCCCCGGCTAGCAGCCAGGCTGGGCTGGTGGCCCAGGCCTGGGGGGGCAGGGGGAGGTGTCACGCTGGGCCAGCACTGACCTGACAGCCCTAGAGTAGACCCAGCCCCAGGACTCCTGGGTTCTCTGCTCCTCATCTGCCCCCCACCCCAACACTCCCACACACACCAGGCCCCCCCCACTTCTTTTTTAACCTTTTATTCATTTTTTTAAACAGTTTTTCAGTTTATTTTGTAACAAACCTGCTGCCCCCCCGGCTGGGGGAGGGGCGAGAGCCCCCTGCCCTACACATATTTACACGCAGCCGGGCAGGGGACCCCACCTCCTGCCCCCCAAATTAATTCAGGTGAATCAAAACCAAACCCAACTCCAGTTACATTCAGTGGGGCAGCTCCGCTCTCGCCCCCGGAAACCCCCCACCCCACAAATTAACAGGGGAAGGGGTCAGCCCCTCCCCACTCATTGAGGGGGAGGGGGGAACGGGGCCACCCCCTGGCCCGAGCTGGTGGGGGGCCAGGCTAGCGCTGATGGGCGAGGCCGGGATCCTGCTTGTCACTCTGGCTGGGGGGCCGGCGGGTGGGGGGCCCCTCGCGGGCTGGGGGGTGGCGCTCCCAGGGCCTGGGGGTCCAGCAGAGAACGTCCGACGGGGAGACCTGGGGGGAGGGAGAGTCAGACACACGGGGTGCAACTTACCCCCCCACATGCAGATCAGGCCCCAAGCCCCATTCCTTGTGCTGAGGCCAGAGGGGGGCAGTGCCCCCCCCAGCATGGAGGGGCCTGGATCGGGGCAGCACCCCCCTGAGGGGAGGGGCCCGGATCGGATCAGTGCCCCCCAGCGGGGAAGGGCCCGGATCGGGGCAGTGTCCCCACAGGGGGAGAGGCCGTGGCCAGATCGGATCAACACCCCCCCCCAGCGGGGAAGGGCCCCGGGGACCGGATCGGGGCAGCGCCCCCCAGCGGGAAGGGCCCTGGGGGTCGGATCAGGGCAGCACCCCCCGGGGGGAGGGGCCCCAGGCCCAGTGCCCCCCTCCTCGCCCGGCTCACCGGTAGGCCCCCATCCGGGCGCTGGCTGCGGCTGCCCCCGGCGTAGCTGGATCCTGGGGCCCGGAGGCGGGAGCTGAAGGGGCCCACGCAGGCTCTGTGGGGGGAGGGGAGAGGAGAGTAGGTGAGGGGGCCCTGGTGGGAGGGGGACACCTGGGGTTCAGCCCCCCACTCCCACTCACCTGCCCACTGCTGGGGCTCGACCCCCCGGACTGCTCAGCTTCCGGTACTCGGGGAAGGGCTTCAGCTCCATGGGGTGCAGCTGTGGGGAGAGGGGAGCGGGAGTCAGCCAGGGCCCCGCCAGCCCCCCACCTCCCCGAGCCCCCCCCCAGCCGGGTTCCCCCCCGCCCCCCTTACCTCCGTGCGCCCCATGCCATGGGGAAGGCGCGGACGGGCGAGGGGACCAGGCGCCCGGCCAGCTGCCCCGGGGCCCGCAGGGCCGGGGTGACGGGCACCAGGGGCAGTGGCGGGGGGCCGGCTGGCGCCCCCTGCTGCAGGGAGCCGAAGTTCACCACCGGGGGCAGCGGCGACTCCACCATAGGCAGCAGCATCTGCGGGGGGGAGAGGGGTCAGCGCATGGGGCGGAGCCAGGGGCCGGGGGCGGAGCCAGTGAGCTGGGGGTGGGGCTCACCTGCTGGGCGGGGCCCGGGCCCTGGAGGAAGTTGCTCTGGTTGGCCGGCGGCAGGGAGCCCGGGTAGAAATCCGAGGGGGGGTTCAGCTCCTGCCGCACCTGGAGGGGAGGAGCCAGGATCAGGGGGCGGAGCCAGGCGTAGGGAGCCCCGCCCCCTCCCCCAGAGCCCCGCCCCCCGCGTACCTGGAGCAGGGGCTGCTCTGGGCCCAGCTGGCCGGCGCAGAAGGGGGGGCTGTACAGGAAGGGGGGGGCCGCCGGGTAGAGCAGCCCCGTGGCCGGCAGCTTGGCCAGCTCGGCCGCCTGCAGGGCCGAGAACTCCACCAACTGGCCCTTGAGGGCCACCCCCGAGAGCAGGGCCGAGCCGGGCAGGACGGGGGCCGCCGGGGAGCCGGGGGCCGGGCCCGGCTGCAGGTACAAGGGCTGGGATCTGCGGAGAGAGAGGGACACGCGGGGTCACGGAGACCCGGACAGGACCCCCCCCCAGCGCTGAGCTGAGACAGGCCGGGGGGGCTGGGAAACGGGGACCCCCCCCAGCGCTGAGCTGAGACAGGCCGGGGGGGCTGGGAAACGGGGATCCCCCCCACAGCGCTGAGCTGAGACAGGCCGGGGGGGCTGGGGATACAGGGACCCCCCCCCCAGTGCTGAGCTGAGACAGGCCGGGGGCCGGGATGGGACCCCAGCGCTGCGCTGAGCCCGGCCGGGGGGGCTGGGAAATGGGGACCCCCCCCAGCGCTGAGCTGAGCTAGGCCGGGGGGGCTGGGAAACAGGGACCCCCCCCCAGCGCTGAGCTGAGACAGGGCGGGGGCCTGGGACAGGGACCCCAGCGCTGAGCTGAGACAGGCCGGGGCTGGGAACAGGGACCCCAGCGCTGAGCTGAGACAGGCCGGGGGCTGGGAACAGGGACCCCAGCGCTGAGCTGAGACAGGCCGGGGCTGGGGATAGGACCCCAGCGCTGAGCTGAGACAGGCTGGGCGGGGATACAGGACCCCCAGCGCTGAGCTGAGACAGGCCGGGGGGCCGGGGATAAGGGGACCCCCCCCCAGCGCTGAGCTGAGACAGGCCGGGGGGGCTGGGAAACAGGGACCCCCCCCAGCGCTGAGCTGAGACAGGCCGGGGGGGGGCTGGGAAACAGGGACCCCCCCCAGCGCTGAGCTGAGACAGGCCGGGGGGCTGGGAAACGGGGACCCCCCCAGCGCTGAGCTGAGACAGGCCGGGGGGCTGGGGATATGGGGACCCCCCCCAGCGCTGAGCTGAGACAGGCTGGGGGGGGCGGGGATACAGGGACCCCCCCCCAGCGCTGAGCTGAGACAGGCCGGGGGGCTGGTAATACGGGGACCCCCCCCCGCCAGGCGGCTGGCTCTGGAGCTGGGAATACAGGGACCCCCCGGCCAGGCGGCTGGCTCTGGGGTGGGGCTGGGAATACGGGGACCCCCCCACCAGGAGGCTGGCTCTGGAGCTGGGAATACGGAGACCCCCCGGCCAGGCGGCTGGCTCTGGGGCAGGGCTGGGAATACGGGGACCCCCCGGCCAGGTGGCTGGCTCTGGGGCAGGGCAGGGACCCCCCCCCCACCAGGATGCCGGCTCGGGGGACCCCCGCTCCCCCTCACCTGTACGGATGCAGCGAAGGGGTCCCCGGGCGGAAGCTGCCGCTGCCGTTGAGCTGGGACTCCCCGGGGGGGCTGGGCACCTGCTGGGGGGGGCAGAGGGCGCGGGTCAGACAGAGGGCCAGCCCCCCCCGGCCAGCCCCCCCGCCCCGCCCCGGCCAGACGGAGGGTACCTGGGCCACGCCGGGCTGGCTGCCGAAGAGGAGCTCGGGGTAGGGCCGCTGGCTCGGCCCCCTCTCACCTGCAGGGGGAAGCAGTGAGCAGTGAGACCCCAGGCCGGCCCCACGGCCCCCCAGCGCCCCACGCCGCCCGCCCCTACCTGAGAACGCCGAGGGCTCCGCCGGGGGGCAGGCCGGCCCCAGGGCTCTGGGCTGGGGGGCCGGGCGCAGCTCCCACTCGCGGGACGCGCCCGCCAGCTGGGGAGAGAACAACAGCAGGTGAAAGCCGCGCTCAGCCGGGGGAACCCAGGAGTCCTGGGACTCCCCCTCCCCTCCCTCGCCGGGACAGGACCAGGAGTCCTGGGACTCACCTTCCCCCTCCCAAGACAGGACCCAAGAACCCTGGTCCCCTCCCAGAGCCTGGACAGGACCCAGGAGTCCTGGGACTCCCCCTCCCCCGCCGGGACAGGACCCAGGAGTCCTGGGATTCCCCCTCCTCCAACCCCTTCCCAGAGCCAGGACAGGACCCAGGAGTCCTGGGATGCTGCTCCCCCAACTCACCCCGTCCGTGAGGCCCGGGGCCGGGGGCTCCTTGCCGGCCTTGCTGCCCTCGCTCACCAGCAGCCCCAGCTCCGTGTCCTGTGGGGACGGGAGCCAGGTGAATGGAACCCAGGCGTCCTGGCCCCCAGCCCCTGCCCAGACCGAGGGAGACCCCAGGCGTCCTGACCCCCGGCCCCCGCCCAGACCGAGGGAGACCCCAGGCGTCCTGACCCCTGGCCCCCAGCCCCCGCCCAGACCGAGAGAGAACCCAGGCGTCCTGGCCCCCGGCCCCCGCCCCGGATCCAGACCCAGGCGTCCGGGTGCTGCTCACCTTGTCGCTGGCCCCGAACTGGATGAGGGGGCCGGGGCCGGTGCTGGGGGTCACTGACTCCGGGCCGGGCTTGGGGCCCCCCCCGCTCTCCCTGACCATCTCGGCTCGCTGGGAGCGCTCAGTCCCAATGGGGCCCGGGCCGGGGCCCGGGGGAGCCGGGGCTGCCAGCCTGCTGGGGAGGGGGAGGGGGAGAGGGTAAGTCATGGCCCCAATCCCCGCCCCCCAGCCCTTCCGGCCCCAGCCCATCAGCCCCCACCATCCCCGCCCCTCAGCCGTTCCGACCCCCAGCCCATCAGCCCCTCCGCCATCCCCGCCCCAGCCCTTCCGCCCCCAGTCCATCAGCCCCCAGCCATCAGCCCCCAGCCCATCAGCCCCGCCCCAGCCGTTTGACCCCCAACCCCGCCCCAGCAGATCGTCCCCAGCCCCCCTCCTACCTTCCTGTCCTTGTGAGGGCTGGTGTCTTTGGGCACCGGCCTCCTGCCCTGCTCCTGGGGCGCGGCCCCCTGGGCTCCGGGGGCCACTGGCTCGGCGCCCCGCGTGCCCCCCACGCCAGGCTCAGGGGTCGCCTTCAGCCCACCGTCGGGGGAGCTGCGCTGGCTGCAGCTGGCGGACGAGACCTGGGAGTCGCTGCTGAGATCCACCCCGCTGTCCGACTGGCTCATCTGGGGGGGTGGGGGGGTTAGGGGGCAGCCCCAACTGTCGGGGGAGACCCCCTGCTGCCCCCCGCCCCCAGCACCGCCCTGGGGCCATGGGGAGCCCTGACTGCCCGGGCAGAGCCCCCTGCTGCCCCCCCCCTGCAGCCCAGCCCCTAGCGCCGCCCTGGGGCCATGGGGAGCCCTGACTGCCCGGGCAGAGCCCCCTGCTGCCCCCCACTGCAGCCCAGCCCCTAGCGCCACCCTGGGGCCATGGGGAGCCCTGACTGCCCGGGCAGAGCCCCCCCCTGCCCCCGCCCCTCACCTCTGTGCTAACGACGTCTTCAAAGGCATTTAGCGGGTCGACCCAGGGCTCCACAGATCTGGGCCGGTAGCTTTTCCTGGGGGCACCTGGGGGAGGCAGAGCTCGGATGAGGGGATCTGTCAGCGGCCCCCCAAACTGCCCCCTGCCCCCCGAGGAGGCTCCAGCGCCCCCAGCACGACTGGGTCCTGCCCCCCAGCTCCTTACTGGATTGCAGCCGGCTCCAGATGTGGGGCGCCAGCCCCTCGGAGGAGCTGCTCCTGCCACGCTGGGCCAGGTGGGCGCCCGGGGGGTCCTGCTTGGGGCCGGGGAAGCCGGGGCTGTGGGAATAGCCCAGGGGGTCCTGCGGGGGACGAAGAGGAGGGGTGTTAATGCCGCGGGATGGGGGGGCGCTTGGGGGAGGGGCCCCCCGTTCCCTCCGTCCCCTCTCACCTCCTGCTTGTGGGGCCGGTCGCGGCGCCGGGGGAGGAAGCCGTTAACCCCGGGGACGTCGCCCAGGGCTCTGGCGCCCGACTGAAGCAGCTGGGCCTTGGCCAGGAACGGAGGCTCTGAAACCGAGAGGTGGGGTCAGTGCATTCCTGCCCTCTGGGGGGCGCCGGCTCCCCCCGGCCCCAGGGCGGGGACTGGCTGGCTCAGGGGGGTGGGAATGGGGCAGGGGCCTGTTCCCTCTAGGGGTGCCGGCTCCCACCGGCCCCAGGGCGGGACTGGCTGGCTCGGGGCAGGCGCCGGCTCGGGAGGGAATGGGGCAGGGCCTGTCCTCTGGGGCGCTGGCTATGGGGCAGGGGCCTGTCCCCTCTAGGGCGCTGCTCCACCCGGCCCCAGGGCGGGACTGGCTGCCTCGGGGCGGGCGCAGGCTCAGGGGCGGGGAATGGGGCAGGGGCCTGTCCCCTCTAGGGGGCGCCGGCTGCCCCCCGGCCCCAGGGCAGGGACTGGCTGGCTCGGGGGCCCAGGGTCTACGCCTGGCAGTGGCTCCCACCTTTGACACCCAAGATCACTTGTTGAGTTTAAGGGCAACCAAGGATCTGCCCCGCCCCTTCCCTTTGGCCCCGCCCCCTCCACACACCCCCTCTGTCCGTCACTCTCACCAGGCTGGGGAGGGGTTGGGGAGGGGTTGGGGTGTGCAGGCTCCAGGCTGGGGTTGGGGTGCAGGCTCTGGTTGGGAGCTCCAGGCTGGGGGTGGGAGCTGGGGCGCTGACTCTGGGAGTGGGGGTGCGGGAGGGGGGTTGGGGTGCTGGCTCTGGGAGGGGGCTCCGGGCTGGGGGAGGCGGCTGGGGGGTGCTGGCTCTGGAAGAGGGAGCGACGGGTGCAGGAGGGGGTGGGGGGTGCAGCCTGCGGGAGGGGGCTCTGGCTACACCCCCCTGCTGCAGGGGGCGCCGGGGCCGGCGCGTGGCTCTCACCTCGGCCGTAGCCGCCCGGGCGGGAAGGCGCGGCGTGGGGCCCGGGCGGGGCGCGCCGGGGCGGCTGCTGCTTGGCGCGGGCGCCGTGGCGGCTGCTGAGCTCAGCCAGCGCCTGCTGGATGCCGGCCGGGTCGCTGGGCACCACGTGGTCCAGCCGGGAGACGGCGCTGGTGGTGGGCCCGGGCGGCAGGCTCAGGCCTGGGGGGCGCTCCTCCGCCGGGCGGCTGGGGAGAGAGCGAGTTAGGGGGGGCGGCTGGGTGCCCCCCGGGCCTGCCCACCTGCAGGCCCCGAAATGTGTCTGTGCCCCTTGGCCCTGCCCGCCTGCGTCGCCCGACCCCCGCAGCTCATCAGTCCCCATTAGCACCCCCCGCCCCCGGGCCCTGCAGGCCACTGTCAACTCTGCCCCAATCCCCCTCCCGGACCCACCATCCACCCCACGTGCCCCCTCCCCTCGGCCCCCACACCTGCGGTTCCTGGGCGCCGGCCAGGTCCTCCTGTCCCCGCGGCCGCCGCCAGGCCCCCCGCGGCCCCCACCCTTGCCCCCGCTGCCGGGCCCGGGGTTGGGGCGCCGGTTCTGCCGGTCCATGCCGGGCCGCTGGCTGGAGAAGCTGCGCTTGGACATCTCCTTGCGCTGGGCGAGGGTCAGGTCGGTGCCGGCCCCCCGGCCCCCCAGGGAGGGGGCGCCGCCCCCCTTCAGGAAGGCTTGGGGCGGGGGGCCCCCTGGCTCCTTGTCGCCCGGCCCGCCGCCCCGGCGCTCGGTGAAGTCGCTGCTCTCCGAGGCCGTCTCCCACTCCTCGTTGGCCTGGTCCGAGTTCTGGTTGGACAGGTCGGGGGACTTGGCGCCGGCCACACGCCGGGAGACCGTTTCCTCGGCCGGGGCCGGGGGCGGTGGGTACGCCGGGGCCCCCGGCCCGCCCCGCTGCTCCCCGTTGAGCCGGGCCGCATTGTCCCGCTCCTGCTTCAGCCGCCGGAACCGGGGCGGCTTGTCCTGCTGCTGCGAGCGGCCGTGGCGCCGCCGGCGGGGGGGCCGCTCGAAGCTGCGATCCACGGCACCGTTGGGGGGCGGCCCCTGCTGCTTGGGGGGAGCCTGGAACCCGGCCAGATCCTCCGGCGCCGGGAGAGTGGGCCCCGGCGCTGCTTTCTCCTTGCCGGGCGAATCCGGCACTACCTCCGGCTCCTGCTTCTCTAGCTTCTTCCCCAGCGGGGGCTTGGCCGGGGGGCTCCAGGTGCTGGCTGGGGGGCGCCCCCCGCCCCGGCCCCGGCGTGAGGGTACGCCGCGGGGGGTGAAGATGCGGCCGCCGCGGGCGCCCGGCTCCGAGAGGCGGGGCGGGATCCTGTCCGCGAAGCGGGGCAGGGCGGCCGGGCCCCGGTGCCGCTCCCCCTTGGCGGGCTGGGGGGCCAGCGGGGGCGGGGCTGCCTCCTTGTCCGAGTGGGCGACGTCGCTGGCGCTCTCGTGGGTCTCGCTGCCCGTCTCCGAGCCGCGCTGGCGCCGGCGCTTGGGGATCTCCTCGTACTCGGAGCCTTCGCTGCGCGTCTCGCTGGCGTTGCGGGGCCGGGCGCCACCCCCTCCCCCCAGGGGCCCCGGCCCCTCCTCCAGGCGGTAGAACGGCTCCCGGTAGCTGCGGAACTCCCTGCTGCGGCCCCGGCCCCCGCCGCCTCGGCCGCGCCCACTGTAGGCGCCCCGGAAGCCGCGCCCCGGGCGGCACTCCCCGCCCGGCGCGCCCGCGCCCATGCCGCCGCCCCGCGTCGTAGGCACTCCCGGCGCCGGCGGGTGGGCGACAGCGCCCCCTGCGGCTCCTTGGGCGGCCCCGCCATGCTGCCGTTCACCAGCACCTTGGCTTTGGCCTCCTTGCCTGGCTTGGGGGGCTCCTTGGGGCCGGGCTGTGGGTCCGGCTTGGCGCCCGCTGGCTCGGTGCCCTCTTTGGCTTTGGGGCGCGGCTCCTCAGCCTCCTCCTTGGGGGGCGCGGGTTTCTTGATGGGCCCGGCTCTGCGCGGGGGCTTCTCGCCGCCTGGCAGCTCGTCCACTCGCCGGCTGCTGCCCGGCCGGGGGCCCCAGCGTGTCTCCGTCTTGGCCTCGCGCCGTGGCGGCCGGTGGAAGTCGTGTGGCTGGCGCGAGGGGCGCTCGGCCCGGCGTGGCGCCTCCTCCTTGGGGGGCAGGCCCGGCTCCTCCTTGGGGGGCAGGACAGGCTCCTCCTTGGGGGGTTTCTTGGGCGCCACCAGGGGCTCCTTGGGCTCCTCGGCGTTGGGGGGCTTCTCGTCCGGCTGGCGCTGGGGGGGCTGGGCCAGGGGCTCGGGGCGCCCGTTCCTGGCCAGCTCCCCTGGAGCGTTGGGGGGCAGGGCGAGGCCGGCTGGCCAGGGCCCCCCCGGGCGGGGCTCATCCCCCGGGAAGCGGTGCAGGGGGGCCGGGGCGCCGTTCTCGGCAAAGGCCGGGTAGCTGCCTACGTAGGGCTGGGGGGTGGCGGCCTCCCGCAGGCGGACGGGGGGCGTCTCGCTCCTGGGGGGAGAGAAGGGGGCGTCACGCCTCAGCCCAACACCTGGGCCCTCCACTGCCTGGCCCCCTACCTCCCCTGCCCCACGCCCGACCCTCCTGCCCCACCCCATCAATGTCCTGTGCTCAGCCCCACAGCTCCCCAACCCCCCACTCACCGCAGGCCCTTCTCGTCCTCGTCTGGCTGCCGGAGGGGCGAGGCCAGGGGCCGGGGGTCGGCGGCAGGGGCGCTGAAGACGTCTCCCCCCCAGGCCAGCTTGGGGTCCATGGGCGGGGTGCCCCGCTCCCGCAGGAGCTGGGGGTGGCGCTCGAACTGCTCCGAGCTGGAGCCCCCGCTGTCCGAGCGCTCGCGGGGCAGCAGGCCTGCAGGGGGGCAGAGAGGGCACGTCAGAGGGCCGCCCCCCAGCCATGAGGAGGCAGCCACACGCCCAGGGCATGGCAGCAGTCACATGACCCAGGAGTAGGTGGGACTAATGGGTCATGTGACAGGCCAGAGCCCAGGGGAGGTGGAACCCAACCCACTGCAGCTGGCTGGGTCACATGACCCCGACCAGGACGCATGTGACCAGGTGTGGGTGGGGTCTGGCCCGGCCCCCTGCACACAGGGCAGGACTCAGGGTCCTCCAGCCCCTCCCCGCAGGCGTCCGCCCCCCCCCGCGACCCGGAGCCTCCCGCACGCCTGACGTCCGGCCTGACCCGGCCTGAGCCCATTGCTCCCTGGCCCGGCCCCAGAGTCCCCGAGAACCACCCACCCCCCTGCTCCTCGCACCGAGCGACCGACCGCTCAGGTACCCGAAACCTGCGATCACGGCCCCTCGGCTCCAGCCTGAACCAGCCCCGGGCTCCCAGCCGGCCCTCGCGGCTCAGGGCTCCGAGCCCCTCCCCGGCCTCTCCTGAGACGCGGCGCCCAGAACGGGCCCAACCCTGCGGCTGAGCCGGAGCCGGAGCCGCGCGGAGCATCACTGCTCGGGCCTGGCTCCCAGCGCTCCTGCGGGCGCTTTGCTCTGCGAGCGTTACACTGTTGGTTGTGATCCACTCTGACCCCCAGCCCCGTCCGCAGCCCCTTCCTGGGGGGTCACTGCCCAGTCCGTGTGCAACTGATGGGGCTTCCGACGTGGAGCCCTTTGCATTGTCCTGACTGAATTTCATCCTAGTAACTTCAGGCCATTTCTCGTTTGTCCAGATCAGTTTGAATTTTAACCCTCCCCTCCAAAGCACCCGCAACCCCCCAGCTTGGCATCGGCCCCACACGATTAGTGGACGCTCTGTGCCGTTAGCTCAATCACTGAGGAGAGGGGGAGGGAGAGCTCAGGGGTTTGAGCATCGGCCTGCTAACCCCAGGGGTGAGAGTTCAATCCTTGAGGGGCCACTTAGGGATCTGGGAGAAAATCAGGACTTGGGCCTGCTAGTGAAGGCAGGAGACAGGACGTGATGACCTTTCAGGGTCCCTTCCAGTTCTAGGAGATTGGCATATCTCCAATTATTAATTAATTTCAATAATTAATTAATTAATTAAATATTGAAGAGACCCGATCCCCGTGGGTCCCCACTCGTTATGTCCTTCCAGCCTGACTGGGACCGGCTGAGAGCTGCTCTCTGGGAGCGGTTTCCAGCCGGGTTTGTCAGGTGAGACGGCAGGAAAAGCTTTGCTCCAGTCCAGAGGCTCCTAGACGCGAAGGCCAGAAGGGACCGTGATGATCGTCTAGTCTGACCCCTGCCCAGCGCCGGCCACGGAATCTCACCCGCCCCCTCCCGGAACAACCCCCCGACCTATGGCTGAGCCGCCGAAGCCCTCGAATACCCCGTCCACGCGCCCCCTCCGCGGGCGGCTCTCGGGCTGCTCGGCGGCTCCCGGGGCTTTGCAGGTCGATTGGGTCCAGCCGGGACGCTGCCAGGGCGGCCATGCCCCGCTGTGCCCGTTTCCCTCTGCAGAGCTGGGCACGAGATCTGCCCTTCTCCAGCCGTCGGGTCTCCCAGGTGCAGCCCAGCCAATGGGTCGCACCCCGGGCCAGGCGTGGGCGGGGCCAGCGGGTCACATGGCCAGGCGTGGGCGGGGCCAGCGGGTCACATGGCCAGGCGTGGGCGGGGCTTACCGGAGGGGTGCACCCCGGGCGGGTAGAAGTCCATGGGCGGCCGCCCCTGCATCATGCGTGGGTCCATGTAGGGCGGGATCACCATCCAGCGGGGGTCGAAGTTCATCGGGGGCATGGGCGGGGGGCGCCCCATGGAGCCTGGGTACATGGCCTTGGGCGGGGCCTGCTGCTGGGGGGGCGGGGCCTGCTGCTGCCCCGCCCCCTGCGCAGGGTGGATACCAGGCGAGGGGCCCAGGCCCCCCAGGGAGGCGGCTGCCACCTGCTGCTGGGGGGAGGCGGGCACCGGGGGCGGCCCGTGCTGCTGCTGCCACTGCTGCTGCTGCTTCAGCAACTGCTCCTGGGGGGCACAGAGGGGTTAGGGACCCCCCACGCCACTCCTCACCCCATAGCGAGCCCCCCAATGGCTCCCCCCATGCTGGGCTGCAGCCACCCAATGGCTTCCCCCATGCCTCTCCTCACCCCATAGCGAGCCCCCCAATGGCTCCCCCATGCCACTCCTCACCCCATAGCGAGCCCCCCAATGGCTCCCCCCATGCCAGGCTGAACCCCCCCCCCAGCGAATCCCCCAACGGCTCCCCCCATGCCGGGCCGCAGCCCCCAACGGCTCCCCATGCCAGGCCGCAGCCCCCAACAGCTCCCCATGCCACTCCTCACCCCACAGCGAGCCCCAACGGCTCCCCCCTGCCGGGCCCCAGCCCCCAACGGCTCCCCATGCCAGGCCGCAGCCCCCAACAGCTCCCCATGCCGGGCCACAGCCCCCCAACGGCCCCCCCCCGGCCAGGCCGCAGCCCAACGGCTCCCCCCATGCCACTCCTCACCCCATAGCCAGCCCCAATGGCTCCCCCATGCCGGGCCGCAGCCCCCGAGTGAGGCCCCCCACAGTCCCCCCCCTCCAGCACAGCCCCCCAGCGAGCCCCCAACTGTTACCTGCTGCTGCCGCTGGAACCGGGGCGGCAGAGACTTCTGGTACTTGGAGTAGCCGAGGGTCTGGGCTGGGGGCGGCTGGCGCGGCGGCACCACAGTCTCGCCCTTGGGCTCTGTCTTGGGCGTGGCGGGGGCCGCAGGGGGGGCCGGCACCACCACTGGCTCCTCCGGCACCTCGGGCACCTCCTTGGGGGCAGGCGCCGCAGGGGGCTCGGCTGGGGGAGAGCAGGGGGGTCAGGCGCTGGGCTCAACACGGGAGCGGAGAGGCCTCACCTGGCAGCCACCGCTGAGACGCGGCCCCTCTGGGGCGGGGCAGGGGGCTGGTTACCCGGGTCCCCCGAGACGCGGCCCCTCTGGGGCGGGGCAGGGGGCAGGTTACCCGGGGCCCCCGAGACGCGGCCCCTCTGGGGCGGGGCAGGTTACCCGGGGCCCCCAGGGCAGGGGGCAGGTTCCCCGGAGCCCCCAGGGCAGGTTCCCCGGGGCCCCCAGGGCAGGTTCCCCGGGGCCCCCAAGACGCCTCCTACCTGGCCCGGCGTCGAAGCTGCCGCTGGTGCTGCTGCCGCTGCTGCGGGGTTTGCTGGCCGGGGCCGGCTCCTCCTGGTCTCTCTTCTCCTCCGGGGCGGCAGGGGCCGGGGGGGCGGCAGGGGCCGGGGGGCTGGCGACGGCCGGGGTGGGGGGCGGCAGCGGCGGGGGGGCGGGCGCTTCCTTGGGGGGCTCGGCTTTGAGGCGCTTGTCGGGGGCCCCGAACTTCTCGTCCAGGCGCTTGAGCTTCTCGGCGCAGGCGGCCCGGCGCTCCTCCTGCATGCGGCGCTCCTCCTCCTCCCGGCGCCGGCGCGCCCGCTCCACCGCCGCCGAGATCTCCGAGGAGGACTGCTTCCGCCGCTGGCGCAAGGCCTCGTCCTCGTCCTCCGGCGCCGGGGGGCGCGCCTGGGGGGCGGGCGGGGGGGTCAGCGCCTCCCACAGCCTGATCCCCGCCCCGCAGCCCCCTACATCCCCGCCCCGCAGCCCCCTCACCCCCCAGATCCCCGCCCCCTACATCCCTCCACCCAAGCACTCCCACATCCCCGCCCCAGCCCCCAGATCCCGCCCCTACATCCCTCCACATCCCCTACACTCCCAGATCCCCGCCCGCAGCCCCTCACCCCAGATCCCTGCCCCTACATCCCTCCACCCCAGGGCCCCTCACCCCCAGATCCACCCCGCAGCCCCCCTCACCCCAGATCCCTGCCCCTACATCCCTCCACCCCAAGGGCACTCCCAGATCCCCGCCCCGCAGCCCCTCACCCCAGATCCCACCCGCAGCCCCTCACTCCCCCAGAGCCCTGCCCCCTACATCCCGCCACCCCAAGGGCACGCCCAGATCCCCGCCCCGCAGCCCCCTCACCCCCCCAGATCCCACCCCGCAGCCCCTCACTCCCCCAGATCCCTGCCCCCTACATCCCTCCACCCCAAGGGCACCCCCAGATCCCTGCCCCACAGCCCCCCAGGCCCACACCTTTCCTCTATACACCCCCTAAACCCGCACCCTATGACTGCTCCATCCTCCCCAGGGCTCACGCCCCACTGCCCTCAGATCCCTCCCGGACCCCGCCCCCAGCGAACCCTCCAGCCCCCCACCCCCGCGTCCCCCCTGACACTCACTGGGAAGTCGTTGGGCTGCCCCCAGTTGCCCCGGTTGGGGGGTGGGGGTGGCGGCGGCAGGGGGCGAGGTGCAGGGGCGGCAGGCGGTTCCTTGGCCCCCTCCGGGGGGCGGGAGCCCTCGGCCCAGGCCGCCTTGACAGGGGGCAGCTCCTCCTTGGGGCTGGCGGCCTTCCTGCCCTCGGGGTCTGGCCCCTCGCTGTCCTGGCTGGGGGGCAGAGATCAGTGAGCTGGGACCATGGCTCTGATGGGGGGCGTGGGGCTGGGGCAAGCCCGTGGGGCTGATGCGGGTCTGAGCGGGGGCAGTGGACGGGCCAGGGGGCTCATTCAGGGTTGTGGGGCTCAGCAAGCTGGTGGGTCTGATCCGGGGGCTGAGCTGGAGTTAGGGGGCAGGGATGGGGGCAGGGCCCTGGATGGGCTGGCGTCCCGGGGTCCCTCTTACTGTTTCTCGGCTCCTTCCTCGTCAGACTCTTTGCCGTCCTCTTCGTCGCTGAATTTCAGCTTCTCGGTGTAATCCACCTCCTCGTGCGCGCCTGGGGGGCAGAGAGCTGGCGTCAGGGCCTGCCCCACAGCTGGACCTGGGGGGGGCCAGGCTGGAAGGGAGCTCCCCCCTCCCCACCCCCGGATCCCCAGGGGGGGGCGCTACCTGCCCAGCCTTCGTCGTTCTCCTGGTCGAGCTCGTCGAACTCCTTCAGGTCGTCCTGCCGGAGCACGGGCGGGCGGCTCACAGGCTCCACCGCCCGCTGGGGGGGCTGCGAGGGGCGGGGCCCAGCCAGCCGCGGGAACCTGGGGAGGGAGAACCATGGAGGGGCTAGGGACAGAACCCAGGAGTCCGGGCTCCCAGCCCCCCCCGCTCTAACCCCCAGCCCCCACTGCCCCCTCCCCCCGAGCCAAGGCGAGAACCCAGGAGTCCTGGCAACTGGCTGCAACCACCAGACCCCACTCACCTCCCGAGCTGGGAAGAGAACCCAGGCGTCCTGACAGCCCCCCCCAACTCACCTCTGTGCGTCCGGGGTGGGGTAGCGGTAAGCTCCCTGCGGCCCATACGGAGGCGGGAACGGGAGGTACGGGGGGTACATCTGTGGGGAGATGGGCTGTTAGGGGGCCCCCCAATGCTGGGGGGGACGAGTTCAGCCCCCGCCCGTCCCCGCATAACCCTTGATCTGCTGAGCCACCTTCAGTCACGGAGATGGATCACTCCCTGCGTAGGGGTCTGACCCCCCACGGAGCAAATCACCCCCCGCCCTCCCCTCCCTTCGTAGGTGTCTGCCCCCCGCCTCTCCCCTCCCCACGGAGCAAATCACCCCCGCCTCCCCTCCCCACAGAGCAAATCACCCCGCCCTCTGCCCCTCCCCTCCCCACGGAGCAACGCACCCCCCGCCCTCTGCCCCTCCCCTCCCCACGGAGCAAACCCCCCCCCGGCCCCTGGGACACTCACGAATGGCGGCATCATGCCCCGGTAGGGAGGGAAGTGGGGCGGGGCGGAGGGCTGCATGCCCACCCCGGCCCGCCCGTCGGGGGCTCCGGGGTGCTGCTCGGGCACCTCCCCGTCAGTGCCCCGCCCGCCTCCATCCCGCCAGCTCGTCGCATCTGCAAAGGAAAGGGGGGAGCGGTAAGGCAACGCGCAGTTGTGGGGTCAGCTATCCAGGGACCTCCGGCCCCTCCGGGGCGGGGGGGCTGGTTCTCCGGGGAGCCCCGGCCCGGCACAGAGATGCAGCCCCTCCGGGGTGGGGCGCGGGGGCTGGTTCTCCGGGGAGCCCCGGCCCAGCACAGAGATGTGGCCCCTCCAGGGTGGGGCGCAGGGGCTGGTTCTCCGGGGACCCCTGGCCCAGCACGGAGACGCGGCCCCTCCGGGGCGGGGCGCGGGGGCTGGTTCTCCGGGGAGCCCCGGCCCGGCACGGAGATGCAGCCCCTCCGGGGCGGGGCGCGGGGGCTGGTTCTCCGGGGAGCCCCGGCCCGGCACGGAGATGCAGTCCCTCTGGGGTGGGGCGCGGGGGCTGGTTCTCTGGGGAGCCCCGGCCCAGCACAGAGATGTGGCCCCTCTGGGGTGGGGCGCAGAAATGGGGGAGCAGCTGAACAGAACAAGACCGTGGCCCGCAGAGAAGGGGTCTCCCCAGTCTGGGGGCGGGGGGGGACACACCCTGGGGCAGGCAGGAGCCTGCCAAGGTTTGGCTGACACAGCCGGGCTCAAGGTTCACTTGGGGGTCCTTGAGGACACCGAGGGTGCCGGGGCTCACTCTGGGGGCGGAGGTTTGGTCCGGGCCCATACGACGCATCGGCAGTGTCCTTTTCTTTGCCAGCTTTGTCCTGGTCGCCAGCCGCCTGCAGGGTCGGAAATTCCTCGCGAGAGAATCGCGACAGTAGGCTTGATCCCTTTCCACCTGCGAGAGAGAGAGGGAGGCTGACTGTCTAGCCCACCTCTATGACCCTGGAGGACCATGGAATAGCAAGAACTGTCCCCTCTATGACCCCGGAGGACCAATTATCTTCCAGCTCTATGACTCTTCAGGACCAAAGGGCTGAGAATGCTGCTTCTGTGCCCGGTGAACCCCTCATCCTCCACCTCTATGAAGCCAGAAGCAAGAGGCTGTGACATGCCAATTCGCCAAACCCTTGAGGCCAATGTCTTGCATTTCTATGACCCTGGAGGACCAAGGACCAGAGGAATTACCACCTCTATGACCCTGGAGGACCAAGCCAGGGAACTGCCTGGCAGAATGAGCCTGGGGCCCACCGAGCCTGTCTCTGAGTGGTCAGGGCCGGCTGCTCCAGAAAACCGTGCCAGAAACCAGCCCGTGGGCGGTGCCCAATGGGGGTGGGCAGGTCCTTCCTGATCACTGGCTCAGGCCCTGGACAGTTGGTGGTTGGGGTTCGAGCCCCCATGCCTCATCCCCTCTCACTGAGCCTGAGAGCTCCCATCAGCCATTGCAGTGTCTGAGCCTGCTAGGCTCTTTGACTCCATGACTTCAAGTGGCAGAGAGTTCCACAGGTTAACATTAGAACAACCCCAGCTCCCTGCAGCTCAGGACCCCTGAGCTCCACTCTGGGGGGATCGGTAAACGAACTCACCATCTCCTTGCGCTCCATGGGTAACGCTGGCCTGTGCCCAGGACTTTACCCCGCTTGCTACTGTAGGGGGATTCTGACAGAACAAAGGAGGGGGAGGGGTTAGGTTGACTCTGGGGACTGCGGCCCCCTCACCAGCCTCCCAAGATCCACCCCCAGCCCCACATTCCCAGCTGCCCATTGAACAGCTCCCACTGGCTGATTCATTCTCAGATCCTGCCGCCAAGGCTGGGAAGCTCCTTCGGCAGAGAGGTTACAGGCCGCAGCACCAACGTCCAGCAGGGGCGGCCCTGTGGCCCTAGGAAATGCCAGCGGGGTCTAGGTGTCAGCGACATGGACGCAGGCTGCTTCCAAGAGAGAGAAATCCTGAGTTCTCTCCCCGGCTCTGGGAAGGGAGTGGGAGCTGGTGAGTTAGGGCGGGCGGGAGGAGAGGGGCGGCTGGTAGCCAGGACTCCTGGGTTCTCTCCCCGGCCCTGGGAGGGGAGTGGGGTCTAGTAGGTAGAGCGGGGGGTCTGGGGTCCAGGACTCCTGGGTTCTCTCCCTGGCTCTGAGAGGGCAGTGGGGTCTAGTGGTTAGAGCAGGGGGGGCTGGGAGCCAGGACTCCTGGGTTCTCTCCCTGGCGCTGGGAGGGGAGCGGGGGCTAGTGGTTAGAGCAGGGGGGCTGGGAGCCAGGACTCCTGGGTTCTCTCCCTCACGCTGGGAGGGGAGCGGGGGCTAGTGGGTTAGAGCGGGGGGGGCTGGGAGCTCAGACTCTCCTTGTTCTCCATCCTGGACAGTGTTTGGGGAGTCCCCCTAAAGGCATCCCTGGGATCTTAATCTCTGTCAAGGGAGACACCCCCCCCCCCCAGTGTCTTCACCTCGGGTGCTGTTGGGGGTCGTTTCGGTGGGTTTGAGGCAGACGTCTGTGAAGCCGGCGGCGACGGCGATTCCGGCGGCTGAGCTGTCGAGGCATCGGTACTGAGACGGGAAATGAGCGAGGCAGAGAGAGAGACTTCAGACCTGGGGCCTGATGGGAGCCAGCGCCCCCTAGAGGGGAAAGGCCCCGTCCCCCTGGGCCAGGCCCACCCCGCTCCGAGGGGGGACGGCTCCTCACCTCTTTGGGTCTGACTGGTCCTGCTTGCTTGCCCATCCTGTCCCGTCTTTCGGTACTAGTGAGACGTTGGGGTCATTGCCTTTGTTCTCCGCTTTTAAGCTTGGCAGGTTCGCAGGGGGTGGCATACGCCGGGCAATGGCAACTTTCCCGAGACTCTGCAAGCCATGGCGAGGGGCTACTGGAGAGAGAGAGGGGTTAGGGCCTGTTCTGACCCCTGCGCCCAGCTCCCCATGGCGCGGTGCCTCCCCCCCAAGATCCCTGCGCCCACCTCCCCGCGGCATGGCACCCCCCCCCACGGACCCCTGCGCCCGCCTCCCCGCGGCACGACACACACCCCCAGATCCCTGCGCCCGCCTCCCCGCGGCACGACACCCCCTCCAGATCCCTGCGCCCACCTCCCGTGGCGCGGTGCCTCCCAAGATCCCTGCGCCCGCCTCCCGCGGCATGGCACCCCACACGGACCCCTGCGCCCGCCTCCCGCGCACACACACACCCCCGGACCCTGCGCCCGCCTCCCGCGGCATGGCACCCCCCCCACACGGACCCCGGCGCCCGCCTCCCGCGCACGACACACCTCCCGGACCCCTGTGCCCGCCTCCCGCGGCATGGCACCCCCCCCCACGGACCCCTGCGCCCGCCTCCCCGCGGCACGACACACACCCCCAGATCCCTGCGCCCGCCTCCCCGCGCACGACACCCCCTCCAGATCCCTGCGCCCACCTCCCGCGGCACGACACCCCCAGATCCCTGTGCCCGCCTCCCTGCGGCACGGCACCCCCAGATCCCTGCGCCCGCCTCCCGCGCACGACACCCCAGATCCCTGCGCCCGTCCCTGCGGCACGACACACCCCCCCCAGATCCCTGTGCCCGCCTCCCTGCGGCCCGGCGCCCCCATGGACCCCTGCGCCCGGCACCCCCTCGTGCCTGTACCTGTGGGTTTCTGAATCTCTAAGGACTTCCCCTTGTACGTATCAAACAGGTTGAGTGACGAATACTTTTTTCCATCCTTCCCCTTTGCTGTTTGCCCCAAACGATCTGACATCGCGCTGGAAGGTCATTGAGTACGTTGGTTCCTCCTGGCTCCTCGCGAAACGTGCCTCTGTCTGCAGGCAGGACAGAGGTGAGAACCCAGGAGTCCTGGCTCCCAGCCGCAGCCCCTCTAACCCCGGGTGTTTCAAGGGGAATTGGTTTGAAGCTGTGTTGGTGTTAGGTCCCACACAAACCACCTCACCCACTTCCTACGAGATACCATTTGAAAAAAAGAAACCGAGGGAGACGGCATCAGCCAAGTGACCCCTGGGTTTTATGAGACGCGCTGAGTCCTGTACAGTTTTTATTTTAAGTCCAGGAACGTGAGGGTTTGTTATAACAATAGAGCAGCCGATCCAGCACCCCTGGGAAAGGCTTTGCTGGAATTTCACCAGTGCCAGGGGCTGGTTTGCTTTGGATTTCAAACTTTCCCCTTGCAACATGAACAGCGGGGGGGTGAGGGGGATCTGGCTCTGACCGTGGCCCCTACTCCCTCAAGGCCGCACCACAGGGACCAGGAATGAGGGGGCATTTCTGGATCCCAAACAAGCAGGAGCTGACGGGGCCATTTGCGTAATGTGGCCCTGAGGCGGTTGGTGTTTCCCTTCCGGGGCAGACCCGGGGCAGGGAAGGTTTCTAACCCCTGGGGTTAGTTTCACTCCATCCTCAGTGCCTGCGCCTGTCCCTTTAAGGGCACGTCCTTGACTCACCCTCTGAGCCTGAGCTCACCACAGCTGAGACGCCTGCCTGGGATCGCAGGGTCTCCCTGACAGCTGTGGTGCAGCTCAGCGCTGGGGTCGTGTGAGGACACGGGATGGGGCTGCCTTGGATTTCAGGAGGGGCAGCTCACCCCAAGTGCCTGGCGATGGGGAAATCCAGCCTAAAGCTGCCTGGAGGCAGCCATATGAAACCTCAGCCCCCCAGCTCTAACCCACCAGCCCCCACTCCCCTCCCAGAGCCGGGGAGAGAACCCAGGAGTCCGGGCTCCCAGCCCCCCCTGCTCTAACCCACCAGCCCTCGCTCCCCTCCCAGAGCCGGGAGAGAACCCAGGAGTCCTGGCTCCCAGCCCCCCCCTCTAACCCACCAGCCCCACTCCTCCCAGAGCCAGGAGAGAACCCAGTAGTCCTGGCTCCCAGCCCCTGCTCTAACCACCAGCCCCAATCCTCCCAGCGCCGGGGGCAGAACCCAGGAGGCCGGGCTCCCAGCCCCCCCTGCTCTAACCCACCAGCCCCCACTCCCCTCCCAGAGCCGGGGAGAGAACCCAGGAGTCCGGGCTCCCAGCCCCCCCTGCTCTAACCCACCAGCCCCCACTCCCCTCCCAGAGCCGGGGAGAGAACCCAGGAGTCCTGGCTCCCAGCCCCCCCCAGCTCTAACCCACCAGCCCCCACTCCCCTCCCAGAGCCAGGGAGAGAACCCAGTAGTCCTGGCTCCCAGCCCCCCCTGCTCTAACCACCAGCCCCCACTCCCCTCCCAGAGCCAGGGAGAGAACCCAGGAGTCCTGGCTCCCAGTCCCCCTGCTGTAAAGCAGGGCCGCTCTCTTGCCAAGGGGTCTGCAGCACTGTCCAACCGAAAGCTAAATCTGTGCGCTCGCTCTCTGAAATCACCACACCCGATTTCCCCATACTTCCTGGCTGAGCCAACACCCCCCGCCCGGAGCTGGAAGACAGAGCCGGGCAGAACGGCTGCAGCTGGGAGGAAATCTCCAGAGCCCAGCCAGGCTCCCTTGGGAGGGCGGGTGGGAAAAGAACCAGGGATGTCTCTCCCCTCCTCCCCCAGCGCAGACTGATTTAGGGGGAGGTTTGGTGAGCACAGAGAGAGCGGCTTTGGAAATCACAGGCCATGGGGCGGCTGTGGCCAGGGAAAGAATAACGGAACGGCCGACAGAATTACACACTCTGCCGTTTGGGATTTCCAACCTGCCAGGGGAACAGGCGAGACTCCCTCGCCTGGGTGACAGGAAAACTCAGACCAGATGATCTAACGGTCCCTTAAAACCCATGACTCCAATGCCCCAAACCCACAGGTGGTAATTTTACAGCCACACCCCAAGGAGGTCGTCCCGATACTGATGGATGGCTGAGCTTATTTTCCCAGATTAAGGCCAGAAGGGATCACTCTCATCCTCTAGTCCGACCCCCTGTACAACAGGCCACTGCTGCGCCCTGAATTAATGCCTGGCTGGATTTGCAGGAGGAGGCCAGGAACGTGTGACAGAAAATAAAAGCACAAACCCAATCCACCCCTAGAACAGCCTAGGAATAAGGAGGGGGGTAAACGAATCCTTACAAAGAACAATTGTCCAGTCTGCACAGAGTAAGTAACAAATCATATCGCTGGCAAAAACCATCCTGCCAACGGAGAGGTGTAGCCAAAGCACCCGGAATGATCCCTAACAAAATTACTATCAACAACGGAAGGGCACAAACAAATCCACATGAAACCCAGGCAACCCTCTTACACTCTACCCAGAATCATCAACTGCTGGTAAACGCGGAGGGATGGAAGGAGTCAAGGAAAAACGACTGGTCAAGAACAGGAGGGGGGGGAAATCCAGAATCTTAATAAATACAAAGATTGTGAACCAGTGCAGCCGAGTGTAAATAGCGCAGGCAGCGCAGAGACGCTGGTACGAGCCTCTGGGTTACTACTGGCTACCAGCGTTAGTTCATTTCTCCGGTGGGTTATGTACGGTGCGCCGCAGTCATAAACACCATCCTGCATTTTCCTTCCAGAAAGGCAGCCGCACACACCGCGCTGGACAGGGACTCAGGACACCTGCCTTGAACTAGCTCCATCCCGGCCTCTTGGGTGACCTCAGGGGAAGTCACTTGCCCCATGATTCAGTTCCCCCATCTGTAGAGTCAGGAGAAGGATATTGACCCTTCTTAGTAAAGCACTTTGAGCGCTACCCATGGAAAGTGCTAGGTCAAAGCTAAGGGTCGTTATCACAGAATCCTAGAAGATCAGGGTTGGAAGGGGCCTCAGGAGGGATCTGGTCCAACCCCCTGCTCAAAGCAGGACCAACCCCCAGACAATCCCGGGATGGGACCCAACCTTAACAGCTTTTCCTGTCTCAAGAGCAGTACCTGTATTTGCAAACACTTTAATTCAGAATGATTTCTTATTGCGTATGTGGATTGTTCACACCTCTCTACCTTAGCAAGACATCCAGAGCCACAAAGATTGTTAAGATTTAAAGGGGAAACAATCCAGTCATGGAGTAAACACTTAACGAAAACACTGTTAACAATACCATGCTTGCCTCTTATCGGCTGGCAGTACCTTGTGTTAACAACATCACACCAAATATGGCTAAGAAATACACAATATTGTTAAGAAATATTGCTAAAAAAGAAAGAATACGGGTTATTCTTAGGAAGAAAGGTTAAAATGCACCCAGAATAAATATCCTGTTAAATATCGTTAAACAGAATGTTAGCAATACAGACGCACAATATACATTGTTCCCAACGAACCGGGGATACAGTCACCACAGAACGACAGAAACGTAGCCTGGAAGAGAGAATCTAGCCCATCCAGGCAGGATTAAGCGTACCTGGTACGCAACACCACAGTGAAATACAAATATTGTTAGATAAACAGGACGATCACATCATAAAGTGAGGAGTAAACAAAACAATATTAATAACTGGTCCAATTCACAGCTGTGTCCACTAGATCCAGAAAAACACAAAACATTAACATGATTTATATATCATTAAAGGGTGAATGATACAGCACGGGATTAACACGTATCGTGTAACTGCCCATCTTTGAAATCCTGTGTTAAGATTAACGCCATGACAATTATCTCCCACAAATGGCTGCAAGTTACTTCCAGATCAAGGGTCAAAACACCTTTTTTTGGAGGGGGGGGGCCTTTATTTTACAGGTATTTGATTGGCAGATGGAAGGAAGCGGTTGGAGAAGGAAGCAGAGAGGTTGGGTTTCTTTAAGCACCAATCCCTCTACCTCTGAAGTATCCAGGAACAGGGCAGCATCCACTGGAACTCGCAGGGAAAGTGACAACTGATATTGTATTTTAATCTTGCTTTGGGACCAGGCAAACCCTTGCTATTCGGGTGTCCGGTTCTTTGCACACATTTTGATCATTCAAATTATGGATTTTCTCTTTAAAGGGCCCATTCCAGTCACATGTAACATCGGCTGCCTCTCGAACAGTGTATGGCGCTTTAGAATAAGTGTAATTTGGGGGCCTCTCTAAGAGAGATGATGCGTGCTAATATTCGTGGGTTATTTATCTAGTAATTAAAGGGAAGGTTTAACGATCTCTCCTGGCCTTACTTACAAGGAAATCAGAATTCTTCCTCTGGTCTCTTTGCGGCGACGATATACATTTACTTCCCTACCACAAAACAGAAATTTGGCTACATTACAGATGCTCCATCATGAGCACGGAAGGGAGACGAAAATAAAGATTCCCCATGGTATAATTTTAGCATCACCCCCACAAAAAGGGGATCTATTCACATCCCAGCAAAACGTACTGGTGTCGTCGGGTAACAGTAAGTGTACAGAGAGCCGGTTAGCCTGAATATCGCTGCAGATGGAATTAATAAACCATTCGGATTTGGCATAACCAGGGTGGTCCCTGACCTCAATACACAAATACAGCTCTAGCGGGGTGTCAGTTCATTATAATGTCTGTTCATTTCGAATGGGTTATTAATTTAGCATTGTCTTTGGTAGGGTGCCACCGGCGTACTCCTCGGGAGGTCTCTTACAACCTTTATGATGACTGAATTCATGAATGTTTTTGCATCATAAATTCCAGGGGGTAAGAGACCCCCAGCCTTAATCCGAGTGTTGCCATGATACACACAGATACGGACTGACTATTAAATTCATCATTGGATGTCAAAGACACCTCACCAACGTCGACATTGCCCGGACCACGCAAATCAGAAGACCCCACCCATAATTTTAGCTGCTTCCTTTTCCCCCCTATTCCTAATTGCCTTGTAACCCTAAGAATGCTGCTAAATTAACCTCGATTCTTCGGTTCTGTCCAGATTGTCACTAAAAAGACAACACAAAATATGGTGATAATTTGCACCGACTGTGCACGCCACATTTTAACGAAAATAAAATAGCGAGGGATACCAACCCCCCTTTCCCCCCTTCGCACCCCCATCTTTTAAATCCCCACATAGTCAGTAATTTCAATTCAATCTGTATTACTAGTCCTACAGTATACACAGCACGGTATGCAGGCTTTATTATATTCGCTCGTTTTCATTTAAATGACCAACTCCACAGCCCCAAAATGTCATGGCTTTCTGCAGCTAAATGGATATTTATTAATAATTCACACAGATCTCTCTTATTTTACTTCCTTCCTAGTTTAAAATAAAAAATCAAGACCAAATCCCCTGCACACCCCAAACTGCACTTTCAACATAATTAAAAAAAAGATCAGATAATGACTGAATATAAATAATGTAGCTGCTGAAGCCTGAGTTGGCATTATAAAGGGGTGGGGTAGTATTTCGATTACACCTCGTATATACCCCCCAAATTCAATGATATTAGCCCTAAACATTCTTTATGAGAAACGGATAATTACGGGGTAAGAAAGAGAAATAAAATAAGAATTCAGCCCCCAAAACCAACACAAACCCGCTGATTCCCACCCTAATCAGACTGATAATGAATCTGTGATTGCTGCCTTTGACTGGTAGGTGTAGGGCGGTGCTGAAATATAGGGTAGAGTTCAAATTGACCACCCCAAAACGGCAGCACCCCCACATCCCAAATAAACACCCATATGGATTTTTTGGGAGGATTATTGGGGCTTATTTCTGTGGGGGGCGATACACAGACCTTCCTTCATCCCGTCACCACACCCCAAATGTGAATCACCCCGATATAATTTTAAAGTAGGGACTGAGGGGTTTGTAGGGGTAAATCTCCACACCACCATGGTATTTAAATTGCCAGCCGTTTATTTTTTTGGGGTGGTTTCAAATTACTGGTTAATTCACCCCCTATTCTACTATGAACACCCCATATTTTCTCCTTCCATTGCAATGGAATATTTTTAGGGTGGGGAATATTAGGAAAAACTCCCCCCTGCTTCACAATCACCTTCCCCTACCCAGATTTCAGCAACACCCCGATTTCCAGCAGTCTGAAAATGTGGGACTGGATTTTTTCCCCCAGTGATTTAAAAATACGAGGGCGCTGCTGAGAAAGGAGGGGGTTCATTTCTATCCATCCCCTGCTGTGTCCTGAACCAACACCCCAGAATGAGGAAAGTTGTCTAGTACAACCAACCCCCATTTTATTTTATTTTTTTTTTATAAACAGCAGTTTAAGATTTCTCAGGTGTGGTTGAAAAGAAAAGGAGGGTTACGAGAGACCAACAGGCATGCACCCCAAATTGCAGTACCATCTCACTAGCGTAGACGGGGGTTTTCAGATGAATTCATGGTGTCACTTTAAACAACAGGAGGGAAAGAGAAATCAAATGGCACCCCTGTTCTGCCACCGGCGTGAACCCCACATTTCAATGACAGACCATTATTTCCATGAGAATTTCTTCGTACCCCCCACAAAAGTGGGCTGGGTTTTGGGCAGTGACTTAAATACTTTAGGGTGCTATAGAAAGAATGAAAAGGGATTTAATTAGCCCTGATTGACCCCCCCCCCCAAATTTCAACAACACCCCAATACATGGAACAATTCCACCCCAGAAATACAGATGAGGTTTACACAGCGGCTTTGATTTTTTTTAGGGTACCACTGGGAAAAAACCAAAGCTGCGGGTTCACTTAGACGCAGCCCTGCGCTGGCATCAACGTGCCCCCCAAAATTCAGTCACCCCACCAGTGGCATCACAAGCCCCCCCCAATGAGGGCTGAGGTGTCCTGGGGGGTGATTTTTCCCCAGGGAACGGAAGAACGAAGAGTGAGATTCACCCCGTGCCCAGGCCTCCCCACGGACCCCAGCTTTCGGGGGCACCCCAAGGCCGCTCCCCAAAACGTGCCGGGGCCCCACACAGAGCGGGCAGGATTTTTCTGGTAGGTAGAATCATGGGGGCAAACCTGACAGCCCTGGGGGGGAGGGGGGAACAGCAGCCTTCACCCCATGTCCCCCCACCTGCCCAGCCCCCCCTTACCCCGCACCCCATGACCCCCCCACGCCCCTTTAAAGCTGTGGGGCAGCTGCAGGGGCTCTGACATTTGGGGCCAAATGGGGGTGCCAGGGGGATCCAGCCCCCCCCCATGGTGACCCCTCAGGGCGCCCACACCCCTTGGGGGACGAGTTCTGGGGAATTCGGGGGGGCTACTCCCCCCTCAACAGTCACTTGAACCCTCCTCTCTGAGGCTGTACGTTGGGGGGGTTAATGACCCCAGACGCCCCCCAGTGGGGCAAATGGCCCCTGGAGGTGGTGGGGGAAGCGATTTGGGAGGGGATGGGGGGGTCCAGGGGGGAGGACGGGGGCCCCCGAGGGGCGGATGGATGTGGATGAAGATGGGGGGGTAGGGAGAAGGCGAGGGCTGGGAACAAGATGGCGGAGGCCTGAACGTTCTACCGGCTCGAGCCGAGCCGTCTCCCCTCCCCCCCGCCTCCCTTCCAGGGGCCGAGAGCCGAGCCCAGCGGGGCGGAACCGGGTCGATACCCACCTCTTCGGATCGGGCTCGGTCCGCTCTATCCGGATACGGGCTTCCCGGGAGCGGATGGGGGCGCCAGGCGGAGGATGGATGCGGATTACGGCGGATCCCCTCCCCCCCCCGTTTTATTATTTTTTTTCCAGGGCCCGATGTGGAAGCCTCGGCGTCTCGGCACCGACTAAACGGCCATCCGGGTCCCAGGCCCCGGCGGCGCAGGGGAGGCCACGCCCCCACGCTGCGTAAGGGCGGGGCCAGGGGCTGGGTGGGGCGGAGAAAGGTCAATACGAAAGGGCGGGGCTTCCCAGGGCCAGAAAAATTTGCCTAATTTATGCAGAAGCGGTGGGGATTCTTGCAGGATGGAATAGTTGCCGTTACAGGGTAGTTTGTGATCTGCATAATTTATGCAAAAGGGAGGAGCTTTTGGAGAGGGGGTGACGTTTCGGACGCGTTCTGTTTTGCATAATTTATGCAAAAGAGGAGAGGTTTGTGGTCCAGCAGAAGTCTTGCGAGATTGTCTCTCATTTGCATAGTGCCTGTGAAGGGAAGGAGGTTCCTGGTATCATACTAAGCTCTTTTCTATTTGCATAATATATGCACTAGGAGAGTGGCTATTGATCAAATAAAACAAGGAGTGCTTAAGGGCGTCTGTTCATTTGCATGAGTTGTACAAGGCCGCCTAGGCTAGTGGTGTAATTATAATTAACCAGGGTTATTTAGTGGTTATGTTCATTTACATAATGTGCAAACCACACTAAAACTGGATTATTCGGCGGGTCTGTTCATTTGCATAAACTGTGACGTAATGAACTAGGGGCATAGGGAGCTTTTTGCTCATTAAAATAATATATGCAAAAGATAAGAGGCTTCTGGGCTAATACCTGGAGCGCCTTCTAATTTGCATACATCCTGGCTTGTGATGTAATGCCACTGAGGTTATTTAATAGCCTCATCTGCATAAGGGGCGTGGCTTCTGGTATAAAAGACTCAGTGGATTTGAACATTTTGAACATCTGCAGAAAGGGACCTGGGGGTTACGGTGGACGAGAAGCTGGATATGAGTCAGCAGTGGCCCTTGTTGCCAAGAAGGCTAATGGCATTTTGGGCTGTATAAGTAGGGGCATTTCCAGCAGATCGAGGGATGTGATCATTCCCCTCTATTCAGCACTGGTGAGGCCTCATCTGGAGACTGTGTCCAGTTTTGGGCCCCCGCTACAAGAAGGATGTGGATAAATTGGAGAGAGTCCAGCGGAGGGCAACAAAAATGCTTAGGGGGCTGGAGCACATGACTTCTGAGGAGAGGCTGAGGGAACTGGGATTGTTTAGTCTGCAGAAGAGAAGAATGAGGGGGGATTTGATAGCTGCTTTCAACTACCTGAAAGGGGGTTCCAAAGAGGATGGAGCTAGACTGTTCTCAGTGGTGGCAGATGACAGAACAAGGAGCAATGGTCTCAAGTTGCAGAGGGGGAGGTTTAGGTTGGATATTAGGAAAAACTTTTTCACTAGGAGGGTGGTGAAGCGCTGGAATGGGTTCCCTAGGGAGGGGGTGGAATCTCCTTCCTTAGAGGTTCTTAAGGTCAGGCTTGACAAAGCCCTGGCTGGGATGATTTAGTTGGGGTTGGTCCTGCTTTGAGCAGGGGGTGGGACTAGAACCTCCTGAGGTCCCTTCCAACCCTGAGATTCTATGATTCTATGATTTTATTGGAAAGCAGGAGGGGGACGGGCTGAAATGGGATGCGTGTGGGGGAGGGCCTGTAATTAACATGGGTTTTGAAAACTCAAAGGGGGCTATTAAAAGTTTTTTTCTATCTGCATAATTTATGTAACAATTGGGGCAGTGTCCTAAGGCAAATTATGTAAATATGGGAATCTTTGTTTGCATAATTTATGCAAATATGCATCTTTCAGAGAGGGGTGGTATCATTTGCATAATTTATTCCCAAGACGAGGGTCTCCTGGAAAAGGAAGAGGTTTATTAGCCGCAAAGAATCCTGTGGCACCTTATAGAGTAACAGACGTTTTGCAGCATGAGCTTTTGTGGGTGCTTTCAGCAGTTTCTCTTTGAAGTTTGGTCCTGAAGTTTTTTTGCTGCAGGATGGCCACCTTAAGATCTGCTATGGTGTGGCCAGGGAGATTGAAGTGTCTCCTACAGGTTTTTGTATATTGCCATTCCTAATATCTGATTTGTGTCCATTTATCCTTTTCCTTAGAGACTGTCCAGTTTGGCCGATGTACATAGCAGAGGGGCATTGCTGCCATATGATGGCGTATATTACATTGGTGGACGTGCAGGTGAATGAACCGGTGATGGTGTGGCTGATCTGGTTAGGTCCTGTGATGGTGTTGCTGGTGTAGATATGTGGGCACAGTTGGCATCGAGGTTTGTTGCATGGATTGGTTCCTGAGCTAGAGTTACTATGGTGCGGTGTGCAGTTGCTGGTGAGAATATGCTTCAGGTTGGCAGGTTGTCTGTGGGCGAGGACTGGCCTGCCACCCAAGGCCTGTGAAAGTGTGGGATCATTGTCCAGGATGGGTTGTAGATCCCTGATGATGCATTGGAGGGGTTTTAGCTGGGGACTGTAGGTGATGGCCAGTGGAGTCCTGTTGGTTTCTTTCTTGGGTTTGTCTTGCAGCAGGAGGCTTCTGGGTACACGTCTGGCTCTGTTGATCTGTTTCCTTATTTTCTCGTGCGGGTACTGTAGTTTTGAGAATGCTTGGTGGAGATTTTGTAGGTGTTGGTCTCTTTCTGAGGGGTTAGAGCAGATACGGTTGTACCTCAGTGCTTGGCTGTAGACAATGGATCTTGTGGTGTGCCCGGGATGGAAGCTGGAGGCATGAAGGTAGGCATGGCGGTCGGTAGGTTTTTGGTATAGGGTGGTGTTAATGTGACCATCACTTATTTGCACCGTGGTGTCTAGGAAGTGGACCTCCCGTGTAGATTGGTCCAGGCTGAGGTTGATGGTGGGGTGGAAGCCGTTGAAATCGTGGTGGAATTTTTCCAGAGTCTCCTTCCCATGGGTCCAGATGATGAAGATGTCATCAATGTAGCGTAGGTAGAGAAGGGGCGTGAGTGGACGGGAGCTAAGGAAGCGTTGTTCCAGGTCAGTCATAAAAATGTTGGCATATTGTGGGGCCATGCGGGTGCCCATAACGGTGCCACTGATCTGGAGATATATATTGTCATCAAATTTGAAATAGTTGTGTGTGAGGATAAAGGCACAGAGCTCAGCAACCAGTTGTGCTGTGGCATCATCAGGGATACTGTTCCTGACAGCTTGTATTCCATCAGTGTGTGGGATGTTTGTGTAGAGAGCCTCTACATCCATGGTGGCTAGGATGGTGTTTTCTGGAAGGTCACCAATGCATTGTAGTTTCCTCAGGAAATCAGTGGTGTCACGGAGATAGCTGGGAGTGCTGGTAACATAGGGTCTGAGTAGAGAGTCCACATAGCCAGACAGTCCTTCAGTGAGAGTGCCAATGCCCGAGATGATGGGGCGTCCAGGATTTCGGGTTTGTGGCTCTTGGGTAGTAGATAGAATAACCCTGGTCAGGGCTCTAAGGGTGTGTTGATTTGTTCAAAAAAACTTCAGAACCAGACTTCAAAGGGAAACTGCTGAACTTCAGTTCATCTGCAAATTTGACACCATCAGCTCAGGGTTAAACAAAGACTGTGAATGGCTTGCCAACTACAGAACCAGTTTCTCCTCCCTTGGTTTTCACACCTCTACTGCTAGAACAGGGCCTCATCCTCCCTGATTGAACTAACCTCGTTATCTCTAGCCTGCTTCTTGCTTGCATATATATACCTGCCCCTGGAAATTTCCACTACTTGCATCCGACGAAGTGTAGATTCACCCACGAAAGCTCATGCTGCAAAACATCTGTTAGTCTATAAGGTGCCACAGGACTCTTTGCTGCTTTTACAGATCCAGACTAACACGGCTACCCCTCTGATACTTGACACCATGCAAGGCACTGCATTTAGCCGTATGGAGTGGAAATCCATCAACCTCATGAAGAAACTTGCACAAATACAGACGGATATCATCTTCCTTTCCAAATGCAAACGGATGGACATCATACCTAATGGACTAAAGGTAAAAAATCCACTGCTATCTACATACTACACAGACCACAGTGAGAGATTATGCCATACTCTATCGAAGAAACTGAGGAACCACCTGATCAGCCTCCTATACAGCAAACGGGAAAACATCAAAAAAGAGCTCTCCAACCTGGAGACTCTCATCAATAACCAAACTTCCATACAAACGGACGTCACTAAAATAAGACAGGAGATCTACATCACTCACTTCACCTCTCTACAAAGGAAAAAGGACTGTAAGCTGTCTAAACTCCTACCTGCCACATGGGGCCACAACCGTGGTACCCCTAACCCACCCAGCAATATCGTCAATCTATCCAACCACACACTCAGCCCAGAAGAACAGTCTGTCCTATCTCGGGACTCTCTTTCTGCCCTGCCACCCCACCAACATGATACAGTTCTGCGCGATCTGAAGCCTATGTTCGCCGTCTCCGACTCAAAGAATACTTTCAGGACAACACTGAACAGCGCACTGATACACAGTCACCCTCCCACCAACAGCACAAAAAGAAGAACTCCACATGGACTCCTCCTGAGGGTCGAAATGACAGTCTGGACCTATACACTGAATGCTTCCGCCGACGTGCACAGGCAGAAATTGTGGAAAAACAACATCGCTTGCCTCATAACCTAAGTCGTGCAGAACGCAATGCCATCCACAGCCTCAGAAACCATCCTGACATTATAATCAAAGAGGCTGATAAAGGAGGTGCTGTTGTCATCATGAACAGGTCTGACTACCAAAAGGAGGCCGCCAGACAACTCTCCAACACCAAATTCTACAGGCCACTTCCCTCAGATCCCACTGAGGAATACACTAAGGAACTGCACCATCTACTCAGGACACTCCCTACACTAACACCGGAACAAATCAACATACCCTTAGAACCTCGACCAGGGTTATTCTATCTACTACCTAAGATCCACAAACCCGAAATCCTGGACGCCCCATCATCTCGGGCATTGGCACTCTCACTGAAGGACTGTCTGGCTATGTGGACTCTCTACTCAGACCCTATGTTACCAGCACTCCCAGCTATCTCCGTGACACCACTGATTTCCTGAGGAAACTACAATGCATTGGTGACCTTCCAGAAAACACCATCCTGGCCACCATGGATGTAGAGGCTCTCTACACAAACATCCCACACGCTGATGGAATACGAGCTGTCAGGAACAGTATCCCTGATGATGCCACAGCACAACTGGTTGCTGAGCTCTGTGCCTTTATCCTCACACAGAACTATTTCAAATTTGATGACAATATATATCTCCAGATCAGTGGCACCGCTATGGGCACCCGCATGGCCCCACAATATGCCAACATTTTTATGGCCAACCTGGAACAACGCTTCCTTAGCTCCCGTCCACTCACGCCCCTTCTCTATCTACGCTACATTGATGACATCTTCATCATCTGGACCCATGGGAAGGAGACTCTGGAAAAATTCCACCACGATTTCAACAGCTTCCACCCCTCCATCAACCTCAGCCTGGACCAATCTACACGGGAGGTCCACTTTCTAGACACCACGGTGCAAATAAGTGATGGTCACATTAACACCACCCTATACCGAAAACCTACCGACCGCCATGCCTACCTTCACGCCTCCAGCTTCCATCCCGGGCACACCACAAGATCCATTGTCTACAGCCAAGCACTGAGGTACAACCGTATCTGCTCTAACCCTGCAGACAGAGACCAACACCTACAAAATCTCCACCAAGCATTCTCAAAACTACAGTACCCACACGAGGAAATAAGGAGACAGATCAACAGAGCCAGACGTGTACCCAGAAGCCTCCTACTGCAAGACAAGCCCAAGAAAGAAACCAACAGGACTCCACTGGCCATCACATACAGCCCCCAACTCAAACCCCTCCAACGCATCATCAGGGATCTACAACCCATCCTGGACAATGATCCCACACTTTCACAGGCCTTGGGTGGCAGGCCAGTCCTCGCCCACAGACAACCTGCCAACCTGAAGCATATTCTCACCAACAACTGCACACCGCACCATAGTAACTCTAGCTCAGGAACCAACCCATGCAACAAACCTCGATGCCAACTCTGCCCACATATCTACACCAGCGACACCATCACAGGACCTAACCAGATCAGCCACACCATCACCGGTTCATTCACCTGCACGTCCACCAATGTAATATATGCCATCATATGCCAGCAATGCCCCTCTGCTATGTACATCGGCCAAACTGGACAGTCTCTAAGGAAAAGGATAAATGGACACAAATCAGATATTAGGAATGGCAATATACAAAAACCTGTAGGAGACACTTCAACCTCCCTGGCCACACAGTAGCAGATCTTAAGGTGGCCATCCTGCAGCAAAAAAACTTTAGGACCAGACTCCAAAGAGAAACTGCTGAGCTCCAGTTCATCTGCAAATTTGACACCATCAGCTCAGGATTAAACAAAGACTGTGAATGGCTTGCCAACTACAGAACCAGTTTCTCCTCCCTTGGTTTTCACACCTCTACTGCTTGCTTTCGTGGGTGAATACCCACTTCTTCGGATGCAAGTAGTGGAAATTTCCAGGGGCAGGTTTATATAAGCAAGCAAGAAGCAAGCTAGAGATAACGAGGTTAGTTCAATCAGGGGGGATGAGGCCCTGTTCTAGCAGTAGAGGTGTGAAAACCAAGGGAGGAGAAACTGGTTCTGTAATTGGCAAGCCATTCACAGTCTTTGTTTAGTCCTAAACTGATGGTGTTAAATTTGCAGATGAACTGGAGCTCAGCAGTTTCTCTCTGGAGTCTGGTCCTAAAGTTTTTTTGCTGTAGGATGGCCACCTTAAAATCTGCTATTGTGTGGCCAGGGAGGTTGAAGTGTTCTCCTACAGGTTTTTGTATATTGCCATTCCTAATGTCTGATTTGTGTCCATTTATCCTTTTCCTTAGAGACTGTCCAGTTTGGCCGATGTACATAGCAGAGGGGCATTGCTGGCATATGATGGCGTATATTACATTGGTGGACGTGCAGGTGAATGAACCGGTGATGGTGTGGCTAATCTGGTTAGGTCCTGTGATGGTGTTGCTGGTGTAGATATGTGGGCAGAGTTGGCATCGAGGTTTGTTGCATGGGTTAGTTCCTGAGCTAGAGTTACTATGGTGCGGTGTGCAGTTGTTGGTGAGAATATGCTTCAGGTTGGCAGGTTGTCTGTGGGCGAGGACTGGCCTGCCACCCAAGGCCTGTGAAAGTGTGGGATCATTGTCCAAGATGGGTTGTAGATCCCTGATGATGCGTTGGAGGGGTTTTAGCTGGGGACTGTATGTGATGGCCAGTGGAGTCCTGTTGGTTTCTTTCTTGGGTTTGTCTTGCAGTAGGAGGCTTCTGGGTACACATCTGGCTCTGTTGATCTGTTTCCTTATTTCCTCGTGTGGGTACTGTAGTCTTGAGAATGCTTGGTGGAGATTTTGTAGGTGTTGGTCTCTGTCTGTGGGGTTAGAGCAGATGCGGTTGTACCTCAGTGCTTGGCTGTAGACAATGGATCTTGTGGTGTGCCCGGGATGGAAGCTGGAGGCATGAAGGTAGGCATAGCGGTCGGTAGGTTTTCGGTATAGGGTGGTGTTAATGTGACCACCACTTATTTGCACCGTGGTGTCTAGGAAGTGGACCTCCCGTGTAGTGTGGTCCAGGCTGAGGTTGATGGTGGGGTGGAAGCTGTTGAAATCATGGTGGAATTTTTCCAGAGTCTCCTTCCCATGGGTCCAGATGATGAAGATGTCATCAATGTAGCGTAGGTACAGGGGCGGCTCTAGGCACCAGCGGGCCAAGCGCCCGCTTGGGGTGGCGTCCTGGGGAGGGCGGCATTTGGCTCCGGTGGAGCTCCCGCCGGCATGCCTGCGGCAGGTCCACCGGAGCCCGGGACGAGCGGACCTGCCGCAGGCATGACTGCGGCGGGTCCCGTCTTCCCGCGGCTCCGGTTGAGCTCCGCAGGCGACTGCGGCAGGTGCTCGCCCCGGGCTCCGGTGGACCTGCTGCAGGCATGCCGGCGGGAGCTCAACCGGAGCCGCGGGAAGAGGGGACCCACCGCGGGACCGGGGAAGGGCGGCGCAGCGCTCCGCGCTGCTTGGGGCAGCGTGATCTCTAGAGCCGCCCCTGCGTAGGTAGAGAAGGGGCGTGAGTGGACGGGAGCTGAGGAAGCGTTGTTCCAGGTCGGCCATAAAAATATTGGCATATTGTGGGGCCATTGTATCAAATGTTATAGCCCCTAGGGATGGTATAGTTAAAGTAAAAGAAACATGTGCCTTTTGGCTAGAAGTAGAATAAGATCTTCCCCCCACTCTGTAATCAATTGCCCTATTGACTGAATGAGGTGTGA
Organism: Mauremys reevesii; assembly: GCF_016161935.1. Taxonomy (NCBI): domain Eukaryota; kingdom Metazoa; phylum Chordata; order Testudines; family Geoemydidae; genus Mauremys; species Mauremys reevesii. Next base: position 520,430 of record NW_024100715.1, read on the forward strand.
ATGAGTGAGGCTTGGAAGACCCCCACCTCCAGACAGAGACAACAGTTGCAGAGGGAATGGGAGCCAGAGCAAAGGACAATACAGCTTGTCAAGTGGGCCCGACACAGAAGCGCAGACACACTGACGGCCTCAGGGATTAGCAGCCAGCACCTGCTTTAGAAAACACCCTCTGTGAGCAGCACTGGGACAACACCCAGAGAAAAGCAGCACAAAGACCAACGGACACAGAACAACGGACACAGACCCAGATTTTGACTCTGGTCTAGATTTGCATAAGAGGGAAGCTGCTATAAATGGGAGGTGTCTTGCAGGAGGACCCCGGGTCTCGTCTTGTCACCATCGGAGCATCGATCCGGATCGGCAGAAGCCCGGCTCCACCCCTCCCCCATCTAACTCACCTGGCCAGTGCAGTTAAGGGGAGCAACTAGTTGGTAACACACACTCCGTCTTGCTGTTTTGTGTCTGTGTGTGTGTGTGAATGCATGACTGTGAGATATCTCATATGCATATCATAGAGTATTCATTGATACCTGTATTACTAATAAATGTGGCCTTTTGCCTTAATCCCGCTGAAAAGATCCTGTATGGTACTTTGAGTACAACAATAGTACAATGGGATATTCCAACCCCCCCTCCAATAATGATAAAGGACCATTCCACCATGACACTCCCCCTTGTTATTATAATGGGATGTTCCAATCCCACCTGCTATAATGGACCATTCCACATGGAGAAGCACCTCCCCATTACAATGGGAAGTTCCAACCACATTTACTTACAAATATATGGACCATTCCACTGGGAGACTCCTCCCTCCATATAATAATGGGATGTTGCAAGTCCACCAGCTATAATAGACAGATTCTTGCAGTGGCACCCTCCCCGGGTTGCTATAATGGGCCATTCCACCAGGATACACCCCCCTGCCCATTAAATGGACTGTACCACTCTCCCTCATCTGCTAGAATGGGTCATGCCATCAGGAACTGGCCCAGCTCCCCCCAGAGATAATGAGCCTTTTTACCCCAACCCCCTGCTATAACTCCCTTCCACCAGGAGACACCCCCCTCCCCTCCAAAATGGAATGTTCCACCTGTAATGGGTCATTCCAACACCCCCATCCCTGCTGTAATGGAACATTCCAATACCCCCTCTAATTCACGCCCCCCCCATCCTACCATGGGATGTTCTACACCCCAGTTATAACTGAGAATTGGAAGGTGACGGTGATCGTGGAATGGTCGAGTTCGTGGTGCGTAGGAGGGAGGACGGCGCGATACAGACACTGGGTTTCAGGGCGGCAGGCGCTAGCAAGCTCAGGGAGTTGGCAGGTCAGATCCCACCGGAAGCAAGTCTAAGGGGAAAAACAACTGGAGACAGTTGGCAGTTCTTCAAGGAGACGTTATTAAGAACACAAGAGCAAACTACCCCACCGCGTAGGAAAGACGGAAATATGGCAAGAGACCAGCCTGGCTTAACCAGATCTTCAGTGATCTGAAACTCTAAAAAGAGTCCTTCCGAAAGTGGAAGCTCAGTCAAATTTCAAAGGAGGAATATAAACAACTAACACAAGTCTGTAGGGACGAAAATAGAAAGGCCAAGGCACAAAACGAGATCAAACCAGCTGGAGACGTCAAGGGTAACAAGAAAACGTTCTACAAATACATTAGAAGCAAGAGGAGGACCAAGGACAGGGCAGGCCCGTTACTCAGTGAAGGGGGAAAGACAATAACAGAAAATGTGGAAATGGCCGAGGTGCCTAATGTCGTCTTTGTTTCCGTTTTCACCAAGAAGGTTGGGGGTGACTGGACATTTAATGTAGTGAATGCCAGTGAAAATGAGGTAGGATCAGAGGCTAAAACAGGGAAAGAACAAGTCAAAAATGACTTAGACAAATTAGATGTCTTCAAATCACCGGGGCCTGATGAAATGCCTCCTAGAATACTCAAGGAACTGGCTGAGGAGGGATCTGAGCCATTAGCGATTATCTTTGAAAAGTCCTGGAAGATGGGAGAGACTCCAGACATCTGGAAAAGGGCAAATCTAGTGCCCAGCTCTCAAAAGGGAAATAAAGACGACCCGGGGAATTACAGTCAGCTTCACTTCTGTACCCAGAAAGATAATGGAGCAAATCATTAAGCAATCGATTTGCATATATCTAGAAGATAATGAGGTGATAAGTAACGGTCAGCGTGGGTTTGTCAAGAACAGAGCGTGTCAGAGCAGCCTAAGAGCCGCCTTTGACAGGGTCACAAGCCTTGTGCATAGGGGGAAGCGGTAGACGTGGTATATCTGGACTTTAGTAAGGCTTTTAATAGTGTCTCATGTGACCTTCTCCTAAATAAACTCGGGAAATACAACCCAGATGGAGCTACTATAAGGTGGATGAAAAACTGGTTGGAAAATCGTTCCCAGAGAGTAGTTCTCAGTGGTTCACAGTCAGGCTGGAAGGACACAACGAGTGGGGTCCCGCGGGGATCAGTTCTGGGTCCAGTTCTCTTCAATATCTTCCTCAATGATTTAGATAAGCCTCAACTGGAGGACTGTGTCCAGTTCTGGGCGCCACATTTCCGGAAGGATGTGGGCAAACTGGAGAAAGTCCAGAGAAGAGCCACAAAACTGATGAAAGGTCTAGAAGCCCTGAGCTGTGAGGGAAGATTGAAAGAACTGGGTGTGTTTAGTCTGGAGAAGAGGCGACTGAGAGGAGACGTGATCACAGTTTTCAAGTACATAAAAGGTTGTTACAAGGAGGAGGGAGAGAAATTGTTCTCGTTAACCTCTGAGGCCAGGACAAGAAGCAATGGGCTTAAATTACAGCAAGGGAGGGTTAGGTTGGACTTTAGGAAAACTTCCCAACTGTCAGGGTGGTTAACGCTGGAACAAATTGCCGAGGAAGGTTGTGGAATCTCCATCATTGGGGACTTTTAAGAGCAGGTTGGAGAAACCCCTGTCAGGGATGGTCTAGATCAGGGGTGGGCAAACTTTAGCCCGAGGGCCACCTCTGGGTGGGGAAGTTGTATGCAGGGCCATGAATGTAGGGCAGGGGCAGGGGGTGGAGGTGCAGGGTGTGGGAGAGGTGCAGGGTGCAGGAGGTGGATCAGGGCAGGGGGTTGGGGTGCGGCAGGGGCTCAGGCAGGGGTGCGGGGTGCAGGTGGGGTGTGGCAGGGGCTCAGGGCAGGGGTTGGGGTGCAGGAGGAGTGCAGCAGGGGTTCAGGCAGGGGTGCGGGATGCAGGAGGGATGCGGCAGGGGGCTCAGGGCAGGGGGTTGGGGTGCAGGAGGGGTGCGCCAGGGGGCTCACGGCAGGGGTGCGGGGTGCAGGAGGGGTGCAGCAGGGGGCTCAGGGCAGGGGTGCGGGGTGCAGGAGGGGTTTGGGGTGCAGGCTCCCTGCCTGCCCTGGCCCCACACTTCTCCCGGAGGTGGGCAGCTTGTCTGGCAGTGGCCCCTGGGGGTGGGGTGGGTGGCAGCTCCGCCGTGCGCTGCCTTCCCTTGCGGGTACCACCCCCGAAGCTCCCATTGGCCACAGGGCCCTGTTCCCGACCAATGGGAGCTGCGGCGGGTGGTGCCTGCAGGCGAGGGCAGCGCACGGAGCCCTCGTGGGACGATTCTATAATGGACCTTTCCGTCAGGAGACACCTCCCTCCCTTCTATAATGGCACATTCCCTCCTAAATCCCCCAGGCTATAATGGGCCATGCCACTGGAAGACACCCCCACTTCCCCTCTATCATGGCACATTCCATCCCACCCACCCCCAGGCTATAATGGGCCATTCCACTGGAAGACACCCCCACTTCCCCTCTATAATGGGACATTCCCACCTCCACTGCTAATGGATTCCCCCCCCCCCCACCGGTGGAAAAGCCCAACCCACCCACTCCCTGGCCAATCAGAGACTTCTATTTCTGTCGCGCCTGCCTGAAGGCTCCTGATTGGTTGGGGAATGACATCACATGCTCCCCCCATGATCAGTGACACCCCCCACAGAAACCACCAGGCATTAGCAGGGTCATTAAGACGCCTTTATTGACAGTGCTGCATGTGTGGGTCACCCCCCTGTGACCCCTGACCTTTCACCCCTCACGCCGACCCCATGAGTGCCAAGGGGCTCTCGACCTTTAACCTCTCCCACCTTGGCTGGCCCAGAATCCTTTGTGGGGTTGGCGTGAGTCTGGCATGGGGGGAGGGTCAATCCCAGAATCCTTTGCAGGCTTAGCAGTGTCATGCAGGAGTGTGTGTGAGACAAGGTCTATCAATCCCAGAATCCTTTGCAGGGTTGGCGGGAGTCACGGGGGAGGTGTGATAAGGTCTGACAATCCCAGAATCCCAGTGGGTCCGGCAAAACTGCACCCTCTAGCCTGGGGGCTGCCCCCCACTCCCCCCAACCCTGCCCCCCCGCCTGGGGGCCGCCCCCCAGCCCCCCCACCCTGCCCCCCCGCCCCCCCGCGGACATTGTTAGTGGCTTGGCTTCCAGCAGCGCCATGAACCAGGGGAACCCCAGAGCAGCGGGGGAGAAGCTCCCTGCCCGGGGCCCCCCGACAGCCCCTGGAGAGAGGGGTCCGGGGGCAGCTAGGGGAGGTCAGTGATGGCCCTCTTGGCAGGGGGGCCGGCCGGCTTCTCCTCCTTCTCCTTGGCTTTGTCTTCGTACATCAGGATCCTGCAGGGGGGACGGAGACGGAGTTAACGACAGGGGGACCCAGGTGCTGCGGGTCGGGAGTGAGGAGCACTGGCTGGGTGGGGGGACGGGGGCTGCGGGTCGGGAGTGAGGGGCGCCGGCCGGGCGGGGGGCCGGGGGCTGCGGGCCGGGCGTGCGGGGCGCCGGCCGGGCGGGGGGATGGGGGCTGCGGGTCAGGAGTGAGGGGCGCCGGCCGGCCGGGGGCACGGGGGCTGCGGGTCAGGAGTGAGGGGCGCCGGCCGGCCGGGGGCTGCGGGTCGGGAGTGAGGGGCACCGGCAGGGCTGGGGGCGGGGCTGCGGGTCGGGAGTGAGGCGCCGGCCGGCCAGGTGGGGTGCGGGGCTGCGGGTCGGGAGTGAGGCGCCCGGCCAGCCGGGGCTGCGGGTCGGGAGTGAGGGGCGCCGGCCGGGCGGGGATGGGGCTGCGGGTCAGGAGTGAGGGGCGCCGGCCGGCCGGGGGCTGCGGGTCGGGAGTGAGGGGCGCTCACAGTTTGAAGATGGCCGAGCGCTTGCCCAGCATCATGCGGACGAAGTCCCGGTAGCCGATGGTCTCGCCCAGGCCGCCCGTCACCTCCGTGATCATTTTCTTCAGCTCCAGGTGGGTCTTGGCCGCCCCGAGCTTCTCCAGCATCCGCTTCAGAGCCATGATGTCTGGGGGAGCAGAGGTCAGGGGGGCCAGCGGGGACATGCCAACGCTCGCACACACGTGTGCTCACACGTTCACACACACACGCCCGCACACGCCCACATTCGCACACACACGCTCGCACACACATGCTTGCACAGGTTCACATGCACACGCTCGCACACAGACGCCCGCACACACCCAGATTCTCACACGTACACATTCGCGCACACGTGCTCGCACAGGTTCACATGCACACGCTCGCACACACGCTCGCACACACACAGATGCTCGCCCACAGGACTCACCGATGTCCCCCTCCCCGTTGAGGTCGAACTCCATGTATTTCTCTGCAGGACGGACAGACGGACAAGAGGATTAGACAGAGGCACTCGGGGCCCCCACTCCCCTCCACTCCCAGGGGTGTTGCCCCATCACCAGCCCCCTGGTACCCACTGCCCCCCACCCCCAGAGGGCCTGGGACCCCTGATCTCCCCTTCAGCTCTCAGGCGACTTGGGCCCCACCCCAAATGAGCCCCCCCGGCTCCGCCCCTTGGGCGTCACTCACTCTTGAAGGCCTCCAGCTTCTCCGGCAGGTCTTCATCTGTGCTGTATTTGGGGTCATCCAGGAACTCCTGGGGGCAGAGAGAGGGGGGCTGGGCTGGGGGCAGAGATGGGTGGGGAGAGGGGGCTGGGCTGGGGGCGGAGCTGGGTGGGGAGAGGGGGCTGGATTGGGGGTGGAGCTGGGGGGCAGTGGCCTGGGGGGTCAGAGGACCTCAATGGGTGATATCAGTGCCCTGCCCATGACGTCACCACTTTCTGCGGGTGACCTCACAGCCTTATGACATCACAGCCCCCTGTGTAGGACATCATAGGGTGCCGAGCGTGACATCATCACACACCAGGGTGACATCATGACTTGGGGGCGCGACCTCCCAGCCACTTGCGTGTGAGGCTGCCTGGCTCAGGACGTGACATCACAGGTCCCAGTGACATCACAGCCCGTGGTGAGTGACACCGGAGCCTCATAACATCCCCGCCCCCCCGTGACATCACTGCCCTCCCCACGGCGACATCACGAGCCGGCTGGGACACCATGGCAACGGGTAGCTCCGCCCCTGGGTACAGCAAGCTGGGGGGTGATCCAGGCTCAGACACATGTGGGCTGGGGGGGCCCATGGGGCCCATTCCCCTCCCCCATCCCTGGGGCCCCCACAGACCCATGGGGGAGGGAACGTCTACCTTATTGAGAGAGTCCAGAACCTCCTCCTGCTGGGCCTTCAGCGCCCCGAAGGCCTTGCCCCCTGGCGCCGGGGAACAAAGGGTTAATGGTGCCCCTCACTCCCGACCCGCAGCCCCTGCCAGCCCAGCCCTGCCCCCCCCAGCTCTGCCGGTGCCCCTCACTCCCGACCCGCAGCCCCTGCCAGCCCAGGCCTGCCAGCCCAGCTCTGCCGGTGCCTCACTCCCGACCCGCAGCCCCGGCCAGCCCAGCGCTGCCGGTGCCTCTCACTCCGGACCCGCAGCCCCTGCCAGCCCTGCCCTGCCCCCGCAGCTCTGCCGGTGCCCCTCCCTCCCGACCCGCAGCCCCTGCCAGCCCAGCTCTGCCGGTGCCCCTCACTCCCGACCCGCAGCCCCTGCCAGCCCAGCCCTGCCCCGCCCAGCTCTGCTGGTGCCCCTCACTCCTGACCCGCAGCCCCCTGCCAGCCCAGCTCTGCCCCCTGAGCTCTGCCAGTGCCCCTCACTCCCGACCCGCAGCCCCCCCAGCCCAGCTCAGCCCCCCAGCTCTGCTGGTGCCCCTCACTCCCGACCCGCAGCCCCCCAGCCCTGCCCCCGCAGCTCTGCCGGTGCCCCTCACGCCCAACCCGCAGCCCCCCAGCCCGGCCCCCCGTTCAGGCTCTGGGTTTCCTCTTTCTCCGGCCTGGCTGGTTTCCCCTTTCTGGGGTTAGTCTGAGGCAGTTTCGCTTTTGCTGCTTTTCCCAGCCTGGCAGGAGGAACTGACAGAGGGATCGTGAGTCCGGGGAGAGAAACGCCCCTCCCCCCACCTGCCCACGCGTCCGGGGGTGGGGGAACCCCACAGCGCTCCCAGCCCCCGTGCAGCAAGGGAATGGGACCCAGGCGTCCGGGCGGGCGCTCGTTCCCAGGGGACCCGGCGGTGAGTGGGGCGGATAGTGAACGGGACCCAGGCATGTGGGGTGGACTTGGAGATGAGTACGGGGAACGGGACCCAGGAGTCCGAGGAGGTCGGGGGAGGGAGATGAGGACTGGAAATGGGACCCAGGTGTCCTGGGTGGAATGTGGGGTAGACCAGGATGGGGAACAGGACCCAGGCGTCTGGGGAGCAGGAGAAGGGGACCTGGGAATCCGAGGAGGTGGGGGGAGGGAGACCAGGATGGGAAACGGGACCCAGGCGTCCGGGGAGCAGGAGAAGGGGACCCAGCAGTCCGAGGAGGTGGGGGGAGGGAGACCAGGATGGGGAACGGGACCCAGGCGTCCGGGGTGCTTTGGAGCAGGAGACTGGGACGGTACCTTGTAGATTCTGCTGGGAGCTCATGTCTGTTCCGGTCTCTGCCTCCTGCGCTGGACCCCGGAGTCCGGGCCGACGCCTCAAGGCCACTTCCCCCTTCCGCAGCTGGGGCCCGGCCTTTATAAATACCGGCCACTTCCCCTTCTGCCACCTCAAGGAGCCATTGACTCCAAGGGGGGAGGGGGTGTCACCGTGCTGGGCGGCCAAGGCTGCAGGGGGGCAGCAGGGGGTGCTCTCCCCTGCCAGTCGGTGCCAGCCCAGAGACCCCAGTCTTGCCCCAGACTTTTTGTTCTGTTTGGTGGTTCCCCAGTCACCCACCCCAGAGCCAGCTGCATCTGAGGGCCGGGCAAGGGGTCCCCGGGTAACCAGCCACTGTTCCCCCCCAGAGCAGGGCTGGGTCTCGGTGCTTAGCAAGGGATCCCCCTATACCCTGCCCCCTCGCGCCCCCGCAGTGGAGCCGCGTCCCAGTGCCGGCCCAGGGGTCCCCACCCAGCCCCTCAGGGCTCCGGGCAATGAAATGATCAGAGACGTCTCGACCTGCTGGGCGCCTGCGTTTATTGAAAGCTTAAAGCCCCCGAAGACCCGTTGGTGCATCGGTGCCATTTACAGGGGACCACTTGGGTCGCTCGGCGGGAACTGGGGGTTCCCCTCCCCTGCTGAGCCGTGGGGTGAGCACAGGACCCCCACTCACCTGTGGGGAGAAAGAGAGTCACATTAAGGATGAGAACCCAGGAGTCCGGGCTCCGAGGCCCGCTGCTCTAACCACTAGGCCCCACTCCCCTCCCAGAGCTGGGGAGAGAACCCAGGAATCCGGGCCCCACCCCCACTCCCGGCTAGGCCCGTGGGGGGCAGGGGGGGGGGTTACCGTGCTCTGCTGGGGCCTGGTGTCCGATAGTCCACAGTGAAGGCGTCTGTGTTTCCGTTCCCATCACTGACCAGCACCTCCACGTACGGGGAGCAGCACGTCCAGCTGCGTCGGGCAACAGAGACAGGACGGGTAAGCAGGGGCTGCAGGTCGGGAGTGAGGGGCACCGGCAGAGCTGGGCTGGCAGGGGCTGCGGGTCGGGAGTGAGGGGCACCGGCAGAGCTGGGGGGGGACGAGGGGGCTGCGGGTCGGGAGTGAGGGGCACCGGCAGAGCTCGGGGGGACGAGCGGCCTGCGGGTCGGGAGTGAGGGGCACCGGCAGAGCTGGGGGGGGCTGCGGGTCAGGAGTGCGGGGCACCTGCGGAGCTGGGGGGGCTGCGGGTCGGGAGTGAGGGGCACCGGCAGTGCTGGGGGGAACCCGGGGGGCTGCGGGTCGGGAGTGAGGGGCACCGGCAGAGCTGGGGACGAGGGGGCTGCGGGTCGGGAGTGAGGGGCACCGGCAGAGCTGGGGGACGAGGGGCTGCGGGTCGGGAGTGAGGCACCGGCAGAGCTGGAGGGGGGACGAGGGGGCTGCGGGTCGGGAGTGAGGGGCACCGGCAGAGCTGGGGGGGACGAGGGGGCTGCGGGTCGGGAGTGAGGGGCACCGGCAGAGCTGGGGGGGACGAGGGGGCTGCGGGTCGGGAGTGAGGGGCACCGGGCCCATTACGCACCGATAGTCACACACGAGGCCCTCGTCCGCGCTGGGGCTCCGCGGGCGGCAGCTCAGGCCGGAGGGGTTGGCGCCGACCCGGACCGTGACCGGACTCTCGGCATCGACCGCGTGAAATCTCATGGTCCAGACGTGCCGGGCGCAGTCGGGGTCGTGCTGGATGCTGCCCACGCAGGGCATGGAGAGCTCCAGCAGCCGGTGGGTCGGTGGGTTCTCGTCCGTCACCTGCCGGGAGGGGACAGAAATCCGCCCTCAGCACCCGAGGAGCCGGAATCGAGATCACTGGTCACCACCCAACAGCCAGGGGAACCCAGGTAGCCCTCGAGCCCTGGGGTGAGGCCCCGCTGCGGAGAGATCGGGGACTGTGAATCAGCCGCCAGCGACCGGGGATCAATAACCAATAATCAGCCAGCCCCGAAATACCGTGCGGGAGTCGGAGCAGCCGGCTGGGAAAGTCAGCGGCGCCGACGTCAACAATCGATCGGCCGCCGGCGGGAGGAGAATCCGGCGTTAACTGCGGCGATTCGCAGTCAATACTCGCTCATGACTGGCCATCGGTGAGCAGGAGCCAAGGGCCCGTGGTCGATATGTGGCACCATCAGCTGATTAATGCCCGATAACCGGCCGCCCATTAGCCATCGCTAATGATCAGCACTTGTCATTGGCAGTGACGCGTGATTGGCCAGGGAGCGAGACCATCGATTATTGGCAAGCGATGAGCGGGGGACGCCAGCGACCCAACGCGGCGCCGTAGGAAGGGAGAGCGCGGGCTGGCTCCGAAGCCAACTCACCACGGCCTCTTCTGGCACCACCGTGATGGGGATTTTCACGTAATTATGAGCTGACGAACTTTGTGCCATAAACGTCGCGATGCTGGGGAGAGGCGGGGGGTGTTTGGGTTAGAAGATTGCGCCTGAGCTGGGTGTTATGTGAAACACTGCGGCTGCCGAAAACTCCCAGTAATAATGGTCATTAATAATTATAGATCCTCGTAATTAGAGCTGCATTGCAGTTGGGATGAAAAAAATCTAATTCCGCAAAAGCCAAAAGGGCGACATTCTTCAAATGCAGTTTTCTGGACATTCCCCGTTTGTGGATCTGGGTTTTTGGGGGGGCATTTTATGAAATTTTGAAATTCCGTCGCAAATTTCAGTCCCAGCGTTTTGGTTGCAAATCTGACGATGTTGCTGAAAACTGAACGTCGTCAAAAATGGCGGCTGAAATTTTAAATTTCACAGAACGTTTTTGAGCAAATGGCACCGAACGTTTGCAGGTGGCTTTTTTGGCAATCGAAATGTTTGGGGTTTCAGCCCAAGCCGTCGTGGAGCTGGGCTGAATTTCATCAACAATTTCAGCCGACCGGAGGCTGAATGTTTCAGCTGAATTTTCATGGAAAATTTTAGTTGATATTTTTTGGAATTCAATCAAAGAATTGTTGTTGAAATGTCCGGAACAGCATCCAAAATTGTAGTTCTTTTTTTTTTAAATTTGTTTTAATTTTGCAAAAAGTTCCAGCGGGAAATGTTTGGCATTTCAGGAACATTTTTTCCTCGGAATTTCAATGGTTCAAATTCTCCCAAAAAAGTGACAATTTGGTTTGAAAAACGTTGCGTGGAAATCCCCCCTCCCCCAAATGTAGTTGGTTTATAAAAATTCTCCAAAGTTTTGAGCTGAATTTTTGTTTAATTCACCAAAACTTTTAGCTGGAATTTTGACTTTGGCGGAACATTTTAACTTTTAAACATTTTAACATTTAAATTTTAATGTTGAAATTGTAAAAAGTTGCCTCAAAAATGTAGTGGAAACTTTGACCCCCTAAAAAAATCAGTGCGACTTTCCCGCAGCCTCCCTCCCATTCGTCCCCGACACGCGGCGGAAGGGGCCGGCGTCCTTGGCACCCCTGCAACGCCAGCGCCGAAATGGTCCAGATTTTCCAAAAGGGGCTGAACATTTCCATTGCCGCGGGTGGGATTCCGGCCACACGTTTCCTGGCGATTTCAAACAGCAGCCGAGATTTGAGCTGAACATTTCTGAGCCCCCCCAAAATCTGCCTTGATGTTTTTAAAACCTTTTGGCGGAAACGCCAGAAGACCCTTCGGATTTTGGTTTCCTGCCCCCCAAGGTCAGTGAAAATTGTTTTTCTCTTTGGGGCCCTGGCCCGGCCCCCGGCCCGGCCCCGCGAGGGACCTGGGGGATCCCGGCCCCTGGCCCGGCCCCCGTCCCGGCCCCGCGAGGGGTTTGGGCTCCTCACCTGGACGAGAAGCCGGCGTGGCTGGCGGGGGCGGCGAAGGTCCCGCTGAGGACGACGCTGGCGCCGGGCCCCAGGTGCCCCCCGGGGGGGTCGTATCCTTGCAGCAGCCCCAGCTCGTCGGTCACCGAGAAGGTGAACGTGGCCTCGGCCCCGTCGTTCACAACCAGCACCGCCAGCCGTGTCACCGCGCCCGGCAGCAGCGTGCCTGGGGGCCACGGAGGGGGTGAGCGGGGGGGAGAAATGGGGCGGAGCATTGGGGAGGGGGCGGGGCCGTGGCAGAGAGGTGGGTGGAGCACTGGGGAGGAGGCGGGGCCGTGACAGCGAGGTGGGCGGCGCACTGGGGAGAGGGCGGGGCTGTGGCAATGAGGTGGGCGGAGCATTGGGGAGGGGGCGGGGCCGTGGCAGCGAGGTGGGCGGAGCACTGGGGAGGAGGCGGGGCCGTGACAGCGAGGTGGGCGGAGCATTGGGGAGGGGCGGAGCCATGGCAGTGAGGTGGGCGGAGCACTGGGGAGGGGGCGGGGCAGCAGATGGGGAGGGGCTATGGAGGAGAGAGGTGGGGCAGGGAGGGGGGACGGGGTGGGGGCAGGTCTTTGGGGAGGGGCTGGATGGAGCAGCTGGTGGGGAGGGGCAATGGGTCTGGTGATATAGGGCCAGGCTGGCGGGAGGGAGCTGGGAGCCAGGACTCCTGGGTTCTCTTCCTGGCTGGGGGAGGGGGTTCTAGTGGGTTAGAGCAGGGAGGGGCTACGGGGCAGTTGGCAGTGGGGTGAGCGGCGGGGGCAGGATGGCGGACGGGGTGGGGGGATTAGCCCCCCCCTCAGGGACACTCACCGTTCTGCCCGTCCAGGGCCCGGACCTGCACCGACTCGGTGGCCAGGGGGTCGGGGCGGAGGCGGGTGAAGGGGAACCCGGCGCCCGTCAGCCCCTCCACGCCCAGCACCGTGGCCTGCGGGGGGCGGAGAACAGAGCTGGAGGGGGGCCCGGCTTCGGGGGGGGCATCGGGGAGCCCTGGGGTGGGGCCCGTCCTGGTGGGGTGGGACATCATTTAGCCCCAGGGCGGGGCCTGGCCTGGCGGGGGGGACATCGGGGAGCCCCGGGGAGGGGCCCGGCTCGCGGGGGGGGGCATTGGGGAGCCCCGGGGCAGGGCCCGGCCTGGCGGGGGGGGACCTTGGGGCGCCCCAGGGCGGGGCCCGGCCTGGGGGCATCGGGAGCCCCGGGTGGGGCCCGGCTTGGGGGACATCAGGAGTCCTGGGGCGGGGCCCAGCTTGGGACATCGGGCACCCGGGCGGGGCCCGGCCTGGCGGGGGCATCGGGCGCCCAGGCGGGCCCGGCTTGGCAGGGGACATCGGGAGCCCGGGCGGGCCCGGCCTGGTGGGGTGGGACATTGGGGCGCCCGGGCGGGTCCCGGCCTGGCGGGGCATTGGGGCGCCCCGGGGCAGGTCCCGGCCTGGCGGGGGCATCGGGTGCCCGGGCGGGCCTGGCCTGGCGGGGACATCGGGGAGCCCCAGGGCGGGGCCCAGCCTGGGGGGGACATCGGGTGCCCCGGGGCGGGGCCCTACCGGCAGCTGGAAGCTGATGGGCGCCAGTGCCAGCAGGTTCCCGCTGGCGTCCGTGCTCTGGTTCAGCGGCGCGGTGCCCACCAGGCCGCCGGTGCCGTCCAGGGCCAGGAGCCGGAGCAGCCGGGCGCCGCCGGCCTCCCCCAGCAGCCGGGCCGAGACGGTGTAATTCGCCCCTGCGGGGGGGACAGAGACGGGAGTCACCAGAGCCCCCCAGGCAGCCCCCGGGCGTTTCCTCGCACGGGCGTTACCCTGCACAAGCTTTACCTCGCACGGGTGTTACCTCCCCTGGGCGTTACCTCGCACGGGCGTTACCTCCCCTGGGCGTTACCTCGCACGGGCGTTACCCTGCACAAGCTTTACCTCGCACGGGCGTTACCTCCCCTGGGCGTTACCTCGCATGGGCGTTACCTGGCACAGGCGTTACCTGGCACGGGTGTTACCTGGCACGGGCGTTACCTCCCCTGGGCGTTACCTCGCACGGGCGTTACCTGGCATGGGCGTTACCTCGCACGGGCGTTACCCTGCACAAGCTTTACCTCGCACGGGTGTTACCTCCCCTGGGCGTTACCTCGCACGGGCGTTACCTCGCACGGCCCTTACCTCGCACGGGCGTTACCTCCCCCCGGCGTTACCTCCCCCGGGCGTTACCTGGCACGGGCGTTACCTGGCACAAGCTTTACCTCGCACGGGTGTTACCTCCCCTGGGCGTTACCTCGCACGGGCGTTACCTCGCACGGGCGTTACCCTGCACAAGCTTTACCTCGCACGGGTGTTACTTCTCCTGCACATTACCTCACATGGGCGTTACCTCGCACGGGCGTTACCTCGCACGGGCGTTACCTGGCACAAGCTTTACCTCGCACGGGCGTTACCTGGCACGGGCGTTACCTGGCACGGGCGTTACCTCGCATGGGCGTTACCTCGCACGGGCCGGCCCTGGATGGGCAGCAGCAGGTCCTGGCGTTGCTCCAGGATCTGCAGGGTCCCGTCCAGCAGGCTCTTGCCCCCGATCTCCACCTCGTAGCTGCCGCTGGGGGTCAGCGCCACCGTCCAGCTCCCCACGGCCTCCACCCGCCGCAGCTTCAGCACCTTGTGCAGGGCCGTGTCGATCACCGACTCCACGCCGGCCGGCGGCTCGCCTGCGGGGGGCGACAGGCACCGGGGGCGCTGAGACCCGGCCCCCTCTGGGGTGGGGCTGGTTATCCGGGGCCTGAGGTGCGGCTGGTTCTGGGGTGGGGCGCAGGGGCTGGTTACACAGTGACCCATCGCCTGGTGCAGAAATGCAGCCACCTCTGGTGTGGGGCGCAGGGCCAGAAAACAGCCACCTATAACAAGCCCGCAGAAGGGCAGCGCAGGGCGCGGGGGGCTGGGGGAGCCCCTACCCGAGGGCTGCAGGAGGGAGACGGCGAAGCCGCTGCCGGCCAGGCTGCGCACGGACACCGAGATCTCGCTCAGGGCGTCGTCCACGGGGAAGGGGAAGCGGGAGCCGAGCAGCCGGGCCCGGGTCACCGTGACGGGGGCCGCGTTGAGGGCCAGCTCCATGACCCCCAGCACCCCCGCGAGCTGGGCCTTCGACGTCAGCACGAAGTAGCCCCCCGAGAAGGCCGCCAGCTCCTCAAAGACGTTCACAGCTGGGGGGGGGGGAGACAACAAGGGTGAAAGGCCCCAGCCCCTGTTCCCAGCCCCCCAGAGCCAGCCGGTCCCCGCCCTGGGGCCGGATCAGAGCCAGCGCCCCCTGCCCCGTTCCCACCCCCCAGAGCCAGCACCCCCCAGGCACAGCCCCATTCCCAGCCCCCCAGAGCCAGCCGGGCCCCGCCCTGGGGCCGGATCAGCGCCAGCGCCCCCTGCCCCGGGCCCCCCCCCCAGAGCCAGCACCCCCCAGGCACCGCCCCCTTCCCCGCCCCCCAGAGCCAGCCGGTCCCCGCCCTGGGGCCGGATCAGAGCCAGCGCCCCAGCCCCGTTCCCACCCCAGAGCCAGCACCCGCAGGCACAGCCCCATTCCCAGCCCCAGAGCCAGCGGTCCCGCCCTGGGGCCGGATCAGAGCCAGCGCCCCAGCCCGTTCCCAGCCCCCAGAGCCAGCGCCCCTGCCCCGTTCCCACCCCAGAGCCAGCGCCCCTGCCCCGTTCCCTGCCCCAGAGCCAGCCGGTCCCGCCCTGGGGCCGGATCAGAACCAGCGCCCCAGCCCGTTCCCTGCCCCAGAGCCAGCCGGTCCCGCCTGGGGCTGGATCAGAAACCAACGCCCCTGCCCCGTTCCCACCCCAGAGCCAGCGCCCCCCAGGCACAGCCCCGTTCCCAGCCCCCAGAGCCAGCGCCCCCCAGGCACAGCCCCGTTCCCAGCCCCCCAGAGCCAGCGCCCCCCAGGCACAGCCCCGTTCCCAGCCCCCCAGAGCCAGCGCCCCTGCCCCGTTCCCACCCCAGAGCCAGCGCCCCAGGCACAGCCCGTTCCCACCCCAGAGCCAGCAACCCCAGGCACAGCCCGTTCCCACCCCAGAGCCAGCGCCCCAGGCACAGCCCGTTCCCACCCCCAGAGCCAGCGCCCCAGGCACAGCCCGTTCCCTGCCCCCAGAGCCAGCGCCCAGGCACTGCCCGCTCCCACCCCAGAGCCAGCGCCCCAGGCACAGCCCGTTCCCACCCCCAGAGCCAGCGCCCCCAGGCACAGCCCGTTCCCTGCCCCAGAGCCAGCGCCCCAGCCCGTTCCCAGCCCCCAGAGCCAGTGCCCCCAGGCACAGCCCGCTCCCAGCCCCCAGAGCCAGCACCCCAGCCCCGTTCCCAGCCCCAGAGCCAGCCGGTCCCGCCCTGCTCGGGTCCCGTGGGGGCGCCCGCCCCGTCAGGAGGGCGTTGACTTGGCTGCGGGTCGATTCCACCAGGACCTCGACCTGCTCCAGCCGCGCCTCGTCCTTGGCCCCCGCGTCCGAGAAGAGGAAGATTTTCGAGCTGGCGGGTGGGGGGCAGGGACAGAGGTGAGGGGGGGCCGGGGCTGGGGGGGGCAGATCTCGGCTGACGGGATGGGAGGAGGCTGGGGGGTCAGGCGGCAGCGGGGGGCTCTGGGGGTCCAGCCTGGGGGAAGTTGGGGACGGGATTGGGAGGCTTGAGGCACTGGGGGGCTTAGGGGTGTGGGAGGAGTTTGGCCTCAGGGATAGCAGGGGGCTCGGGGGGGTGGGGCTGTCGGGGGCAGTGGGAGGACAGGGGCAGCAGGGGATTTGGGGGGATTTGGGGGCAGTGGGAGGTCAGGGGCTCGGGGTGGGGATTTGGGGGCAGTGGGAGGTCAGGGGCGGGGGCAGCGGGGGGAGGTCAGCAGCGGGGAGAGGTCAGGGGCATTGGGGGCAGTGGGAGGTCAGGGGCAGCAGGGGATTTGGGGGCAGTGGGTCAGTGGGAGGTCAGGGGCAGCGGGGGCAGTGGGGACTCGGGGCAGTGGGAGGTCAGGGGCAGCGGGGGATTTGGGGGCAGTGGGGGCAGCGGGGGTAGTTGGAGGTCAGGGGCAGCGGGGATGTGGGGCAGGGAGGTCAGGGGCAGCGGGGATTTGGGGGCAGTGGGAGGTCAGGGGCAGTGGGAGGTCAGGGGCAGCAGGGGCAGTGGGGAGCAGTGGGGGCAGTGGGGGCAGCGGGAGGTCAGGGGCAGCGGGGGATTTGGGGGCAGTGGGAGGTCAGGGGCAGCGGGGATTTGGGGGCAGTGGGGGCAGCGGGAGTGGGAGGTCAGGGGCAGCGGGGATTTGGGGGCAGTGGGGGCTCACTGGGCTCGCCTGCAGCGCCAGCTCCAGGCCGGTCAGCGCCAGCTCGGGACAGTCGCCGCCGCCGTTCACCTGCAGCCCTGCGATGGCCGCCTCGAACTGCCCCACGTCCTGGGTGGTGTAGACGGGCCCCACGTCTGGGGGCAGAGGGAGGTGAGTGGGGCAGGCCCAGGGGAGGACGGCGCGGGGGCAGGGGATCAGGGTACCGGGAATCGGGGATCAGGGGACAGGGGTCAGGCGCTGGGGATCGGGCGCAGGGGCAGAGGATCAGGGATCAGGGTCGGGGACGGGCCGTACTGGTCGTTGAACTGCCACCAGCACGTCGTTGTGGGCGCGGGGATCGGGCGCAGGGATTGGGGTACAGGGGATCAGGGATCAGGGACGGTGGTTCGGGGCAGGATCAGGGGATCAGGGAATCGGGGATCGGGAGGGCACCAGCACGTAGTTGTGGGCGCGGGGATCGGGGCACGGGGGCAGAGGATCAGGGGATCAGGGACGGGGATCGGGGTACAGGGATCAGGGTCGGGGTTCGGGGTCAGGGCCGTACCCGGGTCGTTGAAGGGCACCAGCACGTAGTTGTGGGCGCGGGGATCGGGCGCAGGGATTGGGGTACAGAGGATCAGGGATCAGGGGTCGGGGTCAGGGCCGTACCAGGTCGTTGAACGGCACCAGCACGTAGGTGTGGGGCGCGGGGGGCAGGGACGGGGTTGGGGCGCAGGGGATCAGGGGATCAGGGGACGGGGGTCGGGGCCGTACCCGGGTCGTTGAACGGCACCAGCACGTAGTTGTGGGGCGCGTCGGCGGAGCCCACGTGCTGGCGGACGAGCTCCAGGCAGACGCGCCGGACCTGGGCGATGTCGGGGCTCATGCTGCCCGTCGTGTCGATGGCGAAGGTCAGCGAGTAGCCGGCCAGGTTGAAGAGCTTCCGGAAGGCGGCCGAGCCCACCTGGGCCAGGAGCCCCGAGCCTGCGGGACCCACACGCCTCAGGGGGGCAGGGGCTGCGGGTCGGGAGTGAGGGGCACCAGCCGGGCCGGGGGCTGTGGGTCGGGAGTGAGGGGCACCAGCCGGGCGGGGGGACGGGGGCTGCGGGTCAGGAGTGAGGGGCACCGGCCGGCAGAGCTGGGGGGCTGCAGGTCGGGAGTGAGGGGCGCCGGCCGGCAGAGCTGGGGGGCTGCAGGTCGGGAGTGAGGGGCGCCGGCCGGGCCGGGGTCTGCGGGTCGGGAGTGAGGGGCGCCGGCCGGGCGGGGCTGCGGGTCAGGAGTGAGGGCGCGCCGGGCCGGGACTGCAGGTCGGGAGTGAGGGGCGCCGGCCGGCAGAGCCGGGGGCTGTGGGTCGGGAGTGAGGGGCACCGGCCGGGCGGGGGCTGCGGATCGGGAGTGAGGGGCGCCGGCCAGGTGGGGCCTGGGGCTGCTGGTCTGGAGTGAGGGGCGCCGGCCGGGCCGGGGACTGCAGGTCGGGAGTGAGGGGCACCGGCCGGGGGGGGCTGCGGGTCGGGAGTGAGGGGCAGCGGCCGGGCGGGGGGGGCTGCGGGTCAGGAGTGAGGCGCGGCCGGGCCGCGGGCTGCAGGTCGGGAGTGAGGGCGCCGGCCGGCAGAGCTGGGGCTGCGGGTCGGGAGTGAGGGGCACCGGCCGGGCGGGGGCTGCGGGTCGGGAGTGAGGCGCCGGCCAGGTGGGGTCCCTGGGCTGCGGGTCGGGAGTGAGGGGCGCCGGCCGGGCCTGGGGCTGCAGGTCGGGAGTGAGGCGCCGGCCGGCAGAGCTGGGGTCTGTGGGTCGGGAGTGAGGGGCACCGGCCGGGCGGGGCTGCGGGTCGGGAGTGAGGGCGCCGGCCAGGTGGGGGTCCCTGGGGCTGCGGGTCGGGAGTGAGGGGCGCCGGTCGGGCCGGGGCTGCGGGTCGGGAGTGAGGGCACCGGCCAGGTCGCGGTCCCTGGGGCTGTGGGTCGAGTGAGGGGCGCCGACCGGGCCGGGGCTGCGGGTCGGGAGGAGGGGCACGGCCGGGCCGGGGCTGGGGTCGGGAGTGAGGGGCACCGCCGGGCTGGGGGCTGCGGGTCAGGAGTGAGGGGCGCCGGCAGAGCCGGGGGGGCTGCGGGACGGGAGTGAGGGGCGCCGGCCCGCCGGGGGCTGCGGGTCGGGAGTGAGGGGCACTGGCAGAGCCGGGGCTGCGGGTCGGGAGTGAGGCACCGGGGCGGAGCCGGGGCTGGGGTCGGGAGTGAGGGGGCAGCAGGCGGAGAGGGCTGGGGTCGGGAGGAGGGGCAGTGGGGCGGGGCTGGGGTGGGAGTGAGGGCAGCAGGCGGAGCCGGGGCTGCGGGTCGGGAGTGAGGGGAGCCGGCCGGGCTGGGGATGCGGGTGGGGAGTGAGCAGTGGCCGGGCGGGGGAGGGGAGCAGGTGGATGGGGGGGAGGAGGATGGGACAGGGGATGGGGAGGCAGGTGACATGGGGGCTGGGATTGGGGTGGGGCTGGGGGCAGGGAGCAGTGACGGGGATGGGTGGGGAGGGGAGCAGCAGGGGGATAATCGGGGGCGGTGGGGAGGAGCAGTGGGGAAGGGCAGGGGATGGGGAGGAGCAGTGGCGAGTGGGAGGGATGGGCGGCGGGGAGGAGCAGCGGGGTGGGGAGGGGAGCAGCGGGGGAAGGGCGGGGAGGGGAGGGGCGGGGAAGGGGGGAGGAGCAGCGGGGAAGGGCGGGGAGGGGAGCAGTGGGGAGGGGCGGGAGAGGGGAGGAGCAGCGGGGAAGGGCGGGGAGGGGAGCAGTGGGGAGGGGCGGGGAGAGGGGAGGGAGCAGCGGGGAAGGGCGGGAGGGGCGGGGAGGGGGGGCTCCGCTCACCCCGGGGTTTGCTCCGGCAGGTGCCCGACAGCTTGTACCCGCTGGTGACCATGTCGCTCACCAGCACGTTCCCCTGGCAGAGATAGCGCCCCCTGCCGGAGAGACGGGGCGTGAGCTGGGGGGGGCCCCCTGCCGGAGAGACGGGGCGTGAGCTGGGGGGGGCCCGGCGCCCCACTGCCCCCAGCCCTGCTCCCCCTGCTGCGCCCCCGTGACGCAGTGGGGGGGTCTCTGTGTTTCCCAGGGGGTTGCATGCAGGGGGGTGGGACTCAGTGTCCCCGGGTGTCGCTGGTTTAACGAGGGGAGGGGAGGGGGGTTCGTTGGACCCAGGACCGGAGGGGGACTCAGGACCCCGGCCCGGCCTGGAGGACGGAGACCCCAGCGACTGGGGACCCGGCGTCGCAGCCGGGTCTGGCCAGGGGGGACATTGGGCGGCGGGGGGCGGGGCCCTGTGACCTGACCAGCCGGCTCCAGCCAGAGGGGGGCTGGGAGGAGACCCAGTGTCCCTGGTTCCCTGGCGAGACGCCAGTGGACGGGGGGGGCCTGGGGCCGGGGGGTCGGAGGCCCCGCTGGGCGCGGGGGGCGCGGGGCGGGGGGGGAGCAGGCAGAGCCCCCCTGGCTGCAGGGGGACTGGGATGTGCTGGGCTGGGGGAGGCCAGGCCTGAGGCCGGAGAGTTTCCTGTGCTGGGTTCAACTCTCAATAACCCTCCTGTGTTACGCTGGGGAGAGTCGCTCTGGGGGGGCATCATCTCCTTCGGGGGTGAGGAGGCCTGGGGGCCCCAGAGCGAGGGGACTCCCTGGGGGGCCCACGGCAGAGACAGACGTGCTGAGGCTCAGGGAGGTGGGGGGGCCTGACCCCAGGAGAGAGGCCCCCCCCGAGAAGGGCTGTCGCACTGAAAGCCCCCCCCCCACAGACCGCACGGGGCCACCAGTGGGCACCATCTGTGAGTCCGTGACACCCCCTGCTGCCCCCCCGCCCCCACTAACCCCCATCCCCACCCAGCACCCCTGCTGCCCCTACCCAGCACCCCTGCTGCCCCCACCCCACTACCCATCCCCTACCCAGCACCTGCCCCTACCCAGCACCCCTGCTGCCCCACCCCACCAACCCCCATCCCCCCCAGCACCTACCCAGCACCCAGCCCCGCTAACCCCATCCCCTACCCAGCACCCTCTGAGGTTGGACACAGGGTCCCCCATCTCCTCCCCAGACAGTGTCGGGGGGTCCCCAGGTCTCACCCCGGCTCCTTGGTGCAGTCCTGGCACGTCGGCTTCGCTGGGGGCGCCGTGGGGACGGCCGGGCTGGAGGCGTTCACTACGGGGGGGGGGAATCTGGTAACTGCCCCCCCGAGCCAGCCCCTGCCCTGGGGCTGGGGGGAGCTGGTGCCCCCCAGAGGGGCCAGGCCCCTGCCCCATTCCCGCCCCCCTGAGCCAGCCCCTGGGGGGCTGTATGGCTGGTGGGTGCTGTGCTGGGAGGGCGAATGGAGGGCACTGGGGGGCACTGGGGTGGGGGGACTGAACCGATGGGGGGCTGGGGGGCAGGATTAACAGCTCGACAGGAGCTGGGCAGATGTGGGGGGGCAGCTCCTGCCCCCACCCCCAGGGAGGGGCCCAAACCCCAATCAGAGCTTTGCAAAAATCGTGAGCGTTTGGGAACCGATCTGGGGATTTCGGGGCCCGTTCTAGGGATGTGGGGGGCCCGACCGGGGGTTTTTCTCTCGCCGAGTGGCGGCTCCGGCCCCGGGGTGAGTGGCAGTTGGGGGCGAGGCGGCTCCGGCCCCGGGCGAGTGGCAGTTGGGGCGAGAGGCAGTCTGGGGGCGAGGCGGCTCGCCCCGGGGTGCGAGTGGCAGTCGGGGGCGAGGCGGCTCGGCCCCGGGGTGCGAGTGGCAGTCGGGGGCGAGGCGGCTCCGGCCCCGGGGGTGCGAGTGGCAGTCGGGGGCGAGGCGCTCCGGCCCCGGGGGCGAGTGGCAGTCGGGGGCGAGGCGGCTCCAGCCCCGGGGTGCGAGTGGCAGTCGGGGGCGAGGCGGCTCCGGCCCCAGGGGCGAGTGGCAGTCGGGGGCGAGGCGGCTCCGGCCCCGGGGGCGGCAGTTGGGGCGAGAGGCAGTCGGGGGCCCGGGGCTCTTACCCAGGTGCCCGTAGGGCTCGGCCCGGCCCAGCTCGGCCCAGTTGCTGTTGCTGTAGAATTGCTGCAGGACGTGCAGGGATTTCCGGCGCTGAGCCGGGCCGACTCCAGCCCCGCCAGGCTCGGCGCCCCAGCGCCCCACGGCCGCGTCCGCAGCAGCCGCAGCCGGGTCGCCCCTGCAAAGCCAGCGGGGTCCGGAGTGGCGCGCGGGTCCTGCAGCCGGGTGCCCCGAGAACCCCGACCCCCGACCCCACCTGCAGCCGGGTGCCCCCGAGAACCCCGACCCCAGACCCCACCTGCAGCCGGGTGCCCCGAGAACCCTGAACCCCGAACCCCCCACCTGCAGCCGGGTGCCCCGAGAACCCTGAACCCCAAACCCCCACCTGCAGCCGGGTGCCCCGAGAACCCTGAACCCCAGAACCCCCACCTGCAGCCGGGTGCCCCCGAGAACCCCAAACCCCACCTGCAGCCGGGTGCCCCGAGAACCCCAAACCCCCAGAACCCCACCTGCAGCCGGATGCCCCCAGAACCCCAAACCCCCAGAACCCCACCTGCAGCCGGGTGCCCCCCGAGAACCCTGACCCCCCCCGAACCCCCCACCTGCAGCCGGGTGCCCCCGAGAACCCTGAACCCCCAGACCCTCCACCTGCAGCCGGGTGCCCCGAGAACCCTGAACCCCCGAACCCCCACCTGCAGCCGGGTGCCCCCGAGAACCCCAAACCCCACCTGCAACTGGGTGCCCCGAGAACCCCGAATCCCCACCTGCAGCCGGATGCCCCCGAAAACCCTGAACCCCCAGAACCCCACCTGCAGCCGGGTGCCCCGAGAACCCTGACCCCGACCCCACCTGCAGCCGGGTGCCCCCGAGAACCCAGAACCCCAGACCCTCCACCTGCAGCCGGGTGCCCCCGAGAACCCCGAACCCCAGAACCCCACCTGCAGCCGGGTGCCCCCGAGAACCCCAGAACCCCACCTGCAGCCGGGTGCCCCCGAGAACCCAGAACCCCAGAACCCCACCTGCAGCCGGGTGCCCCGAGAACCCCAAACCCCACCTGCAGCCGGGTGCCCCGAGAAACCTGAACCCCGAACCCCACCCGCAGCCGGGTGCCCCGAGAATCCTGAACCCCAGAACCCCACCTGCAGCCAGGTGCCCCCGAGAACCCTGAACCCCACCTGCAGCCGGGTGCCCCCGAGAACCCTGAACCCCCAGCCCCCACCTGCAGCCGGGTGCCCCGATAATCCTGAACCCCGCAGCCGGGTGCCCCCGAGAACCCTGAACCCCAGCCCCCACCTGCAGCCGGGTGCCCCCAACCCTCTGCCTGCAGCTGGGTGCCCCCACCCCCGAACCCCACATGCAGCCAGGTGCCCCCGAGCCCCGAACTCCCAACCCCGACCTGCGTGCAGGATCCCCTGCGACCCCCAACCCCTGCAGCCGGGTGCCCCAAACCCTCCAAACTTCCCCTGCAGCCCAGCCCCGGTCCCCCAGCCCCCGCCCCCACCTCTGGCGATCTCCTCGCAGTGGAAGTGGTAGCTGCTGTCGTCCAGGTGGAAAATCTCCACCTGGTTGTTCCCCGCGATGATTTCCTGGATGGCCTCGGCCAGGCGCCCGGCGGAGACATCGGCTGCAAGAGACAGTCGGGGGGTGGGAGCCCGGACTCCTGGGTTCTCTCCCCAGCTCTGGGGGGGGAGTGGGGGCTGGTGGGTTGGGGCGGGGGGGCTGGGAACCCGGACTCCTGGGTTCTCTCCCCAGCTCTGGGAGGGAAGTGGGGGCTGGGAGCCCGGCCTCCTGGGTTCTCTCCCCAGCTCTGGGAGGGGAGTGGGGTCTGGTGGTTAGAGCAGGGTGGGCTGGGAGCCAGGACTCCTGGGTTCTCTCCCCAGCTCTGGGAGGGGAGTGGGGGCTGGTGGGTTAGAGCGGGGGGGATGGGAGCCAGGACTCCTGGGTTCTCTCCTCACCTTGGAAATAGGCCTTGAAGAGCCCGCTGGCCGTGAGCGGCTCCATGTTCTCCAGCGTCCCGGGGGCCATGGGGGGCCTCCCGGCGGGCGGGTTCTGCTCCAGGAACCAGGCCACGGCCCGCAGGGCGCCGCGCTCGGTGATGTCGGCATCGGTGAAGTCGCCGGGGGCCAGGCCCCCCGACTCGGGGTTGGGGCGGAAGGCGCCGGCCAGCGCCGGGAGCAGCAGCCAGGGGAGGGCCCGGCCAAGGCCCATGGTCCAGGAGGGTGTCGCGGCCCCAAGGGATGTCGGGCGCCTTATAACCCCGCGGGCGGGTGGGGCCGGGGCTTCCCCCCCGGCTCTGAGATTGATCCACTTCCTCCTGGCCAAGCCCCCTGGCCTCCTGCCAGCCACTCAGACACCACTCCCAATGGGGAAACTGAGGCACGAGGCGCCCCGACTCCCTCTCCCCCCTCCCCCGGTCTAACCACTGGATCCCACTCCCCTCACCGAGCCGGGGAGAGAACCCAGGCGCCCTGGTGGGTCGGGGGTGGGACACGGGGCCTGGGGCTCTAGGCCGACGCCCCTCCCCCACCCAAGCCTGAGATCTTTGACTTTTGCCCCATTGAAATAGTTTTTATTTTGATGCTTCCTGGAGCAACTCGGTTCACACGGAACAAAGTCCCGGTGCCGAGAAATGCAGAGACCAGCCCTGCCCCCGCCACCCCCACAGTGCCCCTCACTCCCGACCCGCAGCCCCTGCCAGCCCGGCCCTGCCCCCGCCACCCCCCACAGTGCCCCTCACTCCCGACCCGCAGCCCCTGCCAGCCCGGCCCTGCCCCCGCCACCCCCACAGTGCCCCTCACTCCCGACCCGCAGCCCCTGCCAGCCCGGCCCTGCCCCGCCACCCCACAGTGCCCCTCACTCCCGACCCGCAGCCCCTGCCAGCCCGGCCCTGCCCCGCCACCCCCACAGTGCCCTCACTCCCGACCCGCAGCCCCTGCCAGCCCGGCCCTGCCCCAGCTCTGCCGGTGCCCTCACTCCCGACCCGCAGCCCCTGCCAGCCCAGCCCTGCCCCCCAGCTCTGCCGGGGCCCCCCACTCCCGACCCGCAGCCCCGGCGCGCCCAGCCCGGCCCCGCTCCTCGCTCTGCCGGTGCCCCCCACTCCCGACCCACAGCCCCGGCTAGCCCAGCCCTGCCCCGCCACCCCCACAGGGCCCCTCACTCCCGACCCGCAGCCCCTGCCAGCCCGGCCCTGCCCCCCAGCGCGGCCGGTGACCCACACTCCCGACCCGCAGCCCCTGCCAGCCTGGCCCTGCCCCCCCCAGCTCGGCCGGTGCCCCTCACTCCCGACCCGCAGCCCCTGGCGCTGGCCGACGCTGCAGGCGCTGGGCAGTGCGAGCCGGGGATGGAGGTTGCACAGGAAGCGCCTCGCGGCCGTGCTCAGCCCAGCAGGTTTGTGCATCAGCCTGGAGCCCACAGGGGCCCTGTCGCCCCCCCGGCCCTAGAGCCGCTGGCGGCCCCAGCCCCGACCTGCACAGACAGCGAGAGGCCCCATGTCCCCCCCCTCCATGTGGTCAGCGTCTCTGCTCCGTGCTGCTGACCCCAGCCCGGTCTGGTGCCAGACGCTCGACACCACAGAGACAGCTCACGTGCAGAGCCCTGGGGCTGCGGGTCGGGAGTGAGGGGCACCGGCAGAGCTGGGGGCAGGGCTGGGCTGGCAGGGGCTGCGGGTCGGGAGTGAGGGGCACCGGCAGAGCTGGGGGGAGCCCAGGGGGCTGTGGGTCGGGAGTGAGGGGCACTGGCAGGGCTGGGGGGGGCAGGGCTGGGCTAGCGGGGGCTGCGGGTCGGGAGTGAGGGGCACCGGCAGGGCTGGGGGGGGCAGGGCTGGGCTGGCGGGGGCTGCGGGTCGGGAGTGAGGGGCACCGGCAGCGCTGGGGGGGGCTGGGCTGGCAGGGGCTGCGGGTCGGGAGTGAGGGGCACCGGCAGGGCTGGGGGGGGCAGGGCTGGGAGGGGCTGCGGGTCGGGAGTGCGGGGCACTGGCAGGGCTGGGCTGGCAGGGGCTGCGGGTCGGGAGTGAGGGGCACCGGCAGGGCTGGGCTGGCAGGGGCTGCGGGTCGGGAGTGAGGGGCACCGGCAGGGCTGGGGGGCCCAGGGCTGGGCTGGCGGGGGCTGCGGGTCGGGAGTGAGGGGCACCGGCAGGGCTGGGGGCAGAGGGGCCTGGCCGGGGGGGAGGTTTCCGGCCCAGCGTAGGCGTCGCTCTCTGGGTCCCGCTCGCTCTGGTTTCTGTGACTCACGTCCGGTGGGGGCTGCCGGGATCCTGCCGCCCGCGGGGTCGGGGTGTCACTCTGGGACCCCTGCGCCCCCGGCACCATGGCTCTGCGCCGGCTCTGCCTTCTGCTCACCTGCTCCGGTAAGGGGGACCCTGCCCCTCCCGCCCCCGCCTGGGGCACAATCGTCCCTTCCCCCGCCCCGGAGTGGGGTCCCACCTCGGCCCCCCCCCGGGTGCGGGGAATTCCCCTGATCCCCTCCTGGGTTATCGCTTCATCCCCCCCCGGGGGGGCCCCAATCGCCCCCTCTGCCCGTTGGAGCCGGGAGCCCCGGCCCGGCGGCATCGTCCCGGCTTCACCCTCCCTGGTCTGACGCGGCCCCCCAGCCGCTCTGCCCCCGCGACGCCCCGAGCGGGTCCCGACGCGGCCGCGCTGGCAGGTGGCGCCCGGCGAAAAGGGACCAAACCGCCCGTGTGCCTGGTTTGCAGCTCAAGGGGGTTTGATTTTTCCCCCGTTTTTTGCTCCCCAAAATCATATTTGGCTTTTTGAAAGTCAGACGCGCCGGGCGAGGGAAGAGCCGTTACGGGGGCGACCGGGAGCCGCTGCCGAGCCCCGCGGGGCACTCGGGACGCTGACACTTGGGTGGAAAAACCCCTCAATGTTTCCTCAAGGCATGTAGGGAAAACATGAACCGACCCCCCCCCACCAAGCAGTGAAAATCCCCCAAAGCCGGTTAAATGTTCCCCCCTTGGCAACCAGCCGTTCGCTGTTTCCAAACCCGAGAAAACCCCAAACCCCAACATCGGCCGCCGAAAAGTGTCCCTGGAAAATCCCTTTTGCTGAATGATCCTTTTCATGTTGGAAACCAGATGTTTTCGGGGTGGGGATAAAAAGCAAGAGAAGTTGACGAACCCCCCAAATGATTCCCCTAAAAGGTGCCTGCAAAAGACGGCCCAAGTCTGACGTTAACGCCGTGAGCAGAACCCGCCTGCGTGACGGGGGAAACGGGGACGATCTGCCTTCATCTTCAGCTAAGCTGGATTCTTTAATCTTCATCTAATTCACATTCTGGGGGTCTGACCCACGACAGCCGCTGAATGAGAAAGGGGAACATCTTGCCAGAAACGAACAATTCTCCCCGGCCAATTTACAGGGCGGCAAAGAAATCGCCAGTTTTAGTCTCAACTTGCCACTCCCGATTTGATTGTGACGCTGTTGGGTGTTTTCCCGAAAGCTCCGGCTTCTGCACGGCTACGGGGAACGGCCGGTTTGTCTTTTAAAACCCAGCGAGTTCCCAGCACCTTGTATTGTGGAGAAACATTCCCAGATGGGAATTCTGAACCCGCAAAAGGGAGAAAGCCAGAGATTTCATCGGGTTTTTCTTCATCTTGTGAATTTTAGGCAAATCTGGTGAGTTTTGGGGAGGTTAAATGGTGGCTGGTGCAGCCGTGCTGCTCAGTGACTTCGACGGGACACGTTGTCTCTTCAGTGGAACGTTGTGCACCAGCGTTCGGGCGATAAGAGCCGTGAGCAAGCGAAGCTGCTTCCACCGGAGCTGGGTCCTAACCCGGCTTTAAAGTGGCCAAGTCCAATGTGCCAGCACAACTCAGGCTCCGCCGTGAATCACGAGCCGGACTTTGAAAAAACTCCCGGTTGTAAAAACGAATCCACCTGGGAGTTGTCTGTCGTTGCAGCTCCTTTTCCAGGCCGCGCGGGTCCATAAAAACCTTCCGTCAAACAGGTTTTCGGTGGGAAAAGGCTTTAATCTCAGCCCGGATTTGCGGGGTTCAGCCAGGAGCCCCTCGTGGGCTGCGGATGCTGCCAGGAGCCCGGCCAAAGCGTTTCCGTTCGCGTCGAAGATTTTCCCTTGGGGAAAACAGATATTTCGCTCTCGCATTCGCTGGGTTTTCTCCGCAACCCGAAGGGCTAGAAACCATTTTTGGGGGGGGTTGGTAAACGAAAGCTGAACATGGTCCGTAGCCACCCAACGCCGAGAGCCGGGAGCTGCGGAAAAGCACCAGCTGTCGGGATAATCACCAGACTTGGCAACACCGTCCCGGGGGCGTCTTGTGGGCTCGCTCTGGAGAGGACGTGCAGGTGGCGGAAGGCCCAGGGCCGGGCGCTAAACGTGGCTTTAGCCGAGGGAAGGTGGCGACGGAGGGAGGTCTCTGCTCTCCGAGGGCTCCTCCATCCGCAGCCAGCGGCTGACCGAGCTCCACGCCGAAGCCAGACAAATTCAGGCCGGGAACACGGCTCAGTCCAACCGTCGAGGGAGCAGCTCCCCCCGGCCGTGGTGGACGGGGCAGCGCTCGGACCCTGCAGCTCATTGCCCGGCAAGACGCGGCCGTGGAGACCTTCGGGAGGGAGGGCAGCCGCGCGCGGCGGAGGGTGGCAGGGACGCGCCTGGCCCGAGAGCGGCAGACGTACGGAGCTGCGTCCGTTCAGCACGTCTGGCAGACGATCCAGAGGGGACCTTCTCCGGGCGACCACACGTGGCCCCAACGGCTCCTTCTCCCGCCGGCGAGGGGCAGCCCGGGGCCCAGAGGAGGAAATGAAAGTCGGACACGTTCCCATGGGAAACAAGGCTCCGGTGTTTAGGGGCGAGGGGGCCGGACCTTTGGAAGGACCCACCAAGGGAAGCGATGGATTGTCACCTCCAGCCTGGGGGCCGCCCTGGAAGCCGCGCTGGCCAAGGAGGAGGCGGCGGGAGCCGGGTGCAGCCGGGTGCTGGGAGGAGACCAGCTCGAGGGGCCAATGTCGTCTACTGGCCGTCGCCTCTAAGAAACGCGAGGGACGCGGGCGAGGGAGGCCTGGCGCTTGGACAATCGTCATCCGGCCACCCCCTCGGCGTCTCTCCCCGGCTCCGGGGGCTAGAGCGGGGGGGCTGGGAGCCAGGACTCCTGGGTTCTCTCACCGGCGCTGGGACGGGAGTGGGGGCTGGTGGGTTAGAGCAGGGGGTCTGGGAGCCAGGACTCCTGGGTTCTCTCCGTGGCTCTGGGAGGGGAGGGGGGTTTTCTGTCCTGCTGACCCTTGGCCTTTGATCTCCCAGGTTCCTGGGCGCAGGACCTGTGGGTGTCCCAGCCCAGCTCCGTGCAGGGCACCGAGGGCGGCTCCGTCACCCTGCCCTGCTCCTACAACAGCACCCGGGAGCCCCGGCTCGGCAGCTACACGTGGCTGAAGGAGGTGCCGGGCGCCCGGCTGGAGCTGAGCGACGGGACCCAGGAGTTCAGGGGCCGGGTGAGCCGGGCCGGGGACCGGAGCTTCCTGCGGGGGAGACGAGCCGACGTGGAGCTGCGGGACCTGAGACCCTACGACAGCGGGACCTACCGGTGCCTGGTGAAGATCCCCAGCCTGGGCGAGGGGGCGGGGAACGGGACGTGGCTCCAGGTGCTGAAAGCGGGTGAGTCCGGGCAGCCCAGGACGCCTGGGTTCTCTGCCTGGCTCTGGGAGGGGAGTGGGGGCTGGTGGTTAGAACAGGGGGGGCTGGGAGCCCGGACTCCTGGGTTCTCTCCCTGCTCTGGGAGGGGAGTGGGGCCTAGTGGTTAGAGCAGGGGTGGTTCTGGATTGAAAAGGGGGAAGTGGGGCCGTTATTGCTATTTCTGGGGGGCTCCTCGTGGCTGGTTTGGGGGCGAGGCTGACAGCGGAGTCGGCGCAGGCCGTGGGGCGCGTGGTCGGCTGCGAAGGACGGGGGGAGCAGCTGGGGAGCTCCCGAGAGACGGGCCGGAGGGAGGGGCCGAGTCACAAAGAAACGAAAGAACAAGTGTAAAAGCGACAAGGGGAGGGAGGGGGGGCCGAGGGGACGGACAGGGGCTGGGGGCCGAGGGGATGAACGAAGGAAGGAAGAAAGGGACGAATGAAAAGGGGGAGAGGCGCAGGAAGCTTCCCCCTTCTCCGGCCGCTTTGTCTCATTCCTCTTTCTTCCCCGGCAGGCCCTCCCACCCCTGGCGCTGGGCGCGCTCGGCTTGGGCCTAGGCGCCGCCGTGGGGGTCGCTGGCGCAGCCGCCGCCCTGATTTTGCTCTGCCACAAGAGAGGAGGTGAGTGGGACGGGGCCCCCCTGGAACCGGGGCACCACCGAGCCCCCCGACCCACCCGCCTCGGCTCCCCCTCGCACTGAGCTGCCAACCCCCCCAGCCGCCCTTTCACCAGCGTTCACACCGGCAGGACACGCCCAGCTGCCGTTACACGCAGGGTCTCTGCCCCCAGCCCCCCTTTCACCAGCGTTCACACCGGCAGGACACGCCCAGCTGCCGTTACACGCAGGGTCTCTGCCCCCAGCCCCCCTTTCACCAGCGTTCACACCGGCAGGACACGCCCAGCTGCCCCCAGCCTCCCGGCTGCCCTTTCACCAGCGTTCACACCGGCAGGACACACCCAGCTGCCGTTACACGCAGGGTCTCTGCCCCCAGGCCCCGGCTGCCCTTTCACCAGCGTTCACACCGGCAGGACACGCCCAGCTGCCGTTACACGCAGGGTCTCTGCCCCCAGCCCCCGGCTGCCCTTTCACCAGCGTTTGACACCGGCAGGACACGCCCAGCTGCCGTTACACGCAGGGTCTCTGCCCCCAGCCTCCCGGCTGCCCTTTCACCAGCGTTTCAGGGTTTCTCACTGAGCCGTTACCCTTGTTTGGCCTTTTCGCTGGCGCAGCCGAACGGCTCCTCGTGGGTGTTCTCCGCCTCACGCCGTGTTTCAGTGACACGCAGACAAACGCCACATCACACCCGCCGGCAGCGCTCACCGTCCGACCAGCTGGGCCTGTCGAGCAGACCCGGACGCCTGCAGTGACACCTCGCGAGCCGCACTTTGCACAAAACGTGTCCTAATTGCACGACCGTGGTGAATAGTGAGGTGATGGTGTCACAAGGAGATTGGGGGGGGGGCTGCCAGAGACAGCGACCCTCAGGCCCAGCCTTGACCCAAACCCCAAGCTCCAACCACGGACCCTAATGCTGCCCCCACCCCCAACCAGAGACCCCAACCCTGACCCCAAACCCATCCCTACCCCTCACCGTGACCCTGACCACTGACTGGGGACCGTAGGAGCTACTGATTGATGATTGGCTCCTGGTTAGTGATTATTAGCTACTGATTGGCTATTGACTACTGGCTAGTGATTGATTACTGGCTTCTGGTTGGCAATTGGCTCCTGGTTATTGATTATTCACTATTATTAGCTACTGATTAATTCTATTGATTATTGGCTACTGATTGATAATTGGCTCCTGGCTATCGATTATTGGCTACTGATTATTGACTGCTGGCAACTGAATATTTATAATTACCTGCTGATCGCTGGCGACCTATTGTCGAGTTTTGGCTCCTGCTTCCTGGCTAAAGATTCTTGCTAGATTCCTGGCCACCAGCGACTGACAAATGGCTCCTGATTATTGCCTAACGGTTATTGCCGACTGGCTACTGGCCATTGGCTAACGGCTTCTGCCCAGCGTTGTCTATGGGCGACTAATGATCAGTTCCTGGCTCCCAAGCCCCGTCGGCTGCCAGTCACCGCTCACACGCACCGTCAGTGACTGTCGATTACCGGCTGGCTACCGACTGGTGCTCAATGGCTACTGGCGAGCGTTGGCCGCGCTGGCAGCTGCTGATCCCTGGCTCTTGGCGGCTGATTTATGCCGATGCCAAGAATTGATTATTGGCTCCTCCTGAGACCTGATTAGAACGGGCTCCTCGTTCTTCTAACTGGCTCTGGGCCGAGCTGGGCGTCTGGGCCGCTGACCCGCGATTCCTGCCCCTGCGGGTCAATTAATGACGTTACTGATCCCCCCAGAGCGGAGAGACGTGGGACCCCAGACGGAAGCCCCAGTGCAGGTGAGACCCGCTGGGGGGATGGGCAGAGGGGTGTGGGGGGATGTGGGGAACGAGGGAGGGAGGGAGGGGTGTATGGGGGGATGGGGATGGGGATGAGCGGAGGGGTGGGGGGATGGATGCAGGGGTCTGGGGGATGGGGGAACGAGGGATGGAGGGAGGGGTGTATGGGGATGGGGATGGGGATGAGCGGAGGGGTGGGGGATGGATGCAGGGGTCTGGGGGAACGAGGGATGGAGGGACGGTGTGGAGGATGGAGGTAGGTGTGGGGGGATGGACAGATGGAGGGGTGTTGGGGATGAGGGGAACGAGGGATGGAGGGAGGGGTGTGGGGATGGAGGGAGGGGTGGGCGCAGGGACAGGCAGCTCAGTACCTGGGGATTTGGGAGTCGGGGCTCCCCTGCCGGAGGTGCAGGGGTGGGAGAAGCCTGGCCTGGGGGCTCGGGATGTGGGGCTGATCCCGGCTATGGGGCGCTGTCTGTGGGGTGGCAGGACTGTGGGGCGGATCACCTGGGGAAGAGCTGAGGGGACAATCCTGGCTGGGGTGGCTGTGGGGGCTGATGGGGCCATGGGGAGGGGTCTGAGGGGCCTGTGGGGCTGGAGGGGCGCTGACAGGGCCGAGGGGGACTGAGGGGTCGGCGGGGCGGCTGACGGGCCGAGGGGTCTGGGGTCAGTGGGTGGCTGACAGGGCCGAGGAGGGGCTGACGGGGCTGTGGGGGTGACGGGTCTGGGGGTGGCAGACGGGGCTGGGGACTTAGGGGTTGGTGGGGGCTGACGGGCCAAGGGGGCTGAGGGTCGGTGGGGGCTGACGGGGCCGAGGGGGACTGAGGGGTCGGCGGGGACTGACGGGGCCGAGAGGGGGCTGAGGGCTGAGGGGTTGGCGAGGGGCTGACGGGGCCGAGGGGGCTGAGGGGTCGGGCGGGGGCTGACGGGGCCATGGGGACTGAGGGGTTGGTGGGGGCTGACGGGGCCATGGGGGACTGAGGGGTTGGCGGGGGCTGACGGGGCCGAGGGGGCTGAGGGGTCGGTGGGGCTGATGGGGCCGAGGGGGCTGGGGTCGGCGGGGGCTGACAGGGCCGAGGAGGGGCTGACGGGGCTGTGGGGGTGACGGGTCTGGGGTGGCGCTGACGGGGCCGGGGGTCTGGGGATTGGCGGGGCTGACGGGGCCGAGGGGTTGAGGGGTCGGCGGGGGCTGACGGGGCCGGGGGCTGGGGTCGGTGGGGACTGACGGACCGAGGGGGCTGAGGGGTCAGCGGGGGCTGATGGGGCCGAGGGGACTGAGGGGTTGGTGGGGCTGACGGGGCCATGGGGACTGAGGGGTTGGCGGGGGCTGACGGGGCCGGGGTGACGGGGCCGAGGGGGCTGAGGGGTCGGCGGGGCTGACAGGGCCGGGGGTGACGGGGCCGAGGGGGCTGAGGGGTCGGTGGGGCTGACGGGGCTGGGGGTCTGGGGTCGGCGGGGGCTGACGGGGCTGGGGGTGACGGGGCTGGGGTGGCTGATGGGCGGAGGGTGGGGCTGGGGTCAGGGGGCTGATGGGGCCGAGGGGGCTGGGGTCGGTGGGGTTGACGGGGCCGGGGGACTTAGGGGTTGGTGGGGGCTGACGGGGCCAAGGGGGCTGAGGGGTCGGTGGGGGCTGACGGGGCCGAGGGGACTGAGGGGTCGGCGGGGACTGACGGGGCCGAGAGGGGGCTGAGGGGCTGAGGGGTTGGCGAGGGCTGACGGGGCCGAGGGGGCTGAGGGGTCGGCGGGGGCTGACGGGGCCATGGGGACTGAGGTTGGTGGGGGCTGACGGGGCCATGGGGACTGAGGGGTTGGCGGGGGCTGACGGGGCCGAGGGCTGAGGGGTCGGTGGGGCTGATGGGGCCGAGGGGGCTGGGGTCGGCGGGGCTGACAGGGCCGAGGAGGGGCTGACGGGGCTGTGGGGGTGACGGGTCTGGGGTGGCGCTGACGGGCCGGGGGTCTGGGGATTGGCGGGGCTGACGGGGCCGAGGGGGTTGAGGGGTCGGCGGGGGCTGACGGGGCCGGGGCTGGGGTCGGTGGGGACTGACGGGACCGAGGGGCTGAGGGGTCAGCGGGGGCTGATGGGGCCGAGGGGGACTGAGGGTTGGTGGGGGCTGACGGGGCCATGGGGACTGAGGGGTTGGCGGGGGCTGACGGGGCCGGGGTGACGGGGCCGAGGGGGCTGAGGGGTCGGCGGGGGCTGACAGGGCCGGGGTGACGGGGCCGAGGGGGCTGAGGGGTCGGTGGGGGCTGACGGGGCTGGGGGTCTGGGGTCGGCGGGGCTGACGGGGCTGGGGGTGACGGGCTGGGGGTCTGGGGTCGGCGGGGCTGACGGGGCTGGGGGTGACGGGCTGGGGTGGCTGATGGGCGGAGGGTGGGGCTGGGGGTCGGCGGGGGCTGATGGGGCCGAGGGGGCTGGGGTCGGTGGGGTTGACGGGGCCGGGGACTTAGGGGTTGGTGGGGCTGACGGGGCCGGGGGTCTGGGGTTGGCGGGGCTGACGGGGCCGGGGGTGACGGGGCTGGGGGTGGCTGATGGGCCGAGGTGGGGCTGGGGTCGGCGGGGGCTGACGGGGCTGACGGGGCTGGGGTGACGGGGCTGGGGTGGCTGATGGGCCGAGGTGGGGCTGGGGTCGGTGGGGGCTGACGGGGCTGACGGGGCCGGGGAGTCTGGGGTTGGCGGGGCTGACGGGGCTGGGGGTGACGGGGCTGGGGTGGCTGATGGGCCGAGGGGGCTGGGGTCGGTGGGGGCTGATGGGCCGAGGTGGGGCTGAGGGGTCGGTGGGTGGCTGACAGGGCCGAGGGGGCTGGGGTCAGTGGGTGGCTGACAGGGCCGAGGAGGGGCTGATGGGGCTGTGGGGTGACGGGTCTGGGGTG
Source organism: Mauremys reevesii (assembly GCF_016161935.1). Classification (NCBI taxonomy): domain Eukaryota; kingdom Metazoa; phylum Chordata; order Testudines; family Geoemydidae; genus Mauremys; species Mauremys reevesii. The sequence goes on from NW_024100715.1 coordinate 555,188, forward strand.
GCTGACGGGGCCGAGGGGGCTGGGGTCGGTGGGGTTGACGGGGCCGGGGGCTGGGGTCGGCGGGGGCTGACGGGGCCGGGGTGACGGGGCTGGGGTGGCTGATGGGCCGAGGGTGGGGCTGGGGGGTCGGCGGGGGGCTGACGGGGCCGGGGGGTGACGGGTCTGGGGGGTGGCTGATGGGCCGAGGGTGGGGCTGGGGGGTCGGCGGGGGCTCACGGGGCCGAGGGGGCTGGGGTCGGTGGGGGCTCACGGGGCCGAGGGGGCTGGGGTCGGTGGGGGCTGACGGGGCCGAGGGGGCTGAGGGGTCGGTGGGTGGCTGACAGGGCCGAGGAGGGGGCTGACGGGGCTGGGGGTGGCGCTGACGGGGCCGAGGAGTCTGGGGTCGGTGGGGCTGACGGGGCCGAGGGGGCTGGGGGTCGGTGGGGGTTGACGGGGCCGGGGGTCTGGGGTCGGCGGGGGCTGACGGGCCGGGGGCTGAGGGGTCGGTGGGGGTGACGGGGCTGACGGGGCCGGGGTCTGGGGTCGGCGGGGGGCTGACGGGGCTGACGGGGCCGGGGGGTGACGGGTCCGTCTCTGTCCCTCTCGCCCAGGCCCCGGAGCCGAGCTACGCGGAGCTGAGGGTGAAGCCGGGTCGGCGCCCGGCGCCCGCGGGCGAACTCGTCACCTACGCCGCCATCGGGGGCAGCCTCCGGGGCGCGGGGCGCGGCCGGGGGGGGACGGAGACCCCCCCACATTCCCCCCACACCCGCCCCCCCTCCACCCCACACCTGCCCCCGCCCCCGCCACATATGTGCCCCCCTCCACACACCCCCACCCCACACACCCCTCCCCCCACAGCCCTCCGACCCCCCCATACCCCCATCACATGCCCCCACCCTGCCCCACACACCCCACTCCACACATGCACCTCACACCACATGTGCACCCCCACGCACCGCCCCACCCCACACACAGCACCGCCAGGAGGGGGCAGCAGGGACCCCCCCAAACCAGCCCCACTGCAATTCTCCATCCTCCCAGCAGGGGGCTGCAGTTCCACCGTCCGCCACCAGGGGGCGGCCTCGCCCTGCAGTATCACCCGCCCCCACCCGCACAAGTTACTCTGGGGCTCCCGGTTCGTGCTCCCGTGCGTCCCGCCCCAGCCGTCCCCACCCACCCGTCTCCGGCCCCGCGATGCTGAGTCTGGGGTGGAGCCTGCCCGGAGCTGGGCCCGAGCGGCTCCAGGAACTGGGACGCATTTCCAGGCCCGGCGCGGCGCTGGGAGGGAGCCAGGGTGGCTAACCAGAGATGCCCAAATCCACAGAGCGGCTAAGCAAAGCTTGGGAGACCAGCTAGCGAAAACCAGAGCCGGGCTGGAGAATCCCGGAGCCGGGCTGGCGAATCCCGGAGCCGGGCTAGTGAAACCCAGAGCCGGGCTGGCGAAACCCGGAGCCGGGGTAGAGACACTGGAGAAACCCAGAGCCGGGCTGGCGGGCCAACGCGGCGAGAGAAAAGACTGTGGGTTTGGCCTGGCCGCAGGCAGGGGTGAGGGGCCGGCAGCAGCCCCCAGGCCTGTGAGCTCAGTCACGGGGCTCATGTGTTTAGATCTGGAGGTTCTGTGGGGTGGGGGGAGCCTGGGGCTTGGGGAACAGGGGCTGCGGGTTGGGAGTGAGGGGCACCGGCAGAGTCTAGTCCTGGGCTCCCCCCACTCCAGAGCCCTGCCGGTGCCCCTCACTCCCGACCCGCAGCCCCTGCTAGCCCAGCCCTGCCCCCCCCAGCTTTGCCGGTGCCCCTCAGACCTGACCCACAGTTTCTGAAGAGGACCCAGCCATCCACCCAGTGGCCAGCGCCGGACTCACTGTCCCTTCCTGACCCCTAGTTCCCGGCGCTCACTCTCCGCCTTGGAGCATGAGGGTTAACTGCTGCCGCGCTGGTTTCTCAGGGCGTAGCAGACGCGGCCGGTGGCTGTTTCCTCCCGCAGGGCGTGAGAGCCGGTGACCCAGTTTTTCCACCCCCCTGGCCTCTCGAGAGCTGCTTATGCAACCCGGCCTCCAGCCCCGCTCAGGAAACAGGCCCTGGGCTGTGTGTGGTCGGCTGAGCGCTCAGGCGGCTGCGTGGGGCTGAACCACACACGCTGAGAGCAGCTGATCCGGAGCGGGGCCGGCTCCGCAGGGAGGGAAGGAACGAAGGACCCAGGACTCCGGGCTCCCCAGATCCCTCCCTCGTGCCTGGCCCCCCGTCGGTCCCCCCCCGCCCCGGGCAGACCCTGGGCCGCTCCGTCTCCAGCTGGACGGGGTGAAGGGCGAACGCCGGCCGGGGGGGTCTTGGGCAGGAGCCGGGAGGGGATTTTCCCCCGGCTGGAGCCTGGCTCCGTCCCGGTGCCCGCGATTCGAGGGGGACGTGGGGCACTCGGGGAGGAGCCCCCGGGACGATGGAAGGGTTAGAAAACCGGCCTCCGCGCGAGCCCCCCCAGGAGCTCGGTCCAGGAGCTGAGTAGGCCGGCGAGGGGGGTGCGTGTCCCCGGCTGGAGGCACCGACCGGGGGAGCCAAACACCCCCCGGGGCCCTCAGGCTGGCAGGGGATCGAACCCCAGCCTGGCCAGGAGCCGGAGCCGGAGCCGGAGCTGGGCAGAGCCGGCCTGGGAACAAGGCGTCAGCTTGTGCCGGGAGGGGGGCGATTTCCCCGGGGCCTGGGGGGGCTCCCGCCGGGGTGAGGTTCCTTCGGGAGCAGCTGCCCTGGTTCAAACAGCCGGTAACTGGGTGGGGGGGGGGGGGGATCGGGGCCGTTTGCAGCCACGGGGTCGTCTCACGAAGTGACTGAGGCGGGAGCAGGACACGCAGGGCGGGCGGGGGGGGGGCCACGGGCCCCCGGCCTTGGCACTGAATAAAGTCGCGCCAATGTAAGAAGCTGTTGAGCTAAATTCATGTGTCCAGTATGCCTGGCTCCCAGCCTCCCCTCTAACTACTAGGCCCCACTCCCCTCCCAGAGCTGGGGAGAGAACCCAGGAGTCCTGGCTCCCAGCCTCCCCTCTAACTACTAGGCCCCACTCCCCTCCCAGAGCTGGGGAGAGAAGCCAGGAGTCCTGGCTCCCAGCCTCCCCTATAACTACTAGGCCCCACTCCTCCCAGCGCTGGGGAGAGAACCCAGGAGTCCTGGCTCCCAGCCTCCCTGCTCTAACCACTAGCCCCCACTCCCCTCCCAGAGCTGGGGAGAGAACCCAGGAGTCCTGGCTCCCAGCCTCCCCTCTAACTACTAGGCCCCACTCCCCTCCCAGAGCTGGGGAGAGAACCCAGGAGTCCTGGCTCCCAGCCTCCCCTCTAACTACTAGGCCCCACTCCCCTCCCAGAGCTGGGGAGAGAACCCAGGAGTCCTGGCTCCCAGCCCCCCACTCTCACCACTAGACTCTGCTCCCCTCCCAGCACCGGGGATGGAACCCAGGAGTCCGGGCCCCTCCCCTCCCCCCTCGTTTGGCCCTTGGGCCGGAAGCCTGAAGCACGCCAGGAACCGGCCGCGTTAGGCGGGTGGTGCTCAGAGGCTCATTTCCTGAGCCCCCCCTCGCCGGTGTGAGTCGCACCAGCCCTGCACCCGCACTCCTGTGCCCTCGCACCGGCAGCCATGGTCCCAGGCCCCCTGCTCTGGACGCTGGCCCTGATTGCAGGTGAGCGGGGAGGGGGGATTTGAACCCGCAGCCCAGCCAGGCAGCGCCGGGCGCGTGGAGGCACTGCCCAGCCGGGTGTCCGTGGGCACAGAGGGGTCTGCGGGAGGATAGATGGTGTATGGCCCGGGCGGGTGGGCACATCGACCCATCCATCCCCCTGCACCCGCCCTGCCCATCCCCAGCCACTGCCACCCCCCGCGCCCGTCCCCAGCTAAATCCCTCTCCTGAGCGGGCACCGGGAGACGGGGCCGACCCGGCGGCCGGAGGGACCCAGCGTTGCCCGGGGGCCGATAACTCGCTGCGCCGGGATGAACGTACCCAGGAGCGGCCCGGGCCGCGGGGCATCGCTCGGAGCCGGTCCCGGCGGGCGCCGGCAGAGCCAGCCACCGGCAGAGCCAGCCACGTGTGCGCGGCCCCGTCCCCGGGGTCACCGGCTGGGGCCTGCAAGGGGTGATCGCCTCAAAACCAGGGGCCTTTTCCTGCCCGAGCCCCCCCAACACGCCAGCCCAGTCCAGGGCCCCACGCCCAGGGGGACCCGCAAGGCTACATCGCTCAGGCTTTGCTCTCGGCGCCAGCCGGCTCGGGGGCCCCAGCTTCGGCCCTGGCTTGGCGGCCCCCGAAACCCGCTCGGGCCCCTGCTTGGGAACGGCTGCTCCGAACTAACCTGACGGATCCAGGCACCACGTTAACGATTCCGCCTCCGAAACGCAAGCGATTCAGTAACGAACGTGGCCCATTGCTCAGCGAGCGGCTCCGTCCGTCTCACGTCTAAATTCATCCGGTACCGTCCGGAGCCGTTACATTTTCACAGCTCAGGCCAGGAAATAACGATACAGGATTTAACGATTGAGCCCAGTTCATTATTACATGTTCACAGCTAAGCCCCCGAAACAGGCTGCAAGTTCTGAATGAAACTGGGAAAACTATTTAAAACTTCATGTAGTTTAATTCACGAGCTTTTCTTACGACCGGTATCAGCCAATTGTGGCGATTTCTTTGTTACTAGGATGTTACGGCAAAGTATTTAAATCAACCCCAAATTATTGCAATTTCTTTGAGCAAATCCGAGCCAAGCGAGGCCATTTCTTTGTTCGCCCTTTGCAAATTCTTGCCACGTCTTCAAAGAATTTTAATCCTAGAAACTGAGAGAAATTGATTCAAATTAATCCGAGTACATGGAGGAAGTTTGGGAGCTAATCCCGGATCAATCTTCCATATTTAAATATTAATTATCTTGCAACATTTAAATATTCATCCCAGGCAACGCTTGTAATTTAAAATATAATTTCAGCAAATTAATTCACCATTCGAGTAACCCTAATAAACTCTTTTTCTTTATAATTTAATTGCTGCTAATAAAGATAATTTATTTGGTTATTCCTTGAAAATTACTGCAAAATCCACTGACTTTTTGCAGTTCCTTTAAAATATAATTCCAGTTTGAAATAATCCTGCTGAAATATTGCAAAGTATTTAAGAGTTCGTCCCACTGAATAATTTCAGTCTCTTTAACAGTAAAGTCAGCAATTTGTTGCAATTTATTTAAGAGTTAATGGTACTAAATTACTATTTAATAGTTAATTAAACTAAATGATTACAGTCTGGTTCCTAGGAAAATGAATGCAGTTCTTTATAATTACAAGCCAAGAGTTGCAATGGATTTGAGATTCTCAGCAGAATTATTGCAATTTCTTTAAACCAAATCCTGAAACAATTGTTGCAGTTTAAAAAAATCACAGTAAATCATTGCAATTTCTTAAAAAATATACTCCCAGCCATTTAATTGGAAAGTCCATTAACATTAATCTCAACACCACAATTGCAATTCAATGCATTCATCTGAGGACGTTGTGAGAACGTATCTGTTACTCCGTGGAAATGGCTGCAGCAGATTTAAAACTGAATTCAAGTGACCGACACCAATTTATTTCCGAGTCCAAGGCACAGAATTATTGCAACGTCATCGTTAATCCTGTGAACAATTGAAATTTAATTAAATAATAATCCCAGGGCAACTATTTCAATGTCCTTAAAAATAATTGTAGTAAATTGTTGTGACGCATTTCAGCATCAAACCCAGAAGATTAGAAATTAATTCCAGGGAATGTGTCTGTTAATCCCATCAGATTATGGTAATTCTTTTAAAATTCTACTCTAGGAAAAATGAAGTTTCTTAAAGATAATCCAGGCGTCCTTTCAAAATTAGCCCCAGAAGTTTATCATTTAATCTAAGGAAATTGTGGGAATTAGATTGATAACCCCAATCGATCACTGAAATTCCTGTAAGATTTAATCCAAGGAAAATACTGTTTTCTTTCCAAACGTATCCCAGTTAATTGCGTGATGCAGCTCAGAGTTCAGTCCCGGAAATTCTTGCAAGAGGTTTAAGCTTCATCCCAGCGGTGAATCCCAATCGGTGTCAGAGTCAGAGGCGCCCAGTTATCGCCCCGTGTGTGACTAGTCGTGTCAGCAGACGCCTGGGATTTCTCTCCAGCGTAACCTGGTCCATCATAGAATCATAGAATTTAAGATCAGAAGGGACCATTATGATCATCTAGTCTGACCTCCCGCAAGATGAGGCCACAAAAGCTGACCCACCCACTCCTGAAATAATTCTCTCCCTTGACTCAGCTGTTGAAGTCCCCAAATCCTGATTTAAAGACTTCAAGTAGCAGATAATCCTCCAGCAAGCGACCCCTGCCCCATGCTGCGGAGGAAGGCGAAAAACCTCCAGGGCCACTGCCAATCTACCCTGGAGGAAAATTCCAGTCCGATCGCTGACCCTAAACCCAACGGGGGCTGGGCGGGACGGCTCCTGGCTCTCACGGTCCCTGGGGCTCCGGGGGGGACTTGCGTTGTGGGGAAGGTACACAGGCCAAGGGCCCAAACGGAAACGAAATGAGACTTGAACTGTAGAAATAAGGGAATGGGGAATTGTCCGGTGAGGGGATGAGAGAACCTGGGAAGTGCTTCTGCTCTGGGCATCAGCCAGAAACATGTGGAGTGTTGCAATAAATAGAGAGATAGAGGGGGGGTGTGGGGAGAGAGAGAGAGAGAGAGAGAGAGAGGGTGGCTGGAGATAGATAGATAGATAGAGGGGGTGGCTGGGATAGATAGATAGATAGAGGGGGTTGATGGGGATAGATAGATAGAGGGGGTGGCTGGGGACAGATAGATAGATAGATAGATAGATAGATAGATAGATAGATAGATAGATAGAGGGGGTGGATGGGGATGGATAGATAGATATATAGATATATAGATAGATAGATAGATAGATAGATAGATAGATAGAGAGGGTGGATGGGGTTGGATGGATGGATGGAGGGGGTGGCTGGATAGCTAGATGATGATGATGGGTCGGGTGGATGGGGTTGGATGCATGGATGGACGGGATGGAGATGGATGGATGGATAGAGGGGGTGGATATGGATGTACACGGGGGGGATATGGATGGATATGGATGGATGGATAGAGGGGATATGGATGGATATGGATAGCTAGAGGGAATGGAAGGATGGCTAGATGATGATGACGATGGGTCAGGTGGATGGATGGATAGAGTGGATGGATATGGATGGATGGATGGACAGAGGGGCTGGCTGGATGGCAATGATGACGGGTCGGGTGGATGGGGTTGGATGGATGGATAGAGGGGATGGATATGGGTGGATGGATGGATGGGTGGATGGGTGGATGGATGGATGGACAGAGGGGCTGGCTGGATGGCTAGATGATGATGATGACGGGTCGGATGGATGGGGTTGGATGGATGGATAGAGGGGATGGATATGGATGGATGGATAGAGGGGGTGGATATGGATGTACACGGGGGGGATATGGATGGATATGGATGGATGGATAGAGGGGATATGGATGGATATGGATGGCTAGAGGGAATGGAAGGATGGCTAGATGATGATGACGATGGGTCAGGTGGATGGATGGATAGAGGGGATGGATATGGGTGGATGGATGGACAGAGGGGCTGGCTGGATGGCAATGATGACGGGTCGGGTGGATGGGGTTGGATGGATGGATAGAGGGGATGGATATGGGTGGATGGATGGATGGGTGGATGGGTGGATGGATGGATGGACAGAGGGCTGGCTGGATGGCTAGATGATGATGATGACGGGTCGGATGGATGGGGTTGGATGGATGGATAGAGGGGATGGATATGAGTGGATGGATGGATGGGTGGATGGATGGATGGACAGAGGGGCTGGCTGGATGGCAATGATGACGGGTCGGGTGGATGGGGTTGGATGGATGGATAGAGGGGATGGATATGGGTGGATGGATGGATGGGTGGATGGGTGGATGGATGGATGGACAGAGGGGCTGGCTGGATGGCTAGATGATGATGATGACGGGTCGGATGGATGGGGTTGGATGGATGGATAGAGGGGATGGATATGAGTGGATGGATGGATGGGTGGATGGATGGATGGACAGAGGGGCTGGCTGGATGATGATGATGCCGGGTTGGGTGGATGGGGATGGATGGATTGTTAGAGGGGATGGATGGATGGATGGATGGATGGATGGATGGACAGAGGGGCTGGCTGGATGATGATGATGCCGGGTCGGGTGGATGGAGATGGATGGATGGACAGAGGCGCTGGCTGGATGATGATGATGCCGGGTCGGGTGGATGGGGATGGATGGATGGACAGAGGGGATGGATATGGGTAGATGGATGGATGGATGGATGGACAGAGGGGATGGATATGGATGGATGGATGGATGGATGGATGGATGGACAGAGGGGCTGGCTGGATGATGATGATGACGGGTCGGGTGGATGGGGTTGGATGGATGGATAGAGGGGATGGATATGGGTGGATGGATGGATGGATGGATGGACAGAGGGGCTGGCTGGATGATGATGCCGGGTCGGGTGGATGGGGATGGAGAGATGGTGGGTGGGCAGGAGTGGGGCTCGGGGGGACCCGCGGCAGGGCCCAGCCGACACACAGGACGAGTGACGTGGTGGTTTCTCTCAGCAGGGGAATCACCATTTCACAAGCTGGTTTGACTCTGGTTTGAGGCCGGTTTGGAGCCAGAGGCTGAGACTGGCCGGCCGGGGCTGGAGCCCTCGATAATCGCCCGGTTCTGTTCACTGCCGGGCCTGCCACAGACGGGCCATCGGGCTGACCCGGTCTGGCCAACGTATGCCCCAGGCCCAGTTCCCTGCCCCCCCTAGCCAGCCAGTCCGTGCCCTGGGGCCGGGGGGAGCCAGCGCCCCCCAGAGGGGCCAGGCCCCTGCCCCGCTCCCTGCCCCCCTGAGCCAGCCACTCCCGGGCCTGGGGCCGGGTGGGAGCCCAGAGGACAGGCCCTGCCCGCTCCCTGCCCCCCTGAGCCAGCCAGTCCCTGCCCTGGGGCCGGGTGGGAGCCAGCGCCCCCCAGAGGGGCCAGGCCCCTGCCCCGCTCCCTGGGTGATTTCCCTCTGTCCCGTCTCTCTGCCAGGCTGCCGGGCGCAGGACCTGTGGGTGTCCCAGCCCAGCTCCGTGCAGGGCACCGAGGGTGGCTCCGTCACCCTGCCCTGCTCCTACAACAGCACCCGGGAGCCCCGGCTCGGCAGCTACACGTGGCTGAAGGAGGTGGCGGGCGCCCGGCTGGAGCTGAGCGACGGGACCCAGGAGTTCAGGGGCCGGGTGAGCCGGGCCGGGGACCGGAGCTTCCTGCGGGGGAGACGAGCCGACGTGGAGCTGCGGGACCTGAGACCCTACGACAGCGGGACCTACCGGTGCCTGGTGAAGATCCCCAGCCTGGGCGAGGGGGCGGGGAACGGGACCTGGCTCCAGGTGGTGAAAGCGGGTGAGTCCAGGCAGCCCAGGACGCCTGGGTTCTCGCCGGCTCTGGGAGGGGAGTGGGGGCTGGTGGGTTAGAGCAGGGGCTGGGAGCCCGGATGCCTGGGTTCTTTCCCCGGCTCTGGGAGGGGAGTGGGGGCTGGTGCTTAGAGCAGGGGGGGGCTGGGAGCCTGGACGCCTGGGTTCTCTCCCGGCTCTGGGAGGGGAGTGGGGGCTGGTGGTTAGAGCAGAGGGGGCTGGGAGCCCGGACGCCTGGGTTCTCTGCCCCGCTCTGGGAGGGGAGTGGGGGCTGGTGGTTAGAGCAGTGGGGGCTGGGAGCCAGGACTCCTGGGTTCTCTCACCGGCGCTGGGAGGGGAGTGGGGGCTGGTGGGTCAGAGCGGGGGGGGGGGAGCCCGGACGCCTGGGTTCTCTCCCCAGCCCACACAGTATTAATTTCCCACAACCCTTTTCTCCTCCCTGCTCACCCGTTCAGCGCCCACGGACGTGAAGCCCGACGGATTCGTCCTCTTGTGGCTTTTCCTGCGGGGGCTGATCTGCACCTTCGGCCTCGCCGCCGGCGCCCTGGGGACCAGCTTGTGCTACCAGAGGAAACGTGAGTGACCAGATCCCCCCCTCTGCTGGTGTCCCTCACTCCCGACCTGCAGCCCCCTGGGCTCCCCCCACTCCGCTGGTGCCCCTCACTCCCGACCCGCAGCCCCCTGGGCTCCCCCCACTCCGCTGGTGCCCCTCACTCCCGACCTGCAGCCCCCTGGGCTCCCCCCACTCCGCTGGTGCCCCTCACTCCCGACCCGCAGCCCCCGCTAGCCCAGCCCTGCCCCACCCCTGCCAGTGCCCCTCACTCCCGACCCACAGCCCCTGCCAGCCCAGCCCTGCCCCACCCCTGCTCCGCTGATGGTATCAGATACTTTACTGGTTGCCAGGTCGGGGAGAAGCTGTTTTCCACCCCACTTATTTGAGCCCTTCACTTTTCTCTCTTTTTCTTGTCCTAGTGTCCCAGCGGAGACAGAGACGAGTCAGGGAGCGTCAGTGCAAAGCCCAGCTGCGAATGTGAATGTTCATGTTCCCTGCTCTAACCACTAGCCTGTACTGCCCTCTCAGAGCTGGGAGGGAACCCAGGAGTCCGGGCTCCCAGCCGCCCTGCTCTAACCCACCAGCCCCCGCTCCCCTCCCAGAGCTGGGAGAGAACCCAGGAGTCCTGGGGCCCAGCCCCCCCTGCTCTAACCCACCAGCCCCCACTCCCCTCCCAGAGCCGGGGAGAGAACCCAGGAGTCCTGGCTCCCAGCCCCCCTGCTCTAACCCACCAGCCCCCACACCCCGCCCAGAGCCGGGGAGAGAACCCAGGAGTCCTGGCTCCCAGCCCCCCTGCTCTAACCCACCAGCCCTCACTCCCCTCCCAGAGCCGGGAGAGAACCCAGGAGTCCTGGCTCCCAGCCCCCCCCCCCCGCTCTAACCCACCAGCCCCCACTCTCAGAGCATTGACCCAGAGCAAGTGATTAATCCCTGGGGCAGCAAACCTCTGGCAGCGTTACAGAGTGTGGACAGTTTATGGGTTACCCTGTATGCGCTTTGCACAGGGGAAAAGGGATTGATTTGGGGTGTGGACCCCGCTGGGAGCTGGGGGCCGGGTGCTGCAGACAGGGGACTTGCTGAGCTGGTTTTGGCTAAAGCCTGCGGGTTTGGGGGGTCCAGGCCGGGGTCTGGGTTGCAGCAGGCTGGCGTGTGGGGCTCAGCAGGGCAGGGTGCTGGAGTCCCCGGCTGGCAGGGAAACGGGCTCAGAGGTGAATTCAGGGCGTCAGTTAATAAGCAAAAGTGATTTACTAAGTATAAAAAGTAGAGCCTGTCGCACGAAGCACCTTCCCGTTACATTATCTTCACACGCACGAGCACGTGGGTGCGATGTGCCGGAGACCGGGGCCCTGCCCGTGGCGGGGGCGGGACACTCGAATTCCTCTCTGGGCTCCGCTCCGGGGCAGACGCTCCTGCGTCCCCCAAAGGGAGGGAGCCCCTGAGCCACCAGCTACGACGGACCCTTCGCTGGCCAGCGAATCCCCCCTTCACTCGGGCTGGGTTTGCTCCCAGCTCGGGTCCCACCGCAGCCGTCGGCAGGACCCCGCCGTCCAGCTCCAGGACCCGTCTCTGTGCCCCCTCCACCCCGTTACAGCCGGGTCCAGCTTCGGGGTCCCCGCTTGGGGGTGGCTCTGGCCTGTTTCTCGGCTTTCAGTTCCGGGGTTTGCCGGTGGGCAGCCCCGTGTCTGGCGGCTTCTGCCCCCACGGCAGCATTTCCCGGGCAGACGGCGCAGCCATGTCCATTGGTCGCCCCTTGAGACCGTCACCGGATGGGCTGGGACACCCCAGAGACCCCCCCGCCAGACCAGGCCCCCTGCTCCCCTCTCGCTGCGTCACACGCTCCAGTCAGCTCCAGCCCAGAGCCCGAGGCTGCCGGTCACTGGAACTGGGACACCCTCAGCCCAGGGGCCTCTCGGTTACCAGCGACTTCCCCAGGCCGCGTGTTCAGCCGTCCTGGGCTCTTTGCAACCTGCGCGGTTCCAGCGTCTTCACTTCGCTGACTGCTCGGTCCCTACGTCCCTCCCCCGAAACCAGCCACAGACCAACGACCCTGTTCTGCAGCCCCCCCCCAAACCTCACGTCAAATCTCCAGCAGCGTTTCAAAGCAACCAGCCGTGCAGAGACCCTGCGCGCTGCCCCCCGGGCCGGGTTCGGTCACAGAGACCCCTTGGGAGCGTCACCTGATGTGCTGAATTTCCCTGCCAGCCGGGGACTCCAGCCCCCTGCCCTGCTGAGCCCCACACGCCAGCCTGCTGCAACCCAGACCCCGGCCTGGACCCCCCAAACCCGCAGGCTTTAGCCAAAACCGGCTCAGCAAGTCCCCTGTCTGCAGCACCCGGCCCCCAGCTCCCAGCGGGGTCCACACCCCAAATCAATCCCTTTTACCCTGTAGACCCATAAACTGTCCTTCCTCCGTAACGCTGCCAGAGGTTTGCTGCCCCAGGGATTAATCACTTGCTCTGGGTTAATTAATACACAAAGTGATTTTATGAAGCACACAGAGGAGGATTTCAGCGGCTCCAAGTAACAGCAGCCAGAACAACGTGAGTCACCAAGCAAATAAAACAAAACAAAACAGGCAAGTGTGAGCCTGACCCAGGCAGAAAGTGAACCCGGGTAAATCTCACCCGCCCCGAGGGGCCAAGAAGCTTCTTTCACAGGCCAGACTCCTCCGTAGCCTGGGCCCGTCCCTGCCCCGGGGCAGCCCTGGCTGGCTCCAGCCGGGATCCCAGGGGAAAGCAGGGGCGGTCTCAGGCCTGGCCCCCTTGTCCTGCGCCCCTCCCTGTGCCCCCCATTACAGCGTCGGCGCAAGGCGGGAACCCAATGCGATGCCCCCGCACAGCAGATTAGAGGCTCTGTAACGAGACCTTACAAGAGACCTCGTTGCATCATAGTCACCCTCGTTAGCATATTTGCATAACAGCGCCCGGAGGGCACCGCCCCGGGTCGCGATTCCCCCGGCCAGCCCGCGGCCGTTCCCAGCCAAGCCGGCGATTGCCCCAGGCCCGGCTCTTCCAGCCCCTCTCAGGGTATTTTGGGCCCTGACGCCGCACGGAGCCGGTCGCCAGCCACTTCCTCGCTCCAGGGTTTCGACTCGCTACGTTTCTCTGCACCCGAATAAAGGCTGGTTCTGCTGGAAACAGAAATCTTCATTTCCCTCGGCGCCGCTGTGGCTCCAGGTCCCTGCGATGACATCCTGTAGGGCCTACAATAACACCAGGCAGAGCTGCCAAAGGGTCACTCAGCTGGGGGCCCTGGAGCGGGTGAAAGGGACCCACAAGCACTCACAAGGGCAAGGGGAAGTGGGAGGGGGCTGGGAGCCAGGACTCCTGGGTTCTCTCCCCAGCTCTGGGAGCGGAGTGGGGTCCAGTGGGTGGAGCAGGGGGGTAGGAGCCAGGACTCCTGGGTTCTCTCCCCGGCTCTGGGAGGGGAGTGGGGGCTGGTGGTTAGAGCAGGGGGGCTGGGAGCCCGGACTCCTGGGTTCTCTCCCCGGCTCTGGGAGGGGAATGGGGGCTGGTGGGTTAGAGCAGGGGGGCTGGGAGCCAGGACTCCTGGGTTCTCCCCGGCTCTGGGAGGGGAGTGGGGGCTGGTGGTTAGAGCAGCGGGGCCGGGAGCCCGGATGCCTGGGTTCTCCCTGGCTCCGGGAGGGGAGTGGGGCCCCGTGGGTACAGCAGTGGGCCCGGGAGCCAGGATTCAGGGTTGTGTTGCCGTTGCCAGTTGTGGGGCGGACGAGGGAGGTGCGGTAGCCAGGAAGTTGTGGGGTTGTTTTGCAGAAGGAAGGAGACGAGTGTTTCACAACCGGCAGATTCACAAGGAAGGACGGACCCCGGCCATGGGGATGGGGGATGGGGGCTTTGGGTCAACCCTCTGCTGGGAACGGAACCCAGGAGTCCTGGCTCCCCGCCCCTCGCTCTAACCACTAGTCCCCACTCCCCTCCCAGCGCTGCGGGAGAACCCAGGAGTCCTGGCGCTCTGCACCCCACTACAGTAGCTTGCTCATCCCCCGGGGCCCGGCTCCCCCTTGGGGGGACGAACCCCGAGCCCCATTCCCTGCCCCCAAGGCCGCCAGGCCCCGGGTGGGGAGCAGGGCCCCTGGGGCGGGGGGCAGATTTCACAGCTCAGCAGCGGAAATTTTGCCTCTGCCAGGCTCTCCCTTGGGGGCACCAAAGCTACCCCTCCCACTTCCCCTCCAGGTGGGGAGAGAACCCAGGCGTCCGGGCTCCCAGCCCCACCCTGCTCTGACCCACCAGCCCCCACTCCCCTCCCAGAGCCGGGGAGAGAACCCAGGCGTCCGGGCTCCCAGCCCCCCTTCTCTAACCCACCAGCCCCCACTCCCCTCCCCTCCCTGGAGAGGACCCAGGCGTCCGGGCTCCCAGCCCCCCCGCTGACCCTGCAGCCCTTGCGGCGGATACAGCTGCCGCGTGAGCGTGTGGTGTGAACTCTTGGGGGTTTCCGGGGCTGGGGAGCTGGAAGCAGAAGTCCCCCCCCCCCGCAGGACACGCAGCCCGTGGGGGACGAGGGACGGACGGACGGTGCCGCTCCCCGGGCCTGGGGCTGGTGAGTGGCCCCCACGCCGAGGGGCCGGGCCGGGCCGGGGGGGGGAAGGGAGCAGAGGGGGACGGGGGGCTGGAGACGGCCGAGGGGGGGGGGAGAGATCGATGGGGGGAGGGTCAGAAAGATTCAAACCAACTGTCCATCCCGCCCTGCCGCCCACCTGGGGTACCGCCCCTCCCCATCTATCCCCCTCCCCTCTATCCCCCTCCATTCAGCCACCCCACTGCCCCCAATCCATCCACCCCATCCCCGTCCATCGATCCCCACCCCTTCCTCCCTCCATCCTCCCCCCTCCATCCCCACCCCTCAGTCCATCCACCCCTTCCTCCTCCCTCCCTCCCCACCCCTTCCTCGTCTAGCCCCCTCCCCATCTATCCCCATCCCCTCCCCTCTATCCCTCCTCCCTCCATTCAGCCACCCCCACTGCCCCCAATCCATCCACCCCATCCCCGTCCATCGATCCCCACCCCTTCTTCCTCCCCTCCTCCCCACCCCTTCCTCCATCCATCACCTACCCTTCCTCCTCCCCTCATCTAGCCCCCTCCCATCCCCTCCCCTTATCCCTCCTCCATTCAGCCACCCCACTGCCCCCAACCCATCCACCCCTTCCCCGTCCATCGATCCTCCCCTTCCTCCCTCCCTCCCCTCATATAGCCCCCTCCCTCCCCTTATCCCCTCCATTCAGCCACCCCACTGCCCCCAATCCATCCACCCCATCCCCGTCCATCGATCCCCACCCCTTCCTCCTCCATCCCTCCCCTCCATCCCCACCCCTCAGTCCATCCACCCCTTCCTCCCTCCCTCCCTCCCCACCCCTTCCTCGTCTAGCCCCCTCCCCATCTATCCCCATCCCTCCATTCAGCCACCCCCACTGCCCCCAATCCATCCACCCCTTCCCCGTGCATCGATCCCCACCCCTTCCTCCCTCCCTCCTCATCTAGCCCCCTCCCCTTATCCCCCTCCATTCAGCCACCCCCACTGCCCCCAACCCATCCACCCCATCCCCGTCCATCGATCCTCCCCTTCCTCCTCCCTCCTCATCTAGCCCCCTCCCATCCCCTCCCCTTATCCTCCATTCAGCCACCCCCACTGCCCCCAATCCATCCACCCCATCCCCGTCCATCCATCCCCTCCCCTTCCTCCCTCCCTCCTCATCTAGCCCCCTCCCATCCCCCTCCCCTTATCCCCCTCCATTCAGCCACCCCCACTGCCCCCAACCCATCCACCCCTTCCCCGTCCATCGATCCTCCCCTTCCTCCCTCCCTCATCTAGCCCCCTCCTATCCCCTCCTCCCCTTATCCCCTCCATTCAGCCACCCCCACTGCCCCCAACCCATCCACCCCTTCCCCATCCATCGATCCCCACCCCTTCCTCCCTCCCCTCATCTAGCCCCTCCCATCCCCCTCCCCTTATCCCCACCTCCATTCAGCCACCCCACTGACCCCAACCCATCCACCCCTCCCTCCATCCCTCCTCCCCATCCCCTGCCTCCCTCCGTCCATCTCCCCTCCCTCCATCCCCACCCCTTCCTCCTCCTCCCTCCCTCCTCACCCCTTCCTCGTCTAGCCCCTCCCCATCTATCCGCACCTCCTCCAGCCACCCCACTCGCCGCTTCCTCCAGCCCCATCTTCATCCTCACCCCACCCTCCTCCGTCCATCTCCCCTCCCTCCATCCCTCCCCACCCCCTCCCTCCCTCCCCTTCCCTCACCATCCATCCCTCCCCACCCCTGCCTCCTCCCCTCCATCTACCCCTCCTCCATCCCTCCCTCCTCCCCATCCATCCATCCCCACCCCTGCCTCCCTCCTCCTCCCTCCATCTATCCCTCCCTCCATCCCTCCCCACCCCCTGCCTCCCTCCTCCTCCCTCCTCAACATCCATCCCTCCCCCTCCCTGCCTCCCTCCCCTCCTCCATCTACCCTCCTCCATCCCTCCCCACCCCTGCCTCCTCCCTCCTCCATCTACCCTCCTCCATCCCTCCCTCCCTCCCCATCCATCCATCGCCACCCCTGCCTCCCTCCCCTCCCTCCATCTACCCCTCCCTCCATCCCTCCCCTCCTCCTCCATCTACCCTCCTCCATCCATCCCTCCGCACCCCCTCCTCCCCATCCATCCCTCCCCACCCCTGCCTCCCCCTCCTCCCTCCATCTACCCCTCCCTCCATCCCTCCCTCCTCACCATCCATCCATCGCCACCCCTGCCTCCCTCCTCCTCCCTCCATCTACCCCCTCCATCCCTCCCTCCCTCCGCACCCCTCCTCCCCATCCATCCCTCCCCACCCCTGCCTCCTCCCCTCCCTCCATCTACCCTCCTCCACCCCTCCTCCCCATCCATCCCTCCCCACCCCTCCTCTCATCTAGCCCCTCCCCATCTATCCGCTTTCTCCAGCCACCCTCGCCGCTTCCTCCAGCCCCATCTTCATCCCCACCCCTGCCTCCTCCGTCCATCTCCCTCCTCCATCCCTCCCCACCCCTTCCTCCTCCTCCTCCCTCCCCACCCCTCCCTCCATCTACCCCTCCTCCCCACCCCTGCCTCCTCCCCACCCCTCCTCCATCCTCCCTCACCATCCATCCCTCCCCACCCCTTCCTCCATCCATCGATCCCTCCCCTCGTCTAGCCCCCTCCCATCCCCTCCCCTCTATCTCTCTCCCGTCCATCCCCTCCCCTCTCTCCCCACCTCCTCCAGCCAGCCCCCACTCACCGCTTCCTCCAGCCCCACCCTCCATCCATCTCCCCTCCCTCTCTCCCTCCCCACCCCTCCCTCACCATCCATCCCTCCCCACCCCCACCTCCATTCACACCCCTCACCCCTGGAGTTATCCATCCACCCCCCAGCCCCACCCTCTGCTCCCCACTGGTTTGAAATGGCTGAAGTGCGGGTGCCTTGCCCGGGCCCCAGTGTGAGACCCACGGGACGTGGCCCCGAGGGTCAGAGCCTCTCGCGGGGTGGGGGGTGTTCCTGGGGCCTAGTGCTGTAGCGCGGGGGGGGGAGGGCTGGGAGCCAGGACTCCTGGGTTCTCTCCCTGGGCGTCCAGTGTGTGACCTGTTGCCCTCCTCTGGCCTTAGAGACCCGGGTTCACCTGCTGAAATGGGATGTCCCAGTGTAAATGAGACCTGCACATCAGGTACGACTCTCCCCACGGAAGTGCCCGCTCAGGAGAGGGGTGATCCCAGCCCGGGGACCCTGTGGCAGGACAGCCTGTGGGGTGAGGACGGGGGGGCCGGGAGCTGGTTTGGAAATGCGGCTCCATCCTTTCACCCAGGGGAGAAGGAGCCACTTCATTCCCCACCCAAACCGGGGGCAGGTTTTCCAGCGCCGGTCGTTCTGGGGGGCAGGTGTGAGAAATGCCAATTTGGTGCCGACTCTGCCTCGCTGGTGCCCAGTTTCTTCATTTCGGGGGGGGGTGGTCTCGGGGGTGGGCTCAGAAAAGCTCAGAACGGGGCCGGGCGAAACGGCTCCAGGGCTGGAGGGACCATGGGGGTCGTCCCGGGACCGAGCCAACCTGCACCTGGTCCTTCACCGCCCGGGAGGGGGATCCCACGTCCCGCCTGCGGGCGATGCCAGAGCCGAGCGCCCCGAGACCGGGAAAGTTTGTCCTGATCTCCAGCCGCAAGGGCCCTGAGGCACCTGCTTACGTCTCCTGCTGCCGTCTGCGGAGACGCAGCATCGGCCCGGCCTCGGGAAAACCCCCTGCCCAGGTTTTCTAACACGGGCTCTGCTTTGTGCCCGGCTGTGAGGAAGTGGGACTGGTCGCACTGGGGGCTGGGAATGCTGGGGCAGGCCCCTAAGTATCTAGCAAAGCAGAAGGCCGAATGCCTGACACTCTGTCTCCTAGCAACTGAGGGCTGGGCCCCTCCCTGCAAAGGTGCATCTCAAGGTGTGGGAGACAAAGGGGTCAGGTGACCTCCTGGCCCGGGAGAGAAGCTGGGCAGAGAGGAGGGGCTGGAGGGGGCTGGGCAGACTGGGGCTGGCTGGGGAAAAGAGGGGAGGCAGGGAGACAGGGCTCTGATCCCCGGGGGGGGGGGCTGTGAGGCCCCCCAAGATGGACCTAACCGGGGGGATCCGGTTATCTGGGCCTGCAAGACCTGTGCTGGCCTGTGTCCTGTTGGCTAAATAAACCTTCTGCTTTCCTGGTTGGCTGAGAGTCCTGGGGAATCGCAGGGAGCCCGGGGGTGCAGGGCCTGGCGCCCCCACACTCCGTGACACCGGCGCGGGGCAGGTTTCTAATCCCTGCCCGGCCCGGCCCAGGACCCACTCCCGCCCGCGCCTGGCCTGGGTCTCACCGCTCCAGCCGGGTCCCACCTGCAAAAAATCTCACATCCCGCAAGAGAGACGGAGGCGCCCGGGCGCCTAAGAGAGACAAGGACAAGCCAGTGACAGAATCCAGCCAAGTGCCGGGCTGCGTTAACCAAACGGCCGCCGGGCCGGGTTACACCCCTTGCGCTTGACTGAATTTCACCGGGTTGAATCCAGACCAGCCTCAGTTTCTCACGGCGGTTTTGGCCCCTCCCTCCTGGTGGGGTGGCAGCTTCAGATTTGACCAGCGCCCTCGCCAGGGCCTGGCCCCCAGCGCAGGTCCGGGAGGCAGCGGGGGGGGCGGGAGCCGGGGGGGGGGTCCCAGCACTGACCCCCTGTCTGGTGTTTGGTAGGTAAGGAATGCTGCATCCCGTTGTGGGGAGTCGCCACCGCGGCAGGTGGGGGGTTTGTCATGCTGGTTCTGATCCTGGTGCTGTCTGTCTGCCTGTGCCGGGCCAGGAGACGAGGTCAGTGGGGGCTGGTGGGTTAGAGCAGGGGGGGCTGGGAGCCCGGACTCCTGGGTTCTCTCCCCGGCTCTGGGAGGGGAGTGGGGGCTGGCGGGTTAGAGCAGGGGGGTCTGGGAGCCCGGACTCCTGGGTTCTCTCCCCGGCTCTGGGAGGGGAGTGGGGGCTGGTAATTTAGAGCAGGGGGGTCTGGGAGCCAGGACTCCTGGGTTCTCTCCCCGGCTCTGGGAGGGGAGTGGGGGCTGGTGGTTAGAGCAGGGGGCTGGGAGCCTGGACTCATGGGTTCTCTCCCTGGATATGGGAGGGTAGTGGGTGCTGTTGGGTCAGAGCAGGGGCGGCTGGGAGCCAGGACTCCTGGGTTCTCTCCCGGCTCTGGGAGGAGGGGGCTGGTGGGTTAGAGCAGGGGGGGATGGGAGCCAGGACTCCTGGGTTCTCTCCCCGGCTCTGGGACTGGAGTCAAGACTTACAATGTTCACTTTCTGTTACAGTAAAGAAGCTGGTGGCTTGGAAGGTAAGAGACAGGAGTGGGGGGCACTGGCTAACCTGTGCTGGGGGTGGGGGAGAACCCGGGGCTGCGGGTCGGGAGTGAGGGGCACCGGCAGACCTGGGGGGCGCAGGGCTGGGCTGGCAGGGGCTGCGGGTCGGGAGTGAGGGGCACCGGCAGAGCTGGGGGAGGCAGGGCTGGGCTGGCAGGGCCTGGGGGTCGGGAGTGAGGGGCACCGGCAGGGCTGGGCTGGCAGGGGCTGCGGGTCGGGCGTGAAGGGCACCGGCATAGCTGGGGGGGGCAGGGATGGGCTGGCAGGGGCTGCGGGTCGGGCGTGAGGGGCACCGGCAGAGCTGGTGGGTGCAGGGCTGGGCTGGCAGGGGCTGCGGGTCGGGAGTGAGGGGCACCGGCAGGGCTGGGCTGGCAGGGGCTGCGGGTCGGGAGTGAGGGGCACCTGCAGGGCTGGGCTCGCGGGGGCTGCGGTCGGGAGTGAGGGGCACCGGCAGAGCTGGGGCAGGGCTGGGCTAGCAGGGGCTGCGAGTCGGGAGTGAGGGGCGCTGGCAGGGGCTGCGGGTCGGGAGTGAGGGGCACCGGCAGGGCTGGGCTGGCAGGGGCTGCGGGTCGGGAGTGAGGGGCACCGGCAGGGCTGGGCTGGCAGGGGCTGCGAGTCGGGAGTGAGGGGCACCGGCAGGGCTGGGCTGGCAGGGGCTGCGGGTCGGGAGTGAGGGGCACCGGCAGAGCTGGGGGGTGCTGGGCTGGGCTGGCAGGGGCTGCGGGTCGGGAGTGAGGGGCACCGGCAGGGCTGGGCTGGCAGGGGCTGCGGGTCGGGAGTGAGGGGCACCGGCAGGGCTGGGCTGGCAGGGGCTGTGGGTCAGGAGTTAGGGGCACCTGCAGGGCTGGGCTAGCGGGGGCTGTGGGTCGGGCGTGAGGGGCGTTGCTCATTATTAACCCCTGGGGGTGCCCGTTCCCCCCCAGGACGGCGCGGAGCTGGAGGACCCCGACGTGCATTACGCCTCCCTGCAGAATTTGGCCTCAGCCCAGGTCGGGGAGCAGGAGCCGGAGCCCCCCGGCCCCCAGCACACGGACTACGCCACCGTGGCCGAAGTGAAGGGCCTGGCCGAGGAGGGGGGGGAAGGGGAGGCCTGGCCAGATCGGGGCGCGGACCCTGGGGAGCTCGTGCAGGACCCCCAGGAAGGGGAGGCCTGGCCAGATCGGGGCAGGGACCCCGGGGAGCTCATGCAGGACCCCCAGGAAGGGGAGGCCTGGCCAGATCGGGGCAGGGACCCCGGGGAGCTCGTGCAGGACCCCCAGGAAGGGGCAGCCGCCCACTGAGCCGAATTGGCGGGGGTGGGGCAAGGGGGAGCAGGAGGGGGTCCCCGGTAATGTAGGTGGGGGGAAGGTACCTGGTTACCAATAATCATCACACACCGAGATCATAGATACCCCAGGACTGGCTCGTATGGTGGGTCTGGGCAGCGCCCGGTGCGGGGGGGGGGCACTCTCGGTTGGGGGAGTGTCTGTGTCTGTACTGAGGAGCAGGGGAGGGGGCCATGGGGCTGGGATCAGGGTAGGGGTGGGGGCAGGGAGGGGGCTATGGGGCTGGGATCAGGGTAGGGCTGGGTGCAGGTGAGGTGGGTATGAGGCTGGGATCAGGGTGGAGCTGGGGTCCACTCGGTCGGGGTGTCTGTACTGACGGGCATTGTGGAGCTGGGGGCCAGGGCATGAGGTTGGGGGCAGGGGAGGGGTTTATGGGTCTGAGATCAGGGTAGGGCTGGGGCAGATGAGGGGTTATGGGGCTGGGATCGGGGTGGAGCTGGGGGCCAGGGTGTGAGGTTGGGGCAGGGAGGGGTTATGGGTCTGAGATCAGGGTGGAGCTGGGGGCAGGGGAGGGGGTTATGGGGCTGGGCTCAGGGTGGAGCTGGGGGGCCAGGGCGTGAGGCTGGGGAAGCAGTTA
The DNA here is from genome assembly GCF_016161935.1 of Mauremys reevesii. Lineage (NCBI taxonomy): Eukaryota > Metazoa > Chordata > Testudines > Geoemydidae > Mauremys > Mauremys reevesii. The sequence continues at coordinate 576,961 of NW_024100715.1, forward strand.
TGGGGCTGGGATCATTGTGGAGCTGGGGGCAGGGGAGGGGGTTATGGGGCTGGGCTCAGGGTGGAGCTGGGGGGGCAGGGGAAGCGGTTATGGGGCTGGGCTCAGGGTGGAGCTGGGGGGCAGGCGCAGGGGCTGGGACGTCGCACTCCGTATGAATTTAGGCAGCTACGCTAACGAGTGTGACTATGAGGTCACTGGCTCGCGGCGACGGTGGTGCCCGCCGGGCGCGGGCAGGTCTGTGCCCGGAGCGAGGAGAACGGGTGTAACCGTGATTGGCGGCCGGGAACGTGCTACGTGGCGGCATGAAGGGTGCTCCAGCCCCGTGGCCTGTCACTGGCCTGTTCCCCTGCCGAGCTCCCGGCACGGGGGGCCCGGCCCGGCCCGCAGGAACGGGGCTGGGGTCCCTCACTGAGGCCTCCCGGCGGGTGAGATTTCCCCGCGTTCGGACCCTTCCCGGGTCAGGCTCACACTTGCGTGTTTTGTTGCATTTCCCTGGTGACTCACGTTGTTCTGGCTGCTGCTACTGGGAGCCGCTGAAATCCGACTCTTTGTATTTAATAAAAATCACATTTGTTTATTAATTGACCCCGAGCGAGTGATTAACGCGTGGGGCAGCGAGCCGCGGGGTCCGGCCGCGCTGCGGAGGGGACAGGTGAGGGTTCACCCCGGACAGGCTTTATACGGAGATGTGGGGTCTGCTCACCTCGTTATGCTGCCTGTGAGTCTCCCTGTCCTGTGCGAAGACGGTGCGTGCCTCAGTTTCCCTGCGTGCTGCCCCGATACTTCGGGGGCGGGGGGAATTGGGGGGCTGAGTTTCGCTGCCCAGCTGTCTGCACCTGTGTGACCTGGGCCCCAGGAGGGGCTGCGACCGGGTGACTCTGCCTGGGAAGGGAGACAAAGACGAGCAAAGGGGGGTGTCGGAGGTGGGGCGGCTGGAGGCTGGGGGTCTGCGTGGGGGGGACTGGAGGGGGGGGCCCAGAGGGGGGTCTGGCCCAGGACTCCCCACGACGGACTTGGCTGGAAGTCCCTGATTTCTGGGCTAACAAGCTCTGCCCCACGGCGTGTTCCTGCCGCCTGACACACCCGCTTCCCCCGCTGGCTGAGTCACGTCTGACTGCGCAGGGGGGGGCAGGGACGCCAGGCCCCCCAGTGCCCCCCGGACGGACCCGCTGGGGCAGCGCACGGGGGGGGGCAGGGATGCCAGGCCCCCCAGGGCCCCCCCGGGCGCTCTCGCTGGGGCAGCGCACGGGGGGGGGCAGGGATGCCAGGCCCCCCAGGGCCCCCCGGACGGACCCGCTGGGGGCAGCGCACGGGGGGGGCGCTGGGTGCTCCGGGGTCGGACCCAGGCGGTGAAGCCGGGGCGGTTCCTGCCCTGGGGCCGGTCGGCTCCGAGGCAGAGGCGCCCCCCAGAGCAGCTCCCAGCACCGCCGGGGATCCCGGGTTTCTTTGGGGCCCGGCCCCGTTGGGGGCTGGGGGACGGGGGCCCGGCTGACCCGGCGGTTCCGGGGCCGCTCGGGGAGGCCCGGCCGGAGCCAGCAGGGTCCGGGCCCGCAGCGGGCGGGGCGGTGGGGCCCGGTCACTCCCGCGGCCCCGGGCGGGACTGGCGGGCTCGGGGCGGGAACGGGACTCGGGGCCTTTCCTGCCGGGGCGCCAGCCCCAGCCCCGGCCCCGGCCCCGCGGGCCCGGGTCAGAGCCGGGGCGGAGGGCGGAGTCACCCGCGGCGCCTCCTGCTGGGGCCGGCCGGGGATCAGCTCGGTCCAGCCGCGCGCCCCTGCAGGCCGGGATCCGCCCCGGCCCCGCCCCTGCCGGCCGGGGATCCGCCCCTGCCCAGGCCCCGCCCCTGCCGGCCGGGGATCCGCCCCTGCCCAGGCCCCGCCCCTGCCGGCCGGGGATCCGCCCCGGCCCCGCCCCTGCCGGCCGGGGATCCGCCCCTGCCCAGGCCCCGCCCCTGCCGGCCGGGGATCCGCCCCCTGCCCAGGCCCCGCCCCCGCCCCCGGGCCCCTTTACCTGGGGGCTGCTCCCCGCCCCCCCGAGCTGGGGCTCCCCCCAGCCCCCATCATTTAGCTCAGCGCCGGGGCTGGACCCGCTGCCCCGTACCCCAGGGCCCGTCAGCCCCGCGCTAGGCCGCAGCCCGGGGCTCCCCCCGCCCCGGGCCCGGGGGGGCGGGGCCATTTCCGCCTCTTCTTCCTCGCCCACCCCGGGCCTGCGCCTCCTCCTTCCCCGCACAGCGCTGCTCCCTTGGCCACGCCCCTTCCGGCAGGGCAGCCAATGGGAGGTGCCGCCGCGGGGGAGCGTCACTAGTTGCCGGGCAGAGTCAGCGGGGGCTGCACGAGGCACCGAGGAAAAGAGGCGGGAAACGGGCAGGGCGCCGGCGCGAGGCGTCAACGGCCACTGAGATCAAGACAGGGGAAGGGACTCACAAGTGTCACCTGAGGGATGGGGCCGGGAGAGGGGCCAAGTGTCACCTGAGGGAGGGGCCGGGGAGGGGCTAAGTGTCACCTGATGGAGGTGTTGGGGGAGGGGCTAAGTGTCACCTGGGGGAGGGGCCAACAGCCACCTGAGGGAGGGGCCAACTGCCACCTGAGGGGTTGGGGGAGGGGCTAAGTGTCACCTGAGAGAGGGGTTGGGGGAGGGGCTAAGTGTCACCTGAGGGAGGGGCTAAGTGTCACCGGAGAGAGGGGTTGGGGGCGGAGCCAAGTGTCACCCCGCTGGGTTTGTGCAGCTCCGAGCACCAGCCCCGAGGGCTCGTTTCCGTCCTTCTCCCGCCTAGGGGGCGGGGCAAGGGCCTGGGGGGGGCTGCAGGACCCGCCCGCGCCTGCAGTGGCCCCATGGCTGCCCCCCGTGCCGATGGCGGCGGAGCAGGACACACCGCAAAGGGCTTGTGCTGGGCACTGGCCGGGTGGGGCGCAGGGGAAGGGTCGGGGCTGGAGAAGTTCTGAGTCCCACCCCCCGAACGGCCCTGTCCCGGCTCCGCAGGTTTGGAGCGGCTGGCAGCCCTGCCCCACGCTGTGAGCGTCCGTCAGCAAGTGCCCCGGCTGGGCACCCCGAGACGTGGATGCCCCCGGCAGCCTGTCCCAGCGGGCGGGGTCGCTAGGTGATTGGCACGGAGCCGGGGTCCCCCCCGGGGTTCTCAGTGCGCCCTCAGACAGGCCGGCGGACAAGCACCTGCCGAAATACCGCTGCCGCCTCTGGCTGACGCCGCTTGTCGGTGGCATTTCGGCGGATGCTCGACCGCCACCAGGGTCCCCCACGCCGCGTCTGGCGGGCGGTTGGGCACCACAAGCACAGAGCAGGGACAGCCTCTGCAAAGAGGCAACGGCCATTCCCGCCCCCCTCCCGCCCCCCAGGGCACAACGCAGCCTGGCCTCTCCCTCCGTCCGGACAGGGAACAGCCAACCCACCCCCAGCTTCCTCACTGACACCCCCAGGCGCACGCGGCCGCGCTGCAGAACAGGGCGAGGGCCGGCCCCACACCGGGGATAAACCCCTCCCGGCACTGGCAGCGCTGCGTCCACACTGGGCTGCCGGGGACCCGCACCGCTTGGGCCCTGCCATGCGGGGACAGCCCGCGGCAGCAGGTGTCCAGGTGGGAATTTGTCCATCTCCAGGTGTGGCTCTGGGCTGCGCACTCACTGATGCTCTAACCCACTGGACCCCAGCCCCCTGCCAGAGCTGCGGCAGAACCCAGGAGTCCTGGCTCCCAGCCCCCTGCTCTAACCTGGACCCCAGAGCTGGGGCAGAACCCAGGAGTCCTGGCTCCCAGCCACCTGCTCTAACCCAATGGACCCCAGAGCTGCGGCAGAACCCAGGAGTCCTGAATAGCCCCACCCCACTTGAACCCACTTCCCCTCCCCACCAGGACTATCATGGCTGTTACCACAGGGCCAAGGAGCCCGGTCATGCCCAGGCCCCCTTGCGCTCGGCGCTGCACAGACGCAGAACAAAAAGGCAGAACCTACCCCTGGATCCCGGGTCCCTCACACCCAGCTCTGGGGGGGCCCTGCCCCCAGGAGCTCTCAGCCCAGCCCAGCCAGCGACTTGGAGCGGCCTCCCCGGTGCCCCGCGGGACGTAGTGTGGTCAGGGCTCCCTGGGGGTAGCTGGGCCAATGTCCCATGGGCAACCCGCTCGCTAGCCGGGCACCCAGCTCAGCCTGGACACCCTGCCAGGGCCCTCCTGGTTCTCCCCCCCTCCCCGGGACGGGTTCAGTCACAGAGACCCCTTGGGAGCGTCACCTGATGTGCTGAATTTCCCTGCCAGCTGGGGACTCCAGCCCCCTGCCCCGCTGAGCCCCACACGCCAGCCTGCTGCAACCCAGACCCCGGCCTGGACCCCCCAAACCCGCAGGCTTTAGCCAAAACCGGCTCAGCAAGTCCCCTGTCTGCAGCACCCGGCCCCCAGCTCCCAGCGGGGTCCACACCCCAAATCAATCCCTTTTCCCCTGTGCAAAGCGCATACAGGGTAACCCATAAACTGTCCTTCCTCCGTAACGCTGCCAGAGGTTTGCTGCCCCAGGGATTAATCACTTGCTCTGGGTTAATTAATACACAAAAGTGATTTTATGAAGCACACAGAGGAGGATTTCAGCGGCTCCAAGTAACAGCAGCCAGAACAACGTGTGTTGTACAGACAAACCCACACAGGATCGTTTTAGGGGTGAAGACAAAGACACCACATTTATTATTGATCGTGAACTATTAGCAAATGCCTCAATGCACACACACGCACACACACACACGTCCTGCAGCTGCTGGATAGTTACCAGTCCTGATTGTGGCTTGAGTTCGCAGCTTGGGAACTGGCCAGGAAAGCTGAGCACGAGGAGGAGCCGGGTCTCTGTCGATAGCAGAACGTTACCCTCAGGGCTTGGCTACACTTTGCATTTGCAGCGCTGCAGGTGAAAAACACACCTCTGCCAGCGGCTGCATTGCGGCGCGGCAAAGCGCCAGTGGGTCAGCCCCAGCGCTGGCTGCGCTCCCCAGGCGTCCCCAGCGCTGTCCCGGAGGCTGAGTGAGCAGCGCTGGAGTTTTTTCTTTCTCCCTGCGGCGCTGGCAGCTACGCTACAAGCGCCACGCGAGCCGCGCTGCGCTGCAGCGCCGCTGAAGCGCTTATGCCAAAGTCTCATCTCACCCTTCCTTTTTACAGGCTTTTAGTTCAGATTCCAAGTCTCTAGGTCTGGCTGTGTCACGCCGCCTCTGGGTTTGGATTGATCACTGGTCAATTGCAGGCGTGACTGTCAGCCTGGGACCTGGCTTTGTTCTTCCTTCTTTTGTCCTCTTCTTTTTAGGGTGGATGCTTCTTGCTTTGTTTAGGGCTGTTGTCTAGTTCTTCAGCCCTTGGTATTTGAACGTTATCTCATGAGGACGGGCTGGTGCTGGAGGTTGATTCTGTCACCCATCCATACCTCATTCACACATCTCAACTAGACTAATCAAATTACAGTCTGGCTTGCAAAAATGGAGGCTGCAGCACAAGCCTTCTACAAAAGGGAGTAAGCATTTTAAAATGGGTTTTGCACAGAAGTTACAATGTAGGCAAAATGGCAAGTGTAACAGAAATTGTATTGTAAGTAAAATGGCAAGTGTAATGAAATGGTGAACAGGAGTTACAATGATACACTGAATAACTAAAAACAATTTCATTCACATCGGTTCTACACCAAGCAAATAAAACAAAACAGGCAAGTGTGAGCCTGACCCAGGCAGAAAGTGAACCCGGGTAAATCTCACCCGCCCAGAGGGGCCAAGAAAAGACGGTTACTCACCTGTAGTAACTGTTGTTCTTCGAGATGTGTTGCTCCTATCCATTCCAGTTAGGTGTACGCGCCGCGCGTGCATGGCATCTCGGAACTTTTTTACCCTAGCAACTCCGGCGGGCCGGCTGGCGCCCCCTGGAGTGGCGCCGCTATGGCGCGTGTTATATACCCCAGCCGGCCCGTCCGCTCCTCAGTTCCTTCTTGCCGGCTACTCCGACAGTGGGGAAGGAGGGCGGGTCTGGAATGGATAGGAGCAACACATCTCGAAGAACAACAGTTACTACGGTGAGTAACCGTCTTTTCTTCTTCGAGTGATTGCTCCTATGCATTCCAGTTAGGTGATTCCCAAGCCTTACCTAGGCGGTGGGGTCGGAGTGAGACGTGGCGGAGTGTAATACCGCGGAGCCGAAGGCTGCGTCGTCTCGAGACTGCTGCACCAACGCGTAGTGGGAGGCGAAGGTGTGGACCGAAGACCAGGTGGCCGCTCGACAGATGTCCTGGATGGGGACATGAGCCAGGAAGGCGGCCGACGAGGCGTGTGCCCTCGTGGAGTGTGCAGTGAGGCGGCATGGCGGCACGCGAGCAAGCTCGTAGCCGGTCCGAATACACGCAGTGACCCAGGAGGAAATCCGCTAGGAGGAGACCGGCTCGCCTTTCATGCGGTCAGCAACCGCTACGAACAGCTGGGGCGAGCGCCGGAAGGGTTTAGTCCGCTCGATGTAGAAAGCAAGCGCCCTGCGGACGTCGAGGGTGTGCAGCTGTTGTTCCCGAGGCGAGTCATGCGGCTTCGGGAAGAACACCGGGAGGAAGATCTCCTGGTTGAGGTGGAAGGCTGACACCACCTTTGGGAGGAAGGCCGGATGTGGTCGAAGCTGCACCTTGTCCGCGTGGAAGACGGTGTATGGCGGACTAACCATCAAAGCGCGGAGCTCAGAGACTCACCTCGCTGATGTAATGGCGACGAGGAAGGCCGTCTTCCAGGAGAGGTAGAGCAGGGAGCACGTGGCTAAGGGCTCGAAAGGAGGACCCATCAGCTTGGCCAGCACGAGGTTCAAATCCCAGGTCAGGGCAGGACGCCGCACCGGCGGGTACAAGCGGTCCAGGCCTTTGAGGAAGCGGGAAACCATCTGGTTAGAGAAGATGGACCGACCTTCCACGGATGGACAAAAGGCGGACACTGCTGCCAGGTGAACTCTCAAGGAGGAGACCGCAAGACCTTGCTCCTTAAGGTACCAAAGGTAGTCCAGGATGGTAGGGACAGGGACGACGAAGGGATTGAAGCCTCGCTGGTCACACCAGAGCGCGAACCGCTTCCATTTCGCCAGATAGGTGGAGCGAGTGGAAGGCTTTCTGCTCTCTAGTAGGACTTGCTGAACTGCCGCGGAACAGTCCCTCTCTGCGTGGGTCAACCACTCAGGTACCAAGCTGTAAGATGGAGGGACTGCAGGTTCGGATGGCGGAGCCTGCCGAAGTCCTGGGTGATGAGGTCCGGCCACAACGGAAGGGGGATGGGATCCCGAACGGAGAGCTCGAGCAGCAGGGAGTACCAATGCTGCCTCGGCCAGGCCGGAGCTACGAGAATGACGGTGGCTCTGTCCCTCCGAAGCTTCTGTAACACTCGATGGACGAGCGGGAACGGAGGGAAGGCATAGAGGAGGTGATCCTTCCAGGAATACAGGAAGGCGTCCGACAGGGATCCCGGCGCGTGACCCCGGAACGAGCAGAACAGGTGGCACTTCCTGTTCGCCTTGGATGCGAATAGGTCTACTTGGGGAAACCCCCACCTGCGGAAGATTGTGTGCATGACGTCGGGACGGAGAGACCACTCGTGGGAGAAGAAAGACCTGCCGAGATGATCGGCCAGCGTGTTCTGTACTCCCGGAAGAAACGACGCTTCCAGGTGAATGGAGTGGGTCACGCAGAAGTCCCACAGAAGCATCGCCTCCTTGCAGAGGAGGGAAGAGCGGGCTCCGCCCTGCTTGTTCACGTAGAACATTGCTGAGGTATTGTCCGTGAACACTGTCACACAGCGGCCTTGCAGGTGGGTGCAGAAGGTGCGACAGGCCAGACGGATCGCTCACAGCTCGCGGACATTGATGTGCAGAGCGAGCTCCTGGGGCGACCACAGGCCTTGGGTGTGAAGATCGCCCAGGTGAGCTCCCCAACTGAGCGCTGATGCATCCGTGGTCAGAGTGGCGGATGGGCGAGGAGGATGGAACGGGACTCCCGCACAAACAATCTCCTGGTCCAGCCACCAGTTGAGGGACTCGAGGGTTGGCCTGGAGACTGTGACCACCATATCGATGGGATCTCGATGCGGCCGGTACACCGACGTGAGCCAAGCCTGAAATGGGCGGAGATGAAGCCGCGTGTACGCGGTGATGTAGGTGCACGATGCCATGTGGCCCAGGAGGCGGAGGCAGGAGCGCACCGTCGTGGTTGGGAAGGAGACGAGGTCCCGGATGAGGGAGACCATCGTCTGATGTCGAGCTCGCGGTAGGCAAGCCCGGGCCAACGAGGAGTCAAGGACCGCTCCAATGAACTCCACCCGCTGCGACGGGATCAAGGTGGACTTCTCGGTGTTGATGAGAAGTCCGAGCCGTCGGAAGAGGGACAGTATGTCTGTCAACTGGCCCATCACCAGCTGCCGAGACTGTCCGCGAACCAGCCAGTCGTCGAGATACGGGTAGACATGTATCCGACGACGGCGGAGGGCTGCGGCAACCACCGCCATGCATTTGGTAAATACCCTCGGTGCGGTGGAGAGCCCGAACGGCAACACGGCGAACTGGTAGTGGGCGTTGTTGACCACAAACCGGAGGTAACGTCGATGAGGAGGATAAATCGCGACATGGAAGTAGGCGTCCTTCATGTCGAGGGCGGCAAACCAGTCTCCCGGATCCAGAGAGGGAATGATGGTCCCCAAGGTGACCATGCGAAACTTGGGCTTGAGCAGATACTTGTTCAGCTCACGAAGGTCCAGGATAGGACGTAGCCCGCCTTTCGCTTTGGGGATGAGAAAATAACGGGAGTAGAATCCCCTGCCCCGCCTGTCTTGAGGCACTGCTTCTATGGCACCCACGCTCAACAGAGTCTGAACCTCTTGTAAGAGGACTTGCTCGTGAGAGGGGTCCCTGAAGAGGGACAGGGAGGGTGGGTGGGAAGGTGGGGGTGAAACAAATTGAAGGCGGTATCCCGACTGGACTGTTTGAAGCACCCAGTTGTCTGTTGTTAATTGGGACCACGCCGAAAAGAAATGGGAAAGGCGGTTGTAAAATAAAGGGGAAGGATCCGGTAGGGAGAGTGATGGGCCGTCCTCGAGCGTCCCATCAAAAGGCCTGCTTGGCCACTGAGGGGCCTTGGAAGAGGCCTGGCCCTGGCTACGCCGATTGCCGGAAGGACGACGGCGATTTTGAGCCGGTCGCCGGCTATTGTACGGCCGATAGCGTTGCTGGTAGAAGGGCCGGGAGGGTTGCTACCGGAAGGACCTGCGCTGTGTCGCCGGCGTGTGCATCCCTAGGGTGCGGATGGCAACGTGACCGTCCTTTAGGGTCTGGATCCGGGAATCCGTCTTCTCGGAGAAGAGACCCTGCGTGTCAAAGGGCAGGTCCTGCAGTGTATATTGCACCTCCGGTGGCAGGGTGGAGGACTGCAGCCAGGCGATGCGCCGCATCGACACGCCGGAGGCTAAAGTCCGAGCTCCGGAGTCCGCAGCGTCGAGGGCGGCTGTGATGGAGGACCTAGATGATCTCCTTCCCTCGTCCAACATCGCCGCGAACTCCTGGCGGGAGGCTGATGGCAGGAGCTCTGTGAACTTTGCCAGGGACGTCATGATGTCATAGACATACCTGGCGAGGAGGACCATCTGGTTGGCGATGCGCATCTGTAGGCCACCTGCCAAGTAGACCTTGCGGCCTAGCAGGTCCATGCGCCGGGCGTCTTTGGACTTAGGCGCAGGGGCAGGTTGACCGTGCCTCTCGCGGTCGTTAACCGATTGCACGACCAACGAGTCCGGGGTCAGGTGGGTATAAAGATACTCATAGCCCGTAGGGGGAACTGAGTATTTACGCTCAACCCCGCGGGCCGTGGGAGGGATGGATGCGGGTGTTTGCCAGAGCGTGGTGGCGTTTTTCTGGATTGTCTTCACAAAGGGCAACGCCACGCGCACGGGAGCGTCCGCGCCCACCATGTTGGTAATGGGGTCCTCGTCCTCCTGGACCTCCGCTACTGGGAGATCCATGGCTGTCGCCACCCGGCGAAGCAGATCCTGGTGGGCCTTCAGGTCAATGGGCGGCGGTTCCTTGGCCGAAGCACCGGCCACCGCCTCGTCCGGGGAGGACGATGAGGACAAGCCCTGCACGACGGCCTCCGCCGCAGGGGCTGCTGACTGCGCCTCGGCTGGGTCGTGCTGCATGGAGGACTGGTGGTCCGGCGGAACGGAGGGCTCGCGTCGAGGTGAAGGAGCCAGCCGGCTAACCGTTGCCTCGGGGACCCTGCGCTCGGAGGCCGAGTCTCTCAGGGGAAACGGTACGCCCTGCGTTTCATACTGGGCCCAGGGAACCCAGAAGCCCCACCGTTGAGACCCCTGAGGTTCGCCGTGTGGGGTCGGTGGCAGGTGCGCGTTGCTGTCAGCGCCGGAGGCCACCGATGCTGGGCGGGATGGCCAAGGAGGTGCTGAGGCGCTGACAGATTGTACCGCCGAAGGCGGCAGTCTGTCCGCAGACGGTGCCGAGGAATGGTGCGTGTACATCCGGTACCGGGACGGTGACCGAGACTGTCGGCCACCGCGGTGCTGGGAGCTCGACCGTTGCCGGGAGCGGGATCTGCGGTGCCGGGAGTGGCTGCGGGAGTCGCGGTGCCAGGAACGGTGCCGGGACTGAGACCTGCGGCGGTGCCGACGCGACGGCGATCGGGACCTGGATCGGTGTCGGGAGTGCGACCGGTACCGGGATGACAAACGGTACCGGGACTCCGACCGGCGTCGGGATGGCGACCGGTACCGGGACGGCGAGCGGTGCCGAGATCGGGATCGGCGAGATGGCGACCTTCGTCAGGACCGGGAGCGTGACCGGGACCGGGAGCGTCATTTGTGCCGGTGGTCCGCGGAGGGCGGCCGGATCATCATCGCCGGCTTTCCTACGGACGCGACAGCCCGCACCGGCGGTGCCGGGGGCCGGAGGCTCGGTGCCTCTACGAGCTGTATCAGCTCACGCGCCGCGGAGAATGTCTCCGGCGTCGACGGCAGTCATGGCTCAACCGCGGACGGTGCCGGGGAGCGTGGCGGTGCCGGACTCGACGGCCTGGTGCCCGCCTGGTGCACGGCCACCGCGGGAGTCGCAGGTGGCGCAATAGTCTTGGCTGAGTCCTCAGCGCGGGACTGAGCGATCGCCTTTGCCAGCCTGCGCTTCCTAGCAGGCGAAAGGGAGCGGTGCCGGGTCTTCGCAGTTGCTGGCTGAGGCTGTGGCGCCGCGGTGCCGGAGCGGCTCGGAGCAGCTGGTGCGCTCTGCACCGATGAGGCTCTCGGTGCCGGCGCGGCCGGTGCCGGGGGCTGTAGCGACGCCTCCATAAGGAGCTGTTTTAGTCTATTGTCCCGCTCCTTACGCGTTCTCGGCTTGAAGGCGGAACAGATCGGACACTTGTCTGTGCGATGACCTTCGCCGAGGCAACGAAGACAGGCGTCGTGTGGGTCCCCGATCGGCATAGGCCTCTGGCAGATTGCGCAGGGCTTAAAGCCTGGTGCCTTGGGCATGAGCCCGCACCGGGGGAGGAAAGGGAGGGGAAACCCCCCTAACCTTATCACTAAAACCTAACTAACTAACTATAACAACTAACTACATGTACTATGAACTAACTATATACAAAAAACCTTTAGCGAGAGCTAGAGTAGTGGAGGACAGAGAGCACTCCACAGTTCCAACTGGCCGTCACGGGCGGTAAGAAGGAACTGAGGAGCGGACGGGCCGGCTGGGGTATATAACACGCGCCATAGCGGCGCCACTCCAGGGGGCGCCAGCCGGCCCGCCGGAGTTGCTAGGGTAAAAAAGTTCCGAGATGCCGTGCACACGCGGCGCGCACACCTGACTGGAATGCATAGGAGCAATCACTCGAAGAAGAAGCTTCTTTCACAGGCCAGACTCCTCCGTAGCCTGGGCCCATCCCTGCCCCGGGGCAGCCCTGGCTGGCTCCAGCCGGGATCCCAGGGGAAAGCAGGGGCGGTCTCAGGCCTGGCCCCCTTGTCCTGCGCCCCTCCCTGCGCCCCCCTTATAGCGTCGGCCCAAGGCGGGAACCCAATGCGATGCCCCCGCACAGCAGATCAGAAGCTTTGTAACCAGGATCCCAGCGATCCCACAGCGCCCCCAAGTGTCCAGCCCCCCCTGAGCGTCCTAGGCCCCGATCCCACAGTGCTTCGATCCAGACCGGCCCTCGGGGGACCCTCAGCTCTGGAGCCGGGCAGGGATCCAGCCCCAAGGTCCATGTCCCCAGGGAGGGGCCGATCACCATGCCTGGGCCGGTGCCGCTCCCTCAGGGCCTGGACTCCCCTGGTCTAACGTCCTGGTAGCCCCTGGAAGGAGAGAGCAGAGGGGATGGGTTAGGGGGGTGTAACAGCCCCTCCACCCCCACCCCAGGGAGGGGAGGACTCACCTGCGTCTGCTCCGCCACAGCACCACGGCCACAGCGGCTATGGCCACAACCCCCAGGGTGATGCACACGGCCAGGCCGGGGCCCCAGGGCCTGCTCTGCTCTGTAAAACAGGGGGGGCCGGACTGGGACCGGGGACAGGAGTGTGGGCCCTGTTCTCTCTGCCTCCCTCACCGTCCCCCCTGTGCCTCCCACCCTGACCCACTGCCCTCAGCCCAACACTGTTCCATCAGCCTCCTCCCCATTCCTCCGCTCTCCCCAGCCCTGCTCCCTCTGCCTCCCTCGCCGTCCCTCCTGTGCCTCCCACCCCAACCCACTGCCCTCAGCCTCCCCCATAGTCCCCCCCTTCTCCCCCACCTGCCCACCCACTCAGCTTCCCCCCACTCTAGTCCTGCTCCCCCATCCCAATCCTGTCCTGTTCCCCTCAGCTCCTCCATCCTCCCGATCTATCTCCACACCCCCCACTCAACAGCTCTGCCTCCCTGCGCCCCAATCCCGCTGCCTGCACCCACCCCCGTCCCACTCAGGACGTGCAGGAAAAGCCCCCAGAGACCATGACCACGTGCACCTACCCCAGGGGATCAGCAGGCTCTGGCCCCCCAGGCTGCTGTGCTGCACCCGGCAGGCGTAGCTGTGCCCGGCGCCCGGCTCCACGCCCAGGGAGCTGCGCAGCTGGTAGGTCAGGTCCGCGTTGGGCAGGATCCCGCTGGAGTTCAGCCGCCCGCCCGGCACCACCTCCTCCCCGTCCTGCAGCCAGGCCACGCGGACGGGCCGGGGGTAGAAACCGGTGACCCGGCAAACCAGCAGTACCGGCGCGGGGGTCCCAGCTGCGGGAGGCGCTCGGGCAAACACCACGGCGACCGGCCGCTCTGAGACAGGAGGAGAGAGACGGGGCGGGGGAGAGGGGACGATTCAGCCTGAGCCTCAGGGACTCACTAGCCAAGCCCAGCTCAGCTCCCCGGGGTCAGGCGTTGGCCCCGCTGTCCTGGCCAGACCCCAATTCTGCCCCCTGCAGTTACCAGTGGTGACAGATCCCCCCTTCACTTCCTGTCCTAAACTGCTGTGCAGTGCGGCTATGAACAGCTAATGTGCTGCACCCCAGCTATAGCTGCATTTGTACTCCAGGCAAGGGGGCCCTGGATAACCAGCCCCCTGCCCCACCCCAGAGGTGAGCACTGGGTGTGGGATCCCTGTGTAAACAGCAAACACGCCCTACCCAGAGGTGGCTGCATGCAGTGAGCGGGGAGTGGTGTCCAGCCTCACCTTGCCTCGCCAGAGACTCATTCCCATGCTGGACAAAGCTCTTGTTTAGCTTGATGCACGTCATGCTGAGGAGAAGCTGAAGCTGGCTCACTGTGCCTTTATCCTGGTTGAGAAGGTCCCGGGTGTAGCGCGCAACCACATTATCCCCCTGCCGAGCGACCCATTTGCCTGCGTCCACGTCTAAGCTGATGAAGTCCTCGCCGTTCACTCCGCCATCATAGAATCGCCTCGAGGTGCCGTTGGGGTGCAGCTCGCAGCCGAGGGAGCCCTGGGTAACAAAGGGGTCTGGAACAGGAAGGGCAGGGGGATGAGGACGGGCGTTCGGAGGTCCCGGGAGGGGGCAGAAACAGAGAGCCGGGGGAGTAAAGACATAACGTCAGGTGCAATGAGGATATTTGGCCACACGACGGCACCGCGATTGTGGGGCGGCCCTGGTTGGAGTTAAGGGTAAGTTGCAGTTTCTGTTTAAAGCTGATTTTTCTCGGGCATAGTCGGATTTGCTGGAAAATCGCTGCGTTACATCGGGGCCTGAGGCAGAGTTTGTGGTGCAAATTTGGGGCCCCTTGGTGGCGGGGTTGCTGAGATACAGACCCCGCCCAAACGAGCTGCTTTCCAAGGCTCAGGGTGTGTCAGGAAAGACCAGGAGCCTAGGCTCAGGGAGTGGGACGCGGGGCCTTTCCCCCTAGGAAGTGCAGCTACAATCTGCCCCAGACCCAGCTGGAGAAAGGGACACGGGTGTTTCTCCTCTGGGGGACAGTGGCTCCAATCAGCCTAAGGGGCAGGGCCTGGCTGTCTTGCCCCCAGGGACACACTCAGTGGCTGCGGTGAGTGTGTCAGTGCTCAGCAGCCCGGGTTTGGGGGGGAAGGGGGATCCCTTCAGCCCACTCCACACTCACAGCCCTTTCCCAGGTGCTGAACTATTCTGTTCACAATCCTGCTGAAGTAAGACAGGGAGCGATGGATCACCAGCTCCAGGTCCTGCCACTCCTTCGGGGTCAGGGTCTGCCGGGCCCAGGGCTGCAGGAAGCGGATCTCGCAGGTGCTGCAGGCCAGGGAGTGGGTCTCCAGGTCGCCCAGCAGGGCCATCCCCCACACGTCCATGGAGCTGGCGTTGTGGAAGACTTCGATGTGGAGCACCCGGAGGGTGACAGACACTGTGGGGACAGGAGGGGAGGCTGGGACGGGGGCAGGAAACAAGTGGAGGACAAAGCGGGTGGGGAGAGAGATTAATGAGTCTCTGTCCCATGAACAATCCTGCGCTACAGGGTCTCCCTGCTGATCCCTAACCTGCCTCTCCCATCCTACTCCCCCAGCCACTGTCACTAGCCCAGCCTGGTACTTCCCCACCCTGGCCCCAGCATTACACCATCCCCACACATCCCTGGGAGCAAAAACAGCAGGGGGGGTCCCCACTTACCAGCAAGGGCCCCCCATGCCCAGGGGAGGAGGAGCAGAGGGAGCAGCATCCTGGCAGGGGAAGGGGGATCCAGGCTCTGGTGGGCGTCAGGGCAGCGGGCCGAGGGGCCCAGGATCCCCAGGTGCTTTCAGTCCCTCCGCAGCCCACACCCCCCTGCCAACTTCTCCCTTTGTCTGTGTTTCCTCAACTCTGCGCCCGCAGCTGCCAGCCTGAGCCAATCCGGGCAGAGTGAGTCAGGCTGCGGGGGCAGCGCGGGAGGGGGAGCCCCGGCAGCAGGATCAGAACTAGGCCCTGTCCCCAGCAGGCTCAGGGTGTGTCCACACTGGCACCAAACCACCCCCCAAAGGCCATGAGTGTCACCGAGGAAAAGTGCCGTGTGACCAGCGCTCCTGCCGGCCAAGCTGCTGCCGCTTGTGGGGGGTGGAGGTTTTTTGTCGACAAACAGCGGCTACACTGAGCCTCCAGCCTGAGCCCTGGCTCCCCCTGCGGGGGGCTGGCACCTGCGCTCTCCGCTCGCCCCCGCACCCCACACGGGACAAAGGCTCCTCTGGACGCCCGGGACAGGGCCTTAAAAAGGGACGTACGGTCACGGCGAAACCAGGGCAGACGGGCTCCTTGCTGCCGGGAGCCCCTGCTGCCTCCCGCCACACACCCCTCTGCCACCACCCTGCCCCCACCCCTCTGCCTCACCCCGCCCCCTTGCTGCCATCGCCCTGCCCCCCTCTGCCCCCGCCCCATCACCTCTCACCCCACCCCCCTGCTGCCCCCCACCACACCCCCCCTCTGCCCTCACCCCGCCCCCTTGCTGCCATCGCCCTGCCCCCCTCTGCCCCCGCCCCATCGCCTCTCACCCCACCCCTGCTGCCCCATCACCACACCCCTCTGCCCTCACCCCGCCCCTTGCTGCCATCGCCCCGCCCCCCTCTGCCCCCGCCCCATCACCTCTCACCCCACCCCTGCTGCCCCCAACCACATTTCCTCTGCCACCGCCCCACCCCTCTGCCCTCACCCCGCCCCTCTGTCCCCGCCCCTCGCCTCTCACCCCACCCCTGCTGCCCCCACCACACACCCCCTCTGCCACAGCCCCGTCCCTGCCCTCTGCCTCACCCCGCCCCATCGCCTCTCAGCCCCCGCCGTACAGCCCCTCGCGCCGCCCTGGGGAGCCCTGACTGCCGGGAGCCCCTGCTGCCCCCACCCCGCCCCTCTGCCCCGCCCCGCCCCATCGCCTCTCGCCCCACGCGCCCCGCGGCCATGGGACCAGCCCTGACTGACGGGCGGAGCCCAGGGCCGGATTCACTCTCGGACGGACCAGGCAGGGACCCAGGCTCCTGCAGCCTCCTCGTGCCCCGCCCAGCGCTGCTCACGTGACCTCGGTCCCTCCAGAAGGGCAGCCAATGGGAGACGCCGCCGCGTGCTGACGTCACTAGTTGCCGAGCAGAGTCACTCGGGGCTGCAGGAGGGAGCGAGGAAAAGAGGCGGGAAACGGGGGGTGGCGCGAGGCCTCAACGGCCACTGAGAGCGCGACAGGGGAGGGGCCAACTGTCACCTGAGAGATGGGTCGGGGGAGGGGCTAACTGCCACTGTGGGGGTACGTTGGGAAGGGGCCAACTGTCACCTGAGAGAGGGGTTGGGGGCGGGGCCAACTGTCACTGAGTGGGTGGATTAGAGGAGGGGCCAACTGTCACTGAGGGTGGGTTAGGGGCGGGGCCAACTGTCACTGAGGGGGTGGGTTGGGGGAGGGGTAGCTTGCGCAGTGTGGACAGACTCCTTTGTTATTGTAGGGTTGCTGGGGAGCGCTGGCCTGGGCACAGCGTGGGCGGGGCCTCAGGCCGCCTGTCACAGCGGGCGGGTTTGTGGGGTGATTGGCACAGGCCAGCACAGAGAAATGGGGTACAGCACAGTTCCTTTGGGGGTCTCCCCGCCCCAGCCAAGCCGTGCGGACCCCTTGGCTCCCGCTCTGGGCCTCTGTCCCCTGCCCCCCTTTGGCTCTAGTTCCCGGTGAGCTCCCCCCACCCGGCCCCTCCTCAGTCCGGGCTCGTGGCCAGGGGAAGGGGGCGCAGCGCCCGGCTGAGAGGCAGGAGGGCCACACGCGCTGGGGCAGTTGGTGGTGGCCAGGTGGTGACTGTTGCCGAGTTTGGCTTGGCTACATGGCCGGGACAGCTGGGCATCAGCCACACCTGCCTCGCTGGCCTCCGCAAAGAGTAAAGGGCCATTTCCCCCCCAGCTAGCGAACCAGGCACACACAGGGGAAACCGAGGCGCACACACGAGACCCCACTCCACTCCCAGAGTTAAGGACAGAACCCAGGAGTCCTGAATAGCCCTCCCCGGCCCCGCTCGAACCCACTTCCCCTCCCCACCAGGACTATCATGGCTGTTACCACAGGGCCAAGGAGCCCGGTCATGCCCAGGCCCCCTTGCGCTCGGTGCTGCACAGACGCAGAACAAAAAGGCAGAACCTACCCCTGGAGCCTGGGTCCCTCACACCCAGCTCTGGGGGGCGGGAGGGCTGCCCCCAGGAGCTCTCAGCCCAGCCCAGCCAGCGACTTGGAGCAGCGTCCCCGGCGTCCCGCGGGCCGTAGTGTGGTCAGGGCTCCCTGGGGGCAGCTGGGCCAATGTCCCATGGGCAACCCGCTTGCTACCCGGGCACCCAGCTCAGCCTGGACACCCTGCCAGGGCCCTCCTGGTTCCCCCCCCCTCCCCGGGACGGGTTCAGTCACAGAGACCCCTTGGGAGCGTCACCTGATGTGCTGAATTTCCCTGCCAGCTGGGGACTCCAGCCCCCTGCCCCGCTGAGCCCCACACGCCAGCCTGCTGCAACCCAGACCCCGGCCTGGACCCCCCAAACCCGCAGGCTTTAGCCAAAACCGCCTCAGCAAGTCCCCTGTCTGCAGCACCCGGCACCCAGCTCCCAGCGGGGTCCACACCCCAAATCAATCCCTTTTCCCCTGTGCAAAGCGCATACAGGGTAACCCATAAACTGTCCACACTCTGTAACGCTGCCAGAGGTTTGCTGCCCCAGGGATTAATCACTTGCTCTGGGTTAATTAATACACAAAAGTGATTTTATGAAGCACACAGAGGAGGATTTCAGCGGCTCCAAGTAACAGCAGCCAGAACAACGTGAGTCACCAAGCAAATAAAACAAAACAAAACAGGCAAGTGTGAGCCTGACCCAGGCAGAAAGTGAACCCGGGTAAATCTCACCCGCCCAGAGGGGCCAAGAAGCTTCTTTCACAGGCCAGACCCCTCCGTAGCCTGGGCCCGTCCCTGCCCCGGGGCAGCCCTGGCTGGCTCCAGCCGGGATCCCAGGGGAAAGCAGGGGCGGTCTCAGGCCTGGCCCCCTTGTCCTGCGCCCCCCATTATAGCGTCGGCCCAAGGCGGGAACCCTTTGTCTCCGGGCCCCACCCCCCCTTCTAAGTGGCAACGCCCCAGGTTCAAGCTGGATTCCAGGACCAGGTGACATGGCCCCATGTCCGGTGACACATCCTGCCCCACTGGCTGCACCCGGGGACCCAGCAAGGCCTGGTGTAAACGGAGCCGTTTGCCACCAATGGGCCTGGCAATGGGAGCCAGCAAGACTCCAAGCCCCCATTACCAGCCCCACTTGGCATCACGCCAGTCGGAGCCCAGGGTCATAGTTCACATTCCTCGGCCTGACCCCTCGCGCCAGGTGATGCCCCACACAGCAGATTAGAAGCTTTGTAACGAGACCTGGATCCCAGCGATCCCACAGCGCCCCCAAGTGTCCAACCCCCCGTGAACGTCCCAGAGGGAGGAGAGTCCCCCCCACACCCCGGCCCCGATCCCACAGCGCTTTGATCCAGGTCCATGTCCCCAGGGAGGGGCCGATCCCCACGCCTGGGCCGGTGCCGCCCCCTCAGGGCCTGGACTCCCCTGGTCTAACGTCCTGGTAGCCCCTGGAAGGAGAGAGCAGAGGGGATGGGTTAGGGCAGGCCCGCACAACTCGTAAAGCGTCGAGGGCCACATTCCTCGAGGGCCGAAACCTCCCAGCCCCGCAGAAACACCCCGCCCCAGGGCCGTCCAGCCCTGCAGAAACAAACCCTCCTTCCCCAGCGCCGCCCCACCAAAACAGCTGTGGGCCAAAAAGGAAGGTGGGGGGTGAGGAGGTGATACTTTATTTTAAATCAACCGGGGGCTCCCAGCTGAAGAGGTGGCTGGGAGCCCTCAGGGTCAAATCAACCGGGGCTCCAGCGGCAGGGGGAACCCGGCAGGGTCGGCTCTAGGTGTTTTGCTGCCCCAAGCAAAAAAAAAAACTTGTCTGCCCCCCGTCCCAGCCCTGGGCTCCCCCCTCTATCCCCCTGCTGCCCCAATCCTGGGCTCTCCCCCCACTGACCCACACCCCCTGCCGCCCCAGTGCTGGGCTTCCCCCTTTCCTCCCCACCAGTGCCCTCCCCCCACCCTGCTACTGCCCCAGCCCTAGGCTCCCCCCCACCAGTGCCCCCCCCACACACCTCCTGCCTCCCCAGCCCTGGGTCACTGGTAACACTCCCAGGGCGGGTCATTCAGCAGGAATTTTGGATGTGCACAGAACACAGACAGGATTGGTTCCCATATGGATACAGAGCTGCAGTAAAGGGGAACAATTTTCAGCTGGTGGGATTGGAGGAGAGCTGGATGCAGATTATAAGACTGTCCTCCATAAATGAGGAAAAGTTGAGGTGCCTTTATTATTCTTTTGTTCCACTCTTTCTTTCTCTGGGGAATTTGCCAATGCAATATCACTGTCTTCCTTTCAAACAAACAAAAGGCAATGGCTGTTGAAAATAGCAATTCCGTGCTAATAAGCATTTCTTGCTCAATTTTATCCTGCTTTTTCTACAGCAAGTTACAGTGGATCCATGTATTTGATTTGGGAGAAATGAAGTAACAGCTGCCGGAACTGAGCTTGAGCCCTCCTGAATTTTGAGGTTCAAATCTGGAGGCAGGTGCTGGGGGGTGGGGGGCCGCTGCGGGCAACCCAGAACCTTTTGATTCCCGGCCACAGCTGGGATTTAAAGGGCTCTGGGCTCCTTGCGGCTGCGGGCAACCCAGAGCCCTCTGACTCCCAGCCACAGCTGAGATTTAAAGGACTCTGCGCCCCCCGCCGCTGCGGGCAGCCCAGAGCCCTCTGACTCCCAGCCACGGCTGAGATTCAAAGGGCTCCCCGCAGTTGCCGGCAGCCCAGAACTCTTTGCTTCCTGGCCACAGACGGGATTCAAAGGGCTCTGGGCTCCCTGCAGAGCTCCGTGTGCGGGGGATTTAGAATCCCCTCGCAGGCCGCACAGAGAGGCTCCGCGGGCCACATGCAGCCCCCGGGCCGCATGTTGTGCAGACCTGGGTTAGGGGGTGCAACGCCCCCGCCCACCCCCACCCTCACGAGGGGATGACTCACCTGCGTCTGCTCCGCCACAGCACCACGGCCACGGCGGCTACGGCTACAACCCCCAGGGTGATGCCCACGGCCAGGCCGGGGCCCCAGGGCCTGCTCTGCTCTGTAAAACAGGGGGGGCCGGGCTGGGACCGGGGACAGGAGTGTGGGCCCTGTTCCCTCTGCCTCCCCCCGGTCCCCCCTGTGCCTCCCACCCCCTGGCCCTCAGGCCCCCACCCTGTTCCCTCTGCCTCCCCCCATCCCCCCTGTGCCTTCCACCCCCGGCCCTCAGCCCCCACCCTGTTCCATCAGCCTCCCCGTCCCCTGTGCCCCCCAACCCACCCCACTGCCCTCAGCCCCCAGACTCTGACCCTGCTCCCTCAGCCTCCCCTGCAGTCCCCTCGTATGCCCCCCAACCCACCGTCCTCAGCCCCTCACGCTGTTCCATGAGCCTCCCCACAGTCCCCTGTGCCTCCCACCCCCGACCCACTGCCTTCAGCCCTCCCAGCCCTGCTCCCTCTGCCTCCCCCGCAGTCCCCACTGCTCCTCCCACGCTGACCCATGGCCTCGGCCCCTGCTCAGTTCCTCAGCCTCTCCACAGTCCCCACCTTCTTCTCCCGCACCTTCCCACCCAGCTTCCCCCACTCTAGTTCTGACTCCCCATCCCAGTCTTGTCCTGTTCTCCTCAGCTCCTCCATCCTGCTCCCCCTGATCCACCTCTGCAGCCTCCCGCCACCTCCTCTGCCTCCCTGCGCCCCAATCCCGCTGCCTGGACCCACGCCCGTCCCACTCAGGACGTGCAGGAAAAGCCCCCAGAGACCACGACCCCCCCCCCCCGGGGACGTGCACCTACCCCAGGGGATCAGCAGGCTCTGGCCCCCCAGGCTGCTGTGCTGCACCCGGCAGGCGTAGCTGTGCCCGGCGCCCGGCTCCACGCCCAGGGAGCTGCGCAGCTGGTAGGTCAGGTCCGCGTTGGGCAGGATCCCGCTGGAGTTCAGCCGCCCGCCCGGCACCACCTCCTCCCCGTCCTGCAGCCAGGCCACGCGGATGGGCCGGGGGTAGAAACCGGTGACCCGGCAAACCAGCAGTACCGGTGCGGGGGGCCCGGCTGGGGGAGGCGCTCGGGCAAACACCACGGCGACCGGCCGCTCTGAGACAGGAGGAGAGAGACGGGGCGGGGGAGAGGGGACGATTCAGCCTGAGCCTCAGGGACTCACTAGCCAAGCCCAGCTCCGCTCCCCAGGGTCAGGCGTTGGCCCCGCTGTCCTGGCCAGACCCCAATTCTGCCCCCTGCAGTTACCAGTGGTGACAGATCCCCCTTCACTTCCTGTCCTAAACTGCTGGGCAGTGCGGCTATGAACAGCTAATGTGCTTCACCCCAGCTATAGCTGCATTTGTACACTAGGCAAGGGGGCCCTGGATAACCAGCCCCCTGCCCCACCCCAGAGGTGGCTGCATGCAGTGAGCGGGGAGTGGTGTCCTGCCTCACCTTGCCTCGCCAGAGACGCATTCCCATGCTGGTCAAAGCTCTTGATCATCTTGACGCATATCATGCTGAGGAAAAACCGAAGCCGGCTCACTGTGCCTTTATCCTGGTTGAGAAGGTCCCGGGTGTAGCGCGCAGCCACATTATCCCCCTGCCGAGCGACCCATTTGCCTGCGTCCGCGTCTAAGCTGATGAAGTCCTCGCCGTTCACTCCGCCATCATAGAATCGCCTCGAGGTGCCGTTGGGGTGCAGCTCACAGCCGAGGGAGCCCTGGGTAACAAAGGGGTCTGGAACAGGAAGCGCAGGGGGATGAGGACGGGCGTCCGGAGGTCCCGGGAGGGGGCAGAAACAGAGAGCCGGGGGGAGTAAAGACATAACGTCATATTTGGCCACACGACGGCACCGGGATTGTGGGGCGGCCCTGGCTGGAGTTAAGGGTAAGTTGCAGTTTCTGTTTAAAGCTGATTTTTCTTGGGCATAGTCGGATTCGCTGGAAAATCGCTGCGTTACATCGGGGCCTGAGGCAGAGTTTGTGGTGCAAATTTGGGGCCCCTTGGTGGCGGGGTTACTGAGATTCAGACCCCGCCCAAACGAGCTGCTTTCCAAGGCGCAGGGTGTGTCAGGAAAGACCAGGAGCCTCGGCTCAGGGACTGGGACACGGGGCCTTTCCCCCTAGGAAGTGCAGCTACAATCTGCCCCAGACCCGGCTGGCTGACTGTGGGGTGGATAATGGGACATGGGTGTTTCCCTTCCCAGGGTCGCCAGCTCCATTCTCCCTAAGGGGCAGGGCCTGGCTGCCTTGCCCCCAGGGACACACTCTGTGGCTGCGGTGTCAGTGCTCAGCACCCCAAGGTTTGGGGGGGAAAAGGGGGATCCCCTCAGCCCGCTCCACACTCACAGCCCTTTCCCAGGTGCTGGACTATTCTGGTCACAGTCCAGCTGAAGTCAGACAGGGTGTGATGGATCAGCAGCTCCAGGTCCTGCCACTCCTTCGGGGTCAGGCCCTGCCGGGCCCAGGGCTGCAGGAAGCGGATCTCGCAGGTGCTGCAGGCCATGGAGTGGCTCTCCAGGTCGCCCAGCAGGGCCATCCCCCACATGTCCATGGAGCTGGCGTTGTGGAAGACGTTGATGTGGAGCAGCTGGAGGGTGACAGACACTGTGGGGACAGGAGGGGAAGCTGGGGCAGGGGGCAGGAAACAAGTGGAGGACAAAGCGGGTGGGGAGAGAGATTAATGAGTCTCTGTCCCATGAACAATCCTGCACTACGGGGTCTCCCTGCTGATCCCTAACCTGCCTCCCCCGTCCTACTCCCCCAGCCAGTCACTAGCCCAGCCTGGTACTTCCCCATCCTGGCCCCAGCCTTACACCATCCCCACACATCCCTGGGAGCAGGGGGGGTCCCCACTTACCGGCCAGGGCCCCCCATGCCCAGGGGAGGAGGAGCAGAGGGAGCAGCATCCTGGCAGGGGAAGGGGGATCCGGGCTCTGGTGGGCGTCAGGGCAGCGGGACGAGGGGCCCAGGATCCCCAGGTGCTTTCAGTCCCTCCGCAGCCCACACCCCCCTGCCAACTTCTCCCTTTGTCTGTGTTTCCTCAGCTCTGCGCCCGCAGCTGCCAGCCCGAGCCAATCCGGGCAGAGTCAGGCAGCGGGGGCAGCGCGGGAGGGGGAGCCCCGGCAGCAGGATCAGAACTAGGCCCTGTCCCCGGCAGGCTCAGGGTGTGTCCACACTGGCACAAAACCACCCCCCAAAGGCCATGAGTGTCACTGAGGAAAAGTGCTGTGTGAGCAGCGCTCCTGCCGGCCAAGCCGCTGCCGCGTGTGTGGGTGTGAGGAGGTTTTCTGGCGACAAACAGCGGCTACACTGAGCATCCAGCCTCCAGCCTGAGCCCTGGCTCCCCCTGCGGGGGCTGGCACCTGCGCTCTCCGCTCGCCCCCCCACACCCCACACGGGACAAAGGCTCCTCTGGACGCCCGGGACAGGGCCTTAAAAAGGGACGTACGGTCACGGCGAAACCAGGGCAGACGGGCTCCTTGCTGCCGGGGGGAGCCCCCTGCTGCCTCCCCGCCACACACCCCCTCTGCCACCGCCCTGCCCCCACCCCCTCTGCCCTCACCCCGCCCCCTTGCTGCCATCGCACTGGCCCCACCCCGCCCCATCGGCTCTCGCCCCACCCCCTTGCTGCCCTCGCCCTGCCCCCACCCCCTGCCCTCACCCCGCCCCCTCTGCCATCGCCCTGCCCCACCCCCTGCCCTCACCCCGCCCCCTCTGCCATCGCCCTGCCCCCACCCCCCTGCCCTCACCCCGCCCCCCTCTGCCATCGCCCTGCCCCCACCCCCCCGCCGTACAGCCCCTCGCGCCGCCCTGGGGAGCCCTGACTGCCGGGGGGGAGCCCCCTCTGCCCCACCCCGCCCCATCGCCTCTCGCCCCGCCCCCCTCCGGGGCTATGGGACCAGCCCTAACTGACGGGCGGAGCCCGAGGCCGGATGCACACTCGGGCGGACCAGGTAGATGCCTAGAGTCCGGCAACCTCCTCGTGCCCCGCCCAGCGCTGCTCACGTGACCTCGGTCCCTCCAGAAGGGCAGCCAATGGGAGGCGCCGCCGCGTGCTGACGTCACTAGTTGCCGAGCAGAGTCACTCGGGGCTGCAGGAGGGAGCGAGGAAAAGAGGCGGGAAACGGGGGGTGGCGCGAGGCTTCAACGGCCACTGAGAGCGCGACAGGGGAGGGGCCAAGTATCACCTGAGAGATGGGTCGGGGGAGGGGCTAACTGCCACTGAGGGGGTGCGTTGGGGAGGGGCCAAGTGTCACCTGAGAGAGGGGTTGAGGGCGGGGCTAACTGTCACTGAGGGGGTGGGTTGGGGGAGGGGCGGGGCTAACTGTCACTGAGGGGTTAGGTATGGGCGGGGCTAACTGTCACTGAGGGTGGGTTGGGGCGGGGCTAACTGTCACTGAGGGTGGGTTAGGGGCGGGGCTAACTGTCACTGAGGGTGGGTTGGGGCGGGGCTAACTGTCACTGAGGGTGGGTTGGGGGCGGGGCTAACTGTCACTGAGGGGGTGGGTCCGGGGAGGGGTAGCTTGCGCAGTGTGGACAGACTCCTTTGTTATTGTAGGGTTGCTGGGGAGCGCAGGGCTGGGCACAGCGTGGGCGGGGCCTCAGGCCGCCTGTCACAGCGGGCGGGTTTGTGGGGTGATTGGCACAGGCCAGCACAGAGAAATGGGGTACAGCACAGTTCCTTTGGGGGTCTCCCCGTCCCAGCCAAGCTGTGCGGACCCCTTGGCTCCCGCTCTGGGCCTCTGTCCCCTGCCCCCCTTTGGCTCTAGTTCCCGGTGAGCTCCCCCCACCCGGCCCCTCCTCAGTCCGGGCTCGTGGCCAGGGGAAGGGGGCGCAGCGCCCGGCTGAGAGGCAGGAGGGCCACACGCGCCGGAGCAGTTGGTGGTGGCCAGGTGGTGACTGTTGCCGAGTTTGGCTTGGCTACATGGCCGGGACAGCTGGGCATCAGCCACACCTGCCTCGCTGGCCTCCGCAAAGAGTAAAGGGCCATTTCCCCCCCAGCTAGCGAACCAGGCACACACAGGGGAAACCGAGGCACACACACGAGACCCCACTCCACTCCCAGAGTTAAGGCAGAACCCAGGAGTCCTGAATAGCCCTCCCCCCCGCTCGAACCCACTTCCCCTCCCCACCAGGACTATCATGGCTGTTACCGTGCCCAGGCACCCTTGCGCTCGGCGCTGCACAGACGCAGAACAAAAAGGTAGAACCTACCCCTGGAGCCTGGGTCCCTCACACCCAGCTCTGGGTGGGGGGCTGCCCCCAGTAGCTCAGCCCAGCCAGCAACTTGGAGCGGCCTCCCCGGCGCCCCGCGGGCCGTAGTGTGGTCAGGGCTCCCTGGGGGTAGCTGGGCCAATGTCCCATGGGCAACCCGCTTGCTACCCGGGCACCCAGCTCAGCCTGGACACCCTGCCAGGGCCCTCCTGGTCGCCCCCCCCGGAACGGGTTCGGTCACAGAGACCCCCTTGGGAGCGTCACCTGATGTGCTGAATTTCCCTGCCAGCCGGGGACTCCAGCACCCTGCCCCGCTGAGCCCCACACGCCAGCCTGCTGCAACCCAGACCCCGGCCTGGACCCCCCAAACCCGCAGGCTTTAGCCAAAACCGCCTCAGCAAGTCCCCTGTCTGCAGCACCCGGCACCCAGCTCCCAGCGGGGTCCACACCCCAAATCAATCCCTTTTCCCCTGTGCAAAGCGCATACAGGGTAACCCATAAACTGTCCACACTCTGTAACGCTGCCAGAGGTTTGCTGCCCCAGGGATTAATCACTTGCTCTGGGTTAATTAATACACAAAGTGATTTTATGAAGCACACAGAGGAGGATTTCAGCGGCTCCAAGTAACAGCAGCCAGAACAACGTGAGTCACCAAGCAAATAAAACAAAACAAAACACGCAAGTGTGAGCCTGACCCAGGCAGAAAGTGAACCCGGGTAAATCTCACCCGCCCAGAGGGGCCAAGAAGCTTCTTTCACAGGCCAGACCCCTCCGTAGCCTGGGCCCGTCCCCGCCCCGGGGCAGCCCTGGCTGGCTCCAGCCGGGATCCCAGGGGAAAGCAGGGGCGGTCTCAGGCCTGGCCCCCTTGTCCTGCGCCCCTCCCTGCGCCCCCCATTACAGCGTCGGCCCAAGGCGGGAACCCTTTGTCTCCGGGCCCCACCCCCCCTTCTAAGTGGCAACGCCCCAGGTTCAAGCTGGATGCCAGAACCAGGTGACATGGCCCCATGTCCGGTGACACTTCCTGCCCCACTGGCTGCACCCGGGGACCCAGCAAGGCCTGGTGTAAACGGAGCCGTTTGCCACCAATGGGCCTGGCAATGGGAGCCAGCAAGACTCCAAGCCCCCCATTACCGGCCCCACTTGGCATCACTCCAGTCGGAGCCCAGGGTCATAGTTCACATTCCTCGGCCTGACCCCTCGTGCCAGGTGATGCCCCACACAGCAGATTAGAAGCTTTGTAACGAGACCTGGATCCCAGCGATCCCACAGCGCCCCCAAGTGTCCAACCCCCCGTGAACGTCCCAGAGGGAGGAGAGTCCCCCCCACACCCCGGCCCCGATCCCACAGCGCTTTGATCCAGGTCCATGTCCCCAGGGAGGGGCCGATCCCCACGCCTGGGCCGGTGCCGCCCCCTCAGGGCCTGGACTCCCCTGGTCTAACGTCCTGGTAGCCCCTGGAAGGAGAGAGCAGAGGGGATGGGTTAGGGGGTGTAACGGCCCCCCCACTTCTCCCCCACCCCAGGGAGGGGAGGACTCACCTGCGTCTGCTCCGCCACAGCACCACGGCCACGGCGGCTACGGCCACAACCCCCAGGGTGATGCCCACGGCCAGGCCGGGGCCCCAGGGCCTGCTCTGCTCTGTAAAACAGGGGGTGCCGGGCTGGGACCGGGGACAGGAGTGTGGGCCCTGTGCCCTCGGCCTCCCCCCCTCCCCCCTGTTCCCGCCACCCCCCGGCCCTCAGCCCCCCGACCGTTTTCCCTCAGCCTCCTCCGCACTCCCCTGTGCCTCCCACCCCCGGCCCTCAGGCCCCCACCCTGTTCCATCAGCCTCCCCGCAGTCCCCTGTGCCCCCACCCCAACCCACTGCCCTCAGCCCCCATGCTTTTCCCTCTGCCTCCCCCGCAGTCCCCACTGCTCCTCCCACGCTGACCCATGGCCCTCGGGCCCCCCCAGCTCAGTTCCCTCAGCCTCTCCCACAGTCCCCCCCTTCTCCCCCCACCTTCCCACCCAGCTTCCCCCACTCTAGCTCTGACTCCCCATCCCAATCTGGTCCTGTTCCCCTCAGCTTCTCCATCCTGCTCCCAATGTGCTTTCAGTTCCTCCGCAGCCCACACCCCCCTGCCAACTTCTCCCTTTGTCTGTCTCTGCTGAGCTCTGCGCCCGCAGCTGCCAGCCCGAGCCAATCCGGGCAGAGTGAGTTGGGGAGCTCCCCCTGATCCATCTCCACGGCCCTCACCCACCCGCTCTGCCTCCCTGCGCCCCAATCCCGCTGCCTGGGCCCACCCCCGTCCCACTCAGGACGTGCAGGAAAAGCCCCCAGAGACCATGACCACGTGCACCTACCCCAGGGGATCAGCAGGCTCTGGCCCCCCAGGCTGCTGTGCTGCACCCGGCAGGCGTAGCTGTGCCCGGCGCCCGGCTCCACGCCCAGGGAGCTGCGCAGCTGGTAGGTCAGGTCCGCGTTGGGCAGGATCCCGCTGGAGTTCAGCCGCCCGCCCGGCACCACCTCCTCCCCGTCCTGCAGCCAGGCCACGCGGACGGGCCGGGGGTAGAAACCGGTGACCCGGCAAACCAGCAGTACCAGCGCGGGGGTCCCGGCTGCGGGAGGCGCTCGGGCAAACACCACGGCGACCGGCCGCTCTGAGACAGGAGGAGAGAGACGGGGCGGGGGAGAGGGGACAATTCAGCCTGAGCCTCAGGGACTCACTAGCCAAGCCCAGCTCCGCTCCCCGGGGTCAGGCGTTGGCCCCGCTGTCCTGGCCAGATCCCAATTCTGCCCCCTGCAGTTACCAGTGGTGACAGATCCCCCTTCACTTCCTGTCCTAAACTGCTGGGCAGTGCGGCTATGAAATGGCTACTGTGCTGCACCCCAGCTATAGTTGCATTTGCACTCCATGCAGCCACCTCTGGGGTGGGGCAGGGGACTGGTTATCCAGGCAAGGGGGCCCTGGATAACCAGTCCCCTGCCCCACCCCAGAGGTGGCTGCATATGAGCACTGGGTGTGGGATTCCTCTATAAAAAGCAAACACACCCTACCCCAGAGGTGGCTGCATGCCTTGAGCGGGGAGTGGTGTCCTGCCTCACCTTGCCTCGCCAGAGACTCATTCCCATGCTGGACAAAGCTCTTGAGCTGATTGACACACGTCATGCTGAGGAAAAACCGAAGCCGGCTCACTGTGCCTTTATCCTGGTTGAAAAGGTCCCGGGTGTAGCGCGCAACCACGTTATCCCCCTGCCGAGCGACCCATTTGCCTGCGTCCGCGTCGAAGCTGATGAAGTCGTCGCCGTTCAACCCACCATCATAGAATCGCCTCGAGGTGCCGTTGGGGTGCAGCTCGCAGCCGAGGGAGCCCTGGGTAACAAAGGGGTCTGGAACAGGAAGGGCAGGGGGATGAGGACGGGCGTCCGGAGGTCCCGGGAGGGGGCAGAAACACAGAGCCGGGGGGAGTAAAGACATAACGTCAGGTGCCATGAGGATATTTGGCCACACGACGGCACTGGGATTGTGGGGCGGCCCTGGCTGGAGTTAAGGGTAAGTTGCAGTTTCTGTTTAAAGCTGATTTTTCTCAGGCATAGTCGGATTCGCTGGAAAATCGCTGCGTTACATCGGGGCCTGAGGCAGAGTTTGTGGTGCAAATTTGGGGCCCCTTGGTCGCGGGGTTGCTGAGATACAGACCCCGCCCAAACGAGCTGCTTTCCAAGGCGCAGGGTGTGTCAGGAAAGACCAGGAGCCTCGGCTCAGGGAGTGGGACACGGGGCCTTTCCCCCTAGGAAGTGCAGCTACAATCTGCCCCAGACCCGGCTGGCTGACTGTGGGGTGGCGAATGGGACACGGGTGTTTCCCTTCCCAGGGTCGCTGGCTCCATTCTCCCTAAGGGGCAGGGACCGGCTGTCTTGCCCCCAGTGACACACTCAGTGGCTGCGGTGAGTGTGTCAGTGCTCAGCACCCCGGGTTTGGGGGGGAAGGGGGATCCCCTCAGCCCGCTCCACACTCACAGCCCTTTCCCAGCTGCTGGGCTATTCTGGTCACAGTCCGGTTGAAGTTGAACAGGTAATAATGGATCACCAGCTCCAGGTCCTGCCACTCCTTCGGGGTCAGGCCCTGCCGGGCCCAGGGCTGCAGGAAGCGGATCTCGCAGGTGCTGCAGGCCATGCAGTGGGTCTCCAGGTCGCCCAGCAGGGCCGTCCCCCACATGTCCGTGGAGCTGGCGTTGTGGAAGACGTCGATTTGGAGCAGCCGGAGGGTGACAGATGCTGTGGGGACAGGAGGGGAGGCTGGGACGGGGGCAGGAAACAAGTGGAGGACAAAGCGGGTGGGGAGAGAGATTAATGAGTCTCTGTCCCATGAACAATCCTGCACTACGGGGTCTCCCTGCTGATCCCTAACCTGCCTCCCCCGTCCTACTCCCCCAGCCACGGTCACTAGCCCAGCCTGGTACTTCCCCACCCTGGCCCTAGGATTGCACCATCCCCACGCATCCCTGGGAGCAAAAACCTTACCGGCCAGGGCCCCCCATGCCCAGGGGAGGAGCAGCAGAGGGAGCAGCATCCTGGCAGGGGAAGGGGGATCCGGGCTCTGGTGGGTGTCAGGGCAGCGGGACGAGGGGCCCAGGAACCCAATCTGCTTTCAGTTCCTCCGCAGCCCACACCCCCCTGCCAACTTCTCCCTTTGTCTGTCTCTGCTCAGCTCCGTGCCCGCAGCTGCCAGCCCGAGCCAATCCGGGCAGAGTGAGTCGGGTAGCGGGGGCAGCGCGGGAGGGGGAGGCAAACTTATAGACTTTCTAGATAACCGGTTAGAAGCAATCTCCTTTCCCTGGCCTGGAACAAGCTCAGGAATCTTTTCCTTCTTGCTACAAGTTGTTAAATTGTCAGTAGGTAGGTGATTTAATTGTGTTTTCTGCTCCCCTTGTGCCCTGGCTGGGGTATCACCCTGAGCAGACAGAGCTGCTGCACCCTTTCCAACCACACATTAGCAACTGGCAAACTACCAGCACCAGAATTGTCTGTTCTCTGGGATTTTGCTACGACACTAACTGGATGCAACCTAGTCACAGGGCCATTCTCCCCAGCAGACACAAACTTAGGACCGTTCCCTTCCTGGGCTTTAGCTGTATCCACAACCAACTCTGAGACAACTGCACTATTCCCAGCCATCACAGGCTGAAAGACACCTTCTGTCTGCTCCACAGACAAGAGCCAGAGACACCTTTCCCTTCCCCAGACATACAGCTTGGGATTTCACTTCCCTTGTCCCAGCACACAGGGCTGTTCACAGACAACTGCTTGGAGACCGAGGTAGCTTCCTCCATAGGCAAGTCAATACCCCTGACAGAGACAGGCACATTCCCTTCACTGTCACATTTCTCCACACAGGAAACAGGTAAGGGATATGGACACTCATCTTCCACTAGCCTGGCCTCCCAAACTGCTGACTAGACAAAGCCATCAGCTCACAAGGCTGCCCAGGCTCCTCCAAACTTTCCCTGCCAGGCACATTGCCACTCCCAACAGATAAGCTGCTGCCAGCAACTCACAGTTACCCATTTCAGGTTCCCTTTTACAAGCTGCACTAGCCAACAATCCATCACCCATCACAGATCTACCCTTTCCTTCCTCAGTTAGGGCTTCAACCTCACCATCTACTTTAATCTGCTCCTGAGAAACATTTTCCTCACCAATGAGATCTTTCTGCTCTTGATCTAACTCCAGATTCACTTCTGAGACATCAGACAGACCTTCAGAAGCTCCATTCACAGCCACACTGCTTTCTTGCACAGACAAACAGCTATTTCCCACCAGGTTAGAACCCCCCTCTCCATAGCCATAGCAAAATGGGTTAAACACAGAAAACTGCCCACAGTGATACCACCTATCAACACAGTTATAAACTGGATTTTCACGAGGATACAGTTTCTGCTGTTCTTCCCTTGCTTTTTTGACTTGGAGCTGAAGTCTGGCAGTTTCTTGTTGCATCTTGTGAGTTTCCTGTTCCATCTTGTGAGTCTCCTGTTGCATCTGTCGAGTTTTCTCCTCAGCAGCCAGCAGCTCCAGACGCCCCCTACGAGCTTTTTCTTCTCTCTCAGCAGCCTCTCTCTCCAGCTGGGCCAAGGCTTGCTCTTCTTCTATTCAAATTTCTGCCAGTTTTTGCTCATGTTCAGACTGCAGGCTGTCCATCAGGGCTTGCAGTTTCATTGCTTTTGCTGATGCTTTCTGGCTCATGGTCACTGATCTGTAACCCACCAAACTCTCAATCCCAAATTTAGAATTTGGATAGCGTGGGGTTCTGACCCAAAGCTTAATTGACCTGGTTCTGTGGATCCAAGCATGACTACGCCACTGTGACGGTGCAGTTCTGGCGGGACTCAACTGAGGTGCCAATTCAGGACCAACTGCTCAAGCAGGGCTGGGGTTTTTCCACCTCTAAGGCAAACCAAACCAGCCAGACAAAAAGGACTTTGGTCTCACCCCACTGGCTAACCACAAGTCACACAAGCAATTTCCTTAGATACTCCAGTCTCCCAGTATCACCACCAGTGCACTCGTCCTGGGGATGAATGGTTATGAAAACCAACACCCCAATACAAGAAAAAGGTTCTCTCGATCCCAAAGGACCAAGCCCCAGACCCAGGTCAATATACACATCAGATCTTACCCACAAATCATGCTGTTGCCAATCCTTTAGAATCTGAAATATAAAGGTTTGTTCACAAAGGGAAAAAGGTAGAGCTGAGAGGTAGAATTGGTTACATGGAATCAATTCCATGCAGTGATGGCAAAGTTCTTAGTTCAGGCTTGTAGCAGTGATGGAGTAAACTGCAGGTTCAAATCCAGTCTCTGGAACATCCCCGCTGGGATGGGTCATCAGTCCCTTGTGCAGAGCTTCAGTTTGTAGCAAAGTCCCTCCAGAGGTAAGAAGCAGGATTGAAGACCAGATGGAGATGAGGCATCAGCCTTATATAGGCTTTTCCAGGTGTAAGAACCTCTTTGTTCTTACTGTGGAAAATTACAGCAAAATGGAGTCTGGAGTCACATGGGCCAGTCCCTGCACTTTGCTGAGTCACAAGGCGTGTCTGCCTTCTCTCCATGGGTCAACTGTGTAGCTTATGGTCCTTAATGGGCCATCAAGCAGGCTAGGCAGAGCTGACACCAGCTTGTCTGGGGTGTCACCCAGAAGCAGAGCACAAATACAAAATACAGACAGTAAAGAGCCAATATTCATAACTTCAACTACAAAATGATACACAGACACACAGACAGCATCATCATAACCAGCAATCCAGAACCTGGTCTTAGACACCTTATATGACCCCTTTTACCTAAGATTTGGTGCCACTACAGGACCTCGGTTGCAAGCCATGTTCTATATGGTCCCAGTTTATATCAATAACATCACACCCTCCCACCCTGCCCTCTTCTGCACCCACCCCGCCCCCTGCACCCCAGCCCCTAGGGCCGCCCTGACTGCCCGGGTGTAATAGTAGGATTTAATGTTTGTATTTTGTATAATTCTGTGTCTGAGCTGATTTCAAGGCAGTAACAGACCTTTGAGGGTCACCACTTTGTTGTAGGCTTTGCACTCGAAAAGAAGTAAAAGATGCCGGATTGTTTTCCTCTGCATTGCAACCTGATGGGAACACGGATGGGATACCTTTCAGCCGTCTTTTCAACAATCATACCTTTCACAATTCTCCACCCAAAATGTTATGCTTCTAAGAAGCACAGGGGATCTTTTTCAGGGGAAACGGCGATACGCCGCGTTTATTGAAGATACATCCAATCACACACCCACTCACTGTTCTAGGTACCAGCCCAGAGTGCGGATCGATCCAGTGGCCAGCGAGGTTGATCAAGGGGAGGGAGGAGTCGGGTTCCCTCGGTCGAGACACAAGGAGGCAGGTTGACGACTCTAAAGCTGAGAGGCGCCTGTCAACGGGGACAGGTGATCACACCCAGCCTGAGGGAGCTCCCTGAGACTCCAGGAAAGAACGAGATGAAGGACGAGAAGGACAATTTCAGAAAACAAGCCCTTGTCGAACAACAACTGATCACAGCCCGACGCTGCAGAACTCATTGCCCCAGTGAAGGAAGATCACAATATCAACAGGGGGCCTTGCCATGAAACGTTGGGTTCGTCCTGCCAAGACTTCCCCGGAGCATCGTGTCTTGATCGACGGGACCCGGCTCCTCCCTACCCCGATCAACCTCGCTGGCCACTGGATCGAACTTAAGGTACCTTAGTGCTTTATAAAGTTCAATATCTTTTTAAAAACCAAAGTGGTGGCTGCAGCTGGGCAGTCAAACCCAGGAGAATGGGGAGAGATTCTGGATTTGTTTTTTGGTAACAAAATAGCAGCTAAGAGCTGTAGTAAAAAAAGAAGAAATTAAAAAGACCGCGCCCCTGTGGAGCAACAGCAGGGGTGAAGGGCACGGAAAAGCAGCCTTAGAAACGCTGAGCGGGAAGGTGGCCCTGAGTAATCAGAGTGTCACGGTGATAAGGGTACATAAAAACTCTGTGAGACAAAAGGAACGGCTCCACCGCGTGTCAGGCGGGATCTGGCTCAGACAATGGTACAGACGTTAAACTCTGGAAGGAATGTGCCGTTTCCCCGGGACGTGTGCAGTGTGTGTTGTAGAAGGGGGAAAGAAATGCAAACAGAACATGCTACGTAATTAAAACCCTCTTAGGGCTACCAAAGGCTGGATTCCTTGGTCAGCTCGCAGGGTGTTTCGGAAGCCGGAGTTGAAAGGGAAAAGGCCTCAGCGCTCGGGTGGAAGCTGCCTGGGTCCCTTTTCAGCCAGAGGCTCTGAGCTCTGCCGAGGGCTGCGGAGCCAAAGGCCGGCCAGAAAGCGTCTGTGTGGATGCAAATCGCCTGACTAGTAAAGAAAGAAAAGACCTGCCCAGAGACGGCAGCACCAAGGAGCTGCGGATAGAGGACAGGCCTGGTCCGCAAACAAACCACCTGGAACCCAAGGGCTCAAAGTCTGACCCTGCAGAGGAAGGTGGGAAAGGAAGTGAAACCTAAAGCCGAAAAAGGAGCAGGGTGAGGGAAGTGGAAACGCAGTGCGCCGTGCGAATCTAACGGCGGGTACAAAGGGGTCTGCTTGTGTGTGTGACACCCCCACCTTTTCATTCACCAGCCCCCCAGGATAGAATTCCTGGTGTAACGAGATACCTTTCAGAAACGTAGCGCTGATCTGATTGTTAAAGTGAAACGTTAACATAAATGTAATGTTAATAAATACCCCGGGAACAACGTAAAGTGTATCATTAAAAAACATCAAAACACCTTTAAGGTCATATGGTAATGATGCTTCTCGCTATCACCTGTGAATAAACGTAAAGCTTAGCACAGCAGAAAAACCCTTACGAGCTTGGTCTGCAGTATAAGAAGGGAAACTGAGGCACACCACCGCGTGAATGTAATAACTGACCAGTGGGATAATTTCCCCTAAACCCTTGTCAAAGTTAAAATCAAGACTCACAATTTGTCAGACCACTCTGTTTTTATTAGCAAAGCGCTCCGCCAATAACACTCAGATAATGTGAGTGGCCATGCAAGACCCAAACAGTCTTATTTATACAGATAAAAGAGTGGGAATCAAACAAAGGGACAAAGGAGAAAACAGCAAAATTCACCTGGGGCATAGCATGCATATCCTACTTCCTTACTAGCTCCTATCGATCTAAGGCTAATGCTTCACCAATTGCCCTTAAACGGTGCAAATTGTTCTATGTGAATGTCTGTTTTCCTGACACCTGGACTCCAGCATTCCAGCGACTTTCCTTAAAGGTACAGACAGCATTTCTTTAATCCTATCTATTTTGTAACATAATTCATTCTACTTTCACAATCCCTCCTTTTGGTCACGCTTCGCCATGACCAACGATGGACTGGGTTCCACATATTAACCGTTCTTTATCTTTTTGTTCATCAGCGATATTTAAAATCATCATATTAACACTCTGTTTTGGGGCAGTCACCTGGGTGGCATATTTTACACAATTTTGGATACAACAGGAGATTAACTGAAAACATACAAAAATCACTAAGATTCCAAACAGGATAGTCAGGGCTCCCTGAAACAACCAGTTTCCTACGCCAGAGAAATTGAACAGGTTGCTTAGCCACTTCCATAAAGAACTCGGCTCTTCATGGGGAAGATATGCGATTTGTTCTAAGTGGCTAGCGCGATCTATTACCTCATTGGTATTGTCAGGTATATACACACAACATTCTTTTCCAATGAGTGCACAGGTCCCTCCTATGTCCAATGCCTGACGGTTTTGAAGGGCCACCTGTCGGATCGCCTCTGTTTCTTTGGCCAGAGTTTTTAAACTTTCTCCGGTTTCATTTGCCATTATTTCAACTACTGCTTGTAACCTCAGGAGCCTTTTTGCATGGTGTATTACTCCCCCAAGTGGGATAAAGGAACTGCCAATAGTCTCTTCCCAGGTGTCATTACTGTTCCATATTGTGTTAAACGGACAAGGTCCTCCAGTGAGGTCTGGGGAATTGAGCCAGGACAGGAACATCAGTTTGAGAGTGGGCTGGGATGTGGCTGCAGACCCAGCATTTAGAAATATTAAGGGTCTGAGCTATCCACACTTGCTGCTGGATAAAAGAATTGTCATTGTGGACTCCCCAGACCTTCAGACACCAACAGCCGAGGAACAGGCACCACATGTTGGAGGCAGGGCCCTTCTGGTTCTGACAACCTCAACTGAGGGAACTGCAGTCACAGTTTTATGTCCACCAGGCAGCAGGCGCTAGGCTCACTACTGCTTTTTCTTGGGCCTTGCTTTAGGTAGTCGTCTGCTTCTGGCAACCCTTACGAGAACGTAGATTGTAAGGTATTGCAGGCTGTTCCTCTACGTCATCTTCTGGAGTCAAAATTGACTCTGCGTGGTCCTGAGGTGGTGATTGGTTCGCTGGGGGTGGTGCATTCTTACACGGCAAAGCATGTACTCATGCTGCGGATGCCAGACAGTTTAACAGCCATCTGGGTAGTAAGCAGTGCCTGATGATTCTTTGATACTCTTTAAGTCTTTTTGCTTCTTTCCTTGACTCTGGCTATAACAATGGCCTTCACACCTTATCTTTTCCTGATGCATTCATTCCTCATTCACACAAACAGATTGAGAATACAAACAGTAGTATTTTATATAGAGCAAAAAAGGCATTGCAAATTGAACCTTGCTAAGTTTTACAATTAATAACCAAGACAATTTACATTGAGACCCAGGCCTTCAATGTTTCTCTAATTTACTTAACATAGACACAATAGAAACTCCACCAGAGAGGTCCTTTGGGGCCATCTGCCTGTCCCAAGTCAGGGTAAAGGAGGAGGGTTGGGCGTGGGGCTAGCAACTCCACCCTGTAAAAATCAGCTTGCTACAGAAACGCCAACAATAGAGTTAACAGAGACTTTTAGCCTGGAAAAAGAAGGGTCTTCAACTCGAAGATGCATGACGCTGGGTGGTGAAAGCCGCGAGGAAGCCACTAAGCCGATCACCCTTCTTGCAGCCAGGAGGATTACCATCGGCACATGGAACGTGAGGACCATGTACGAGTCAGGAAAGACGGCGCAGGTTGCCCAAGAAATACCTGGCGACGCGACCTCCAGGTTGATAGCAAAAAAATGGGCTATACCTGGAACCAGCTAGAGCGAATGGCCCAGGATAGAAGACTATGGAGATCTGTTGTTGGCGGCCCATACCCCGGTTGGGGTGACGGGCATGAATGAATGAATGAGACACAATAGAGAATCCTGTCTCTTACTACCTAAATCTTAAAACAAAGAGTTAGAGAGAGGGCCCAATTTGTAATGCATATGGGAAAACAGAATCTTATAGTCCCAGAGGGTCATTTCTTTCTGCTATTCAAAAAGGGTGGCTGGTAGGATGAAATCAAATTATACATTATAAAGTCCAGCTCCTACATATCCCCCTTTTGACACTAAGATTATTAATCGCCAGTGTCACTTCTTATGTAGTAAAATACTGGGAGGTGATTTGGGCCTGTGGCTCTAGCTTTGCATACATTTGTTTTATCCACCAGTATATTTTAAACATTTCAATTAAACACATACAATTTAAAACCAAAAACAATTAGGGGTAGTAACATTAGTATGCCAGTAGTTGTGGGAGACCATCCAGATAATATGAATGGTTCTGTTTCCCATATTGTTTTGTTTGTTTTTAGGAACTATGTTACCTTTTGACCTTTTTAAACAGATAATTGGTAACTGTTTGCCATTCAATGCTAAGACTGATAGAGAACTCAGCTAAATCAGTGCTTACAGTAAGCTGAGACTTTTTGGTTGTGGCAAATAGTAAATGTGATTATTGGTAAACACAGTACTTACATTACATGTACATTTGTCTACTGGTGGGTTGCTAACACTTTTATCCTTTTAAAACACTTCTTTCCAAGAATTAACACACACATTGCCCGTTATACAATACTTTGGCCTAATTATTAATTGTATCCCACATACAGGATCCTAGTGAGATGCCTTTACTACAGGGCTTTGGAGCAACAGGCATGGATAAGCATACCCACTTTTGAGGAGTCCACTTGGTACAACCTCTAGTGTCCAATAGTTTCCCTTCCTCCCCAGCCCACTGGCTTGAGGTCTGAGGTAGCCAGAAGGATCCCAGGTGCAATCTGTGGAGTGGGCTAACTTTCCATCTCTTTGCTTCCAGAGCCTGTTGGTGTGCAATTTTAATAACAATTTTTTTCACTTAACAAATTTTGTCTTACCGTACTGGAGACATACTGCATCCAGTTATATTGATAGGTATTAAACAATTATCTTTTTTTTTTTTTTCTTCCTTTAACAGATGTATCAAAACCTTAATTTTTTTATATTACCCAAAACATTTTATGTTCTAAATATCTGCATTTCAGTACATTTCATAGCTATTGCAGTATGTTTTTTTTAACTTTCATTTGTTTTTGTAATAGGTTGTTCTGTAGCTGGTATTAGCTTTTTTTCTGATTTTCTGAAAGACAAAAAACATTTTTCTACCCCTTTCAGGGTGGCATTGATTGTCGCTTAAAAGATTCCTTTCTTTTACAAATACCCTTGCTGATTGCAGGGAAAACAGAGGAATTACCTCCATATTTTCCTGTGGTTTTTTTTTTTTTTTTTTTTTTTTTTTTATATAGGTATGCCAGGTTTTAATGGCTTCTACTTTTTAAGGGTTATGGGGAAATTATTCCACTGTTTAGTTATTAAATTCATGAGGTGGTATACCTCAAGTTTTTCTTCTTATATAGCAGACCAAGTTTGTAATGTTTTTCCTGCTGTGGTAAGCTTTAAGTTTATTCACAGGTAATAGCTGAGAAGCATCATTACCATATTACCTTAAAGGATTTTTCCAAAAATCATACATACTATACGTTGTTACAGGGGTACTTACTAATATTACATTTATTTCAATGTTTAATATTAACAATAACATTAGCATCAAATCTATTAAAGATATCTTGTTATACCATGTTGTTTTTTGTTGTTGTTGTTTTTGGATTCAAAGCCATCAGCAGAGCTCAGAGACCTGCCTTAAAAGGGACACAATCAACTTTCACCAGAGTTTTGATTTCTTTCCACTTTCAACTCCTGCTTACAAAACACACAGAGATCTGAAAAAGAAAACAGTGTATTGCGGCACTTTTTGGAGCCCTAATAGGATTTTAATTCAGTAGCATATTTCATTTGTATTTCTTTTACCCCTTTTTACAATATACACTGCACATGTTCTAGGGAAAAAGCACATTCCTTCTATACTACAACTTTTTTTTTAAACATTAGCCATATCAATTTTTACATACGATGTAACTGTTTTTTTTTTTCTTACAGAGTTTTCATGTACCCTTATCAAAGTGACAGTCTGATTACACAGAGCCATTTTAAGGCTCAATGTTTTTAACATTGCTTCTTTTTGTTTTATGCACCTCACCTGTTGCTTCAGAGGGGAACTGTTAAAATTTTTTTTTTCACTACAGTTCGTATCTGCTATTGTTACAAAAAAAAAACAACCAACCAAACAAAAAGACTCCAGAATCTCTCCCTATTCTCCTGATTTTGACTGCCCTATTGCAGCCATGACTTGGTTTTTATTTAAAAAAAAAACATTTTAAATTTTATAAAGAATCAAGTTACCCCTTAAGGGTTAAATGCTAAATCCCAAAGTCAAACAACACTAATTACCTGTGTCTTGCAAAAAGGTCTGTCAGTTTTGCAACTTTGAATTAAGAGTCAAATGAATTTTTAGTGGCATTAAAAACAAAAACAAAACCAATTTATCTTACACCTACAAAACAGGAGTTTTACAAACCAGATGTGCTGGTTTAGCTTCTTAGAACTTTACATATTTTCACAGACAAATAGATACATACACATTTTCTATTCCTTTGCACTGCTTTGTTTTTACATAGCTCTATATATATATGGATTATTTACAGGCATTCTTTTGGAAAAGGGCCCATTTTCCCTTCAGAATGGCTGCAAAGAAACCAAGAATTCTCTCTCTTTAACATGGTCCTTTTTAACATTTTCACAAAGTTTAACTGCTTAATTCTCTCCAGCCTTTGTAGAGTTAACTTTTCACTCTCTTTCCTTAAATCACTCGTTTATCTCCCAAAATGACACCTTTATCACCTCAGATTTCACCATTTTAAGTATTGTTCCAGGGGTTCATGCCTGCACTTACTGCTTTTCTTACTGCCAACACTATGCCCTTAGGGCTTCCAACCTGTTTTTCAGTTTCTTTATCTGTTGCTTGCCTGCTTTTCTGGGCCCGATCCTGCTTTTTTTTTCCAATGAACCATTTGTGAGTGATATTGTGGTCACTTCACAATTTTGAAATAAATGTTTAAGGAAAGGGACCAGGAAGGGTGGGGGCTAGTTGAGGAGCCAACCCTCCTTGCTGAATTGGTAGTGGAACTCTAAAGAATCAGTTTTTGAGGCAGACAACAAAGGGGAGCAGAACAAGGGGCTTTTTGTCCTTTTTACAATGAGATGGGAGTATTAAGGGCATTGGATCGATTCGGGGTGGGTTTTTGAGAACGGGGTAAAGGGGAGCGCTCGGTCTGGTGGTGGGAGAGGAGGCTTTTAATAAAGCTTTTAACTGATTATTTGAATATTTGAGAGAGGCGAGTTTTTTTTTTCTTTGTCCAGCTACGATTTGCCTCTTCCCACCACTGAATGAAACAATTAACCTCTTCTTTAGCCAATTTAGTTTTAGGTTGGCCGAGTTTGTCCTTTAAGACGTCCACTCGGTCTTTGTTCCAAGATTTTAACAGTGGCCACTGAGTTTTGGGATCCCCCTGAGTTAGCCTAGACCATTTTTCCAGAAATTTACAGGAGTCCGGACCCTTCTTACAGGAGTCTGGACCCATCCTAAATATATAAAATGAGCCAGCGTTCGTTTAGGGAACTGTCCTGACTTAGACGTCTGGTTACCCATACAGGAGGACTTCACACACCAATCGCACAAGAAGGAAATTCAGGTTAGGAGCCCACAGGCTACTGCCTCAATTGCCCTTGCTTTCACACCAGGGCTTTTACCCAAGGTGCGGTGCGGCTGCGATTGTGCAGATTCCACTCACTCAGACCGCGGGGACAGGAACCCCTTGGTCGGCCGATCCCCGGACGGAGATGGCACCCAGACTCAAACACTCCACAGGAAGACGGATAGACACAGAGACAGGACAGTCCTCAGTCCGGACAAAACACAGATATAATTACCTGACCAGATTCCTGATGCCAGATCCTGGGATCCCTACCAGAACAGAGTGGGAACCAACAGGTTCGATGGCGTAGACTTCACTGTGGTTGTGCACCCTTCTTGTTATAGTGGAGGACCGCTCAGGCCAAATGCCCAGGTGCCGGCTGCCACGGTCATCCTACAAAAACAGTCAGGAATCACACAGCCCCAGTGAAGATGGTTGCCATCTCGGTGGAACCTCCAAATTGTCAAAGTTAAAATCAAGACTCACAATTTGTCAGACCACTCTGTTTTTATTAGCAAAGCGCTCCGCCAATAACATTCAGATAATGTGAGTGGCCATGCAAGACCCAAACAGTCTTATTTATACAGATAAAAGAGCGGGAATCAAACAAAGGGACAAAGGAGAAAACAGCAAAATTCACCTGGGGCATAGCATGCATATCCTACTTCCTTACTAGCTCCTATCGATCTAAGGCTAATGCTTCACCAATTGCCCTTAAACGGTGCAATTGTTCTATGTTAATGTCTGTATTCCTGACACCTGGACTCCAGCATTCCAGCGATTTTCCTTAAAGGTACAGACAGCATTTCTTTAATCCTATCTATTTTGTAACATAATTCATTCTACTTTCACACCCTTAAAAGGTAGAAGCCATCGAAACCTGCCTCTCCACAAAAGCACAGGAAAGTCAGGGGGGGAAGTCCTCTGTTCTGCCTGCAATCAGCAGGGGTATTTGTAAAAGGAAGGGATATTTTAAGCAAAAACCTGCCACCCCAAAAGGGGTAGAAACATGTTCTTTTTGTCTTTCAAAAAATCAGAAAAAGCAGCTAAAAAGCAACCCAGAACACCATGGATCTGCCGTCGCAACAAAACCTGCGTTTTATCTTTTGTCTTGTGGTCCTTGTCTTGTTGCTAGCGTCGCTGTGTATTGTGTTACCAAAAAACCACAAAACAAAGCAAAACACCGCTACTGCATTAGGCAAAACCCAATGACTACGCATTTTAACTGTATTTCCAGAAAGCAGTGCTGCAGAAGGGCGGAGGTCGAGGAAGGCCCGTCTGTTGCCAGGGACACATCCTCAGGTAGCAGACGCCATATTAGGAGGGATTGGTTTTAAAGCAGGAATTGGAACGACTATAAGGCTGGAGGTAATTAAAATAAGTTTCTTGTCACAACTGCAAACCAGTCTTGTTCCCAAGCAGGCAGGCACGTAGGAGAGAAAACGGCCTTGGCCATAGGACGCACTGAGATGCCGATTCTTAGCTTAGCGTCACTTGAGCACGAAATGTTTTGGGTGACATCTGGGAATGTTCGGGTATTAACGCGTCTTTTAAAACCAGAACAAAAGTCCTTGTTTAACACCTCCAGATACAAATGACGGCAATGTGTTTCCAGCGCGGTTAAGCCTCATTTGTCATTAGGTAAAATAAGTGTTAAAATTGCTCCCCAACAGTCTATAAAAACAGAAATATAAAAAGTGGCCCCACTCCCAAAACTGACCATGGGATCCTTTTGGCTACCCCGGGTTATGGGCCAGTGGGCTAAACCCTCCCCCCCCCCCCAAGAAATGATTGGCCACCCTTGGGTGCACAGAGCAAAACCCTCAGAAATGGGTGTGCTTGTCCCTACCTGTCACCACGAAACCATGTAGGAAAAATACCTGATTGGAAACGTGTGTAAAACAAACTAAAAATGGAAGGTGTGTTTTGTACACCGGCCAAGGTGTGTGTGTTCCATGCTGGAACGCAGGATTTGGGGAGATGCAAGTGTCAGCCGACCCGCAGTGGATGAATGTAGGTGTAATGCCCGTGTGTTAGATACTAGCGATCACACGCACGAGCTCCCAGAGCTGGAAGAAGCGCAGAACACTGTTACCGCCACCCGGTTCATTTTCTGTTACCCCTGGCCGGGATTGGCGCGATCTAACTGATCACTTCTTGTCAGAAACCAAAGTGACTCCGTTTTTCCAACCGGCACAGGGGGCTATAGGGAAGCGCGTCATTCAAAGACGCTCTGAGCCCCGGGGGCAGGCGCTGGCGGGAGGCCGGACTCCAGGCCCTGGCAGCTCTCGGGCCCAGCCAGCCCCTGCGCAGCTGCCGGGGATGTGGGGGGCCGTGGGGCAGACGGATGGTTTGGGGGATCCTTCTCCTCAGAGCCACCAGGGGGCGCCACGGGTCAGTCGTTCTGTTCAGGACAATGGGGCTGTGAGCCAGCAGATGGCGCCAGCGTATAACTCTGTGGGTGCCCCTCACTCCCGACCCGCAGCCCCCAGACAGCCCAGCCCTGCCCCACCCCCCACTCTGTGGGTGCCCCTCACTCCCGACCCGCAGCCCCTGCCAGCCCAGCCCTGCCCCACCGCCCACTCTGTGGGTGCCCCTCACTCCCGACCCGCAGCCCCCTGACAACCCAGCCCTGCCCCCCCCCCCGCCCTGCCGGTGCCCCTCATTCCAGACCCGCAGCCCCCCCATTAGGCCTCATAGAGCAGGAGGGGCCTGGAGCCAGGACTCCTGGGTTCTCTCCCCAGCTCTGGGAGGGGAGTGGGGGCTGGTGGGTTAGAGCAGGGGGGGCTGGGAGCCAGGACTCCTGGGTTCTCTCCCCAGCTCTGGGAGGGGAGTGGGGGCTGGTGAGTTACAGCAGGGGGGCTGGGAGCCAGGACTCCTGGGTTCTCTCCCTGGCTCTGGGAGGGGAGTGGGGGCTGGTGAGTTACAGCAGGGGGGCTGGGAGCCAGGACTCCTGGGTTCTCTCCCTGGCTCTAGGAGGGGAGTGGGCGCTGGTGGGTGAGCGCCGGGGGGGGCTGGGAGCCAGGACTCCTGGGTTCTCTCCCCAGCTCTGGGAGGGGAGTGGGGGCTGGTGAGTTACAGCGGG
Organism: Mauremys reevesii; assembly: GCF_016161935.1. Classification (NCBI taxonomy): domain Eukaryota; kingdom Metazoa; phylum Chordata; order Testudines; family Geoemydidae; genus Mauremys; species Mauremys reevesii. The sequence goes on from NW_024100715.1 coordinate 621,260, forward strand.
TGGGGGCTGGGAGCCAGGACTCCTGGGTTCTCTCCCGGCTCTGGGAGGGGAGTGGGGGCTGGTGGGTTAGAGCAGGGGGGGCTGGGAGCCAGGACTCCTGGGTTCTCTCCCCGGCTCTGGGAGGGGAGTGGGGGCTGGTGGGTCAGAGCAGGGGGCCTGGGAGCCAGGACTCCTGGGTTCTCTCCCCAGCTCTGGGAGGGGTGTGGGACTTCATGGTTAGAGCGGGGGTGGGGGCTAGGTGCCCGGATGCCTGGGTTCACCTGCCCTGGAAACAGAAAGCAGTGAGTTATGTCACTCCAGTGAAAGGGGTTTTCACCTGAACCCGGATCCCTTTGAGTCACCAGGCACTGGGGAAAGTCTCCCCCGCCCCAGCCCTGACCCAGTTTCTGAGGCCCCCCATCGGTCCCGGGGTGGGGGAAACTGGAGGAATCGAGCCACCGCGGGGGCCGAATCTCGCTCTGCCTCTGCGCCCTGCCCCGGTGTGGGACTCAGCCCGGCGCTGCCCCCTGCTGGGGGATCCGCCCCGAGCGGGGCGCTAGGGGCTGGGCTGCGGGGGGTGGGGGGGCAGTGGGGGGCGCTGTCCCCGGGCAGTCAGGGCTCCCCATGGCCCCAGGGCAGCGCTAGGGGCTGGGTGCAGGGAGCAGGAGAGCAGGGGGCTCTGCCCAGGCCGTCAGGGCTGCCCCAAAACTTCACCTTCCTAAAATACTGGATCCAAGATTCCCACTTTGCTTTCTGTCCCTAGCTGTTCATACGGTGCAGGAAACCAGCCCACGCGCCCCACCCCAGAGCCAGGCGCAGCTCAGTGCCGGGCCGGGGGTCCCCGTATAACCCACCCCCGCAGCCCACCCCAGAGCCAGCCACAGCTCAGTGCCGGGCCGGGGTCCCCGTATAACCCACCCCCGCAGCCCACCCCAGAGCCAGCCGCAGCTCAGTGCAGGGCCGGGGGTCCCCGTATAACCAGCCCACGTGCCCCACCCCAGAGCCAGCCGCAGCTCAGTGCCGGGCCGGGGTCCCCGTATAACCCACCCCCACAGCCCACCCCAGAGCCAGCCGCAGCTCAGTGGCGGGCCGGGGTGTCCCCGTATAACCCACCCCCGTAGCCCACCCCAGAGCCAGCCGCAGCTCAGTGCCGGGCCAGGGGTCCCCGGATAACCCACGCCCGCGCCCCACCCCAGAGCCAGCCGCTCACCTATAACAGCGGCGCATTGGGGGGTGGGGGTGGCTGAGGCATTCGGAGAAGCTTTTGGGATTGTGAATTCCCCTCCCCGCTTACCCAGAAGCCTGAGTGAATCCGGGAGCAGGAGGTGCCTAACCACAGCCCCCACCCCCCTGCCCAGTCACCCCACAACCCCGGGCTGGGGGTGTGCAGAGGAGGTGAGATGGAGTTTGCTTCTAGGTACCATGTCCGGGGGGGGGGAGCCGGGGGATTTCGGGCGCGTGCTCGGCGCAGGAAGTGGCAGAGACGACTCAGTTCAGCAGTTTCGGAGCCAGCGAATGAGAGAGAAAAAACCACCAGGGAGATAAACTGGCCACAAGCCAGCAGAGACCTGCTGCCACGTGGGGCCCGGTCCCTGAGCCAGCCGGGGCCTGCCCTGGGGCCGGATCGGTGCCCCCTAGAGGGGCCAGGCCCCTGCCCCATTCCCCGCCCCCCTGAGCCAGCCAGGCCCTGCCCTGGGGCCGGATCGGTGCCCCCCAGAGGGGCCAGGCCCCTGCCCCATTCCCCGCCCCCCTGAGCCAGCCAGTCCCTGCCCTGGGGCCGGATCGGCGTCCCCCAGAGGGGCCAGGCCCCTGCCCCATTCCCCGCCCCCCTGAGCCAGCCAGGCCCTGCCCTGGGGCCGGATCGGTGCCCCCCAGAGGGGCCAGGCCCCTGCCCCATTCCCCGCCCCCCTGAGCCAGCCAGGCCCTGCCCTGGGGCCGGATCGGTGCCCCCCAGAGGGGCCAGGCCCCTGCCCCATTCCCCGCCCCCCTGAGCCAGCCAGGCCCTGCCCTGGGGCCGGGTGGGAGCCCATGCCCCCCGGAGGGGACAGGCCCCTGCCCCATTCCCCACCCCCCTGAGCCAGCCAGTCCCTGCCCTGGGGCTGGGGGGAGCCAGCGCCCCCCAGGGGGGACAGGTCCCTGCCCCATTCCCCGCCCCCCGGAGCCAGCCAGTCCCTGCCCTGGGGCCGGGGGGAGCCGGTGCCCCCCAGAGGGGACAGGCCCCTGCCCCATTTCCCCCCCCCGAGCCAGCCAGTCCCTGCCCTGGGCCCGGTGGGAGCCGGCGTCCCTGGCAGGACAGGCCCCACGTCCCATTCCCTGCCCCCCTGCCTCAGCCAGTCCCCGCCGTGGGGCCGGATCGGGGCTGGTATCCCCCAAAAATGTCTCTGGGCTGAGTCAGCCCAATTCCCGGCGGGACCCTGCCCCTAGCCCCAGCGTGGGGGGTGCTAGCCACACGCCCCAGAATATCAGCCGCGGGTGGAAGCGACGGGCGCGGTTCTGTTCCGCCCGCCCGGCTGCTGCGCTCAGCGAGTTTTCCTACCGAGCGTGTGTGAAATAGAACCCAGGAGTCCTGACACACGCACCTCCTCCCGCTGCAACTCAAGGCCTTGTTCCCCTCCCAGAGCCGGGGAGAACCCAGGAGTCCGGGCTCCCAGCCCCCCCATATTCTAACCACTAGGCCCCACTCCCGTCCCAGAGCCGGGGAGAGAACCCAGGAGTCCTGGCCCCCAGCCCCGCCCCCTTTCACCCGTACGGTGTGTCCCATGGGCTCTGTGCTGTGGTGGTTGTGTTTGGCCGCGTTGCGTTGTGGCGACGGGAGGGTTGTGCGGCGGGGGGTGCGTTGGGCGGTGTTCGGCGGTGTTGTGTGGCACGGTGGTTAGTCCCTGCCCCGTGGGGCCGGCGCGTTGTGTCGTGTTGCGAGGCAGCGTTGCCCTGTTGCGCTGCTTTGTGGTTGTGTTGCGTTGCCACGCGGCGTGCGCGCTGTTAAGGCCTGACGCTGTGTGTTGTGTGTTAGTTGTGTAACACACGGTTGTACGTGTCTCAGGACTCCCGGCGGCCATTTCCCTGCCCGGGGGGAGCCCCACGTTTCCGGCCCCACGGCGTGGAAGGAGCCATGACGCAGGCGTGACACGGGCTGGGCGGGGCCGGGGGTGAGGAGGCCAAAGTGACAAAGGCTGAACCCGGCCTGGGGGTCACGTCCGCTCCCCGGGCTTCCCAGCAGCAACCCACACGCCCTGACCCACTTTCAAGGGCAGGTCAGAGCAGGGGGGGATGGGAGCCAGGACTCCTGGGTTCTCTCCTGGCTCTGGGAGGGGAGTGGGGGCTGGGGGGTTAGAGCAGCGGGGCCTGGGAGCCAGGACTCCTGGGTTCTCTCCCCAGCTCTGGGAGGGGAGTGGGGGCTGGGGGGTTAGAGCAGGGGGGGCTGGGAGCCAGGACTCCTGGGTTCTCTCCTTGGCTCTGGGAGGAGAGTGGGGCCTCGGGGTTAGAATATGGGGGGGCTGGGAGCCCGGACTCCTGGGTTCTCTCCCCAGCTCTGGGAGTGGAGTGGGGGCTGGTGGTTAGAGCATGGGGGGCTGGGGGCCAGGACTCCTGGGTTCTCTCCCCGGCTCTGGGACGGGAGTGGGGGCTGGTGGTCGGAGCATGGGGGGCTGGGAGCCCGGACTCCTGGGTTCTCTCCCGGCTCTGCGAGGGGAGTGGGGCCTAGTGGTTAGAATATGGGGTGCTGGTTGCCAGGACTCCTGGGTTCTCTCCCGGCTCTGGGAGGAGAGTGGGGCCCAGTGGTTAGAATATGGGGGGGCTGGGAGCCCGGACTCCTGGGTTCTCCCCGGCTCTGGGAGGGGAACAAGGCCTTGAGTTGCAGCGGGAGGAGGTGCGTGTGTCAGGACTCCTGGGTTCTATTTCACACACGCTCGGTAGGAAAACTCCCTGAGCGCAGCAGCCGGGCGGGCGGAACAGAAACGCGCCCGTCGCTTCCACCCGCGGCTGCTATTCTGGGGCGTGTGGCTAGCACCCCCCACGCTGGGCTAGTGCTGCTCGGCGCGGGGGCAGGGCATCGCGGGGAATTGGGCTGACTCAGCCCGGATATGTGAATCCACGTTTCTTTGGGGCAGCGGCCCCGATCCGGCCCCAGGGCAGGGCCTGGCTGGCAGGGCCATTCGGGGGGCTGGAGCAGGGCCGGGTCTTCGGCGGCAATTCGGCAGCGGGTTCTTCACTCGCTCCGAGTCCTGCGCTGCCCTGAAGGACCCGCTGCCGAAAACCTGGAGCCGCTTCCCGCCCCGGGTGGCCCTGCTGGCTGGCTCAGGGGGGCAGGAAGGGGGCAGGGGCCTGTCCCCTCTGGGGGGCACCGGCTCCCCCCGGCCCACGGCGCGGAAGTAGCTGTGACGCAGGCAGGGAGCTGGGTCCCTCCGGGAATCCAGCCCCCAGCCCCCGCCCAGGGTGCCCCGGACACGGGCTGCGGCTGCGGCTGGGGATGAGGCGGCCAAAGTGACGAAGGCTGAACCCGGCCTGGGGGTCACGTCCGCTCCCCGGGCTTCCCAGCAGCAACCCACACGCCCTGACCCACTTTCAAGGGCAGGTTAGAGCAGGGGGGGATGGGAGCCCGGACTCCTGGGTTCTCTCCCCAGCTCTGGGAGGGGAGTGGGGGCTGCTGGTTAGAGCAGGGGGGCTGGGAGCCCGGACTCCTGGGTTCTCTCCCCAGCTCTGGGAGGGGAGTGGGGGCTGGGGGGTTAGAGCAGGAGGGCTGGGAGCCAGGACTCCTGGGTTCTCTCTGGCTCTGGGAGGGGAGTGGGGGCTGCTGGTTAGAGCAGTGGGGGCTGGGAGCCAGGACTCCTGGGTTCTCTCTGGCTCTGGGAGGGGAGTGGGGGCTGCTGGTTAGAGCAGGGGGGGCTGGGAGCCAGGACTCCTGGGTTCTCTGGTGGGGGGAGGAGCAGCGCCGCGGTGCAGCGGGAGGAAAGCGGAACTGACCCACTTTCGATGCTGCGAGCGCCCAAGCGGGTACAAAGCTGCCGAGCAGTTTCCATGTGCCGGGGGAAGCCCCAAGAGGAACCTCCACCTCCAGCGGCAGAAAGCCGGGAGCGGCCCCCGAGCTGGGGGGGCCCCTCACTCCCGACCCGCAGCCCCTGCCAGCCCAGCCCTGCCCCCCCCAGCTCTGCCGGTGCCCCTCACTCCCGACCCGCAGCCCCTGCCAGCCCAGCCCTGCCGGTGCCCCTCACTCCCGACCTGCAGCCCCTGCTAGCCCAGCCCTGCCCCGCCCCAGCTCTGCCGGTGCCCCTCACTCCCGACCCGCAGCCCCTGCCAGCCCAGCCGTGCCCCCACCAGCTCTGCCGGTGCCCCTCACGCCCGACCCGCAGCCCCTGCCAGCCCAGCCCTGCCCCCCCCAGCTCTGCCGGTGCCCCTCACTCCCGACCCGCAGCCCCTGCCAGCCCAGCCCTGCCCCCGCCCCCAGCAACGCCGGTGCCCCACACTCTCGACTCGCAGCCCCTGCGGGCCCAGCCTGGGGCCCCTCCCCCCTCAGATCTCTGCCCTGGGGTTGTGCGACTCATTGTGTTGCTCAGCTTGGAGATTTCCGCAAATATGTGTGGAGAAGCCAAAGTTACCAAACCACCGGTTTCAGTTTTGGTGCCGAGGTGGAAGCGTGGGTGTGGGGGAGCCCCGGGCCGGGCCAGCAGGGGCTGCGGGTCGGGAGTGAGGGGCACTGGCAGAGCCGAGGGGGCAGGGCCGGGCTAGCAGGGGCTGCGGGTCGGGAGTGAGGGGCACCGGCAGAGCAGGGGGGAGCCCAGGGCTGGGCTGGCAGGGGCTGCGGGTCGGGAGTGAGGGGCACGAGGCACCGGGGAAGCCCGCAGTTGCTATGTGGCATCTCCCAGGGGAACCCCCCCACCGATCCCGGCCGCCCCCACAGGTCTCTCCGGGCTGCCCCCGGCCTGAGCATCCCGAGATTTGTCTCATCTGCAACTAGGGAATCTCCGGCCAGGCCCTGCTGAGCTGGGCTGGGCTGGGCAGGGAGTTCGGGGGGGTGGGGTGCAGGGGGAGCGGGTTGGGGGTGTCACTCATAGGGAGGGAGGTGGGGGGGCCCCGGTGGGGACCGGGCGTGGGGGTTCTGCATTCCCCAACTGCCCCCTCCCACCCCCTGTATAGTCGTGGGGAGCCGTCGGGGGTGTTGGGGGAGGGGATGGGGCAGATGTGAAGGGGGCAGGTGCATTTCGGGGACACAACTTCTCTTGACACATCAGCCACTAAAGCAAAAGCGGAAGGAAATATGTAGCCTCAAGACCCAAAAATAACCCAGGGCTTCCGCTGGGCAGGTACAATAGAACCCAGGAGTCCGGGCCCCCAGCCCCCTGCTCTAACCACCAGCCCCCACTCCCCTCCCAGAGCCAGGAGGGAACCCAGGAGTCCGGGCCCCCAGCCCCCCTGCTCTAACCACCAGCCCCCACTCCCCTCCCAGAGCCAGGAGGGAACCCAGGAGTCCGGGCTCCCAGCCCCCTGCTCTAACCCACCAGCCCCACTCCTCCCAGAGCCGGGAGAGAACCCAGGAGTCTGGGCTCCCAGCCCCCAGCTCTAACCCACCAGCCCCCACTCCCCTCCCAGAGCCGGGAGAGAACCCAGGAGTCCGGGCTCCCAGCCCCCACTGCTCTAACCCACCAGCCCCCACTCCCCTCCCAGAGCTGGGAGAGAACCCAGGAGTCCGGGCTCCCATGCATTAACCCCTTGGCCCCACTCCTCCCTAGCACACCCAACCCGTGGCTCGGGCCTGCTTAAAACCCCAGCCGGGATTTCTCAGCGGATGTGACTCAGTGGGTTGGGTAAGGCAAGAAGAGGGTTATTTGCCAAGGACTAAATTTAGCGTCCTTAGAAAGCAAGGAGCGGGCCGGGAGCACGCGGAGACGGTGAGCCAAGAGGCATCCGCCTGCAGCTTTGCTTGGGCGGAGATCAGCCCTGCCCAGCCCAGAACGGCCAGGCCTGGTTGCGTGGGGTCATGGGGTGGAGGGAGATTAGCGGCTGGAAGGTCCATGAATGGCCAAGACTGGTCCTCTACGATTGAAGCAGAGACTCGTAGGCCAGGCAGGGACCTCGGGAGGGGTCTGGCCCGGCCCCCTGCACTCAGGGCAGGACTCAGGGTCCTCCAGCCCCTCCCCGCAGGCGTCCCCCCCCCCCCGCCGCGACCCGGCCACTTGTTCCAGCCGGAGCCTCCCGCACGCCCGACGTCCAGCCTGACCCGGCCCGAGCCCATTGCTCCCCGGCCCGGCCCCAGAGTCCCCGAGAACCACCCAGCCCCCTGCTCCTCGCACTGAGCGACCGACCTCAGGTACCCGAAACCTGCGATCACGGCCCCTCGGCTCCAGCCTGAACCAGCCCCGGGCTCCCAGCCGGCCCTCGCGGCTCAGGGCTCCGAGCCCCTCCCCTGGCCTCTCCTGAGACGCGGCGCCCAGAACGGGCCCAACCCTGCGGCTGAGCCGGAGCCGGAGCCGGAGCCGCGCAGAGCATCACTGCTCGGGTCTGGCTCCCAGCGCTCCTGCGGACACAGCCTGTGACGAGGCGGTTCTGGCAGGACCCAACTGAGGCGCCAATTCAGGACCAATTGCTCAAACAGGGCAGTCACAGCCCTAGGCTGGGGTTTCTCCACCTCTAAGGCACCAAACCAGCCAGACAAAAAGGACTTTGGTCTCACCCCACTGGCAACCAGAAGTCACACAAGCAATTTCCTTAGACACTCCAGTCTCCCAGTATCACCACCAGTGCACTCGTCCTGGGGATGAAGGGTTATAAAAAACCAACACCCCAATACAAGAAAAAGGTTCTCTCGATTCCAAAGAATCAAGCCCCAGACCCAGGTCAATATACACATCAGATCTTACCCACAAATCACGCTGCTGCCAATCCTCTAGAATCTAAAATCTAAAGGTTTGTTCACAAAGGGAAAAAGGTAGAGCTGAGAGGTAGAATTGGTTACATGGAATCAATTACATACAGTGATGGCAAAGTTCTTAGTTCAGGCTTGTAGCAGTGATGGCATAAACTGCAGGTTCAAATCAAGTCTCTGGAACATCCCCCGCTGGGATGGGTCCTCAGTCCCTGGTGTAGAGCTTCAGTTTGCAGCAAAGTCCCTCCAGAGGTAAGAAGCAGGATTGAAGACAAGATGGAGATGAGGCATCAGCCTTAGGCTTAACAGCAAAATGGAGTCTGGAGTCACATGGGCCAGTCCCTGCACTTTGCTGAGTCACAAGGCATGTCTGCCTTCTCTCCATGGGTCAGTTGTGTAGCTGATGGTCCTTAATGGGCCATCAAGCAGGCCGGGCAGAGCTAACACCAGCTTGTCTGGGGTGTCACCGAGCAGCACAGCACAGATTTGAAATACAGACAGTCTAGAGCCAAATCTCATAACTTCAACTACAAAATGACACATGCACACAGGCAGCACAATCATAACCAGCAACCCAGAACCTGGTCTTGGACACCTCAGATGACCCCCTTTACCTAAGATTTGGTGCCACTACAGGACCTTGGTTGCAACCCATGTTCTATATGGTCCCAGTTTATCTCAATAACGTCACACAGCCCAGAAGCACGGCCGCTTTTTTTGTTACACTGTTGGCTCATATTTCGCGCTTGGTCCACTCTGACCCCCAGCCCCGTCCGCAGCCCCTTCCTGGGGGGTCACTGCCCAGTCTGTGTGCAACTGATGGGGGCTTCCGACGTGGAGCCCTTTGCATTGTCCTGATTGAATTTCATCCTAGTAACTTCAGACCATTTCTCGTTTGTCCAGATCAGTTTGAATTTTAACCCTCCCCTCCAAAGCACCCGCAACCCCCCAGCTTGGCATCGGCCCCACACGATCAGTGGACGCTCTGTGCCATTAGGTCAATCACTGAGGAAGATATTGCAGAGAACCGGACCCAGAACTGATCCCCGCGGGCCCCCACTTCCAGCCTGACTGGGAACGGCTGAGAGCTGCTCTCTGGGAGCGGTTTTCCAGCCAGTTTGGAAAAGAGACGACTAAGGGGGGGGATATGACAGGGGTCCATAGACTCATGCCGGGTGTGGAGACAGTGAATCAGGACGTGTTATTTACCCCTCAGAACATGAGAACTAGGAGCCACCCAATGAAATGACCAGGCGGCAGGTTTCACACAAACAGAAGGACGTATTTCTTCACACGACACACAGCCAGTCTGGGGGACTCCTCGCCAGAGGGGGCTGTGAAGGCCACGACTAGAACGGGGTTCAAAGGGGAGCTGGAGAGATTCCTGGAGGACGGGTCCATCGGTGGCTAGTAGCCAGGCCGGGCAGGGATGGTGGCTCCGGCCTCTGCCAGAAGCTGGGAGCAGCCAACGGGATGGATCACTTGATCATTGCCTGTTAGGTTCACTCCCTCTGGGGCACCTGGCATTGGCCACTGTCGGCAGACAGGACACTGGGCTGGATGGACCCAGTCTGGCCGTTCTTACGTTCAGTTTTGCACCCACCTTCTAGTAGCTCCGTCGAGGTTGCATGTCCCCTCGTTTGTTCATGAGGAGCTCGTGTGACACATTAGCAAAAGCCTTAGTAAAGTCGAGTTCTACCACATCTACCCCCCCCCAGGCCTGTTACCTGCCAAAGAAAGTTATTGTGTTGGTGTCACGGACTCACAGATGGTGCCCACGCGTGGCCCGTGCGGTCCGTGGGGGGGGGCCCTGGCAGTGCGACAGCCCTTCTCGGGGGGCCCCTCTCTCTCGGGGTCAGGCCCCTCCACCTCCCGGAGCCTCAGCACGTCTGTCTCTGCCGTGGGCCCCCCCAGGGAGTCCCCTCGCTCTGGGCCCCCCAGGCCTCCTCACCCCCGAAGGGGACGATCCCCCCCCGCCCTGTTCTCTAGCCCGGAGCGACTCCCCCAGCGTAACACAGGAGGTTTATTGAGGGTTGAACCCAGCACAGGAAACTCTCCGGCCTCAGGCCTGGCCTCCCTCAGCCCAGCACATCCCAGTCCCCCTGCAGCCAGGGGGGCTCTGCCTGCCCCCCCCCCAGCCCCGAGCCCCCCTGCTCCCAGCTGGGCCTCCAATACCCTGGCCCCAAGCCCCCCCGTCCACTGGCTTCTCTCCAGGGAAACAGGGTGGTAAACAGGCAGGCCTGGGTCTCCTCACCTCCCAGCCCCCCTCTGGCTGGAACTGGCTGGTCAGGTCCCCGGGCCCCTCTCCCCGCAGCCCATTGTCCCCCACTGGCCAGAACCGGCTGCGACTCCTGAGCTGGGCCTCTGGGTCCCCAGTCGCTGGGGTCTCCATCCTCCAGGCCATCGGCCGGGGTCCCGAGTCCCCCTCCGGTCCTGTGTCCAACGAACCCCCCTCCCCTCCCCTCGTTAAACCCGTAACACCCGGGGACACTGAGTCCCACGCCCCTGCATGCAACCCCCTGGGAAACACAGAGACCCCCAAGAAACCCCCCCACTGCATCACAGTTGGTTTGACACAATTTGTTCTTGACAAATCCTTGCTGATTCTTACTTAGCGCCTTACTATGGGGATAGTTCTCTGAAGATGTCCACGCAGTGTGCAGAGGCGGTCAAAAAAGCAAACAGGATGTTAGGAATCATTAAAAAGGGGATAGAGAATAAGACTGAGAATATATTATTGCCCTTATATAAATCCATGGTACGCCCACATCTCGAATACTGTGTACAGATGTGGTCTCCTCACCTCCAAAAAGATCTACTGGCACTAGAAAAGGTTCAGAGAACAGCAACTAAAATGATTAGGGGTTTGGAGAGGGTCCCAGCTGAGGAGAGATTAAAGAGGCTAGGACTCTTCAGCTTGGAAAAGAGGAGACTAAGGGGGGACATGATAGAGGTATATAAAATCATGAGTGATGTGGAGAAAGTGGATAAGGAAAAGTTATTTATTTATTCCTATAATACAAGAACTAGGAGCCACCAAATGAAATTAATAGGCAGCAGGTTTAAAACAAATAAAAGGAAGTTCTTCTTCACGCGCACAGTCAACTTGTGGAACTCCCTGCCTGAGGAGGTTGTGAAGGCTGGACTATAACAGTGTTTAAAAGGGGACTGGATAAATTCATGGTGGTGAAGTCCATAAATGGCTATTAGCCAGGATGGGTAAGGAATGGTGTCCCTAGCCTCTGTTTGTCAGAGGATGGAGATGGATGGCAGGAGAGAGATCACTTGATCATTGCCTGTTAGGTTCACTCCCTCTGGGGCACCTGGCATTGGCCACTGTCAGTAGACAGATACTGGGCTGGATGGACCTTTGGTCGGACCCGGTACGGCCGTTCTTATGTTCTTAAATGTCTGCAAATTGATTGGTTGATTATTTGCTCCATTATCTTAGAATCATAGGACTGGAAGAGACCTCGATCTTGTGGGTACTGAAGTTAAGCTGAATGTCAAGGAGGAGAGGGACATGGAGAGCAAGGAAGCCCCCTGCTCTGTGTCTCTTCTCCAGGGACGACATTGGAGCATAGCAGGGAGCAGGGGTTGTTGGGCAGAGGAAGCCATTTGTGAGATATGGGAGAGGCCAGATACCGCGCTAGGTGAATCCTAGACGATCAGGGTTGGAAGGGGCCTCGGGAGGCATCTAGTCCAGCCCCCTGCTCAAAGCAGGGCCAATCCCCGGACAGCGTTTCCTTAAGCGGCCCCTCAAGGATTGAACTCACAGCCCTGGGGTTAGCAGGCCGAAGCCTCAACCCACCGAGCTGCCCCTCCCCCAGTCAGCCTGAAAGAGACACAATTCAAATCTCCATTTCCAAGGTTTATTGGTTGGCCTGGTTCACAGGCCGGTTCAAACAAAGGCAAACAGCTCCCCTCCCCCGCCCCCGCCCCTCCCCTCCCCGCACAGTGGAATAAACGCACAATAAATAACCACAATAAATAAAATAAACCACAACACACATGAGAAACCCAGGAGTGGCGAGCGATTCGGCCCGGCAAACCTTCGCCAGGTTAGACGCGGGAGCCCCACCCCCAGCGCGGGACATTTTAACATAAAACGTAAAACGACTGAAATCCCCGAAGAGACGTGAGATCAGGGATTCGACAGGAAACTGTATCTCAGATACAAATATCTCTGCCCCTCACAATGAGAACATCATTCCCTTGAGTGAGCCAGGAGTCCTGGCCCCCGGCCCCCCCTGCTCTAACCACTGGACCCCACTCCCCTCCCAGAGCCGGGAGAGAACCCAGGAGTCCTGGCTGTGTGTAATGTACGTCCATATAGCCAGCTAGGGTCATGTATACACCGTATACGTACAGGGACCCTACACCGAATCCGTACCGAGGGGGCCAGGGCGTAGTCCAGCCACCACAAAGCCCTCTCAGCAACAGGGCAGGTTGGGGTGAGGTTGTGTCGCTGCTCAGGTCAAAGAGTAACACAATGTCACACCCGCCGCCAGCCTGATTTGGAGGATGGCTCTTTTGTTGGAAAGAAGACTTTGTCACACACACACACACACACACTCTGAAAATCTGGGTGTTTTGTAAACACACAAACTCCCAGAATTGCCAAAAATTGGTGTGGGTTTGGGTCAAACACCCACAGGCAACATCCGTGTGTGTGTGTGTGTGTGTGTGTGTACAGAAAACTGTCTATTATCTGCAGCTGTGTGATACAAACACACAAACATTGCCTGCGGTTTTGTGGGTCTATGTGTAGACACACCCACTACCCCCTTCTGATGTGTATATAGAATCTTAGAATTTGTGGACGGACACACACACACGCACAATGGCCTATAGTTGTCATAGGTGTGTACAACACACACAAAAATCTCTCTGTGCACCAGCACAGCTTCGTTAACCCCAATAAATATAAATACATAAATAAATAAATTATTAGCCACAATAATTAGCCATAATAACCATAAAAATAATACAATATTAGTTAACACAACATTTTTGTAGGTCAGTGGCTCTGACCCGGTTCTTGTTTTGTTCTACCAAGATGCAACCCAATGCCCCATCCTGACCACCACAGACAGGCCAAGTCTAGAGAGATTGTCTGGTCCCTAGAGGTGGGCACATGGGACAGATTGGCAGAGAGGCATAAAGGACGTCCAGAGAGGGCTTCTGATCATCTCTGATAGTCAGTTTGATGTGGTGGGATGCGGGTGGTAGTCTCGGCTTTGGACGCCAGTTGGGTAGAAGGATTGAAGAGTTGACCGAGGATGGAAGATGGTGGGTTGACCAAGGATGCAGGATGCGTTGGCCAAGGACAGAAGACAGTGGATCATTATTGGGGAGCTCCTAATTCCAATGCGATCACCCCAAAATACACCTGCCCATTGCTGTCCAGATCTAAATATTGGGCCGAGTCGATTTCAGAGGAGATCTCGTCGCCTTTCATCAACTGGAAGACAGCTCCTTGGTAGATGGACTCGAACCACACCCCCTCCTTATTCTCGGCGGCCTTGGACCCCTCGCAGAACGACTTGATGGCCATCAGCAAGGGAACGTTTTCTGGGTACTCGACGGAGTAGCGAAAGATGGTATGCTGGAGAGGAATGGACTCCTCCGGACATTTGTCTCCCTTGAAGACCACCTGGGAGTAGATGAAGTAGAGGCCGTCGGACGGGACCACCAATTTATTGTTTACCAGCGTCATCCCGTTCTGCATCATGGTGTGCGCCACTTTGTCAGTCCAGATCAGCTCTTTGGAGTCACTGGATGCTGGGAGGGACAGAAGAAGACAGACGTGGTCAAAACCCAGCAGGATTATTCCCTATGATCCAGCCATGAGTGGTCAAACCCTACCTGGATTGTCCCCCATGATCAGTCTACCCAGGCTTTGGCCTACATCATCCCCCAAAATGATAACTCTTGGTCCTAACCCTAGTCTCTCCCCTGTAGTCAATCTACCCAGGCTTTGGCCTACGACTCAATCCAGTGATGGCGTGTCTAATCCTTGACAACACTAGGCCAAACCCTAGAGGGACTGAAACCCCTCCTGTCCGGCTTCTCCTGGACTTCGGCCTACAACGTCCACGTAACCTCCATCACCCTGAAAGACAGGGCCCTTCCCCTCTGCGTTTCCGTCTATGAGCAGATGTGCCCCGGTGGCTGTGGAAATGTGTGCTTGTGGATGAGTGTGTCTTTGTGGAAGTGTTTGTTTGTCTGTTGCCTGCCTCAGACATAGAAACCCCCAACCACAAGCATCCCCTCCACCCACGTAGGGCCCAGTTCCTCAAACCCTCCCCCATCTCAGCTGTAAATTCCTCTTACCTACGACGTGGGCAGCTGGCTTTTTCAGCGACTGGGCTTGCAACTTCATCGTCATAGGACCTGCTTCAGAAAGAACAAATGGACGGTCAGACAGATCTTCCCTGGTTCACCTGCCCTCCCCACACTTCCCAGATGTGGCCAGAGCGAGCTGAGATGGGCAGGGTGATGTTTTCCCAAAGGGGCCAGCAGCACTGTCCGTTCTGTTCCCTTTCACCACCTCAGATTCGAAACACCGTCAATGACTGTGATTTCACGGGGAAATCCCGAGCCGGCAGCCTCGGAAAAAACCCGGAGGCATCTCGAGTCAGGCAACGGGACAGAACTATGGAGACCAGTTGTAATTTGCTGGCCCTTTTGGGAAGACGATTGAGGGCCAGTAATTAGATCTGTGGTAAATCTGGCAAGAGGAATTTCATCCGGGGCGGGGAGATTCGGCTTAGAGGCTAATGTTGGAAAATAAAGCTTGGGAAATACTTACTAAGTTGTTGTGTGTGGCCCGAACTCCTGGGTTCTTTGGGATCCTGGCAAAGAGAGAGAGAGAGGAGAGTTGAGTACAGAGGTTACAGAGTCAAAGCCGGAGTGTGTGTCGGGTGCTGTGTGTACCACACCCTGCAAGAAGCAGAGCCGCTCACATCATTACACACGGCACAGGCAGCAGGCGAGACAAAACAGAGCCCAGGGAGCCAGACACATGCGAGTGAAATGAGAAATACAGACAGCACAAAACACACCCCCAGACAAAACACAGTCGCCAGATAGATACACGGCGTCTAGGCAAAACACACCTGGAAAGACAGACACGCAAAACCCATAACCGACACTTTCGCAGGCCAACGGGCAGAGAACTACAAAGAGACACACAACTCCACGCAGGCCAGACTGCAATTGTGTGGTAAAACCCCCCAAACGCCCTCGGCCACGAGGACACACATGCATGCACACAAGCGTCCGAGCCGCACACGTGCGGACAAACCGCACACGCACACATCAGAGCCACAGGCAGGGAGCTGAAAGCCACCCACAGACAAAGACACACTCCAGCAGACACACAATCGGCGGCGGGTGGCCACAGAGCGCGTCGGGCTCCCTGGCTTGGGGGGTTACGCCCGCACCCCGGCGTCGCGACTCACCTGGCTGACCAAGGGCCCCCCGTTTCTGAAATGCAGCAGGGCGAAGACGGCCGTGGCGCCCACCAGCAGCAGGAAGGAGCAGATGCTGAGGCATTTCCAGCGCCCGTCGGTGGGTCTCGACTCCCGCACCACGATAACGCCCCCCTTCTCGATGTCGCAGACCAGACTTTCGGTGCTCATGGCCGTGGGTTTGGCTGGGCTCCGGGCAGGGATCTCCAGGGTTAGTTTCTCGCTGGGCGAAGTTAGCAGCTGGCACTGGGCGAATTCCCGGGATTTCAGTGACGCCGGCAGGCGGATGGAGCCGATTTCCCCGGATCAAAGGGGTGAATTTAGCTGGTTTCCCTGGGCAAATTCAGCCGATTCCACGGCACGAATTCGGCTGTGAAACAGGCGAACGTGGGGAATTTCACCTGAGCTGCCGGGTGAATTGAGCCGATTTCAGAAGGCGAATCGAGGTGATTTCCCTGGAGCGGAGCGACGAATGGGAGCAGATTTCACCCTCTGAGTCTAGTCAGTTTCCCCGGCGTGGAGCTCGGTCGTGCCTCAGTTTCCTTCCCCTTTGCGTGGCCGGCAGCTCTTGTCCTGGGGTGATTGATGAGTGGAGAAGCGTGGCAGCCTCGAGGCGTCGGCTCCTATTTATACGCCTCCTGCCTGCGCTTCGGATCCGCCCAGCCGCCTCCCCCATGACACGGGAGGAAATTTTCGAGCTCCGAAGCTGCCGCCCACAGAGAAGGAAGGAAAGACGAGAGTCTGCGATGGCGAAAGGCGGGAAGAGGAAAAAGCCGAAAATAGAAGGCGTCAAAAGCAGAAGCAGGAGCAGCGGCTGGAACTGTGGTTTTTGGGGAGTGGGGAGGTGTGAATCCAGCTCTGGAGAGGGTGGGGGGAGCCCCCTGGGGATACCGGGGTCCCCACCTCCCACGCCGCCGCGCTGGGACCTGGCACCTGGGCGTCTCTGTCAGGGGGGCAGACGGTGACTTGGGGGGTCAGGCGTGGGGGGGGCTGGCTGGAGTGGGAAAGGGGTGAGAGTGAGGGGCCTTGAGAAGGGTGTGGGGGGTGTGTGTGTCTGTGTCCTGTTGTGAGTGCCTGTCTGGTTGTGTGCTGTGTGTAGTTGTGTGTGTACGCGGTTGTGTGAGTCGCCATGGGTGTCTTGTATGTGGGTCTGTGCATGTGTGTGTGTAGTTGTGCATGGATCGCTGGGTGTGTGACTAGTTGTGCGTGGGTCTGTATGTGTGTGTAGTTGTGTGGGTCACTGTGTGGCTAGTTGTGTGTGAGTCTCTCTGTGTGTAGTTGTGTTTGTGTGTGTCTAGATCTCTCTGTGTCCAATTGTGTGTGGGTCTGTGTGTGTGTGTGGTTGTGTGTGGGTCACTTTGTGTACAATTGTGTGTGTGCGATTGTGTGTGTTTGTGTAGTGGTGTGTGACTCTTTGTGTGTGTGTGTGTGTGTGTGTGTGTAGTTGTGCATGGGTCTGTGTGTGTGTGCAACTATGTGTGTGTAGTTGTGTGTGGGTCTGTGTGTAGCTCTGTGAGTGTCTAGTTGTGTGTGTGTGTAGTTGTGCAGGTGTGTGTGTAGGTCTGTGTGTGTGTGCAGCTGTGTGTGTGTAGTTGTGTGTGGGTCTGTGTGTAGCTCTGTGAGTGTCTAGTTGTGTGTAGTTGTGTGTGTGTGTAGTTGTGCAGGTGTGTGTGTAGTGGTGTGTGTGTGTGTGTGTAGGTCTGTGTGTGTGTGCAGCTATGTGTGTGTAGTTGTGTGTGGGTCTGTGTGTAGCTCTGTGAGTGTCTAGTTGTGTGTAGTTGTGTGTGTGTGTAGTTGTGCAGGTGTGTGTAGGTAGGGGTGTGTGTGGATCTCTGTGTGTGTGGGTGTGTGTGTACCTGTGATGAATCTGGGGCTGATCAGCTCGGGGGGAACCCACCAGACCCCCCCAGCCCTAGAGCTGAGACTGGCTGGATCTAACCCACAGCCGCTCTGGGAGCCAGGGTCTCCCCACGGGGTTATCCGGGGGGCTCTGTAGTGGGGACCCCTAAACCCCACGACAGGGTGGGAAGTCGAAATGCCTTTGGCGGGCGTCTCACCACCTCGCCCTCCCCTGGGGGAGCTTAGGAAGCTCAGATCTTAGTGTCAGCAAATCTGGGGGGGCCTGTCAGGTGTGGGGGGGACAAAGCCATTAGGGGTGAGGGGCTGCATCTAGGTCGCTCCTCTGACCCCCACCCCAAGCCGGGGGGGTCATTATTTGGGGGCTTAAATTTTAGCACCAGCAAAAAAAATGTTGGGGTGTGTGTGATCAGAGACGGGGGGACTGTGGGATGGCGAGTCCCCCAATGTAACAGCTGGATAGGGAGGGGGTCAGACTTGGGGGGGAGTGTAGGGTGGGAGCAGAGTTTGGGGTATAGACGCCCCTACCCCGGTCCCCGAAGTGATCCAGCAACAGGCCGAGCTAGTGAGTGAACAACTGGAGACACAGTCAGAAGCTGGGGGGCAGCGGTGGGATCCGGAGGGATCAGGGTTTGGGGGGGGCTGTTTCCCAAGTCCCTCCCCCCGGCCCAGCCTCCCACCACACGGGAAAATCCGAGCGCCTGAAAGTTCAGGCCTCGTGAAGCAAGAGTCCGACATGGAGTTTTCAGCCACTTTCTTCTGCTTTCGCTTCCACCGCCAGGAGGCAAAGTGAAAACGGCCTTTCGGGCTGCGCTTCGGTTTTGGTTCTGCCTCGTCCCGGGGCCGGGGGGGGTCCCACTCCCGCCCCCCCGAGCCAGCCAGTCCCTGCCCCATTCCCACCCCCCCCGAGCCAGCCAGTCCCTGCCCCATTCCCACCCCCCCTGAGCCAGCCAGTCCCCGCCCTGGGGCCGGGGGGAGCTGGCGCCCCCTAGAGGGGACAGGCCCCTGCCCCATTCCCCACCCCTCTGAGCCAGCCAGTCCCTGCCCCATTCCCGCCCCCCTGAGCCAGCCAGTCCCTGCCCCATTCCCACCCCTCTGAGCCAGCCAGTCCCTGCCCCATTCCCACCCCCCTGAGCCAGCCGGTCCCCTGGGGACGGGGGGAGCCGGCGCCCCCTAGAGGGGACAGGCCCCTGCCCCATTCCCCACCCCTCTGAGCCAGCCGGTCCCCTGGGGACGGGGGGAGCCGGCGCCCCCTAGGGGGGAGCCCCCCTTGCAATGGGGCCGAGCGCAGGGCGGAGCCGGCCTGGAACCAGGCCCCGGCTGGATCCGTCTCTTTGCCAAAGCTGAGCCTGAGCTGCCCCCTGCTGGCCGCGCTGGGGAACGGCAGGACTCGGCTCCGGGGTTCCTGGGTGGTTTGTCTTTGCCCTGGGGGATCCCGGCCCCACGGCGCCCCTGCCCCCTACCCCGTCAGTCGGACAGACAGCGCTAGCCACCCCCACGCCCCTCTTCTAGCTAGCGAGCCATCTACACACCCCTCCATCTCTCCATCTCCAGACACCCCATCCATCCATCCATCCCTCCATCCATCGTCAGACACCCCATCCATCCATCCATCCATCGCCAGACACCCCATCCATCCATCCACTCCCCCCCCACTCCTCCATCCATCCCTCCATCCCTCCATCCATTGCCAGACACCCCATCCATCCATCCCTCCATCCATCCATCGCCAGACACCCCATCCATCCATCCCTCCGTCCCTCCATCCATCGCCAGACACCCCATCCATCCATCCCTCCGTCCCTCCATCCATCTCCAGACACCCCATCCATCCATCCCTCCATCCATCTCCAGACACCCCATCCATCCATCCATCCATCCATCCCTCCGTCCCTCCATCCATCTCCAGACAC
Source organism: Mauremys reevesii (assembly GCF_016161935.1). Lineage (NCBI taxonomy): Eukaryota > Metazoa > Chordata > Testudines > Geoemydidae > Mauremys > Mauremys reevesii. The sequence goes on from NW_024100715.1 coordinate 640,339, forward strand.
CCCATCCATCCATCCATCCATCGCCAGACACCCCATCCATCCATCCCTCCCTCCCTCCATCCATCGCCAGACACCCCATCCATCCATCCCTCCCTCCCTCCATCCATCGCCAGACACCCCATCCATCCCTCCATCCCTCCATCCATCGCCAGACACCCCATCCATCCATCCCTCCGTCCCTCCATCCATCGCCAGACACCCCATCCATCCATCCATCCCTCTGTCCCTCCATCCATCTCCAGACACCCCATCCATCCATCCATCCCTCCCTCCCTCCATCCATCCATCCCTCCATCCATCTCCAGACACCCCATCCATCCATCCATCCATCCCACCGTCCCTCCAGCCATCTCCAGACACCCCATCCATCCCTCCGTCCCTCCATCCATCGCCAGACACCCCATCCATCCATCCCTCCCTCCCTCCATCCATCGCCAGACACCCCATCCATCCATCCATCCCTCCCTCCCTCCATCCATTGCCAGACACCCCATCCATCCATCCATCTACTCCCCCCCCACTCCTCCATCCATCCATCCATCCCTCCCTCCCTCCATCCATTGCCAGACACCCCATCCATCCATCCATCCACTCCCCACTCTTCCATCCATCCATCCATCCCCATCCATCCATCCATTGCCAGACACCTCCATCCATCCATCCATCCCTCCATCCAGCCCTCGCCAGACACCCCATCCATCCATCCCCTCCCCCCCCCCACTCCTCCATCCATCCATCCATCCATCCGGCGGGGTCCGGGCCTCGCCGGCCGGTCCAAGAGGGCACTGCCAGGGTCTGGGCCTTGCCGGCTGGTCCAAGAGGGCACCGCCGGGGTCCGGGCCGCACCGGCCAGTCCAGGAGGGCACGTCAGGGTCCGGGCCTCGCCGGCCGGTCCAGGAGGGCACGCCAGGGTCCGGGCCGCGCCGGCCGGTCAGGAGGGCACGCCCGGGGTCCGGGCGCGCCGGCCGGTCAGGAGGGCACCGCCGGGGGTCGGGCGCGCCCGGCGGTCCAGGAGGCCACCGCCGAAGTCCGGGCGCGCCCGGCCGGTCAGGAGGCACCGCCGGGTCGGGCCGCGCCGGCGGTCCAGGAGGCCACCGCCGGGTCCGGGCGCGCCGGCGGTCAGGAGGCCACCGCTGTCCGCCGCGCCGGCCGGTCAGGAGGCCACCGCCGGGTCCGGGCGCGCCGCTGCCGGTCAGGAGGCACCGCTGTCCGGGCCGCGCCGGCCGGTCCAGGAGGCCACCGCCGGGGTCCGGGCCTCGCCGGCCGGTCCAGGAGGGCACCGCCGGGGTCCGGGCCACGCCGGCCGGTCAGGAGGGCACCGCCGGGGTCGGGCGCCGCGGCCGGTCAGGAGGGCACCGCCGAGTCCGGCGCCCGGCCGGTCCAGGAGGGCACCGCCGGGGTCCGGGCCGCGCCGGCCGGTCCAGGAGGGCACCGCCGGGGTCCGGGCCGCGCCGGCCGGTCCAGGAGGGCACCGCCGGGGTCCGGCCCTCGCCGGCCGGACCAGGAGGGCACCGCGAAGTCCGGGCGCCGCCGGGTCCAGGAGGGCACCGCCGGGTCCGGGCCTCGCCCGGCGGGTCCGGGAGGGCACGCCGGGGTCCGGGCCACGCCGGCCGGTCCGGGAGGGCACGTCGGGGTCCGGGCCGCGCCGGCGGGTCCCGGCGGCCCCGTCAGGGTCGGGGCCGGGCCGGCTGGTCCGGGCGGGCACGTCGGGGTCCGGGCCGCGCCGGCTGGTCCGGGAGGGCACGTCGGGTCCGGGCGCGCCCGGCTGGTCCAGGAGGGCACGCTGGGTCCGGGCCGCGCCGGCTGGTCCGGGAGGGCACGCGTCGGGGTCCGCCGCGCCGGCTGGTCCGGGAGGGCACGTCGAAGTCCGGGCGCGCCGGCTGGTCCGGGAGGGCACGTCGGGGTCCGGGCCGCGCCGGCTGGTCCGGGAGGGCACGTTGGGGTCCGGGCCGCGCCGGCTGGTCCGGGAGGGCACCGGCGGGTGAGGGAACCTTTGCGAAACCATCCAGCCGAAACTGGCCCTGCGCCAGCGCCGGAGCCCGGGCGAGGAACTGAAAATGGAAAATGCCGTAAAACCCCCGGGAGGTTTCCCAAGAGCCCCGGCGAGATTCGCTCCCGAGGCCGAGAGATAGAGACGATGGGGCTGGCGGGAGGGAGCTGCTGTCATGCCCTGGCGTGGGGGGCACGAGGGGGTGCTCCGGACGGGGGGAGGAAGCCCTGGGCCTCCCCGGATTACGGAGCCTGGTGGGAAGCCGAGGGGGGCGTGTCACGGAGTGTGGGGGCGCCAGGCCCTGCACCCCCGGGCTCCCTGCGATTCCCCAGGACTCTCAGCCAGCCAGGAAAGCAGAAGGTTTATTTAGACGACAGGAACACAGTCCAGCACAGGTCTTGCAGGCACAGATAACAGGATCCCCCCGGTTAGCTCCATCTTGGGGCCCCCCAGCCCCCCTCAGGGATCAGAGCCCGGTCTCCCTGCCTCCCCCCTTTCCCCAGCCAGCTCCAGTCTGCCAACCCCCTCCGGCCCCTCCTCTCTGCTCAGCTTCTTCCCCGGGCCAGGAGGTCACCTGACCCCTTTGTCTCCAACACCTTTAGATGCACCTTTGCAGGGAGGGGCCCGGCCATCAGTTGCTAGGAGACAGAGTGTCAGGCATTTAGGTGCACTGGCCCTTTGCTCTGCAGCAATCACACACCCTGATCCCACCACCTAGATACTTAAGAACTGCATAGGGGACACTGAGGCACCAACACAGCATTCCCAGCCCCCAGTACAAACAGTCCCACTTCATCACACCTCCCCCCTTCGACCGAACTGAGCGGGGTCCCTCCAGCCAGTGACCTGGGGAAGTTCGAACCCACCTGCATTCCCTTGGCTGCCCCAGGGTCCCCCCAGTGATGGGGGAAGAGTTACCCCAGGTCATTCCAGTTTCCGGCCCCCCTGTAGGTCGGGGGGACTCGAGGGCACCTGCAGGTTGCAGGGGGGAAGCCTTATGCCGCCTGCACCCTTTCCCCACCCCAGTACCCCTGGGGTGCACGCGGGGCTGGGGCCTTCTCCCCACGTTCCAGTCTGGGGGGCTGTGATTCGGATTCTCTCGGTTCAGAGCCCCCCTTCTGACCCTGGCCCCCCTCTGGACAGGCTCCTCGGGGCGGGGCAAGGACCTTACAGCCATCTCCCCCCTGTCCCGGGCCTTCCCCCCCCTCTGGCAGGGGTTACAGGAGCGGCCGGACATGGGCAAAGACCCCAGGCCAGTAATAGTTCTGCAGCAGCCGCTGCTGGGTACGCCAGGCTCCCTGGTGCCCAGAGGGGGGAATGTCATGGGCCTGGCACAGCAGCTGGCGGCGATACTCCTGGGGTACCACCAGCTGCCTCCTGATCCCCCCTGACTCCATCTTCCCTGGGGGAGCCCATTCTCGGTACAGGAGCCCCTTCTCCCACAGGAACCTTTTCCGGCCACCTCCCCCCATGGTCTGTCCCCCCCGAGGCTGGCCAGGTTCCTTATCCTCCGCAAGGAGGGGTCTTCCCGCACCGCGGCCTGGTACTCAGCCGCTGGGGCAGGGGCGGGGATCTGCTCTCTCTCCCCGGCTAGGTCTGGGCCCACAGCCTCTCTGAGCCCTGTCCCGGGGCGTCCCCTCCCCACCGGGTCAGGGTCCGGTGCCCCGGGCAGAGTGCCTGCCCCGGTGTCAGGGTGCAGAGCCCTGCGCCGACCCTGACTACGGTTCACGGCCAGGGTACCCTGGGTGTTACTTGGCCAGTCCTCGAGGTCCCCCCCCATTAACACCTCCGTGGGCAAATGTGGGTGCACCCCCACGTCCTTGGGGCCCTCCTTGTCCCCCCACTTTAGGTGTACCCTCGCGACAGGCACCTTGAATGGGGTCCTGCTCACACCCCTCAGGTTCAGGTAGGTGTTGGGCACCATCCGATCTGAGCCCACCACCTGCGGCCGGGCCAGCGTCACCTCTGCGCCCATGTCCCATTACCCAGTGGCCTCCTTCCCGTCTACCTCCAGGGGAACAAGGCACTCGCTCCGGAGGGGCAGCCCCGTGCCCACCCTGTAAACCCAAAACTCAGGGCTGGGAGCATCCAGCCCCTCGGAGGGGTCGACCCGGGGCCCCCCTCCCTCCTTCGCAGGGGGTACGCGGCCCGCCCCCCTTTCCTGCGAACGCTGCCCCTCATCCGGCTGGGTCTCTACCCAGTTAACCCGGTGGGGGGTTGGTCTGCTCAGTTTGTCCGGGAGTTTGGGGCACTGGGACCGCAGGTGGCCCTTCTGGCCACAGTGATAGCAGCCCATGTCCCGTTGGTCCCCTCGAATCGGGCGGTTGTCCCTGGCGCTGGCCGTTCCCCTTGGGAGGGGGCTCTCCCGATTCCCCCTTTGGGTGGTCTCTCTCTCTCTCTCTGCATCGGCCTGGCCTCTTCTGGCTGGGCCCCTCCTCCCCACCCCCCTTCACATAGTCATCCCATGCATCGCCCCCCCCGCTGGCATGTCTCTTGGTCCCTCAACCACAGCCTCAGGTCGGATGGGCACCGCTCATACAGCTGCTCCAGGACCAGCAGTTTAACCAGGTCCCCCGGCGTCTGGGCCCATCTGCCCACTTGCTGGCGTACCCCTCCATGCGGACGGCTAGTTGCAGATAGGAGACCTCAGGGGTTTTATCCTGACTCCGGAACCTCTCCCGGCACATCTCCGGGGTCAGCCCAAACTCGCGCAGCAGGGCCTGCTTGGATGGGTCGTAGTCCCCTTTCTCCTCCTCCCCCAGCCGGCCGTACAATGCCACGGCCTTGGGGTCCAGTAAGGGGGTGAGAACCCGGAGCCTGTCCACAGGATCCACCTGGTGCAGCTCGCAGGCCGTCTCAAAGGCATCCAGGAAGTCACCCATGTCCTCCCCCTCCTTACGCTGGGCCAGGATGGACTTATCAAAGCTCCGCACAGTCCTGGCCCCCCCTTCACTCACCGCCGCCAGGGGCCTGCTGCCCCCCAGCCTCGCCAGGGCCAGCTCATGGTGACGCTGTCGCTCTTTCTCCGCCCGTTCCTGCTCCCTCTGTCGCGCCTCATGTTCCCTCTGTCGCGCCTCATGTTCCCTCTGTTCCCTACGATCCTCCAGCTCTCTCCGTTGTATCTCTCTCTCCCAGTCCAGCCGCTGGCGCTCCACGGATGAGCGTCACCGGGACGATTCCCTGCTGGGGGGTGAGCTTTGCCGGGAGGATCCCCTGCTGGCCAGGGGGGTCACGGTGCCCTCGGTAGCTGGGTTCCTCCTCCCCCTCCCCCTAGGCCTAGGGGTGGGAGGTCTCGGGGAGCCCTCAGCGGCCGGCTGACCACTCCCAGCGGGTACAGACACTGGAGCCTGTGCTGCATCTGCCCGGCTGCTTCCCTCAGAGACAGGGACCGGTTCATCCCTGCGATCTCTCTCCTCCAGCCGGGCAATCAGCTGGGCCTTGGTGAGCTTCCCATGGCGCAGCCCCCTCTGCTTGCACAGCTCCACCAGCTCACACTTACGCTTCTGGGAATACATCTTCCTGCTGGCCGCTCGCAGGCCGGGGTGCTCGCCGCTCCCCACGGGTTCCAGGGGGACCCCTAGTGTGCCAGTCCTTGAGGTCACCCCCTCTCTGCCAGGGTCGAGCTGCAGACTCCTCCGCCCCGGGGATCGCTCGCTGTGATCCCCTGGGGGACCCTGTTACTGCAAAGTCCTGCTCTCTGGCCACACTCTCCCAGGGGTGAATCGCCCCTTCGTTTTACGGCTCCCCAGTCACTTACTGCAGGGTGCCGATCCCACCGCTGCCACCAGTTGTCGCGGAGTGTGGGGGAGTCAGGCCCTGCACCCCCGGGCTCCCTGCCGATTCCCCAGGACTCTCAGCCAGCCAGTAAAGCAGAAGGTTTATTTAGCCGACAGGACACAGGCCAGCACAGGTCTTGCAGGCCCAGATAACCAGATCCCCCCGGTTAGGTCCATCCTGGGGGGCCTCACAGCCCCCCCCGCCCCCTCGGGGATCAGAGCCCTTCCTCCCTGCTTCCCCTCTGTTCCCAGCCAGCCCCAGTCTGCCCAACCCCCTCCAGCCCCTCCTCTCTGCCCAGCTTCTCTCCCGGGCCAGGAGGTCACCTGACCCCTTTGTCTCCAACACCTTTAGATGCACCTTTGCAGGGAGGGGCCCGGCCCTCAGTTGCTAGGAGACAGAGTGTCAGGCATTCGGCCTTCTGCTTTGCTAGATACTTAGGGGCCTGCCCCCAGCATTCCCAGCCCCCAGTGCAAACAGTCCCACTTCGTCACAGGGGGTCAGTTGCTGCCCCGGGGGGGTGAAGGCTGCTTGGGCTGGTCAAACCCGAGGGGGGGGCCCACGTGCTGGGGCTGGGCCGGGCACCAGCGGGTCTGGTGGGGGTTTGAGACCCCGGGAGGGGGTACGATAGAGTGACCTGCCGGGGGGGGTCACAAAGCGGGAGCCCCCTGAGTCCCGGGGGGGGGGGGCAGCACCGGGAAGGGGCACCTGAGAGCTCACGCCCAGGCTCAGCCACAAGGGGGCGTCGGGGCGGAGGAGGGCGTCATTCACCCCTCCTCATGCACGAACTAGGGGGCACCCAATGAGATTAACCGGCAGCAGGTTTAACACCCCCCAAGGCACCGTTAACCTGGGGAACTCCTTGCCACAGGACGGCGCCAAGGCCAAGACTAGAACAGGGTTCAAAGACGAGCTAGAGATGTTCGTGGAGGACGGGTCCATCGATGGCTGGTAGCCAGGCTGGCAGGGACGGTGGCCCCGGCCTGTTCGCCAGACGCTGGGAGTGGGCGACAGGGGATGGATCACTTGATAACTGCCCTGGTCTGTTCATTCCCTCGGGGGCACCTGTCGGCTGACAGGGCACGGGGCTGGACGGACCTTTGGTCTGACCCAGTCTGGCCTCAGCACCTTCCCGAGGCGCTCGGCGTCATTGCACCAGTGGGGAAACTGAGGCACAGTGGGGTGGAGAACCCAGGCGTCCGGGGGGGGGTGTCCCAAACTAAAGCGCTGCCCATTAGGACGACCTTGAGCTTGTCACAGCTGGGGGCTGTCCCAGCCCAGGGGAGCCCCTCCCCCCTTTGGGGGGCTGTGCCAGTCAGGGAGCCCCTCCCTCCCATTTAGGGGGTGTGTCCTAACCTGAGGGAGCCCCGCCCACTGGGGAGGTGTGTCCCAGCTGAGCCAGTCAGATCCACCCCCCCCTTTACAAGCCCCTCCCCCCAGCCCCCCTCACCATTTGTGGGGTGCGAGCGGGGGAGGGGATTTGAACCCTTCGGGCGCAGAGAAACGAGATGAAACCACCAGGGAGACCAGGCACAATTCCAGCTTTAATTCACTGACAGGCCATAAATAAATACATTAGTGGGGGGGGGCAAGAGGGGACCCTGCCCCCCCCAGCTGCTCCCCATCATAAATAAATAATTTACAACACAGCTCCATAAATAAATAGCTCTGCCTCCCCCGCCCCCCATTTCCCTGATCCACAGCCCCCTGCTGGGGGTGGGGCCCTGGGCACCCCCAGGAACAGAGATGTACCCCAGTAACTTGGGGGGGGGGGTCACCTGCCCCCTGAAAACTCTCAGGCAGGTCTCCTGTCAGTGGTGCTGCCCCAGCGCCAAGAGGGGGAGCTTTGGATGAAAACACATTTTTGGGGTGCTGTGGGGGGCCCCGAAAAAGCTGCACCCAGAAGTTCTCTCTCTAACAACGTGTGGGGTGTTCAATTCACCCACACCCCCAAATCCAGGAGGACATTATGATCACCTAGCAAGGGGCACCCCTATAACTTGGGGGTGTCTATTCCCTGAACCCCCAAAATAGCTCTGCATTTCCCCCCAATCAGTGTCACTGTGGCCCCACTTTTGAAGGGGAACAGCTGCAAGAAAATAGCCTCCGTCCCCCAAAATCTCACTTACATCCCAAATCTCAGCTCCACCGCTTAATTAAATCAAAGGGGACCCCCAATAAATTTGTGGGGTCTAAGCCTGAACCCCTCCAAAATTCAGCTGTTTCTCCCTTCCACTGGGGGTGGGGTTAATCCAGTCACCCCAACATGGCAGAGCAGCCTATAAACTAAAATTGAGGGCACCCCAATAATTTAGGGGTACAGCTGACTGCCAAAGTATTCTGAGGATTCCCCATTAATGGTGCTGCTGTTAAAATCCCCCCAAGTCCTAGTGCACCCAGAGCATTAAACGGGGCCTGTGCGTGTGCAGAAAATCTGGGGGTGCATTAACTGGAACCCCACAATATTTTGAGGCTCCTCTGCAACCCCAGGGCTGGTCTTACACCTCCGGCCCCACACCGCAGAGCACTGATCCCAGGGTGCCCCACCAATGAGGGCACCCTGCTCGTTTGGGGGTACAGGAAAGTGACCCCCCCGCACCGGCCCAGCCGCTCCAGCCCACCCCCGAAGCCCGCAGCCGGTCACAGGGCGAACGCCCCGAAGGCCAGCGTGCCCTGGCCGGCCAGCAGATGGGCCTCCCCCTCGGTCTGGGTGGAGAGCCGGTCCCCCCGGTGCAGGGCGAAGGCCGCCCCCTGGTGGAGGGAGCGGTACCAGGGCCCCGCGCCGGGGCAGGCCGTTTTGTGGGCGCTCAGGATGGGCACGTGGCGGGGGTAGGTGTCGGAGAAGAGCAGCACGCGGTGCGCCAGGACCAGGGGCTCGGCCCCCGCGGGGCAGGCGGCCCCCAGGAAGGAGGCCTGGAAGTAGACGAAATACAGCCCGGAGGCCGGCACCACCAGCGAGTCGTTGGCCAGGCGGAAGCCGCCCCGGGTGAAGGAGGCGTCGACGTCGCTTCGCCAGCGGAGCCGCGCGCCGGAGGGGCCGGGGTGCCCTGCGGGGGGGGCAGAGAAAGGGGGGGGGTTAAACCAGCGGCCGAAGGGCTCAGAGACAAACCAGACATCGGGGCATTGTTTCTACCCCTGTTCTCAGCGGCACCCGCAGCGCGGCCCGATTCCGGCCTCCGCCAGCAGGGGGCGGCGCAGAGCGAGGGAGGGGGCGGCCCCCAAGGGCAGCGACTCACCGACGAGATGGGCGGCGGGCGCCGGGGGCCGGTCGGCGCGGTGCCCCAGGGCGGGCCAGGGGGCGGCTGCGGGGAGAGAGAGAGAGAGACGAGTCATTGCCATGGCCGAGAGCCGGACGCCTGGGTTCCCTGCAATGGAGTCCAGACAAGAGTCCAGTCTGGGGTTGGCCTGGGGCGGGCGGGGCGTGTGACTTACCGGCGTCTGCAGAGCCTCTGACCCCCCCTCCAGCCTCATCTTCCACCTGCAAATGAGGGGGGAATATTATGATGGAGCTCTGCCGGTGCCCCTCACTCCCGACCCGCAGCCCCTGCCAGCCCAGCCCTGCCCCCCCAGCTCTGCCGGTGCCCCTCATTCCCGACCCGCAGCCCCTGCCAGCCCAGCCCTGCCCCCCCCAGCTCTGCCGGTGCCCCTCACTCCCGACCCGCAGCCCCTGCCAGCCCAGCCCTGCCCCCAGCTCTGCCTCACTCCCGACCCGCAGCCCCTGCCAGCCCAGCCCTGCCCCAGCTCTGCCAGTGCCCCTCACTCCCGACCTGCAGCCCCTGCCAGCCCAGCCCTGCCCCCAGCTCTGCCGGTGCCCCTCACTCCCGACCCGCAGCCCCTGCCGGCCCAGCCCTGCCCCCCCCCCAGTTCTGCCGGTGCCCCTCACTCCCAACCTGCAGCCCCTTCCAGCCCAGCCCTGCCCCCCCCAGCTCTGTCGGTGCCCCTCACTCCCGACCCGCAGCCCCTGCCAGCCCAGCCCTGCCGGTGCCCCTCACTCCCGATCCGCAGCCCCTGCCCGCACCTGTCTCTGGGAGTACCCGTACAGCACGGTGCCCAGCAGCGCCCCCAGCAGGAGGAAGCAGGTGCCACGAAGCAGGTGCCAGCAGAGATCCCTGCGGCTCTGCGGCCCCAGCTGCAGCAGGAGGGGCCCGGCCTGCTCTGACTGGGGCTGCATGGCTGGGGGGGCTGAGCTGGGAGCCAGGGGGCTGGCGGGGAGAGCAGAGCCGGCAGAGCGTGTGGCTGAGGCAAGGCGGCCGGAGGAGCCTGTGATGAGGCAGCTGCCTGGCTCGGCTCTTTATAGGGGAAGGAGGCCTCAGGCAAGCTGAGGTCACTGGGGAACCCCGGCGTTCGGGGAACAGGCGCGGATGTAACCTCGCAAGAGAGGCAGAAACAGAGAGAGAGAGAGACTGATTCACGTCCTCTGGCCCCAGGCCTCAGACTCACAGACAGCGGGTGGAGACCTGGAGGGAGGGATAGATAGATAGATAGAGGGTGTGTGTGGGGATAGATAGATAGATAGATAGATAGATAGATAGATAGATAGAGGGGGTGGCTGGGATAGATAGATAGATAGAGGGGGTGGCTGGCTATAGATAGATAGATAGATAGATAGATAGATAGATAGATAGATAGATAGATAGATAGAGGGGGTGTGTGGGGATAGATAGATAGATAGAGGGTGTGTGTGGGGATAGATAGATAGATAGATAGATAGAGGGGGTGTGTGGGGATAGATAGATAGATAGATAGAGGGGGGGTGGGGATAGATAGATAGATAGAGGGGGTGGCTGGGGATAGATAGATAGATAGATAGATAGATAGATAGATAGATAGATAGAGGGGGTGTGTGGGGATAGATAGATAGATAGATAGATGGGGTGGATGTGGATGGGAGGGTGTGTGTGTGGATAGATGGAGGGAGGGAGGGGGTGTCGGGATGGATGGATAGATGGAGGGGTTGCGTGGGGATGGATGGATGCAGGGGTTGTGTCGGAATGGATGGAGGGGATGGATGGAGGGATGGCGGGTGTGTGGGGATGGATGGCTGTAGGGAGGGGTTTGATGGATGGATGGATGGATGGAAGGGATGTGGAGATGGATGGAGGGATGGCGGGTGTGTGGGGATGGATGGATGTAGGGAGGGTTTTGATGGATGGATGGATGGATGGCGGGTGTGTGGGGATGGAGGGATAGAGTGGATGGATGGATGGATGGATGGGTTGTTTTTGGATGGATGGATGGATGTTTTGTGGGGTTGGATGGATGGATGGATGGATGGATGGATGGATGGAAGGGATGTGGAGATGGATGGATGGATGGAGGGGTTGTGTTGGGATGGATGGATGGATGGATAGAGGGATGGCGGGTGTGTGGGGATGGAGGGATAGAGTGGATGGATGGATGGATGCAGGGGTTGTGTTGGGATGGATGGATGGATGGAAGGGATGTGGGGATGGATGGATGGATGGATGGAGGGGATGGATAGTGGGGTTTGATGGATGGATGGATGGAGGGGTTGTGTGGGGATGGATGGCTGTAGGGAGGGGTTTGATGGATGGATGGATGGATGGAAGGGATGTGGAGATGGATGGATGGATGGAGGGGTTGTGTGGGGATGGATGGATGTAGGGAGGGTTTTGATGGATGGATGGATGGCGGGTGTGTGGGGATGGAGGGATAGAGTGGATGGATGGATGGATGCAGGGGTTGTGTTGGGATGGATGGATGGATGGAAGGGATGTGGGGATGGATGGATGGATGGATGGAGGGGATGGATAGTGGGGTTTGATGGATGGATGGATGGAGGGGTTGTGTGGGGATGGATGGCTGTAGGGAGGGGTTTGATGGATGGATGGATGGATGGATGGATGGAAGGGATGTGGAGATGGATGGATGGATGGAGGGGTTGTGTTGGGATGGATGGATGGATGGAAGGGATGTGGGGATGGATGGATGGATAGATGGCGGGTGTGTGGGGATGGAGGGATAGAGTGGATGGATGGATGGATGCAGGGGTTGTGTTGGGATGGATGGATGGATGGAAGGGATGTGGGGATGGATGGATGGATGGATAGAGGGATGGCGGGTGTGTGGGGATGGAGGGATAGAGTGGATGGATGGATGGATGCAGGGGTTGTGTTGGGATGGATGGATGGAAGGGATGTGGGGATGGATGGATGGATGGATAGAGGGATGGCGGGTGTGTGGGGATGGAGGGATAGAGTGGATGGATGGATGGATGCAGGGGTTGTGTTGGGATGGATGGAAGGGATGTGGGGATGGATGGATGGATAGAGGGATGGCGGGTGTGTGGGGATGGAGGGATAGAGTGGATGGATGGATGGATGCAGGGGTTGTGTTGGGATGGATGGATGGATAGATGGCGGGTGTGTGGGGATGGAGGGATAGAGTGGATGGATGGATGGATGGAGGGGTTGTGTGGGGATGGATGGCTGTAGGGAGGGGTTTGATGGATGGATGGATGGATGGATGGATGGATGGAAGGGATGTGGAGATGGATGGATGGATGGAGGGGTTGTGTGGGGATGGATGGATGTAGGGAGGGTTTTGATGGATGGATGGATGGCGGGTGTGTGGGGATGGAAAGATAGAGTGGATGGATGGATGGATGCGGGGGTTGTGTTGGGATGGATGGATGGATGGAAGGGATGTGGGGATGGATGGATGGATGGATGGATGGAGGGGATGGATAGTGGGGTTTGATGGATGGATGGATGGAGGGGTTGTGTGGGGATGGATGGATGGATGGATGGAAGGGATGTGGAGATGGATGGATGGATGGAGGGTTGTGATGGATGGATGGATGGATGGAAGGGAGGTTTTGATGGATGGATGGATGGATGGAGGGTCTGTGGGGATGGAGGGATAGAGTGGATGGATGGATGCAGGGGTTGTGTTGGGATGGATGGATGGATAGATGGAAGGGATGTGGGGATGGATGGATGGATGGATGGAGGGATGGATAGTAGGGTTTGATGGATGGATAGATGGTGGGTGTGTGGGGATGGATGGCTGTAGGGAGGGGTTTGATGGATGGATGGATGGATGGATGGATGGAAGGGATGTGGAGATGGATGGATGGATGGAGGGGTTGTGTGGGGATGGATGGATGTAGGGAGGGTTTTGATGGATGGATGGATGGATGGCGGGTGTGTGGGGATGGAGGGATAGAGTGGATGGATGGATGGATGCAGGGGTTGTGTTTGGATGGATGGAAGGGATGTGGGGATGGATGGATGTAGGGAGGGGTTTGATGGATGGATGGATGGATGGAAGGGATGTGGAGATGGATGGATGGAGGGAGGGGTTGTGTTGGGATGGATGGATGGATGGATAGAGGGATGGCGGATGGATGGATGGAGGGGTTGTGTTGGGATGGATGGATGGATGGAAGGGATGTGGGGATGGATGGATGGATGGATAGAGGGATGGCGGGTGTGTGGGGATGGAGGGATAGAGTGGATGGATGGATAGATGGATGGATGGAAGGGATGTGGGATGGATGGATGGATAGAGGGATGGGTTGTGTGGGGATGGATGGATGGATGGATGGATGTGGGATGGATGGATGGATGGATAGAGGGATGGCGGGTGTGTGGGGATGGAGGGATAGAGTGGATGGATGGATGCAGGGGTTGTGTTGGGATGGATGGATAGATGGAAGGATGGATGGATGGATGGATGGATGGATGGAAGGATGTGGAGATGGATGGATGGATGGAGGGGTTGTGGGGATGGATGGATGTAGGGAGGAGGGATGGATGGATGGATGGATGGATGGCGGGTGTGTGGGGATGGAACGATAGAGTGGATGGTTGGTTGGAGGGGTGGTGTTGGGATGGATGGATGGATGGAAGGGATGTGGGGATGGATGGATGGATGGATGGATGGATGGATGGATAGTGGGGTTTGATGGATGGATGGATGGATGGAGGGGTTGTGTGGATGGATGGATGGCTGTAGGGAGGGATGGATGGATGGATGGATGGAAGGGATGTGGAGATGGATGGATGGATGGAGGGGTTGTGTGGGATGGATGGATGGATGGAGGGATGTGGGGATGGATGGATGGATGGCGGGTGTGTGGGGATGGAGGGATAGAGTGGATGGATGGATGGATGCAGGGTGTGTGTTGGGATGGATGGATGGATGGACGGGATGTGGGGATGGATGGATGGAGGGAGGGAGGGGATGGATTGTGTGGTTGGATGGATGGATGGATGGAGGGTTTGTGTGGGGTTGGTTGGATGTAGGGAGGGGTTTGATGGATGGATGGATGGATGGAAGGGATGTGGAGATGGATGGATGGATGGAGGGGTTGTGTTGGGATGGATGGATGGATGGATAGAGGGATGGCGGGTGTGTGGGGATGGAGGGATAGAGTGGATGGATGGATGGATGCAGGGGTTGTGTTGGGATGGATGGATGGATGGAAGGGATGTGGGGATGGATGGATGGATGGATAGAGGGATGGCGGGTGTGTGGGGATGGAGGGTTAGGTAAATGTGTTGGGGATAAATCGATTTCTCACCCATGCACCCTATTACAAGCTCTGGGAGGAGGGTGGGGCGTAGGGGTGAGAGCAGGGGGCTGGGAGCCAGGACTCATGGGTTCTCTTTCGGCTTGGGGGGGGTGTGTGTGACAGGTCAGGTAGGGAGCTGCTGCCCTCCTGTCCGGGGGAAGCTGTTTCCCCTTTCGTTTGGTCCCAGGCCGCGAGTGTCCAGAAATCGGCAGGCGGCGCCAGGAGAGCCACTGCCCAGGCCCGGGCACCCTGGCACCCCGAGCCCGAGACGCGGGTCCCACGGCCCAGCTGGGGAGACGCAGTGGCTCCAACAGCCCATTCTTTGGGGGTCAGACCCCCCATGCTCCCCTTGGGGCATTGGGACCCCCAGTGTCACAAGGGAGCCCAGGGATCATTAAACCCCAGTCAGGGCTGGGTCTCGGGGCTCCCTGTATAACTCGCCCCCAGGCCCACCCCAGAGCCAGCTGCATCTCAGCGCTGGGCGAGGGGTCCCCAGGTAACCAGCCCCCTATGCCCCACCCCAGAGCCAGTCGCATCTCAGTGCAGGGCCAGGGGTCCCCGGAAAACCAGCACCCCCACCCCAACCAGAGCCGGCCGTGAGGGGAAGCGGGGTCTGGGGGTCCCCGTGTAACCAGCCCCCCGCCCCACCCCCAGAGCCGGCCATGAGGGGAGGCGGAGGCCGGGGGTCCCCAGGTAACCGGCCCCCCACCCCACCCCAGAGCCGGCCGTGAGGGGAAGCGGGGGGCTGGGGGTCCCCAGGTAACCAGCCCCCTGCCCTGCCCCAGAGCCGGCCGTGAGGGGAGGCGGAGGCCGGGGGGTCCCCGGGTAACCAGAGCAGACGCTGAATCAAGGTCCCAACCACTCGGCCTTGGCTGGGCCCCAGGGTGCGTGTCTGGAGCTGTGTGTGTGTGTGTGTGTGTGTGTGTGAGAGTCTGGGTGGGGCAACCCGGCCTCCCAGCCCCTCCCAGCCAGTTACACCTCCGCCCCCGGCTCTACAGGCACCCTCAGGTGGGACCCACAACAGCCCCACCACATACACATGATCTCAGACACAATCACGCACCCCCCAGGCGCGCACACACACACACACAGGGCCACAGCACACCACACACCGACACAGCACACACACAAACTCATACAACACATCACACCCCACAGACAGACACCACACAGAGAGAACACACCATGCCCCCACACACCACACCACACAACATGCACTGAAACTCCCACACACCCAGCACACACACAAACCGATGCACACAGAGAGAATACACCACACCACACACAGAGCCAGAAAACACACACACACACACACACACACACAGAACATACCGCACCACACCACACCAGACACAGAGCACGCACACACACACAAGACTCACAGAGAGAACACACCACACACAGAGCACACACCACACCACGCATACAAACTCATACACACCCAGCACACACACACACACACACCCAGAGAAGACCCCCCGCCCCTCCCCCCCCCCACAGACCCCCTCATGTCCCCAGTGAGTTTCAGTTTGGGGTCCCTGAGGTGCAGGTGAGGCCCCCCCCAGCTCCCCGATCCGCAGCCCCCCCCCCCCGGCATCTCTCTCTCTCTCTCCATCTGGGCCCGTTTCCTTCCCTCCTTCCTCCCTTCCCGTAACTCAGCCGGGCCGGGGCCGGGGCTGGGCTGGGGCTGGGGCAGATTCTGTGTAACCCCCCCCCCTGAATTCCCCGGGCGCTGCTTTTCTTTGAAAGGGAAAGCGGTTGAGGTGAAGAAGGGAAGGAAACAGTCACAGCGAAAGAGGGGCGGGCGGGCGGTTAACCGGCGGGGGGGGCCGTTGGACGGGTGCCCGTGGCACGCGGAGCCCAGAGGCCATGGCGGGTGGGCAGGATCCCCGGCACTTCACGGGCACGACTTGCGTGTGCAAGGAGGAGCTACTGGTGTGCAAACAGGGGAGGGGGGAGGTTTAACCGGGCCGGGTTCTGTCGCACACGTGCAAACCCGGAAAAGCGTGCAAGGTTTGTTCCTGTGCCATGGTGGCTCACACACACGTGAGCACAGGGCAAAGACGTGTGTGCAAAGGGCAAAGCGTGCAAGAGGCTTTCATGTGCAATGGTGGCTTGCACAGGTGCAAGCATAATGCAAAAGCACGTGTGTGCACGATTCTGGAGAATGCCACAGTGGATTTCTCAAGCTTTGTGCAAAGGCTGAGCCGTGCGAGCTTTACACTGTGACCGGTCCCTCTGCCGGCACCATCGAGCGTCACCCACGCGTGTGCAGGCCACCCACGTGCAAACACAGGGGGCTGAGCGTGCCCAGGCTGGGGCGTGTGTGACAGCTGGGAAGGTGCCCGTATGTGGGTGCTTTACAGGAACACGAGTGGCTGTTTGCTGGTGAACACTGGTGAATTTTGGGCGTGCAAACAGGTGCAAAGACAGGTGTGCAGGGCGTGCAAAGGGGATGGGGTCTACACGCTGAGGGAATCTCTGTCTGCATGCAAAAGGCGCGGTTCAGCCATGCCGATGGTGCTTGGCCACACGTGCGACGTGGGGTCACGTGAAGGACGTTTCCATCGGTGCAAACAGTGCACCGACACTGGTGCAAAACCAGGTCCCCCCAGTGTGTATCACTCCCCGCTCGGCTGGCACGCACTAAGGACACAGATTGTCACGGGGCGGGGGGCAGGGGACAGCCCCCCCAACTCACCACCTGCAATCACAACCACCATCGGCTGCCCCCCGACCCCCTCGCCCGCCACGCCGGAGACCCAGTCCCCGTCAGGCTGCTCCAAGCACAGACCCCACGCCCCCGGCTCGGCCCCCGCCCACCAAACCCACATCCTGGCCCTCTCCGAAAATCAGCAGCTGCCGCACGGCAACCAGCCAGGCCCGGGCCCCGGCCCCGCGGGGCTGCAGCCGGTGGCTTTTCTCGGGAACTCGCTTGGGCTGCGCTGACCCCGTTGTTGTTCCCCACAACTCCCCCGCCCGCCCCGGGCCTGGCTCGCCGCTAAAACCAGGGGCCTGGCTGAGCGCGGCCTGGCGAGCCGCTCGAGGCCGGGCTGACGGCCCCCCGCCCCCGCCGCCTCGGCCCCCCACACGATGGGACTCGCTGGAGGTTACGTGACTTACGGGAACCCACCACAAGCTGCGTGTGGCCTGCGCAGAGCTGACCCCAGATGGGCACCGGAGATAGGGGAGCGCCAGGGAGCGGATGGGGGTCCAACCACACGCCCCAGCCGAGCCGAAGGCGACCTAGGGGAGAGGAAGTGAGCGCAGCCCACACCTGACCTGGATAGCGCCAGCCTCAGCTGGTCCCCGGCCATCGTCCACAGGAGAACGCGGCTGCGAAACCGCCCCAGGCGCCCTGGTTTGAAGGACGGGCAGAGCAAGGCGGAGCAGTTCGGCCGCTGCCCCGTGTCCAGGGCTGGTGACCGCAATTCGGGCTGGGAAACCGGAGACGATCGGCTCCGAGAAGAGCCGGGAGAGCGATCACAGGGACGATCGGCTCCGTCCCGCCGAACAGAGACCGAGCAGGGGGTGACGTGATCTGGTTTTCTCAAAGATCTGCCCTCGCCCGACTAGGCCCGAATTCAGGGGAGTCCCAGGCCCTGCGTTATGCAGGGGGTCCCGGCCGGCCGTAGAATCTACGAATTCTTATCCGCAGGGGCGCCGGGAGCGTCGATCCCAGCCCAGGCTGCGGCGCAGCCCTCGGAACAAAGGCCCGTTTGTTAGCGGTAGAGAAGAACGTCTCCACTGTTCCCGCACGTGGCAGAAGCAGGAGACGGTTAATCCCACGTTGGGTTGGATCCAGTGTTGGGAAGTTGTTTCAGACCAAAGCGTGAGGGGCAGTGCCCCATCTCGTGGCCCTGGGGCGCGGGGTGGTGGGGTTACTCTACGTAGTTTATGGAAAACCACCAGACACCTCGGCTCGGTCCGGCCCAGAGCGCGGAGCTCGAATCCGAGTAACTCACCCGGGGCCGGGCAGCCCTGCTCTGGAAACGGCCACCCCGGCCAGGTGCTGTGGGGAGCTCAGCTGCTTGTACCCTGGGGGGACCCACCCCAAACCCGGCCTGGCCCTACGCGGCGCTGCCAGAGGGGCCCCCAAGGACCAGTCAGACACGGCGGTTTGGTGCACGGAGCTCCGGGGAACCCGCCCCAAACGCGAGCCAGACCCAGCGAAGGGGCCGGTCGCGGCGCTGGGCTGGGCGCCACCGCGCAGGGGGGAAGGGTCACGATCTCCTGGCTGCTCCGGCCCAACCGCTGCTCCAATCGGCACCCGCAGCCGGTGGGAACACGGCCGGGAGAGCCTCTCCTGGGGACCCCGGGCCGGGCGCTGCCGCGGGAGGAGGCCTCAGCGGGGGGGACGGGAGGCTGGTGACGTCCGCTGGCAGGGAGAGATCTTGGCTCATCAGGGAGTCTATGGGGTGAGGTAACCGGGTTGCATAACCTGCGGCGTCTCCTCCACGCCCACTGGGGATATTTTTGGCTCTGGGACGCAGTGGGGTCACTTCTGCTTCCGGCTCCGGTGGCCGAGAGGTGGAAGAGAAAAATCTCCGACTGACGTGAGGGGTGGAAACAAACGTATCATGGAACGTACGTCCCGACCCGCAGCCCCCAGCTCGGATGGTGCCCCTCACTCCCGACCCGCAGCCCCTGCTACCCCGGCCCTGCCCCCCTCTCAAGCTCTGCCGATGCCCCTCACTCCCGACCCGCAGCCCCTGCTACCTCGGCCCTGCCCCCCTCTCAAGCTCTGCCGATGCCCCTCACTCCCGACCCGCAGCCCCTGCTAGCCCAGCCCTGTCCCTCACAGCTCTGCCGGTGCCCCTCACTCCCGACCCGCAGCCCCTGCTACCCCGGCCCTGCCCCCATCAGCTCTGCCGGTGCCCCTCACTCCCGACCCGCAGCCCCTGCTAGCCCAGCCCTGCCCCCCCCCAGCTCTGCCGGTGCCCCTCACTCCCGACCCGCAGCCCCTGCCGGCCCAGCCCTGCCCCCAGCCCTGCCAGTGCCCCTCACTCCCGACCCGCAGCCCCTGCCGGCCCAGCCCTGCCGGTGCCCCTCACTCCCGACCCGCAGCCCCTGCTAGCCCAGCCCTGCCCCCCAGCTCTGCCGGTGCCCCTCACTCCCGACCCGCAGCCCCTGCCAGCCCAGCCCTGCCCCCCCCGCCCGGCCGGTGCCCCTCACTCCCGACCCGCAGCTCCTGCCGGCCCAGCCCGGGCTCCCCCCAGCTCTGCCAGTGCCCCTCACTCCCGACCCGCAGCCCCTGCCGGCCCAGCCCGGGCTCCCCCCAGCTCTGCCGGTGCCCCTCACTCCCGACCCGCAGCCCCTGCCGGCCCAGCCCGGGCTCCCCACCCCCAGGCCAGGGCAGCAGCGGTTGAAGCCGTTGGCAGGGGTGACTCACTGGCCGGGCTGAAGTAAGGCGGGAAAAGCCCTCGCTGAGGATGCGGTTTGGGGTGAAAGGCCCCAGTCCCCAAGTGATGCCAGAAATAGAGGCAGACGTTTCACTATGTGTCGATGCAAAGCAGCCCAGGCTCAGGGGACAGGACAGAGGAGAATCTCCTGCTTTCAGATCCCCCATCGCTGACCTCCCCCGGGCCAGACCCATGGGCCCATCTACCCTGGCATCCCGCCTCCTCCCTCCCTGGGTCAGACCCTGGGCCCATCTACCCTGGCATCCCGCCTCCTCCCTCCCTCCCTGGGTCAGACCCTGGGCCCATCTACCCTGGTATCCCGCCTCCTCCCTCCCTGGGTCAGACCCTGGGCCCATCTACCCTGGTATCCCGCCTCCTCCCTCCCATCCCAGGTCAGACCCTGGGCCCATCTACCCTGGCATCCCGCCTCCTCCCTCCCACCCCGGGTCAGACCCTGGGCCCATCTACCCTGGTATCCCGCCTCCTCCCTCCCACCCCGGGGTCAGACCCTGGGCCCATCTACCCTGGTATCCTGCCTCCTCCCTCCCATCCCAGGTCAGACCCTGGGCCCATCTACCCTGGCATCCCGCCTCCTCCCTCCCGGGGTCAGACCCTGGGCCCATCTACCCTGGTATCCCGCCTCCTCCCTCCCACCCCGGGGTCAGACCCTGGGCCCATCTACCCTGGTATCCCGCCTCCTCCCTCCCTGGGTCAGACCCTGGGCCCATCTACCCTGGTATCCCGCCTCCTCCCTCCCCCCCCGGGTCAGACCCTGGGCCCATCTACCCTGGCATCCCGCCTCCTCCCTCCACCCGGGCCAGACCCTGGGCCCATCTACCCTGGTATCTCGCCTCCTCCCTCCCACCCCGGGTCAGACCCTGGGCCCATCTACCCTGGTATCCCGCCTCCTCCCTCCCACCCGGGTCAGACCCTGGGCCCATCTACCCTGGTATCCCGCCTCCTCCCTCCCTGGGTCAGACCCTG